>NC_137736.1:2285863-2954913 GCF_963264785.1 Psittacula echo
CCCCCTCCCCTCCCTCCCCTCCCTCCCCCCACCCTCCCCCCTCCCCTCCCTCCCTCCACCCTCCCCCCTCCCCTCCCTCCCCCCACCCTCCCCCCTCCCCTCCCTCCCCCCACCTCCCCCTCCCCTCCCTCCCCCCACCTCCCCCCTCCCCTCCCTCCCCCCTCCCCTCCCCTCCCTCCCCCCTCCCCTCCCACCCTCCCCTCCCTCCCCCCTCCCCTCCCTCCCCCCTCCCCTCCCTTCCCCCTCCCTCCCCACCCCCCTCCCACCCCCCCTCCCCCCCACGACCCTCCCCCCCACCCCCCTCCCCTCCCTCCCCACCCCCCCCTCCCCACCCCAACCACCTTCCCACCACCTCCCCTTCTATCCCACCCCCCCAAACCCTCCCTCCTACCTAACTCTTCCTACCCCTATGTTCCCATGTCTCCATGACTGCCACTAATGAAACCCAACCTAACACCAATGGCTCCCAAAGTACCACATATGATACCCAAGCTACCACCTATGGTAATCAAAGTGTCACCTATGATATCCAACCTAACACCTATGGTTACCTAAGTGCCACCTACGATACCCAAATTAACACTTATGGTACCCAAAGGGCCACCTACAATGCCCAACCTAACACCTACAGTACGCAAAGTGCCACCTATAATACCCAACCTATCACCGACAGTATGCAAAGTGCTCCCTATGGCACCCAACCTTACACCTATGGTCCCTAAATGCCACCTATGATACACAACCAAACATCTATGGTACCCTAAGTGCCACTTATGATACGCAACCTAACACATATATTATGCAAAGTGCCACCTATGCTACCCAACCTAACACCTACGGTACCCCAAGTGCCACCTATAATAGCCAAACTAACACCTATGGTACCCAAAGCGCCACCTAGGATACCCAAATTAACACGTATGGTTCCTTAAGTGCCTCCTATGATACCCACCTAACACCTACACTTCCCAAAGTGCCACCTATGCTGCCCAACCTAACACCTATGGTTCCCTAAGTGCCAGCTATGATGCCCAGCCTAACACCTATAGTCCCTAACTGCAACCTATGATACCCACCTAACACCTATGGCTCCCTAAGTGCCACCTATGATACCCAAACTAACACCTACAGTATGCAAAGTGCTCCCTATGGCACCCAACCTTACACCTATGGTCCCTAAATCCCACCTATGATGCACAACCAAACATCTATGGTACCCTAAGTGCCACTTATGATAACGCAACCTAACAGGTATATTATGCAAAGTGCCACCTATGATACCCTCCTAACACCTATGATTCCCTAAGTGCCACCTATGATGCACAACATAACTCCTATGGTCCGCAACTGCAACCTATGATACCCACCTAACACCCATGGTTCCCTAAGTGCCACCTGTGACAGCCATCCTAACACCTACAGTATGCAAGGTGCTCCCTATGGTACCCAACCTTACACCTATGGTCCCTAAATCCTACCTATGATATTCAACCAAACATCTATGGTACCCTAAGTGCCATTTATGATACGCAACCTAACACATATATTAGGCAAAGCGTCACCTGTGATACCCACCTAACACCTATGGTTCCCTAATTGCCACCTATTATACCCAAATTAACACTTACAGTACCCAAAGCGCCACCTACGATACCCAAATAAACACTTATGGTACCCTAAGTGCCATCTATGATGGCCAACCTAACACCTATGCTTCCCTGAGTGCCACCTACAATAGCCAATTTAACACCTATGGTACCCAAAGTGCCACCTATAATACCCACCTAACACCTACACTTCCCCAAGTGCCACCTATGATTCCCACCTAACACCTACACTTCCCAAATGCAACCTATGCTACCCAACCTAACACCAATGGTTCCCTAAGCGCCACCTATGATAACCAACCTAACACCTACTGTACCCCAAGTGCCACCTACAATACCCAAAAAACCACCTCAGGTTCCCTACCTGCCAGCTATGATGCCCAACATAACACCTATGGTCCCTGACTGCAAGCTATGATACCCACCTAACACCAATGATTCCCTAAGTGCCACCTATGACAGCCAACCTAACACCTATCATACCCCAAGTGCCACCTACTACACCCAAATTAACACCTCTGGTTAGCACAGACAACACCCCCAGGACTTTATTAACCCCGCACCTCCCACAGTGACCCTCAGCACAGACAACACCCCCAGGACTTCATTCTCACCCCTTGGCCCCATACCCAGCCCACACCAATCATAATGTCATGAAAAAGAGAATCAAAAGGTAATCAATCTGAATACAACTTGAATAAAAGGGAGCAAAACGTGACTAAAACCCAAAGACAAAGTGAATTAAACTGAAGAAAGTCAATGAAAAGTGAATAAAAGTGATTACACATGATGAAAAACTGAAAAACACCCCAAAGAGAATAAGAAATTTCATGGGGCATGAGTTGTGGGTCTTTAGGACATCACGGGGAAGCGGAGGGAGTCCCTGGGGTGCTACAGGTCGCCATAGGGCAGGGTGGGGGGGTCACTCTGGGGTCTCTCTGTGTCACTGGGGGCTGTTATGGGCACCTATGGGTCACTACAGGATCTATATGGGCCTCTCTGGAGGGTCCATAGGTTGCTGTCGGGTGTCTATCGGTTGCTGTACATCCCTATGGGATGTCTATAGGGTGTACGGGACTCTACGGAGTGTCCGTGAGTTTCTGTGGGTCGCTATGGGGCATCTAAAAAAAAAACCAACAAAAAACCACCACCACCACCAAAAGTTACTAAAAAGGACTACAAAGGAAATCAATCTGAAGAGCAAAAATGAACGCACAGCAAATAAAGCTGGCTAAAACTGCGTCAAGTCAGTAAACAGCAAAGCAAAGTGAATAAAGTGATTATAAAAAGTAAATTAAAGTAAATAAAAGGCAATAAAAGCGAATAAGCCTGAATGAACCTCAAAGAGAAGTGAACGAAATTTCCTAAAAAGGAATGGAAGCAAAAGAAAAACCTGGGGTGCCGATGGGGGGCAGGTGGGTAGCGGGGGCCCTGTGGGGCACCATGGTGGTCGATGATGATGTCATCCCAGTCCTGGTGACGTCATGACACCATAAGTCATAAGGGTTGTCACGGGACCACGGGCGGGTGGCCATGGGCTGTGTACGGGTTGCTCTGGGTGTCTATAGGTCACTATGGGGTGTCTGTGGGTCTCTGTGTCCCTGGTTTGCTGAGAGTTGCTGTGGGGTGTCTCTGGGACCCTATGGGATGTCCGTAGGGAGTCTATGAGCCTGGGGGGTCGCTATAGGGGATCTACTGGGGTCTATGGGATGTCCACGGGTTGCTCTGGGTCCCTATGGGGTAACTGGGGGGGAAAAAAAAAGTTACTAAAAGTGACTAAATCAAATCAGAAGAAAACCGAACGAAAACTGAAAGAAAACTGAAGAAAAAAGTCAATAAAATGTCAATAAAGTGATTAAAAAGGAAATAAAAATGAAGTGAATAAATCTGAATGAAAGGCAAATAAAGGTAAATGAAAGTGAAAGTGCATCAAAGAGTCAACTGGTGTTGGGGTACTTATGGGGTGTGCGGGCCCTACGGGGCACTTCGGGGTCCCTACGGGGCTCGCTGTGTCGGGTGGGCCGCCTGTCCCCCGGGGAGTCCCTGCTGCTGGGCACGGAGGGCCAGGAATATCGGGAACGCCACCGGGATCAGCACCGGGAGCTGCTGCCTCAGGAGCTGCTGCAGCCCGGCACCCCAGGCTGCTACTGGCCATCACCCACTGAGAGATTTTCCTGGCCCTCCGGGATGGATCCCGGATGACGGCAGTGACGACAGGAATGCTGGAGGTTCCCTGCCCAGCGCCACGCACCGTGGGGCTGCCGCTGCGGCGCAGGGAGCTGGTGCACGCCTTCGATGCGCAGAGGTTTCGGCAGGGTAAGAGTTCATCCAGCTTCATCCTGATCCATGGGCTCTTCCTCATCATCCCCATCTGCAGAGGTGCAGAACAGCAGATAGTATCAGCCCTTTCCTTGCTCCCGAGTCATCGAGCATCCATTTGCCTCCTCCCAACTCAGCCTCCGGGGGCATCATGCCCTCAGCAAAGGGCCCAAACCAATAATCCTTGTTATTTAGACAGAGCCACCCTTGCCTGGGATCTCTCCCAAACAGACTTCAGCAGGAGCATAAGCAACAACGTCTTCTCCAGAGAGATTTGAGTCTCACCTCAACACGGGTATTTTCTACAGAAAGACACGCTCCAGATTCCTCATCTCTACCTGTAGACAAAGCTCACCCCAAATTTCTCAGTCGCTTCTGGGTAATACCCGAGGGTAACTTGGCAATAAAGCAGTTTCACAGGTTGCGTACCATGTACAAAAGCACGCAGACGTTACTTACCGCCGGATGATCCCGTTTCTGGTGCGCAGGGAGCAGAGGGAAGGCATCCCAGCAGCCTTCCCCGGATTGCCCCTGGTCTTGCTCTGGATGATCGCATGCGGACAACAGCGGGGACAAGGCTGAGGAAAAACAAACGAGAATTGACAAGGTCAGCCCAGCAAAAGCAGCACTGGAGTGCTCTGAGCCTGTTTGCTAATGCAATCCAGCAGCAGCAGAGCTCTGCCAAACATCAGGGAGTGCTAAAAAGATGCAACCGCTTGGGAGAAGGTGCTGGAACCCTGAAAAATGGCTTTAGGCGTTTCTGTTCCCCCCGGTTGCCTTCGAGCCCTTTGCTCACTGCCCGTGCAGGACTGGTGTCACCAGCACACTCTTTTCCCTGCAGCACAGATCGGCCGACACCTGCGTGGCTGACTCAAACCTGAGGCCAACGAGGACTATTCAGTGCTTACTGGTGGCAGCTGCCTTCCAAAGCAACACAGAGAAGGACCGAATAAAAACAGCAACCTGGAAAACGCAGAGCAGCGGGGGAAAATCGCTGTTCTTCCTGGCTTCCCGGTGGGGAAACTGAGGCACGGACCCCTGAAATGTGTCCGGAGAAGCGCTAAGGGGAGAGGCGGAGGGCTCGAAACAGACCCGGCGCAGGGCTTTACAAGGACACGACCTGAACCTGCCTTCGATCTCCAGACCTCGCTGGGCCACCTCAAACCCCACCTGCGCACCGCCTCTCTGGCGCCCTCGCTCGGGCTTCCCGGAACACGGCGCACGGAGCGCGAGGCTCCGGCCCCCGCTCCCGCAGCCGGGGGGCCGGGACGCAAAGCTGCCGCTGGCCATCCCCTGCCCGCGGTTGCTCCTCAGGCTGGTGGCACCGCTCCGGATGCCTCCACGCGTAGGGGATGCCCAGCACCAGCTTTCCGTAGCGGCTCCTCAATTGTGGGAGCAGGGCCCGGACACTTGCACTCCCTGTGCTGTGACTGAGAACACTCGAGAGCACTCGACACAAGGGCAGGGAAAAAAACAGAGGGCAAAGCACGGCCGGACCGCTGCGGCGGTGCAGCTGCTCCTGAGATCCCCAGCTGGAGGGAATGGGCAACAACCAGCAGGCACGCTGCTGCCTTCACCGAGCCGCTGACACTGAAAACGTGACTCCTGCTGCCACCTCCTCGTCACTGCTCCACTTTGGGTCTCCTAGCGGTAACGCTTTCAGCTCACAGCCCCATACAGAACACAAGGGGTAAAAAGCAGCCTCAAAGCTCTGCTTCCAGTACAGAAAACATCCAGACCCCAATAACAAAAACAACAGAACGCACCAAGAAGCGACCTTAAAAAACCTAAACACTTCCTATAAATAAAACACCTCGGAAAACAAAGCCTTACAGAAACACTTGTTCATGCACACACCGGGAAACCTGGACACGTCCCGGAGCTCTTCACTCAGCTGACTCCATTGCAGCAAGCATCAAAACACACCAGAACAAAGCACCACAAGACTCCAAAGCCACAAAAGACAAAACAAACCCCAGCGAACTCACCCAGCTGAAACCCAGGAGCTGAATGAGCTCCTGGCTGCAGCACGGTGCCTTTATACCCCAGGCAGCACCCACAGCCCCTCCCTCAATGCCCTGGGGCGGGGCGGGGGCAAACCACCACCTGGGATAAAAGAGGTAGGATGGGCAGCGCTTGGCTTTTGGGCTGGTGTCTGTAGCCCAGAGGGGGTCCGAGAGAGAAAAGGGCTCTTTACTAGAGCAAACCCCAGCGTGGTTGCTCCAGGAGCACATCCCCGCTCCGGGATGCCCGAGAGCAGGCACTCGAGAAGCCGTGCGCGGACGGAGCTTTAGGTGGCAAAGCGAGCGCAGGAGCTCTGTGTGTTCAGGTGACGCCTGCGAGAGAAACGCTGTTGAGTTTGCCTGTTCGGGAGGGGGCTCTGCACTGCTGGGGCTGGGGCTAAGTTGCTAAGGGTATTTTCATTGGAGATTCTTTCAGGCGTGCTCAGTTTTAGAACTGTGTGTTTGCTTTGAAGGGATTTATAATCGCGTTCTTCTCTTTTGTTTTTTATTCTCTTTGCGCACAATCATTTATTTACACTTCATTTTTTTTCAGATGACCTTGTTTTTCAGTTTCTTTTACTATTTTTTTGTTAGGCGTCCCATACCTAAAAAGACGTAAGAAATGGGAAAAAACGGGTTACAAAAGAAAAAAAAATGGTTTAAACCATATTACGAATGGTCAAAACGGAATAAAAATGACCCAAAATGGCTTAAAACAGGTTAGAAGTAGGCAAAAATCAATTAGAAGTGGCCAAAAGTAGCTTAAAATGGATTAGAAGTGGCCAAAACCGGGTTAGGAATGGTCAAAAATGGGTTGGAAACAGACAAAAATGGCTTACAAAGTGGTTAAAAAGCGGAAGTATGGGTTAGAAAAGGCCAGATACAGTTTAAAAATAGCCAAAAATGGCTTGAGAATTGGTTACAAATAGGCAAAAATAGCTTAAAACGGGTTAGAAATGGATAAAAGTGACTTCTAATGGGTTCGAAATAGGTACAAATGGGTTAGAGAACAGAAAAAAAGTGGATTGAAATGGGTTTAAAATAGGTAAAAATCAGTTAAAAGTGACCACAAAGGCCTTAGAAGTAGCCAAAAAAGGCTTCAACTGGGATAGAAATGGGGAAAATGGTTTAAAAATAACCAAAATGCCTTAAAATGCGTCGGAAATGGCTAAACAGGGTTAGAAATGGCCAATAAATGGCTAAAAAATGATAGAAATGTGAAAAATGGGTTAGAAATGGCCAAATATGGTTTAAAATGGGTTAGAAATGGGCAAAACCGGGTAGAAATGGCAAAAAAAATTGGTTAGCAATGGGGAAAAACGCTTTAGAAAGAGCCAAAACAGGCTTGAAATGGGTTAGAAATGGGCGAAAAAGGTTTAGAAATTGCAAAGAATTGGTCAGAAATTGACAAAGCTCGTTTAGGAATGGCCAAAGTGGCTTAGGACGGGTTAGAATTGGGCAAAAAAGGGTTACAAAGGGCCCCTTACAACTGAGAAATGGTGAAAAATGGGTTAGGAAAAGACAAAATATTGCCTAAAAGGGGTTAGAAATGGGGAAAATGGGATAGAAATGGCCAAAAATGGCTTAAAACTGGATAGAAATGGGCAAAAATGGGTTTGAAGTGGCTACAGAGGCCTTAAAACAAGACAGAAATAGGAAAAAACGGTTTAAAAATAGACAAAAATGGCTTGTAATGGGTTACAAGCGGGCAAAACCGGGTTCGAAATGGCAAAAAAAGTTTAGAAATAGCCAGTAAGAGCTTAGAACAGGTTAGAAGTGGGCAAAAAAGGGTTTGAAGAGGGCAAAAAAGGGTTTGAAATGGGTTAGAATTGGGCAAAAATTGCTTGGAAATGGCCAAAACCAGTTTAGAAATACCCAAAATATCCCTTTAAAATGGGTTCGAAATGGAAAAAGATGTGTTAAAAAAAAAAAAAAAAAAGCCAAAATGGCTTAAAATGGGTAAGAAATGGCCAAAAAATGGGTTAGAAATAGCTTAAAACCGGATAGAAAAGGGGAAAAAATGGTTGGAACTGGCAAAAAAATGGCGTAAAATGGGTTAAAAGTGGCCAAAATTGAGTTAGAAATGGCCAAGAATGGTTTAGAAATGGGAAAAAAGAGGTTTGAAATGGGATAGAAATGGCAAAAATCGGCTAGAAATAGTCACAGATGGCTTAAAACTAGTAAGAAATGGGAAAAATGGGATAGAAATGGCCATAAAGGCCTCCTTACCTCTTTCCCTCCCTCCTTTCTTTCCTTTTTTCCCTTTTTTTCCTGACCCCCCTTCCCTCTTTTCCCTTCCCTCTTTTCCCTTCCCTCTTTTCCCTTCCCTCTTTTCCCTTCCCTCTTTTCCCTTCCCTCTTTTCCCTTCCCCCCTCCCCTGCTTTTTTCCCAACGCCCTCCCCTGCTTTTTTCCCGACACCCATCCCCTTTTCACTGCACCCCTTCCCTTTTTTTTTCTGGACCCTTTTCCCCTTTTTTTTTCCAGACCCCCCTCCCTGTTTTTCCCGATAGGTAAAAATGGGTTAGAAAACAGATAAAAAATGGATTGAAATTGGTTAGAAATAGGTAAAAATCGGTTAAAAGTGACCACAAAGGCCTTAGAAGTAGCCAAAAAAGGCTTCAACTGGGATAGAAATGGGAAAAAATGGTTAAAAATAACCAAAATGCCTTAAAATGGGTTGGAAACGGGCAAAACGGGTAGAAATGGCCAAGAAATGGCTTAAAACTGGATAGAAATGTGAAAAATGGGTTAGAAATGGCCAAAAATGGCTCAAAATGGGTTAGAAATGGCCAAAAATGGGTCTGAAGTGGCAAAAAATTGGTTTGAAATGGTGGTAAATATTTTAGAAAGAGCCAAAACAGGCTTAAAATGGGTTAGAAGTGGGTGAAAAAGGTTTAAAATTGCAAAACATTTGGTTAGAAATGGACAAAACTGGTTTAGAAATGGCCGAAATGGCTTAGAATGGGTTAGAATTGAGCAAAAAAGGGTTACAAAGGGACCCTTAAAATGAGAAATGGTCAAAAATAGGTTAGAAAAAGACAAAAATAGCCTAAAATGGGTTAGAAATGGGAAAAATGGGTTTGAAGTGGCTATAGATGCCTTAAAACAAGACAGAAATGGAAAAAAATGATTTTAATAATAGACAAAAATGGCTTTTAACAGGTTAGAAATGGCAAAAAGAGTTTAGAAATAGCCCGTAAGAGCTTAATACAGATTACAAGTGGGCAAAACCAGGCTTGAAATAGCCAAAAAAGGTTTAAAATGGGTAAGAAATAGGCAACAACTGGTTAGAAGTTGCAAAAAAAGGCATAAAATGGGTTAGGTCAAAACTGGGTTAGAAATGGCCAAAACTGGTTTAGAAATTAGAAAAAAGAGGTTTAAAATGGGTTAGAAATAGCCAGAAATGGCATAAAACTGGCAAGAAATGGGAAAAATGGGATAGAAATGGCCATAAATAGCTCCTTTGCTCCTTCCTTCCTTTTTTCCCCTCCCTCCTCCCTCCTTCCCCTCCCTCTGTCCTTCTTCCTCTCCTTCCCCTCCCCTCCTTCCCTCTGAATGAGAGTGAATACAAGAGCAGAGGTTCTAAGACAATCTAATGGGAGAGAAGGTAAGAATACAATTGAATATGGGGAAGAGAATACAAGGGAAGAGAATCTAAGAGATTATTGGAGAAGAGCATCTAGGGGAAGAGAAGATCAGGGAACGGAAGAGAATCTAAGATGAGAGAACTAAAGAGCATCTAAGAAGAGAATATAGGGGGTGAGAATAGCATTGAATAGAAGAGAATCTAAGATTAGAAGAGTACAGAAGAGAACCTAAAGGAAGCCAAGAGAAAAAACTGAAGAGCATACAGGAAAAGGGAAATCAAGAGAATCTAAGAAAAGGAAATGGAAGAGACTGTAAAAGTATATAAGCAAATAAAATAGAAGAGAAGGGAATCTAAGAGAAGAATATGGAAGCAAATACAGAAAAGAGACAGGAAGAAGTGAAAAATAAGAAAATGTAGGAGAAGGGAAGAGACTATCAAAAAGGAAAATAAAAGGGGGAAGAGACTCTAGGAGAGCATAAGAGAAGGGAAAAGAATATAAGAGAAAGGAATATATGAGAAAGTAAGAGAATCTAAGGGAAGAGAATGTAAGAGAAGAGAATTTAAAAGAAAAGAGAAGGTCATCTAAGAGAAGAGAATAGTAGAGAACAGAAGGGAAGAGACTAGAAGAGACTAAGAGAATATAGGACAACAGAAGAGAGTATGGGAGAGCGGAATAGAAGAAAATGCAAAAGGACAGAGGAGAAGGGAGTATAAGAGAACAGAGATTAGAAAACACTAAGAGAATATAACAGAATCTAAGAAAACAGAACCGGAAGGGAAGAGACTATAAGAAAATGGAAGAGACAAAGAGAACATAGGAGAATAGAAAGGAGTACAAGAGACAGGAAGGGAAGAGAGAAAGACGGGAAGGGACCAGAAGAGAATGTTAAGAGAAGACAAAACAAGAATGTGCTCCTGGCCTGATAACATCTTTATTTTCTCAGGACAACTATTTAATTGCATTAAAAGCAGGAATCTTTAAATATATACGGTCTTGTCTGTCACAGAGCTTCAAACCTTTGCAGCAGTCAGCAAGCTGTGAGAGGCAGCTGCACCAAGGGAATCCTTTCTCTGAGGCAAGCAGCTGAGCAGTGATCTGTTATAGCCTCCCGTCAATGCTCGCTGTGCAGGGACACTAATGCCATGAACGTGATAAGCTTTGGCAGGAGCCACCCAACAGGAGGGGATGCTGCTGTGTGCACGGAAGGCAGAGGCAAATCCCCAAAGCGCCTGCTGGGGGTGCACTAAGTAGCAATTACAGGAGTTTGCCATTCCCGTTCCCAGGGGCCTTACCTCCTCCTCCCATGCCACTTGGCCACGCTTCAGGGCAGCACCCGAGGACCTTGCCCCTGTACGGCTGGGTTCATCGGCACACTGCGTGCTGGGCAGCACGCGTCACCCGCGGGGCTCTGGGATCACCAGGGGGCGGCAAAGGCAGCAGTAGAGAGGGGTCCCTTGGAAATGTGCTGTCTGCCTGCAGGCACCGCTCTGTTATGGTCTCTTCTTGAAATCGGGGGCTAAACACGCATCTCTGTCCCTGCGAGAGGTGCCCGGGGCTGCCGGGAAGGCCAATCTGTGGCATAGGCTGTGTGTGTTCTGGTCTGTAAGCCCCCCAGCAGCTACGGTACAGTGGAAGTCTTGTCACTGAACAATGTTGAGCAGATAATACCCTTTAGTGAACTAGAAACCCGCACTAATGCTGCATGCCTGGCAGGCTAGGAAAGGTAGAAACATTTGGGCTTAGGCACATGGAAGCTGTGGCTCATCCTGCTGTGGTTCAAGTGTCATTGCTCTTATAGGTAAATGGAAAAGCAGCCTCGGGCCTCCTGCTGGGCTCAGGGCTCCATCGGCTGCACCAGAGGAGCTTTGCTTTCAAGAGGTGATACTTGCTATGCTGAGAAGTGACCAGTTCCCATCGGTTGAAATAAAAGTGAATTTCCCCAGAGCTGGGTGTTACTCGCATGGGTACTGGTACTTGGGGTAGCAAACTGTGAATGTGAACCACATGCTGAGCAGACCTCAGCATTTCCAATCAGCCAGTTTCCCCTCCCTGGCTGCATTAAAGTATGTTCCCCCAGATGACTTTAACCTCATGTCAGCAAAGCACTTCAGCTCAAGGTACCAAAGACAAGCTTCAGCAAGGGCACAATCCCACCAAACACACCAAAGAGCGTGAGGACGAGAAGCCCTTCCATAAGGAAGAAGGATAATTGTGGCTTTGGGGGTTTAAAGAGACCCTCAGCAGCTGTAGGGAAACGCCTGCAGTCACTGGGGTTCTAATCCTAGGATCACAGAATGGTTTTGGTTGGAAGGAACCTTTAAAGGTCATCCAGCCCAACCTCCCCTGCAATGAGCAGGGACATCCTCGACTAGATCGGGGTGCTCAGAACCACATCCAGCCTGGCCCTGAATGTCTCCAGGGACGGTGCATCCACCACCTCTCGGGGCAACCTGTGTCAGTGCTTCACCACCCTCACTACAGAAAAATACCGGGGCTGAGCTGCACTTCCTGGTCCTCCCTCCCTCCAGCCCTTGCCTGCTCCTCAGCAGTGCAGCTCCTCTGCTGCTAAGCTGGGATCCCTCTCAGGAAAATCAACTCTTAGCCCTCAAACTGCCCCCCCGAGTCTCTGCCCACACAAGCAGATCGGGATGGCAAAGCTTTGTCCATCTGTGTACATCACCTGGACAGAAGCCATCATAAACAAGGACAGCACACTGCGAGCACTGCGGTGCACTCCCAGGGGGTTGGGAAGACTGCACGGGTACTAATTCAACAAAGACAATACCAAGAGCTGTAAACTCTGCTGGTAGTACCCAAATGTCAAGAGGAAACCGGGGACCTGCATTGTTACAACATCCAACAGGACGATTAGAAACACAGGGGTCATTCCCCAAAGAGCTGCTGCAAAACAGCCTGCAAGCCAATCAATTGCTGTTTAGGCAAAAAGCAATGCAATGATCTCAAATCAGGAAAGCAAATCAAGCTGAGAATTCCTGTGACAATGTTTTCCATTACATGAATGTAATTGACTGGAAGGGAAAAACCTTCTTGAATTAAGCACGTAAACAAGTTGAACAAAATCATTTCTTCCCTGTTCAAGCAGAGGATGTGGTTTTGCTCTCATTTACTGGCCCCAGGAACTTCTATATGAGGATCTAGATCTGTCCAGCTGTTAAAGTGTCACTCTGCATTTATGGCAATGTAAGAGGAAACAAAGTCCTGCATCCAGATCTTGGGCCCCAACTCAAGAGCGATGTGGAGCTGCTCAAGTGAGCCAGAGGAAACCATGGCCATGCTGCGAGGGCTGGAGCAGCTCTGCTCTGGAGCCAGGCTGAGAGAGCCGGGCTGGGTCAGCCTGGAGAAGAGAAGGCTCCTGAAGGGGAGACCTTAGAGCAGCTCCAGTGCCTAAAGGGGCTGCAGGAAACCTGGAGAGGGGCTTTGGACAAGGGCCTGTAGGGACAGGCCAAGGGGAATGGCTTGAACCTGCCAGAGGGGAGACTGAGATGAGCTCTCAGGCAGAAGCTCTTCCCTGTGAGGGTGCTGAAGCGCTGGCACAGGGTGCCCAGAGAAGCTGTGGCTGCCCCATCCCTGGCAGTGTTCAAGGCCAGGTTGGACACAGGGGCTTGGAGCAAGCTGCTCTAGCGTGAGGTGTCCCTGCCCGCCCGTGGCAGGGGTTGGAACTGGATGAGCTTCAAGGTCCCTTCCAACATGAACCATTCCATGATTCTACAAGATGCAGAAATGGGGAGGATAACTACAGGCAAATTACAGACCAATTGGTGAAAGCAGAGGGCAGATGGATTTCCTCTCTTGGCAAGGTCAGAGGAGCACGTGCTACCATCACCAGACATACCTCCACTCTCCTCTGGCGCTTCCCATTAGCAGAAACCTTTCTTTTCCTTTTGGTCTTGCAGCTGAAAGAAAGAGGTTAAAAAAATCTTCTGGAGCTCTTGAAAGGGTCTGTGCTGGCACACACGATGTCCACACGAGCGCACGCTGCTCTGAAACAAAAGGGTTCTTGTATTTACCGAAGAACAAAAAGTGGGGTTTTCTTCAGCTCAAGAAACCTCTGACGTGAGTCCGCAGCATCCACACCGATGAGGCTGACAGGCTGGTGTGCAGCCTAAAAAGCACGCCCGATCGGTGTGCAGGTCGTGCGTAAAACTCGTTCAAAACAGACACCCTCCTATATGGCATCATACAAGCAGGGTACTGCGGCAGCTGTCCCTGTAAGAAACGGCTTGTTTCACAAACCTATCTATCCTTACGTCTCCTTTACGTTCCTCCTCCGTGTGTGTAACGAACATAAATTGGTAATAAGTTAAGCTTTGATTTTGGAATTTTAATAAAGCTGAAGACACCCAAAGGATTGCACAGCAAAGTGACATTTCAAATGGGTAATGCAGGACAGAGACGTTCATGGTTGAGGGGTGGGAAGGCAAAAACCCAAACCAAGGTTAAGAGTGTTTTTATCTCGCTGCCATGGAAAAGGTGGCACCTTCAAAGGTCACCCAGGCTGTCTCGTGAAATTTTGTAGCATCCCACGTAGCTGTTCCCCCTGTTTCACACCACAACCAAAACCGCAGACGGAGGCAGCGGGCACGAAACGAAACACAGGACAGGAAAGTCCATTTAAACATTAAGAGAAAATGTTTACCCGCAAGGTGATCACTGGAACAGGCTGCCCAAAGGACTTGTAGAGATCTCCTTGGAGACGTTCAAGACCAGAGGGCACGAGGCACCAGAGTCTGAGCAAGGGGTGGGAGTAAACATCAAGAAGTCCCTTCCAACCTCAGCCACCCGGTGAACAAGGCAGGATGATGGCCTTGGGCTGTCAGTCAGAAGTCCCTCACAGCTTCAGCCTCTGTTTGGGAAACACAGTCGCACCTACCACAGGCAAACAGCTCCCACAGCTTTCCTCTGGGGCTCTCCTCACGCGTCTCTTCTGGCCTTAAACGCCTACAGTGACCCTCCCATCCCTCTTCCGTGCTGGACCCAAACAGCTACTGCAGTGTTCCACATAAACACGCTTCCCTGCCCTCCTCCACCGCAGCACCTCACAACTGCCAGACGGCATCTGAGGGGTTTATCAGCGTGTGGTGCAGAGACACTGGATGCAGTCCCACCTTACTCACTGATCACACCGGTAACAATGGTTACAGCATGGCTGGGTAGGGAAAGAGCAACTGATGTCACCCGCCCGCACTTGTCCCACAAGTACGGTACCTCACGCTGTCCCACACGACAGCTAGACTGGAGAGGCACGGCTCTGACAGACGGACCACTCGTTGGACAAGGAATGGGCCGGTTGGTCCCACTCGGGTCCTCTCCTCCGCACGGCCGTCCTGGCCAGCTGGGCTGCAGCACTTCCTCTGCCTGATGCCACTGGGTGCCTCCTGGGACAGGGACACCTGGGACCTGTCTGCATCCTGCTCTCTTTCACTCACCACACCACTGCCTGCATGCTCTCACCACTGAGCTCTAGCCAGCAGCTTCTCTCCTCTCACAGCTCACAAAGCCAGGAGAACACCCATCCTCTTGTTTTATGAGCAGTCAACTGCCAGTAGCATCACTGCAATCAAGTGTTTCAGCTGGACAGGTACTAAGAGTGAACAGGCGGTGAGACAATTCCCCACCAGCTGTGTTGCACGCTGATCATCAACACCAATTATACAGCCCACCCCTGAGCCCTTCAGGGCCTAGAGCTCTCTCTTATCCCCTCTATTTCTGTCAATGCAGGGTACAAAAAGTGAGGCCTTCTGCCACCCGTGCGAGATACCAAGGCCTCGGTTCACTTGCCAGCCTGAAGCCTCTGCTCAAACGGGAGCGCAGGCTGCAGCCCTGCCACTGGCCCCATTGTGGCCATCTCCAGCTCCATCCCTGCCCCGGGCACCCAACCCATCTTAAGAGGCCACTTCGGTCCAGCAGCCTCCGTCTGAGCAGGGTTGGGGAGACTTTCTTCAGCCTAGAGAGAGGCTACACTCGGTGCCAAGGTGCTTGGGGCGCCCACCTCCCTGCCCAGAGCTCTGCAAGCACAACTCAATCCAGCAGTCAGCGGGAGGGCCCTGCACGAGATGGTCTAATCCCGGGTATCGCATCTTCCAGCTTGCTTAGCTTAGGTTTCAGCACAGCTGCTGAGCACCACTGCCAGCCACCAAACACACCGGTTTAGGAAGTGCTGGGTGATGAGACGCTAGACCTCAGTGGAAAGTTCTGCCCCCATTTATTTAGCCAGCAGATCGACAATGAAGACCAAACGGGGATAAAATCTCCTACGCAGGAGGAGGAGGTGCCAGAGAAACCCTTAAGTACCAGCGAGCTGTTGGTGCTGGGCACCAGCCCTGTACATGTCGCCTGTGCCCATCCTGCAGCCCCACAGGCTGGCCCTGCTCCTCCTGGCCAGGATGCACGGCTGCACAGCCCCCACATGTCCTGCCTCTGCTGACACCCGCTGCTGATTCTGTGGCCCTAAACCTACGGCTAACACCACCTGGGGTTCATTCTCTCTTGCTCTCTGTGCACTGCTGCTCAGGGTCCTGCTGGGGCTGCAGGGAGGCAGAGGAGCATCAGGTACCTGGCTTCTGCGTGGCAGCGCAGTCCCTGCGAGGCAGACATCCATGCGGCAGGTCGTCATCTCTTTCAGTTTCTGTCCTTACTCCAGGGTATTCTCTGAGCAGTTTACCTGGAAGATCACAGCACATTATTTCCTAACAGGAGCTGCGAACCAGAAGCTAAATCCATTCTAACATGGGAAACAAGTGACTCAAAAAACTTCCCTTTTTCGACCGAATGAACCCTTGCATTCACTCCCAGGGTCTTTTGAAGCAGTTCCGTGGTTAGGGTGATGACATTACTGCTTTCAAGGGCTGCAGTGACAGATGAGCCCGAAAGAACACAAGTTTCAAGAAAAGAAAAGAGCAAAGTGCTGTGCCTTAGGTCACTGTATTTGAGAGCTGTGAACAACAGCAGCAAGGTCAGAGCAGGCACTTTCCAGATTTCTTCGTGCTGTTTGGAAACAGAGAGGAAAAGCCTCTCACCTAAGTGCTGTGTCCCTCACCTAGAGCTCTCCTGCCCCAGAGGCAGTGTGTCTGCTCACTCCTGGCTGTGCTTCCCTCCCAGGTCAGCTCGCTGCCGAGGCCCTGGCCAGCGGTGCCCATGGTTACATTACCAGCCCTGTGAAGTACTGCCCTGCCCAAGTCTCGTCTCATCTCTGTGCAGCACACGTATTACATCCTTGCTGACAGCTACCCATCCCTTCGAGAGGGAAAACCAGGGCTGTTGCCACAGATGTGGCAGGTCTGAAGGCAGCTGATGCAGAAAATGCCATGCCCTTACCATGCTTCCCACCCCGTTTCCTTCTTCTTCTCCCTCTGCTCAGTTCAGGTCCCTTCCCTCACTCACCACAGCTCCTGTGCTGTCCTTCATCGTTTCATCCGCCACAGTCACCCTTCACCCCTCCGGTACCTGCTCACTTCTGAGCTCCCCACACAAGGAAGGAAGAGGATTTTACATGTAAGGGCTCTGGTGCATCCGCTTTTTCATGGCATCCTGCTGGGAAAACCACTGGATGTTTGCCACCACGGTGCTACTGTGGCACCCACGGTGCCTTCAGCCTCTGCCTTGCTTCTCTTCCTCCAAGCTCTCTTAAGGATCTGCAAGAAGCCTGATACTTGGTGAGCTGCTGCTGGAGGAAACGAGCCCACCCTGGCCTTCCACGGAGGGGGACGGCTACTGCCCAGTTCTCCCCAGTCTATGACGGGGGGAAAGCAGGACGTACGCCACAGTGCTGCTGACCTTGTCCACTGAGCCCCAGACTGTTCCTGGGCCTCCAGCAGCAGCAAGATGCTGTTTTACAGCCATCCCCATCCTTTTCTCACAGCTGCACGTTGCTGCCTAGCTCCTCTGATGCTGCAGCCACTTTATCTACCCCACCGTAAAGCATTTCCAGCAGCCGCAGGATATGCTAGCTTATCAAACTGCATCTCTGTAAAGACACTTTGTGCTCAGCCATACCCCATCTGTGCTACATGGCCTGCTTTAAAACTCCCTGCTCATTTCCTCCCTCCTCCCACCAGTCTCTGATCTGCCTGGGGCGCTTCTGAGCCCCGATGCTGGGAACTGCATTTGGGCCACATCTCCAGCCCCAAGGGTGGTGCCAGCCACAGCCCTTTCATGCAGCAGAGCACCACCAGCCCCGTTTGCCTGCCTTGTACTTGAGCACAGAGGCTGCCGCTGGCATTGCAGACCAAGGCTGACGAAAGCAATCTGGGCATCAGCCACGCCAGCAAAGACATCTGCCTGACGCACCTAATGAGCATAACAAGGTGGCAGCTTCAGCCTTTGATGTAAGCTATTTCCCTACTGCTACTTACTGTAGTTCAGAGAGGTTTTCCTCAGGTGACGGCCAACGGCTTCCTTCCAGGGTGCAGGCAGCGAGCAGCAAGCCTCTGTTGGGAAACCCAGAGCTGAGCACACAAGAACTGAAGTGAGCTCTGTGCAGGAGTCACGTTAGTGCCTGTCAGTGCCTAAGACACTTACATAGCCCCCAGCAACTGAGTTATTTGGGTCTTTATCGGTCAGTGGAGTCTGATTTTGCAGCAAGTGCTCTCACCAGCTGGCCACAAGGAGGTTTCAGTTGCTTGCAGAGGCCAATAACTGCTTAACCAGGCCTGTTCAGTCATGGTGCTCCTTCCTAAATCTCGGAAAGCTGTAGGGTGTCACCATTTCAGTCTCCTGGTGGAATGGCAAAAAAACAGACTTCAGATTCAAAGGTTAAATTCCTTCCAAAGTGCATTTAGATGCAAGCAGAAATTCAGTGACGTATACACAGAATCACCAGTTCAGAGAACTGTTCCTTCTGCAGGCCACACACAGCCACTGTGCACAGGATGGGGTCTGATAAAAGCTGGTTTTTATCAGCCCGTGAACTCACACTCTTCACATAACCAATTCCTTGCAGAACAGCCTGCAGCCAGCGTGACGCAGGCTCAGTAGCTACTACATACATCTGACGGACCTCGCAGGGTGGCAGAATGCCTGCCCTGAGCAGGAGCCATCTCATGCAGCCCTTAATGGCAAGTTCCTTGTTTTGCACTGGTGGTCCCTCTTTCAGGTGCGTCTGTCTGCTTTACATCCACAGAATCGAACTCTCTCCTGGAATGCATGGGCTTAAAATCACGTTAATGCTTGCACCCCCACTGCCCTCACAAGGAGTGGACAGCTACATGCCTCACTCACTCACTTAAGGTTTCAAGCATGCCTTTGGGATGCAGGAACTCAGATGCATCTCTCTTCCTCAGCTCTGAGCAGGAGCTCCAGGTTCGCAAGGCAGCCCAAAGGCTCAGAAACCTACTCAGAGCAGAGCACGAGCATGGCCACCAAGTGAGATCTGCTATGCCCCTCCAGGCCTTCACACCACTCCTCTTGTCTCCCAAGCCAGCAGACCTGGTAGAAGAGCTTTTGCTCGTGGGTTGCGCTGGGCTTTAGGTTAGGTTGCTGCAATCCCTGCCTAGCTCATAACCAAGCTAAGGGTAATCTTACCTCATTTGCACAGCCTGGCTTAAGGAATCCCATTGTCACGGGATGCCCTCACTGTCTATAGGGGTTCCTCTCACTGCTATTCCACCCCTCCATTCAAGATGCCACTATTTAATCAAGACTGTCTGCTGTGTCCTATTGCAAGTGTACTTGGAGATATTTACACCTAAACTGAGTAAATATAAACAAAGCTTGACACAGGCTGCATCCCAGTTAGAGGCTGACTGAGAAGGCCGGCTTCGGAGACTCAAATTCACATTTCTGATGGGCAAAGTAAATAGTTACTTAAATACCTTGTTTTCTATGGGATATGAATCTATCAAGAGGTCGGAGGAAAGTCTTACCATGTCTTTTCCTATTTCAGGTCTCCTAACATCACACAACTTCTGCACAACAGGACAAGGAATGTGTCCAACAACTGCAGTATCACAAGTCTGGAGCTTTACCACCATGTCCGTCTCTTTGAACTTGCTCTGTGTAACATCATTTTCTTGTTTGGAGCTCCATTTAATGCCCTTGCCCTCTGGGTGTTCTTCTGCAAGATAAAGAAGTGGACAGAAACAAGGGTGTATGTAATCACCTTAGTCTTTGCAGACTGCTTTGTCATCTGCACCTTGCCTTTCATGGCTTACTTGCTCTGGAATAAGTCAGCCCGAGATGAACTCGGCCAGTTTACAGAGACAACGTATTTCATCACCATGTTAGTGAGTATCTACGTAATTACATTTATCTCCATTGACCGATACATTGCCATAAAACACCACTTGAAAGCCAGGGCCTTCAGGTCTCCATCAAAGGCAGCCCTTCTCTGTGGGTTTCTGAGATAATCGGTGCCATTGCACAGATTTGGCAGACCCAATCCACCCTCTGCTTCCAGAAGGGTACCGCCGTGCCTGCTGCTCTGAGCCTGCTCTCCATGTGCTTCATTTTTATTCTTCCGTTAGCAATCTTGACTTTTTGCTCCACAGAAGCGATCGGGAGCCTCAAAAGATGCCTGAACACCAATTCACCAGAGGAGACATCAATCCAGAAAGCTGCTCACATTATTTGTGCAAATCTGATTGTATTTCTAGTATGTTTTCTGCCAGCCTTCTTTGGGTTACTTGCCAGGTTCGTAATGGAGAGCGTTGGAGCTACCTGTTTCACGCTCCACGTTATGAAGAACATCTCCTCCATGACAAGCTGTGGTGCCACATCTATCTGCTGCCTGGATAGTGTCTGCTACTACTTTATGACCAAGGAGTTCCATGAAGCCCTTCTACTGCCCAAAACCAGCAGTGAAAAAGCAGATCAAATCCACCCCTTGCAGACACACACTTGCTAAAGGAAAGCACAGGGTGGAAGGAGGGAGGCAAGAGGGATGAAAAACAGCAAACCCTTCCCCCCAAAAAAAAAACCATCTCTGCAACATCAGGATAAGTCACATCCTCAGTGTTATTGGGATAACTGTTGCTCTTTCTCTCTGGAGAGATCACAGAGTCATAGAATAGTTTGGGTTGGAAAGGACCTTCAAAGCTCCTCTAGCCCACCATCCCAGCCAGCAGATCAAGTCACGACACAAAGAAGGTGTTGCACAGTGTAGGTGTTAAGAGCCACCAGTGCTGCTGAAGTTTGAGCCAAAGGAAACGGGACCTTCTCCAGTACTTGCAATCATCGTAGGTACAGGCGTACCTGCTAAAAAGGGGCAACCCTCTCCAAAAGGCCTGGTATTAACGTGAATTTTGTCCTTCTGTCCTCAGTGACTTGACTCCAGCTTTGACTATGGTCTTAGATCACTGTATCGCAGCTTCAAGAGGGAGAGCCATGTTGGATGGAGAATAGATGCTAAGGCCACTGTCTCCACCATGCACTTATTTGTACATAACATGCAACTAAACAAAGGAAACTGAGCACCCATACAGCAATACACAAATCCACTTCAGGTACTGCTATATAGATGGTCACTTAAAACCAAGAAAAAACCCATGTACTACAATGCCAAACCTAATACATCTGTGCTGCTCACACCAAACCATACACTGGGAGTTTCCTGATTGTCCCAGGAGATGACAGTCCTGTTTGGAAACATCCTGAAGGCCTAAGCACCCTTTGATTTGCCTATCCCACATTGCCCTTAGTCATTGTCCTTGTAGCATGCGTGGGTAAACCCCCTCCCAAATCTTTGCTCGCGAAGCCAAGCCATCTATCAATCAAGCAATATAATTTCAAAGCTTGCAGCTATTACCAGGACACAGCTACTGCTGTGCCTGGAGGAAAGACAGTGGCCTGAGACTATTGCCCCATTCCTGCCCTTTAACACTCCTATCAGCTTGTGCCAACACCCTGGCGGTTTGTGAGACTAAAATCATTGTGGGTATAAATCAAGCCATTACTGCATGGAAAAACAGAGCCCCGCAAAGCATTCTAGACCCCAGAAGAGAACTTTTTCCTTGTGCCTATCAGGTATAAATCTGTCAAGATCTGATCTTCCTCCCTGGATCCCGGACCATGCACCAATGTAAATGGCTGGCTTTCCAACTGCAAATCTCCTCCGTAATACCTGTGCTTGCTGACGACGCACCAGGTATCCTCCAGCCCCACAGGAAGTGACAACAGAGCAGCTCAAAACAGTTAAGCCACAACGAATGCCTGTTCCAAACAGATCATCATGAAAACGTTCGCTACTTTGAAGAGAGATGAAGGTTGAGCCACATCAACCTGTTCTCCTACTGTTAACCCAGAAAGCAAACTACTTACTTCTTCTGCAACCCCTGTCACTGTTCACGGTTTCTGCCTGTTGACATGGGGCACCTTGTCCAATTCCCAGGGAGCTCCAATGAAGTTGTCTCCTCTGAAATACAAAACAGCAACGCGTTTGTGACTGTGGCCTCCTCGACAGGCCTCGTAGGATGGCAAATAAAAACTGCTGTTGAGATACCATTTGCTACTGGTTTATAGCCAAAGCATTTCAGAGCAATTTCTTCTTCCCCAAGCGCAGAGTTTTCCAATCCAGGAGGGATCACAGACAAGGCACCCTATCAAATAAACTAAACAGCTTCCATGATTTCAGCCCAGCCAGCAGCTAAGCACCACACAGCCGCCCGTTTACTCCCTGGCGATGCCCAAACCGCTGCAAACGTGCTAGAACATTTGTAGTTGGCATTCCTACACGTAGCCAAGCTTGCTGCATATAGAGCTGTATGGAGTGAGCGTTTGTCTCTTGCAGGAAGCAAACTGAGGCCTCCCACTGTTCGTGTTCTACATTAAAAACATTAAGTGTTTCTTTTTCTCATTGTAAAATAGAAATTTCCTGACTTCACAACCCCAGTCATCACGAAGGAATGGTTTTTGTGGTTTGCACTGACTGCTAGGAAAAAAAAAAGGGAAGCATTTTTAGCGAGTGGGAATAAAGCTATTTCACAGGATTATAGCTGTAAATAAACATTCATTCAGTAAACGGAACAGCACCTTTGCCACAACAAACCACGGAACCTGGCCCACAACAAACCAGCAGCCATCACACAGCACTGCAATAGCAAACCATGAGGACAGCGACGCTCCGATCCACACATCTTTCTGATTTCCCTGCACACTAGCCTCGCTCACAACAGGAGGGAGCAGCAGCCACAGTCCATCAGAGCTCCAACAAGCAGGGCTGGACCACTGCATCCTCCCGACGTTTCAGCAAGATAGAATCTCTCTGTCCCTCGAAAGGAAAAGATGCTGGCAGCGGCTTAAACTTTAAATGAGAAAATTGATGCTGCAGTAACTCTTAGGCTGTGGGGAGCAGGGGGGACACAAATAAGATGCAAAACTAACATGCGAGGAAAGTAATCCAGAGTCTTGCTTCTATGTGAGCAGCCATCAGATTCAGCAGTTTTGGCCCTTCTAAGCGGGAAAGGCAGGGGCTGGCATGAGGCATTATTTCACGGTGTTGATGCTGTGGGAGCATGGAGAGGGCTATAGTACAGAGAGCCCTGCAAGGCAGACAAGGCCAAGATCTTCCCCGACAGAAAAAGGAGGCAGGAAGCCCATCCAACCTGTCTATCAGCAAACCGTACCAGGAGCACAGGAAAACCTCACGAGAAGGCCTTTCTCCGACTGAGAAACAACCTCAAGCAGGACATCAGGCAGAGCTTACAAGGGAAGGAAACATGACTCTACAAAACACAGTCAAGTCTTAGAGATCAAGTACAAAGATCAAACAGGTCTCAGCAAATTCTTCCCTTAGACATGAAAAGCTACCTACAAATTACAAGCAAAGAAGTGAGATCACCTAGTACTGCTGCTGCTAAAACCAGCAAACTTGTCCAGCTATGCCCTGAGAACCACCCTATTGCTTTGTCACAGCTTTCAGTAAGGATGAAGAACCCAAAAAGTCCAGAAGTTTAAAGGAATCGGCACATGAAATCTCACACCAGCAACAAGGCTTTTAAATAAGCCAGACAAAATAGGGTCGGGGGCAAAGACCACCAAACAGAGCCCCTGCTCTTCGCACGGGTGCTGGTTCCCAGTACTGCCCCCACACTACCCTGATGGAGAGCTGCCAGCAAGGACGTGAGAAAACAGCACACGTCACCTGCACCGCGCCACACGGTGACAGCGCTCACAGGGCTGAGACAGGCTCAAAACTGCTGGGGCAGGGGAAAACACCAAGGGAGCATCACTGGTCCAAGGCGGAGGTGACAAAACCTGCAACTGGATGGAAGAAAGGAGCCATAAGGAGCCGAGGCGGAGAAAAGAGAAGCGTGAGGATCCTGACCCAGTGGTGTCCAGGAACCAGACAGAGACCCAAGAGCCACACCAGGAGACGCGCAAGGTCTCTGCAGGTAACGCTTCATCGTAGCTTTGCCTACCGGTAGCTGCTGTTGAGCTGCTCTGACATATCCTGGTGAACCCCATGATCACAACCAGCTCTTTTGCGCCTGGTAACATGATTTGTCTCTCCCTTGAAGCCTCCCCAGGCTCACGGGAGACACAGCTGCCCTTGCCTGGTGACCGCAGCACCAAGCTGTGGATGGGAAGCATCATACCAAAGAGATGTTAGGAGTTGAGCTCCCATCAGGCTTGATTTTGCCTGCTCATGCTTAATACTGCTAAGGATTGCCTTGTTACAGACAATAGGAATGTGTGGACAACATCTGAGGATGACGCAAAGTGAAGCGTTTTCTCTGCGCTGGTGAAACTATCACGACCCAGGAGCTGGGTGACTTTGAAAACTACAGTACTGACAAGGACCATGACATGAAAACGACAGTGGCTGGGGATCAGCGAGCTGGGCGTACTAAGTCACTCACTAATTTCTAAGCTTCCACCAACAAGCAGCCTAAGAAAGGCAACAATCAGTCCCTGCAAACGCAAGAGAAGCATTTAAACCAAGCTCTATACTGGGCATGCTCTAATAACAAGGCATTAATCTCAAAGGCTGGTTTGTAATGCACAGACAGACAATGCAGAAACACTTCTGAAGCTGCTTTAAGACAACCTGGAAAGTGGGAAGGGCAAATGCGCTTGCCCAAGACAGCAGTTCAGGGTACTGCAACCACAGAGCAGTCACAACATCAGCAGGTACAGGGGCACAGTGCCACGTGTTCTCAGCATTGCTGGTGGAACAGAAATATGGAACAGGAGAGAATTACTGTGAGTCAGACTGAAAACCTGTTCTGAACTGTCTGGAAACCACAGCACACACCGCTCTGTGAACGGGACTGTGGGCCCATTCAGGTGGCAGTCCCCACACCGACTCCAGCAGGAGCAGTGGTCTACAAGGCAGAGAGAAGACCTCAGGATGCTTTAAACCCCCCAACAGCTCCCCTCCAAGAAATGCGCACAGCCTCTTGGCCAAGGAAGGTCAATGGACATTGCCCAGCGGGTATCAGGCACTGGAAAGTAATTGAAACAAAACCCCCAGACCACTGCCAGAGGAACTGCTGCAGGGCTGCACAGCAGATGAGCGTTTCACCCCACTGTTGCAGGCGCCTCCGTCCAAAGCGGATGGTACGAACCACGCCGCCGGTGGTAGAGGAAGCTCAACCCTAGGGAAATGCATTGAGGAGGGGCAGGAGTGCTTCCTTGATCAGCATCGCTGCTCTCACAGCCACCAGCAAATGGACATTGCAGCACACCTCACTGGCCATGTACCAGCAGCACTGCTTTGAA
This sequence comes from Psittacula echo, assembly GCF_963264785.1. Classification (NCBI taxonomy): domain Eukaryota; kingdom Metazoa; phylum Chordata; class Aves; order Psittaciformes; family Psittacidae; genus Psittacula; species Psittacula echo. Next base: position 2,311,059 of record NC_137736.1, read on the forward strand.
GGGCTCACGGTGCCTGCACATCACCCCACAGCTGGTGAGGAGGAACATTCACTCTCTCCAAGGGCAGCGAGGGAGCAGGCAATTCCTCCTGGCTACTTGCTGACCTGGGTATTTGAGCTCGGCAAGGCATTGCCTCTCCCCAGCTGTGGTGGAGAAACAGAGAGGGCTGGAGCTGGTGCATTTGCAAAGGCTCATTTTGATACTGGCCACATTAGACGTGTTTTGTACACTTACGACTTGTCCCGGCCTTTGCTAGCCCTCCCTGTTGTCTGTTGCGGTCGATTCTTGTGTCTTATCTTATCTTCTTCCTTGTGTCCCAGTCACAGAGCTGCTGCAGGTATTGGCTATAGCACATTCCCTCCCCTCTGAAGACGTCTCCTGGCATGATTCCTGCAGCAGCACTGTTTTCAAAGTGAGCCAAGAGCTGCGGATGCACATAGATGCTGCAGCACTGTCCTATGGTTCGCTTGCTCAGGGTGCTTTCGAGTCCCAGGAACCTGCACCCCTGGAGCCATGGTCCCCTTGCAGGGAAAAACCAAAGGCGTAGAATCATAGAATAGTCTGGGTTGGAAAGGACCTTAAGATCACCCTGTTCCAACCCCCCTGCCATAGGCAGGGACACCTCACACTAAACCATGGCACCCAAGGCTCTGTCCAGCCTGGCCTTGAACGCCGCCAAGGATGGAGCATTCACAACCTCCCTGGCCAACCCATTCCAGTGCCTCACCACCCTCTCAGTAAAGAATTTCTTCCTTATATCCAGTCTAAACTTCCCCTGTTTAACTTTGAACCCGTTACCCTTTGTCCTGTCACTACAGTCCCTCAGGTCATCTCAGAGCTCCCAGGTCTTTTCTGTCCACGAACAATTGCACCTGGAATAAACTCCTGCATTAACTCCTCCAAAACAGGAGGGCAAACAGCCATAGTGACCTTAGAGCCAGGCTGATCAAACCACCCACTAGACCAGACACAGCTCACCTCTTTATTTCACATGGCTGCTGATCACATTTTCTGCCACGGCACTGGTGAGCCTGCATCCGTGACAGAAGCCGTAACACTTCTGAGACGCGAACCAGCTTTCGCAATCCTTGAAAGGCAGCGTGCAGACCCCTGACTCTGGTTCTTGCTGCAGGCCACTAAATGCTACCACCAAGGACGTCATTCAGTGGCAGCTAAAACTAGTAAGAGATGTACTAATGATTGCTCTGATCAGTAATGAGAAATGATGCAGGGACAACTCAGGAATGAAGCAAGCTCTCCTTTGGATGCATCTCTCCAAAAGCATGCTGAGCTGCAAGGATGATGGCTGCCTTCTCCTGAGCACCACTAGAAGGGGAAGGGATAAAAGCTGGGTTTAGGCATCCCTTTTCCATTATCACCTGCTTGTAACAGCTCACGTAACTCCTAGCTGCAGGATCCGAGTCTGGCCCAAAACAGAGGCCCAAGCATCATCCCCTGCTGTTGAGACTGCTCCGGAACCTCAAAAGGCCCCAGCTCTGCTCTGCTTCAGGGCTGCACAGAAAGTGTCAAACCACTGGAGTGAAACCGGACCTCAGCTCAACTTGAAGCCAAACAAGGGGGACGGAGGAGGAAGGAAACACAAACTGGGGTTAACGAAAGGGAGGGAGGGAGGGAGGGAGGAAAGAAACAGGAGTGAGGCAAACCAACCATGAGCGTCAGTTCTGGTACTTTTGAAACGCATTCAGTGCCACTGAAATAACTCTTATTCATGTTCTTACTCCGGTCACTTCCATGGGGGCGGTACCTTTCCTGGGAAGCCACTTGAGAGCTGGAGTGAACGAAGGCGTTTTACCCCATCTGAATTTTTGCCCCAGATGTCGTCAAACTTTCCACTCTGTGTTGTTTTCTGTGATGTGTTTTCGTTGTTGATGGTTTGGTTTGGTTGTGTTTCTTCTAATACCTAGAATAAAACACATTCCATTTTAAACCGTGACAGTCCAGGAGCTGGGTGGGATTCTTGGGCTAAATCTGAAGCCCCTATACTTCAAGCCATTCTGGCAGCAAGGCAATTCCAATGAACTTCAAGTACTCACCAGGTATATCGTTTCTACAGCATTGATTCAGTCCTATTATAACAGCTAGAATAATAGTTACAAAACACTTTCCAGATTTCATGTGTGTGAGCTTTTAATTTATGCTGAATGCTTGACTCCATTGCACCAGCTTTCAGGAAAAGGAATGGAAGCAGAACCTTCTGCACCACTCCTCCTCACTCATCCACAAAGTAATTTGCAGACATCTATAATGGAGCACAGAAACCAAATCCAATTAATTGAAAAATAATTGAAAAGCCATTAAAGTGGTTTGCAGAACCTTATAAATTAAAAAGGAATGAAAAGAAATGGAAGCATAACATTTGTAATTAATTTATACGGCAGAAGTTTACATTTGATATTCTGTACAGCTTTTAGATTAATTATTATGCCAACTTTTTGCAGACGTGCACTGATTAGAAAGGGAAGAAGCAATAAATCTTGTTTTCCTCATAGGAAATATCCCCATCTTGTTTACAAACACAAGAGGTTACTTTTAAACTTAGTTCTCAGGAGTTAGCTGGGATGTTCTATCTTTTCTCCACCTGCTTCTTCAATGCATCTCACACAAAAATGCAGTGATTGTTCTGGCTATGAACATTAAAATGGCAAACTGAATTACACCTGTTCTGCAGAAGTATTAATGTTCTCTTAGGGCTGTTCCACTTAGAGCCGGCTGCTTTCTACGTTAGAAAAGGAAAACCAATAGCATCATCTTTCAGTCATTCCAGTGAAACCTGCAAAAAGAGTTATTTTGGTCCCTTTCCTTGGTTGCGTGTCCTCCCAAGATACCCGAATTAGTCACCTCTCAGACAGTTCTCAAGACTCAGCTTTTGGTGAAGAAATCTTCAGCTTTGTTTCATTTACAAAACGTGCAGAAAAGGCACAGTTTTCTTGAACCAAGAAACTAAGGTGGATAGGACCATTCCTGAGCAGCTGCATCGGGATTTAATATTTGCTCCAGAGCCTAAGGAGCACAAAGGCTTGCTGACTTTTGGGTGTATTTTGCTGGTGTAGAGTACTTCACAGTTCACGTAGCACAAGCACTCCTTAGTACTTAAAAGTACACTTTGCAGCTCCACATTAAACTAAGCACACCGATAACTTACTTGGAAATACTTCAATATGAAGTCTCTAAGCCCTGGAATAGCTTGGAAAAACACTCTTTCACCATAGAAAGAAACCAAGCCCCTCTCTCCAAGGAATTTACCCACAAAGGTGCTCACTTGAAGTCAGGTTTCTTTAATGCTTTGACATTAATCAAACTTAAGCAGTGATTAATAATTTCATTATCTCAGAGTGACATGCAAATGCATAACACCCCTCTGAGGTGTGAGCACAAAGCAGGTACCCACCGCTTTGCCCACAATAGTCAGTGCTAGTGGACGTACTACCACACTTGGCTCTGTAAAAAGGCAGATGATGCTTTCTTCAGTGGATGAAGTGCAGGAAAGGACTTTGAGTATCCAGCTCTGGTGCTTAATCAGTGTTAAGACAATTTTCAATGTCAGATGTTCCCCTCAAAACTCTCTTTTAAGAAAACAAAGAATTTGTGAGAAGTACAAACTGAACAGTATTCTCCATCCACCTCCACAAAAATCAGTGACGTTACACTAGTTGTAGGATAAGAGCTGGGCAACTCCTTAGCCTTTCCTCACTCTAAGGCTGTACAGCAGGCAAATGCTACACGATATGAACAGTGCTGCTTCTACAACCCTAACGGGTGTTTTAGGCTTATAATAGAGTGCATTTTTTAAGACACTGCACAGTAACACTAGCAAGGGATTACACCAGGATGTGAACGATTCTTTAACAGAAAGAACATCATCAAAGTACTGATAGAAAGCAGAAATTCATCAAAACCCTCACGCAAGATGACAGCCAGTTCAAAAAGTCTCCAGCGGATTTAATACCACTGGGAGAATCCTCCCACGTCTAAACTGGACGCATGTAAGTGATGGCAATTATGGAGATTAGAGGCTGTATACTCCCAGCTTCTTGTCGTGCTCCCAGTGCTTTATATGCACCTCAAGGTTTTATTTCCTCATACGTTCAAGCAGTTCAAAAGCATTTGTTTGGCATTTGTTATAGTGCCAGCTGCTTATTCCTGGTGGTATCTAATAGGATTAGGGGGATGCACAAAGTGGGGATGCACTGCTCCTGTAATGCTTTGGGAGATTAAATGTTATCTTTGCAACATTTTAAAGCCTTATTCCATTTTGCACCAATTTATAATGGAATGATTTCTCCTCTCTCTTCCTCCTCCTGTGTTTGAAGAGCAGCATGTCACCTTGAGAAACAGCATGTGGGATCTAGATGAGAGAGGCGGGAGAGAAAAGCTTTCAGGAGCAGCCTTGTAGTCCTGTGGGAATCAAAAGCGTAAATCTGAAAAGCACAGGATTAACTGTAAATCTCAGGTTTCAATGTAAGAAGTAATGCAACTGTATGCTCCTTACATTCTTGCTAAAAGGAAAACTAGTTTTCTCCTTAGACAGTGACAAAAACATCAGCCGAGATTTATCATTTTATCGCGGAAACAATTCCAAAGGTATCCGATACATTTTCAAGAATTCTGCTGTTAATGTAGCTACTTCCCTTTATAGGGAAGAAAAAAGATAAGGGAATAAATAAAAAGTAAATAAATTAATTAATATAAGAATAAATAGCTTCTAGCAAGTTGAATGGCAGGGGGGTTGGAACTAGATGATCTTAAGGTCCTTTCCAACCCTAACTATTCCATGATGCTATGAATAGCGAGATATTAAGAAGCCCCCCTGCCTGCTAGTTAATTAGAAACATACTTAGAAGGAGCCCATAGATCTATTTATGCAAACTGCTAAAGAAATTAAGATATGTTAGCTAACAACCCTGTTACAGCCTTGTTGATGTTCCTGTGTGTGGACGCAATCTAAATGACAGCAGATACAAGACACTGTTCTAGGTAGGGACATGCTGCTATAACGGATACCTCTGAAAGCCTTCATCCCTTCCCTGTGCAGAGCATTCGGAAAGGAAGAAGGAGCAGGGAGAGGGATATTTAAAGAGACATAAAGGAAAGGGCATGTCTGCTTCACAGGAGGCACTACTTACTTTAATTTTGCCTCAGCTGCTTTCAGGTACTATGCAAGGTACATTTACTTAGGATAGTGGCCAGGCTTCAGCTGGCTTTCAGCACTGGCTTGCAGCTACATAGGCTTGACCTACTGTGTGCAGGAGTCTCTTAACTACTCACACATGACATAAGTTAGTGCTATCAGGAAGCAGTGTCATGCCCATGCTGCAGACACGGGCCAAGAGCTCTTAAGTGAAACTAAACCTCAAGTGCTTGGTCAGAGGAGTTCCAGCTCCAGGTTGTGGTCAAGAAGGCTTACTTCTTTACTCTCTAAGTCACTGAATCAGTTAATACCCACATAGATTATTGTAAGAGAAAAAGAGCAGCTTTCAGTTGTATGGATTAGTTTGCATTTTAGCTTTATGTTTAACTTCCTTAGACTTTTCTGAATCCTGGCTCTTCTACCCATTCTTTCCTACCCTGTTCTATACCTTGTTTCATCTTTTCTTCCAAACATGCATTCTGCTGCATTTTAACTTCTCACTTTCCCAGTTATAATTTTGATCCACATGTAGGCAAACTTAATGGTCAAGAACAGCAGCTAGTGAAACGTTAAAGCTGCTAGAATGAGCTGAACTATGCAAGCTGACAGTTAAGAAACCTGCCTTTTACCTATTTACTTCAGCAGCTCCCATAGCAGATGCCTCAATTTGCTATCAGTAGGAAGACACTCAGCATCATTCTAAAGTAGAGATTCCCATCCATCCTCCTCCACTAATCTTTGGGAGCATTTGTCTTGAAAGAGTCATTCATCCCGAATCCATCTCACTCAGCCTCTCTATTATGCCATGTTATTAACATCTGTGATATGACTGAAGCATTCAGGGCTTCATTCATAACCTGTACAAAACCCAGCCACAGACACAGCTGATAAATGAAGCTCCAGGTTCTACATGAAATGTTATTACATAATACATCAGTTTTATGTCAGAGCTACTGATGTTTTTATGGCCTCTGTATTCAAAGTAATGCGCCCGTACTCACAGGGGCTTCATAATTTGAATAGCAAGCATCTTTTAGGTTGACAAAGTCATTTATAAAACCTGCATCATGACTTAAGGCTAGTTATATAAATGAGATGTTATTCTTGAAGTGAGACTTGCTGCTTCTTTCTGGCTATGAATGTGGTCTGCATGTTCTCCAGAGAAACTTCTAATCCCTAACAGTATCCCAGAAATAGCATTATGCTAACAAAGACCATTTTTACTTGCAATCCTACCCAATTAAAATTGAGCAATGGCTTTTTGCATATGGACATATGTAGCTTAATGTCTTCAGCCATTCCTTTCTCATGCCATAACCAGCATAAGATCCCACAAATTCTGAGGCACAGCACCTGCAACAGCTCTTCTGAGTCTTGACAAAATGGGCGACCCATACTTGAGCCCCAAATAGTGTGAAAAATAAAGGTTGAGATACAGCAAAGGGTCCTCAAGAAAGTATTTCTGAGCCCTCTTGGTGGACCTGAGCAACACTTTGTTGAGCTAAAGAAAACAAGTCAAATATTAATAAGCAGCTGCTGGTTTTGAACTAAAATACGTTTTTAAATGTCTCTTACATGCCTCTCTCAGGTGTAAATTAGGGAAAATTGTATTGAAGATATGGAGGTGACCAGTTGCAAGCAATGCCAGATTTGATGAATTAACTCAAACTCTTTTGTTACTCCAGTTTTTCCTACAGGTCCCCTCTTTTCTTCTGAATTTGTTGTGTTTCCTGTCCTTTTTCTTTGCCAAAATCCTGATAAAGGCACACCCAAGCAACGTTCATGCTGGACATCATGCTGCATTCTCTCTTGCTGTCCTTGTTACCTGGATGCAAAGGAAGTACGTCACGTAATTAAGGCCGTGTCTTAAAGCTTCAGTGTGACAAAACTGCTTTGCAGTGCTACTCAGATTTGGAAAACGGGGAACCTGGAAGAAAGTTCAGTCAGTTTAGCATTACAAACCCCTCAGCCCTAAGCTGTTTAATGATACATTGCTTCAAGTTTCACTATGACCCAACTGTCTTTTGTTAACCCTTTTATTCTAATGTGCCACAAAAACGTGGAAGGGGTTTAAGACCGCTTTGGGAAAATGGTTGAAAAGACCCGAGTCCATCCCAAATCCTAAAAACATTCAAATGGGAATGTTTCCCATTGACTGCTGATGGTGAAAATCAGGGAACAAATTCCCTTTTGATGTGAGACTGCTCAGAATGGTCCTGAGTCACCTTTTCCTTCTACTGAAGCAGGGAGGTTATAATGGCTCAGCACATTCCCCTCTGAGTCTGTTGCAATCTCTTGTTCGGTAATGGGGGGTAGGAACTTTCCACAATTGAAACTTTTACTCTGTTCCCATTAAATACTATGTTTGGTCCCCTTTTATATTCAAAACAAAGAAAGATGAGCTTTCAAAATGCTTAGAGTTGTTTCATTGTCTAAAAGAAACAGATGTTGAGATTTAAATAACTTCAAGTGGCCATTTAAAGATCTGCAATGCGTTCGGACTTTTCATATCATTTAACTGCTATGTGACTCGTTCAATAGCTGTGAGAGAGTAGAAGCAGTCCCAAGTTGATGATAAAGTCACTAGGAGAAATCTAGTAGGTTGATGGAGAAAACCTGGCTACACTCTCTTCATTTTAGTGTTTCATGTTTAGCACTTTCTAATGCACCGCTATGTCACAGCATTTGCCTTCGAGATTCTGGAGAGGGAACATCAGCTTCGATAAGCAGGTTCAGATGTTAGCGTGTTCCAACTTTCAGGAACGTGTAAACATGAGATAGGGGAAAAGGTACCATTGATAGGCTCGGTAGCTTGCTTCTGAAGAAGACAAAGGTAACTTAAAGATACTTGAGCTTCATGCTTTCTCAAGAGATCCCATGAAAAGAGCTTAATAGGTATTGCCTATCATCATCTCTATGAGCCCAGAACCTTTATTTAGTAGGGGGAGAGAACACAAAGGGCTTATCTATTATCAGCTTATTTTTAACTCTGGCACTTTGCAACCACAGATGAACACAGTCTCTTCTCCAGTGTGTTTTCTGCCCTCAGAGAAAGGAAACTGCCAAGTGGACAAAGCAATAAATGATAACAGTGACAAGATTTTACAGAAACATTGTAGTAGTTGTGCATGTAAACAGCTGAGCTGCTCTGGGAGCTTGACATTGAGAACTGGAATGTAAAGAAATGCATATGTGTGTATACGTGCTTATACATGTATATGTACACATATATACATATGCAAATGTATACCAGTCCAGAACACTTTAAGTACAAATGGTCATGTAGGTAAATTGTGCAATATTTAGAATATAGAAAAATTTTGTCCTTTATTCCTATTTTCATGCTTTTGCAGCAATGTTTGGCAAGCAATGTAAAGCGGATGGTCCTTACCTACAGCACCTAGTTCTTGAAACAGCACTCCTCTGTCTGGCATCCCAGAAAATTTAACATCCTTACCTAACCTTTAGCTGTAACAACTTAGTTCCAGGAAAATCTACCTCCAAATCCTTTAAGGTATACCTTTACCACTGCAAGAATAAAGTAATGCATTAAATAACTTAATGCTTCCTTTATGTTCTTCCCAGCTTCAAAGAAAATCTCCATCTGCTTAGATCACATCCGCAGCCATCAAGGGATTCCTTGGTATATGTGGACATGAATATTAGAAGGCTGAGTACCAAGTGTGAAAGATGAATGACCCTGAACAAAAGTTAACAACCAAAGTTCTCCTCCTCATCGTCCTGTGTGTTGCTAGGAAAGTCATAAATGCAGATGTATTGAAAACCCTACTGCTTTAGCACTGCACACAAGCAGCACAAGCCTCGTGTGTGGCTTTTTCCTTGAGAGCCTTAGAACTGGATTTTGTATAGCAACTTGCAAGCCAAGCTCAGAGCCAACAGGGTACCTCAGTTTCCTGGAATTAAGGCAATCCCCAGGTCTTACGGATGTAAAGGGACTAGTTATTTTATTGCAAATGTCAACCTCCTTAGAAGTTTTCTGTAGATTTCAGGGTGGGTTTTGTTCTTTGGCCTCAACAAAACAAAACTGCCTTTCCTTTTAAATGCTCCAAGTCGAATTATCTTAACAAGTCATCATCAGCTCTTTTCTTCAATCCAAATAATGGAATCCCAAGCTGAACTCCTCAAGCCGTAAGGGTGCAGGTACTGCCTGCATGCTGCACTGATCACCCAGCTGATCCAGCGGGCACTTCTCACAGCAGCGTATTTCTTTAGACCTACCATTCAGGTCAGGTACTAGCTGGATGTTTGATTTCAGTGTGCCTCCATCCATGAACACTTTTGATTAGACGCTATGTTCTTTCCCGTTTGACTCAAACAGTAGGTAGTACCTCTGGAAGGTGTTGCTGCTCTTAAAGATAGCTAAAAGCCCACAAGTATGGACCAACCTCATAGCTCCTTGCAGGACAATCCATCATTATGCAATAGTCATTGACCACTGCAAATCACTGTTTTATTCTTTCCCCTCCTGCTCAAATAAGGAGTTGTTATTCACTAGCACCAGAAATAAGTACCAGCTCTTATAATTCCTGTTAGTTCCTATTAGCCAGCATTTGTAAAAGTAGTCAGGAATTCGCATACTTACATGGATTAGGGAGAGCTACCCTGCATATTTTATGCCACGGACCGTACTCCATGCTGTTGTCTTCCACACACATTTACTCTTGGATGTCACAGAGCAATACCTGTTTGTCAGTGACTTGACCAGGAGTCACGACAGCCTAGACACACTACGCAACACCTAGTATGGAAACAGCAAACAGACCAAGAGACAGACAACTCTTATGGATCTCTTTCATTTCTACCCCTACAGTGAAACAGGATTTATGTCTCCCTTGTAAATGTAAGGATTTGAAGTTAGCACGTACAACAATATTGGGTTGCTAGCATGAGCAACCTATGGAAAAGATAGCTTTGCATGGAACTGCATTTTACTATACATGGTGAAACACTGAAACAGGTTGCCCAGAGATGCCCCATCCCTGGAAACATTCAAGGTGAGGTTGGACAGGGCTCTGAGCAACCCCATGTAGTTAAAGATGCAGGGTACTGGACTAGATGACCTTTAAAGGTTCCTTCCAACCCAAACCATTCTACGATTTAGAGGATAAAAAGGAAGAAAAGAAGACACAGGAAGAAATTAGCCGTCTCCCCTACTTAAATTTCCCGTTACAGGACAGATATTTCTTGCAAAGCAGAAAGGGAGCGGATTAGGGAAACCAAACATTTCCTTCAGTCAGACAACTTCCAACCTTTGTCACTGCTCGGGTAATAGATTCTTACAATAGCCAGGATTTACATAGCACTGTCATTTTTACACCGGATTTTGGTATTTGTGCGATCTGTACACGTATCCCTCCACCTGCCTCCTTTTCCATGTATGTTTAGGCTTCAGACAAACTCTGGAAGCAGACCCAAGCCTTTTCCAAATGCAACTCCCTGTCGAGATTTCAAGTTGACGGTAAAAGCACGTTTGCTCTTTGTGCTCCCTCTTGTGGTAGCACGGTAATGAACTAAGGGCTAGAGCCAAGAAGAGCAGAGCTGGAACTGTAGCTGCAAGAATATACAGAGCTAGTTTAAGAACAGTTAGGTCCTGGGTTGCCAGCACTGACCAAATGATGAGAGCTTGTAAAGGTTGAATGAAACTGATATTATAATACCTGCCATAAGAGGTGGCATTCCAAAGGTTCACATCCCACCTTTTCTGGGTTCAGAACAGCTTACTGAAGGGGACATTCAGTGGCCCTGCTATGCTCTGCTCAAGCCATGCAGGTGCAGGGCATCCTGTCACCAGCCCTCCTGGAGCCTGCTCTGTTCACTACAAGCCAGTTTACTTCTTCACTATAAATCATCATTCCAAATGAAAGTGTGGGTGAAGGAGGAAGCAGGGTTCACATATTGTTCTCCCAACTCTCAGTAGGGAAGGACTTTTGAATTGGGTCCCTTTTTTAGTCTAGAATTGCCATGGTAACCCTTCTCTGTATGGATGTCGCTGGTATCTATCTCCTCCAGTAGTTTATACACCCACCAAACAACTCTGTGAGTCTTTCGTGTGGCTCCTGGTTAATGAGTTCAAGCTTGCTTTACTTGGAGCTCTGACAGTTGCTTTCTTCCTGACCCTCAAAAGGGAGCAGATTTCTCACTCTCTTCCCCAACCCGAATTACTCTTCGGAATTCAAAGGAGAAAGACTAAGGTGCAAGATACTGGCTGAGAATTACCAACGTGGGGCTGAAATCAATAGAAATCATGGTGCCAAGACCCCCAGGAGGAAATTAGTTTTCCAGGACACCGTATCTCCAGCCACACGCAGCTTTTGCTATCAGGACTGCTCAGGTACTGCTATGAGGAGCCTGCACAGTGTGGCTAGCTAGCCTTTAATTCCTGCAGCAAACTTAAATACAGGTTTTAGCCTCACTTATTTCTAACAGAGCTGAAATAGGGGACAGGAGTAGAGGGCAGAATTGAGATCTGAAGTGCGTATGGTGAATTGCATCGGCTTGAATTGCAAAGGTTTAAATGGGCTTATCAGCCAGCCAGGCCACTGATATGAAGAAACTAGGATATTCACTAGGTAGCAGCACTGATAACAAGGGTTGCGCGTTATGAAATGACCTTTCCTTGTACCTTTGGCATTTATCTTCTTCACCATTCTCCAAGTCCTCTAAATTGCCTGTGTTCAACACCCCTGAGGCACAGAATCTGGCCTCACAAATGCCCCTGTGATTTCCGAGACACCGTTCTCACCCACTGGCTGCCCCAGAGCTGCTCCCTGGAAGCTGGGCACCTCGCTTAACGCCCCAATAAAAGTGTTTTCCTCCAGTGTGCTCTCTGGCTTGTAGACAAATTTTGCCATGCAGAAGCAGGCAGCGTTTTGAGCAGTGAGGAGGGAGCAGACACCAGTTCACTGAAGCCTTCAGCAAGTCACTTAACATCTCAACAGGGGTTAACCAGTTACAGTACCTGCTAGCTGCCTCCTATAGGTAAGGGATGGAAATGTTCCAGCTCCTGGAGAGCTTGCCTGAACCTGCTCAAAGCACCAACAGAAGATGTCCCTTTTCTTCCTCCACCTACATACCTTTCCTCATGGATTCACCACACTCTCTTTTCCTATAACTCTTCACATCTCATTGCAACAGTGATCCAAATCCTTCTTTCCTTTCACTTTTGGGTTCTCTTTTCTATGGACATGTTCCCCTTTGACCCAGGTAACTTCAGTGCTGTTCATTGTTTGGGTATATATCTTTTGTTGCCCTAATGACTGCTCCTTGCCACGTATTTTTCCTCTTCCCCTACATTTATGTATTATTTTGACTTGATAGCTTCCTGCCTCTTCAGTCCTTGCTCCGTTTAATGTTCCCATTTTCTCCTGTAGACCCACTCCAAGTAATAAATACTTATTTTGATAATAAACTTAGAAGAGCACTTGACTTCCTTTCTTCCCATGTTCTTTTGCTAACAATGGATTTATGCAGTTGTTGCAGTAGCAGCCAGAGGGTGCCACTGAAACGAAGGTTTCTATTCTGCTAAGCACTGTAAAGACACATCAGTCTGACTAGGTGTAGTTACAGTACACTTTGTCCTTTGAAGAAGCTCAAGGTTTCAAAAAGCATTGAAGCAAGGGGACAAAAAGTCATTCATTTAAAATGAGATTCAGAAAAGTAGGTAGTATTTATCCACAGCAGTTAAGGGCAGAATCATATGGTGAAATGGTGCTGAAAGAGGGGAGCTTTCCAAAAACACTTGCTCAACCTATTCCGGAATGACACACCAAACCGACTCCTAAGCAAAATGTTAGACCTTATTGAAAGTGACATTTTGGTGGAGAACTCTCACATTGTGTTGTTGCCAACTCCGATTGTAGGCAAGTTACTCAAAGAGAAAAGTGTATATTGCCTTTCCTATAGTCATCATTAGGTAAATATAAAAGTGGCAAATATAAAACCTGACACCACAGAAGAACGGCTTTATCATGGGGACACACATCTATAAAGGTCATTACTGCTGGACACGAGCTGCAAATGGTTCTGCCCCAGCTCTGCCAGGAAATGAGCTGTTGCTGCTTGTGTTTGCAAACGAGCATTAGCTGGTTTGCACTTGGTCAAAAAGTGACCACCATGTGCTATCTGCAACAAAAGGGAATAATTAGCTATGAAATATATTGAGATTGCATTCAGTGTCACATTTAAATACATAAGGTGCCAGAAATATCAGTTGCTATCAGCTTATAATGCAGAAGTCTCCCATGTTTCCTTTTGCTCATGTTTGTTTATGCGTCAGAGCAAGGTAAGGCAGCAGTACCTTCAGTCTTATGTTCCCCTGACATCAGGAAGAACATGCTCGGCCTGGTTCAGAATAACTTGACTTGTCTCTTTTCCACCTAGGAAAGGAGATGCTTGATATTACTTGGGTTCCAGATCTGATTTTCTTCTCCAGTTTGGAGAAAATAGATATAAGCAGGAAAACAAGCAAACCCTAGTCCCTCTCTCTAATCATCTGCACTAAACTGAACCCAGCAGATTGTTCTGTTTCTATAAAACAAGGTTTGTAAGAAGAAAACCCTTCTTACTAAGTCAACTGGTTCATGAAGTGGAAAAAAGTAACCCCAAGCTGGTAGCACTTGGCTATCCAGAAGACCTCTTTTGGGGTTTTTGCCTCAACCGGAATAACCAGTCTAAAATTCTCTCCTGTTTGCATTCAAACTTCCTTCAATCTGCCCGTATCCATTAGAAATCACAGAAACTTGGAGATGGAGCTTTCAATATGTAACTGCAGCAGTTGTATAGCTTAGGAATTGACCGGCTGCTGGCTGGCAAAGGGTGGTCCAAGGAATTAATGGTACCCTCTAGACTCCAGTCCATAAGCTGTGTACGTGGCTGATGGACTTCTACAGTAGGAAAAGATGCTGCAAGCTGCATGAAGTTGGGGCAGGGAGGGAAGGGTCAGCAAAGACGAAACAAAAATAGGCGCTCCTATAAACTTCCGTGTAACGCAAAGCCTCCTGACCTTGGGCTTCATTTAGCAATGGAATACCATCCTATATGAACTTCTTTTCCCATTAGTGCCCTCTGGAACATCTCAGCACTAAGTGGTGCTGGTGTACAACAAAAAAGGCAGCCTTCTGCTTCTGTAAAAGATGAAGTAAAGTCATGCTCCTTTTTCCATATATCATCAAGCAGTAACAGAATAGAGATAGTACACCAGATGAGGCCCAGGAATCTGTGAAGGTCTCATTGATCCTGTCAGAGGTCACTGAAGGCAAAACTAAATGAACTGATGCAGGGATTCTACTTCGTGCCCATTCTGGCACTGAACAAGAGGTTCTGATGAAGGAGAACCAGCCAGCAGTGAGGACACAAGACTGAAAATGCAGGCAGTCCTCTATAGCAGAGGGGGTCAGGTCAGGCTGACCGAGATCCAGAGAGGCAGTGAGTGAAGGGTACTCTAGAAAGGTTTTCCTCACTTCAGGATGAAGCCCGATTTCTAAGGTGAAGGCAGTGCAGTCTGCCTGGGAGCTGGCAGCAGAAAGGACCCTCATGACCCACTCATACACACAGCAAACTATGTCACCGGGAAGTCCCTGAAGTTTGGGGCGTGTTTCCAGCATGGAGCACATAAAGCTGTCGGGTGAGATGGTCACAAATCAGTCAGCTTTCAGCCGGGAGACTGAAGGGAGCTGGCACACACGGAAAGAGACCACGTCTGTGGAAGCTCAACATGGTTTTCTAAGCTAATCCTGAAAGAAACTGTCACAACACTGAGGGTTAGGGAGGCAGCTAATATATTCAGCAGGCATATCTATGTGTATTGAGGGGACCAAACAGGCCTAGTTTTTGCTGGGATTGCTGATGGATGGGACAAACCTGGTAGAATCATAGAATCATAGAATAGTTCGGGTTGGCAAGGACCTTAAGATCATCCAGTTCCAACCCCCCTGCCATGGGCAGGGACACCTCACACTAAACCATGTCACCCAAGGCTCTGTCCAACCTGGCCTTGAACACCGCCAGGGATGGAGCATTCACAACTTCCCTGGGCAACCCATTCCAGTGCCTCACCACCCTAACAGTAAAGAATTTCTTCCTTATATCCAGTCTAAACTTCCCCTGTGTAAGTTTGAACCCGTTACCCCTTGTCCTGTCACTGCAGTCCCTCCCCAGCATCCTTGTAGGCCCCCTTCAGATACTGGAAGGCTGCTATGAGGTCTCCATGCAGCCTTCTCTTCTCCAGGCTGAACAGCCCCAACTTTCTCAGCCTGTCTTCATACAGGAGGTGCTCCAGTCCCCTGATCATCCTCGTGGCCTCCTCTGCACTTGTTCCAACAGTTCCATGTCCTTTTTATGTTGAGGACACCAGAACTGCACACAATACTTCAAGCGAGTACGAATAAAACATTCCATCTTCTCTATCAGCACCATTAGCAAGGGCAGTCAATAGTTAAAATACCTTGACAACCAAAACCCAGATAAAGCTTGCATTCAGTCACCAGCATCTTGACTAAGAAGGAAAATGAAGAAAAGGCTTTGTATACAAAGAGTTCATGTTGTTCTGCATCAGTAGATGGTGCTGTTTATATTCTAGCAGAGGTTACTTCTGAGAAAGTGCTTCTGTGCTCGGTGGTGAAAGCCCTAAGTGCTTTTCCTACTCCCCCCTTTCTATCTCCTTAAATTGCCAGACCTTCTTCCCTCTAAA
This sequence comes from Psittacula echo, assembly GCF_963264785.1. NCBI lineage: Eukaryota > Metazoa > Chordata > Aves > Psittaciformes > Psittacidae > Psittacula > Psittacula echo. The sequence continues at coordinate 2,326,916 of NC_137736.1, forward strand.
GTGGCTGGACAATAACCATATTAGCACTCAATGGGTTCAAGCACGAACTTTAGATTAGTCTGTCATGGTAAATAACCAAAGGAGTCAGAGAACATGCAGGATTTCTGTGCTGCTCTGGAAGGTACCGCTCAGTAAATACTAATGTGATCTTCCCTTCCTAAGTGCCCCTGAATGCATCTCACCCCAATTCTGTCCATGGCAGGATTGTGCTGAGCAGCAGAGTGACACCCACCTGACAAACCCCAAACACAGAGCATGTGAGCGCACAGTGTTTAGAACCAGCATGTAGATTTGACACATTGGAGACACATCAAAACCACGCTGAACGCTTTGGTAACACCACTTGCTCTTATTAGACTACCAGAACCTCAAACACCCTAAACTGTCACATTCAGATCAAATTGGCAAGAGCAGAACGAGGGAGGACACATCCTGCAAACCCTACATGAATACCAGGCCCTTTTCTGATTGCCCAGAACAGAGGCATCCGTCATCCAGCCAGTGGTAAAACCAGCTGTCCACTGGCAGGCACAGATGCCCTCGTCCTCTGGAAATGCAGCATCTGGGTGTTTGTTCCAGTCTACTCGCTGAAACTCAGGCAGGTTGTGGAATATCATGCAGTCTTTAAATAGCCTCAGAGGCATGACGAAACAGAATCAATTTCTGGGATAATAGGAGGAAAATAAGCCCAAATATACACACATAAATCAAGGAAGTTGGCAGCTTACATAAAAGTGCTATAAATGATGCAGAACTGTGCAGGACTCTGTCCTTTCCCATTTGCCTTTTAAGACCATAGCCTTTCACACTGGCATTCATTTTTCTGATGGCGTCCTATTGAGTCTTGCACTAGAAGATGCTCTGAAGACAATGTATTGTAAGAAATGACCTGGAATTAACCTATACCACAAGATGCATTCAGCCCATGACAATAAGGGTAAGACCACAAACCACGAAGAGTGGCACCGACACCACTTAGGTAGCAATACGGTGCAGTGCTTGTCAATCAGCTTTCCCAACAGAGGGGAAAAAAGCAACCAACCGAACCAAAACCAACCCAAAATATACCCCCAAAACCCAAGGAGGTATCTGTTCCGTTTACTGCTGCCTTCATTTCATAGCAAACCTGGTCAGGGTTGTTATTCTTCAGAGGCCTGAGACTGAGTCTTCGTCTCTGGCAGTGAAGGAAACCCATAATGAACCACATGGAGAAAACTAAGTCATCCTCAAGAATTAGCTCCTCCACAGATGCTCTGTGCCCTTGGCAGGAGGTAGGGTATTTCCTTCTCCAGCTGAGAAGCAAGTAGCTGGGATATGAGTCTCTTTCTCGAGTGGCAAGATTCAACACTTACTTCCACAGATTTTTCCACATAAATGGATAAGGTTCATATGTCCAGTACAGGTTTCCAACCTGCTGCCCCTGCCCTGGCACAGTCCTTACATATGCACTCAGTTTTGCTCTTGCAGTGGGCCTCGCAAAGGTTTCAAGGACACGTTAGCACCATCAAACAAGGGTCAATGCCTGCGGCTACTTTAAAGAAGCATGTCCTGCATCATGGGCACCTTTGTTAACCGTCCTTACTGAAATGATTCCAGTTCTGCTCTGTGTCTTTCTCCCACCTCTGTACCTTTATTCCTTACCTCTTCCTCATCTTAAATCTTGCCTCTCTTTTCCCCTGCAGTATTACCCAGTTGCCCTTTCCAGAAAGACCCACGCTCCCATTCAATCTTTGATGCAACGGGTTCATCATTAAACTCAAGAATCCATAATTTCTTGAGTGCAAAGGAATTAAACTTCAAAATGGTGCACGGAGACTCAGGAACTCGCTGCCCCAGTCTGCATTTTCACAATCTCTGTCTGAGCTAGAACATTCACCTTGAGAAAGCACTGAACATAGCACGCAGATAAATACGCTTTGGCACTCAGTGCACTCTGCTTTTTCCTTCGTCGTTCTAACGACGCACCACAAACCACAGTTCTTTACTCCCAACAGAAGCCACGTACCTGATAGCCCAGAAAACACTTTCCTGTACCTTAAGCATCTGTCTCAGAACTGCCATCCTCCTGTGGCAAACTGAATTAGGTATCTTGACCCGACATTTATTGTACGTACATATTGGTTTGTTCTCACTCCATGCTTTGCTCGCTCAAGTTAAGCCACCCTTTGAACAGAGATGGGAGAAGGAAATGGAAACAAAGGACGATGAGACAATAAACTGTCATTGGCAAAAGACTCCAGCTCCTGCTCAGGGATTGGGAGTGGTTCTGTGCTTAAAAGCAGGAAGATGAGAAGAGAATAGAACCTGAAAGAATAAGAGTAGAATAGAACCTGGCCTGAAAGGACAAAGCTTGAAAAGCTCTCCAAATTAACACAGTTGTGTGCTGGAAGGGTCTGAAGTTCTGGCTGCTCAGCTTATCATCGTAAGAAAGTCTTCACGCAGGACAGATGGATGTATTGACCGTTTTAAAATCCTCTAAATAAACCTTAGTTTGGGTTAAGGTAGCAGAAAAAGATGCTCGCCATAAATCACAGACATCTGACATAAAGCAGCAGCTCTTGATCCCACTTCTGGATAACAAACATCTTCATCTCTGAGCTACAGCAAGGAGGCTGCCAATTAACTGCTGACCTCAGTGTGCTAGTGAGGGGAGGGAGGGATATGGCTGATCCGCACAAAGTAACTCTGCAGTGCAGGAATACAGCATCTCTCTGGCCGCTGGAGAAGCTAGTTTGCTTTAAGAAGTGCTAATTGCATGGATACATCCAACTACTTGGCCAGCATTTTCTAAGTTTTGAAGATTTGCATGCCCTCCCATCCGGCTCCTAATAGGAGACATCAGTGACATGCTGCTGAAGGCTTATGCACGCAAACAAGCCTCTTCTTTCTCCCCTTAGTGCTGTCAGGTCTCTCATATGGGGTAAGACAACCTTGCCCAAGGCCCATCACATGCTTTGTCATCATTAGAGCTTTACCTTGTGAATCAGTGCAGGAGAGACACTCCAGCCCTCCTCTGCGGCTAGGGAGGCAGGTCAGGAAAGAGTGCTCAAAATGTAGCCTGCCCACAGCAAACTGTGCAGCTCAGGGCAGGAATCCCTCACCCCCTTCAGGACCAGGATGGTCAAAGCAGCAGATGTCACGTTGGGAAAGCAGAGATGTAAAGGATGTGCTGTATGTACTCTAGCCACGCATTAGTGAAATTCCTTGTACCAGTGCTCTGCTTCCCTCCTTTGCTTCTCCAGACTTAAAATTTAAGCACCTAAATCATCAATACAACATATGTAAAACCACTGGCTTCAAAGTGAGAAGTACAGGTAGTATTTCAAGGTTACTTTGTCAGGCTCTCTACAACCACAGGGAAATATTACTAAGTTGATATGTAAGTCATGTTAAAAGCCTCCTAGGTAGGGCAAAAACTCCCTCAACTCCAGGAATTTTAGAAGTACTAGTATAACACCGTTCTTGAAATCCTGGACACATATAGCTTTAAATACATTAAATGTCCAGATTTGTATTGCAATAAATTAGATGTGAATTAGTGCTTTCAGGAAGTCATTGCAAATCTGAACTTGCAAATATAGAACTGTTCAGGACAAAAGCAGAGCTAAGACTCTGAATATGCATCCTAGATTTGTTTGCACAAGAGGAAAAAGTTACTCCAGTGTATGGAGGAAATCATGTTTCTTCTCTACTCAGGAGAAGCCAACCTGCATTCCTTATTCAATGGTATCCTTCCAACACGGATTTAAACAATCTCACAGAGCTGCTGCTGGGTAAGAGGTGTATTCTATATCAGAACTGCCTGCAATTTGATGTCAGGTGTATGATCATGCCGTGTATGCATGCACAACATTTACGGATTCCACTTGATAAAGTGTTCTGATATGTTTCAAGGATAGACAGTCCAGTAAGAAGTCTTTTATATCAAGCCTTAAAAAGCACTTCTGTACAGATTCATTTCTGTATGCCTTGTCTCTGGATTTCAGCACTGCCTAAGCTGAACGGATGGGCACATTGAAATATGATTGCTAGCAGGGAAAATAAATCAGTGTCAAGCCACAGCATCAGTGTATGAATCACGCATCCAATTTGTATCTGTTTAACCAGTGAAATAGAAACCTTTGTGAGCTACAAATGGCCTCAGCGAGAGTTGGGGTTTTTTGGTTTGTTTTCCTCAATCAAACAAGCTATCAACAGGGTTATTTTAAAGATGTCCTTAGCCTTTAGCTATGGAGAAAAAAGTGCTGGGTTTTGCATGTCAACGGCGTTAACAGTGCAAACTTTTGATGTATACTAGAAGTCAATGGTGGTTAACAGAAAAGCAGTCTTATATATAGAAAATTCTAACTTCCTTTTTTGCACTCCACAGTTTTGTTACTACTGCTGAGTTGTAACACAGCTCCATGAAAACTGGTTCAAGGCACATCAGAACCTGCCATGTCTGTGCAGCTAAACAACCCTCTGTGAACACAGTGTGAACCCTCTGTCCCGCAATGTAAAGTCACGATGTTTATGTTTCAAACACAGAATAAAAGCATTCATAGAATCATAGAATAGTTAGGGCTGGAAAGGACTTAAGATCATCCAGTTCCAACCCCCCTGCCATGGGCAGGGACACCTCACACTAAACCATGGCACCCAAGGCTCTGTCCAACCTGGCCTTGAACACCGCCAGGGATGGAGCATCCACAACCTCCCTGGGCAACCCATTCCAGTGCCTCACCACCCTCTCAGTAAAGAATTTCTTCCTTAGATCCAATCTAAACTTCCCCTGTTGCAGTTTGAACCCGTTACACCTTGTCCTGTCACTGCAGTCCCTGATGAAAAGTCCCCAGCATCCTTGTAGGCCCCCTTCAGATACTGGAAGGCTGCTATGAGGTCTCCACGCAGCCTTCTCTTCTCCAGGCTGAACAGCCCCAACTTTCTCAGCCTGTCTTCATACAGGAGCTGCTCCAGCCCCCTGATCAAACTCGTGGCGTCCTCTGCACTTCTTCCAACAGTTCCATGTCCTTTTTATGTTGAGGACACCAGAACTGTACACAACTGTATTTTACTGTATTCAGTAAAAGCTGAGAACCAGAATGGTCAGCCCTTACCACAATTCACCCCCCTGCTCAGTAGCTGCAATATCCAGGTTGTGACTGTTCGGCTAAAGCAGAATTGCTTCCAAGAACTACAGAAATTAATTCACAGTCTCCTCTCCACTTTAGCATGGTGCTGTATCTCCTAAAATAAAGTTTCACTTCAAGTACAGGTTAGAGCAAGGGATAAGACTGAAGCTTTATGCAGGATGCCTGGCTCACAGCAAAGGTGAACAGCTTTAAGCATGCATTTAGTCATGTACCGAGAAGAAAACAAAGCTCAGCGCACAAAGATTAAAGGGTAACACTAACTTGTAGTTTGCGTAGCAACTAACCCCCTTGCTTGCCTCATTTAATTTTCAAGCTTCAGGGGTTAATCCACCTCCCTATACCCCCTTTATGCCTTCCTAATACGACACTCTCTGTTGGGAAGGTGTAGGTAAGGTTGGAAAATGGCTTGCTCTACATATTTCCTAAACTTGAAGGGAATGGTATGAAGTTTCTGAGCTCCACATGGAAAAACCTTTCTTTTTGGCAGCTACAGAAAGTGGCCTAGGTTGTATTCTACAAGCTACATATTTTTAGCACAGTTTCTACTAAACCATCAACCAGTTTTAAAGACAGAAATGCCATCTGTGTCTACAGTGCTCACACAGGGGGGAAGCACTGCTGGATGCTTTGGTGTCATTCAACTCCCATCCAGGCACACTCTTTGTCTGACACAGAGTTGAGCCTACATACACGTACATCAGTGGTGATGTGGAAGGATGTGGGGTTTTTTTACTCGGCAGTTAAATCAGCAGCTGAACAGAAATGTCTAAATAGTAACCAAGCTGCACAATTGCCTATCACATTTAAGTGCTACATAATCGTGTTCTTTAGGTTATAAAAGGAGAAAAGCCACTCATGCAAATATTTCTGCATCTCTGGACAGTGCTACAAATAAAGTACTGACTAAGCAACATAGCAAGAATTTACTGGCACCAATAATAGCATGTAGAGTAACTCTTTCCTAAGCATCCACTATGGAAGCGGGAGCTGCGCACACACAAAAGAGATGACAAAAACACTCTTAAGCAGCATATTCTCATAAAAGAGAAAAACGCCTTTCTTAAGTAGTCAGACTCAAAACAAGAGTTATTAAGCACAGGACATGAACGGAAGGACCATAGTAGCCTAGATTAGAAACAAAGCAATAATCACAGGATTATTCTGCTGGTTTATTAATCTGAAGCAGCAAAACCAGCACGCTTAGAGATGGTCAGTTTGCAGCAATGCTGTCCTTCCGGGAGAATATGTGCTTGTTAGCCAGGAAGCTGAGTGAAATGTGTCATGGTGGTTCTGTTGGGAAAGCTTCCTCCTGCTGAGGATGCAGCATTTGTGCACGAGAGTAAAGCCACCCATGGCACCCAACAGGGTCCGTGACTGCATTTTTCAGCTTTTACGTGGAGACAAGTTCAGTCCATGCCTCGCCTTTTCCACGCAGAAACACTAATTCAAGACTCTCACGCCTAAAGAAAACACCTTAAGCATATCTAATACTTACTTTGGCCTCTGAGAAATGCCCAAATGTGCATGTCAGTGTCAAATAATCACTTTAGAGCCTTGCGACGAACATTTTGTGGGACAATACAGCCATTTTCCATGCACCTCTGTTCTCTCTATCTGCAAATGCTAACAAGTCACAGACAGTTCATACTACAAGGAAGCTAGGACACACTTTGCTGTGCCCAAATGTGCTGCTGAACAGGAAGCTGTACAAAAAGTTCTAACAGCTGTGGATGTGGTGAGACAAGCACTCTTATCAGCTTACCAGTTATTTCTTTAAATAGAGATGCAGCCACAACAGTATTAAGATGAAAGGTTCAGTAGTTGAGTGACTCGGTTCAAATTCACTACTCCAATGCACCACTGACCACTTTTCAAGGGTTAGCTTCACAGTCATCATTTCAAATCTTCATCTTAACCTACATGTGCACTTACTAGATCTAAGCGGTCCTTTGGCTGCACTGCAAATGTACCTTGGCTTATTGTTAAATAACTGTTTCTGACTTCACAGACGTGCATGAATCCATCTCTTGACTCCTGGTGCTGTGGTTCTCCTGCTGCCCTCTGTCAACTGTGTCACGTTAGGGGAACAGAGTCCCTAAGGGTTAAAATGCAGGAAGGATTTTAGAGGAGAAAACCACATAGTTTAAATGCTTTTACCTTTCGTTGTCATGGCAAAAGGAGGTGGGAGCAGACACATAGAAGGCAGAGTCTGACTTCTAACCCCCACTAAGACGGTCTAGCCTAGGTCTTTCAAAGAGCTCAGAATTCCTGTTGTGTCCACAAGAGGGGCAGACCAAAGTCCAGTTAAGACCCAACATGAACCATGCTGTGGTAACATACATTTCAAGTAGTAGCATAAGAAACTGAGAGTTCAAACATAGAGACAGCAGCCTGAGTTACAACAATTCATTAACTGTGATGCTAGTTAAACAACACTGGAGCCCAGGTGTTGTTTTGCTCCAAGCAAGGGTTATCTTCATTCAAAATTGTATCTGGGAATACTTCACTTAAAGCAGAGCAAATTGAACTCATTGCAACAGAGAGGACAAGCTTTTGACATTCTCTTAGCCAAACACGTAAGCCAAAAGCAACGGGTGAGAAAGTCCACTATGAAGGCTAAGCTGGTTAAAGGGCATACTGCAGAAGTGGAATCAGCTTCATCACTTTAGCAAGAAGCACAGTTGACAGAGGAGTCAGGTATTAGCTCAGCCTTACGCTTTAGGAAGGCACTAAGACTGCTAAGGGATATTCTCTACAAGGCTCCAGGCTGTATGGGTTTTCTATGCTAGCTTTAGCTGAGCTGCATGGCCACTCTCACAGGAGTCCCAGACAACTTTTAAAAGCACAATCTCAGTAGTTTTGGAGCAATATCTTGCTCACAATTTCTGTTGCACTTGGGTCAATGTTGGTAGAGTTGCAAGCTTGTTACAAAGCATGGAGGGGAGCCCAATGGCTTCAGTAGAAGAAGGGTAGAGGGGTAGAGAGGTAGAGGAGTAGAGGGGTAGAGGAAGACTTCAGAGGGAGTCTCACACAAGGAATAGCTGCAGGATCAGGTCTTTGACTTCCCAGGGGAAAATATTTGCTCATGCTCTTTGTATAAGTGTGTGAAGGAGGAATTACAATAATCCTGAAACCAGGTAAATGGATTATAGCAACTCCAATGGGACATCCATTCTTCTTGTGGCTGTTGAAAGCATTATCGCTGGAGATTACACCTCTCTCAGGATATAGCATGTGTCTGAACAGAAAATAAGATCCACTGAAGTCAATGGAAAGGCCATACTCCCGCCGGTTTTGGATGAGGTGCATCCGTTCAGTTTTCTCTCTGCTAGTTATGCAGAGACTGCTCAGCTATCTCACAGCACACAGCACAAAAACCCCACCTCAAGCTGCACAAGTGTGCAGAGTTAGCTTTCGGTGGAAATCGCGACAGTGCAGAATTACCAAGATAAGAAGTTTTCTCTTTACAGCTCTCAATAATAAGGTTTTGCAGCTTTCAAAAGAAAAACCTGTGGTTTTGCCACAGGAAACCCATGACACCGTTTGTAATGACAGCCGTAATTTCAGGGGCAGTAAATGTGCTTAACATTGGTTTGAGAAAATGGTGAAATTCAGGACTTGGTCTACAAAGCACAAATGACACTGATTTCTTAAAGACATTAAGTACAAAATTCCCTGTCAGGGTCAGCAGAGCTCTCTGTAGCCTTTGAGGCTGGCTTGAAAGGCCTCCCTTTTTCTGGCAGGTATTTTACGCCAACCTCTCTTCTGTAGCATTGTTGCTCATTTATGTTCACTGCACAAAAAGCACCAGGTCTGCAGCTGCAAACTAAGCAAAGCCCACGTGCTATGCTGAAAAGAACAGTTCCACTTCTCCGATGCGTTTGTGAGATTAGAACCAGAGCAGACTCCACTTCAGCATAAGCCCCCCTCAAACCACTTCTACTGTAGTTACTTTCCCCAGCAAAGCTTTGAAGATTCTTTACTAACAATACATAAGACAGCACATTCCATACTTCAAACAGAAAAGTCATTTACATCTTGCAGGAATACCTACGCTTTCCAAGACTTCTACTACAGTCGGTCTCGCTTTCATTCTTTGCAAGGGGGTTTCCACGACATCACTTAGCATTAAAAAAAAACAGTTTCTCAAAGAAAGGTTGTAATTTGAGTAGCGACAGAGAAAGCAGGCATTGGAGGCCTGGTTCTGTTGTCAGCTGTGCAGTTTATCTCACCTTCAGGAAGCCAGAATAAACACGCATGCTGCAGTCTTAGCAAAGTACCGGCAACACACATACAGTGCAAAAACGTGCTGAACTAAGTGACTTCTTAAGTAAATAAGAGACGCAGATTTATCAAGCCAAATGCATTGGAGCCTTGTGCCAGCTGCCTATTCAATTTGCATTTTCTCCAACTACACTGGAAAAACAGTTTTAATACTCATTTTCTAAGAAGCAGTTAAACCCTGAAGCCTTCTGTTGGCAGCATAGCAAAGACTTCTGCCTTTGAAAACAGAGAATAAGGATTCAAGAGGGCTTTTCAGGGGAAAGCTACAAACTCCGAAATGACTGTCAGATGAAATTCTTTTCCCTTGAGACTTGCAGCTGTGTACAGCAAATTCCAGACCTGGAGGAGACTGCTGGAATTGCAAAGGTATTGTTATCTTTCTGAAGAAACCACAGGAAAATGTTCTGTCCGGCCATGGTTCATCTGGAACCAGAAAGGCACTTCAAGTATTAGATTGTTAGTAATAGTCTTGCTTCTGGAAACTTGCTGACCTCCTGTGTTGGTGTTCCAGGAACATTGTAATCTTTCCTTGGTCAGCTACTCCTTTAGCTCCATGCTCCCCGGCAAGAGTCTGCTATTGCATCACAGCAATTAGCTATAGCAATCTAACATGTTTGGCTGCTGCCATATATTTTCTTCTTCAAACAACAATAATAATATAAAAATATTAATATAAATAATATAAAAATAAATATAATATAAAAATAAATAACAAAAAATAAAACTTTCAAGCTCATATCTACCACTGATGCATAAACATACAAGTTGAAATAACATAGTGGTAAGCGTGTTACTGTCTCCTAGAGCATGAGTACTTAACAGGCCACTTCCAGGCTTTCTAACTGTTCTGTTCTGTACATAGCACCATGCATTTTCAAGACACATCCTCCCATACACATCCATAACGTGTTTTATTGTTGGGTTTATTTCTTCAGCTGAGGCCAAAGAAAGAAATTCAAGATCCCTTTCTATGGCTTCCCTTCCCAACACAAAGTTGTCTTTCATGCCTCCTTTAGGATGCTTCTGCTTACCTTTCTCTAAAACAACAAAACACTATTTCATAAGCTTTGCCTGCTTTGTCAAGTGATCTTTCAGTCAGCTTCACTCGATCATCCAAGTCTTCTGCCAAACAATGCTGTTTCGTTGACTCCGTTTAACACAGACCTGCTCCTTCACATACGTTTGTGCACATCAATATTTAATAGTACTCCATCTACCTTCCCTCAGAATGTAAAGAGCTATTCTCAGCCAAGTCAGATGTCTACTTGGCATAGATTCTTATTTTGGGGGACACTAGCAATATATCTTTACCGAAGATCACACAGGTAGCTAAGCAGAGAGAGACACTTTCCAAGAATATGCGCCCAGCAGTTCATAGCTTGGAGGGGACTTTCAAAAGGAGAGGAAATGCATTTGTACACAGTAGATGTGGGTAGAGCAGCATTACTATGTTCTTTCTAAAGTTAACCACCATTTGTCCTTGTCTTTGTTATCCTGAATAACACCTCTTTAAGCAGACTACTGCGAGTAATTTCTTGCTATCTAACAGAGCTTCCAGTCTGTCGCAGCCTGCCAAAAACAGCGTACCAAGCTCATATCCAATCCAATAGACTTTGCTTCTCCAAGCCAGTCAATGCTAATACTGTACAACAATGATTTGCTCTTGGACAGCAGATTTATTAACACACCATCGGGACTACAAACCCAGAAATCCCCTGCTGCATTCTCAGGGTCTACCTTTCCATCATTCCCCTAATTATCTCCAAAAGAGTTTATTCCTTGTAAGCTTCTTGTTCAGGCTGATAAGCATTTCATTCTGAATCCTCTGCAGATCTCAGATTTACCCCTCGTGCTCCTAGCATAGAAACCAAGCAACTGTCTCCATTTTAACAATGCATACCTCCCACCCTCTCCAGCTTCTCTCTCAGTTCAGAATCCTTCTTTTTCTTAACAAGAGGCCTCCTCTTGAGATTCATACTCTTTATCAGATGGCCCTAAGACACTTTGGTTCACTTGATCCTACAACATAGATCTCCTAAAGCCATTCGTTATAACTGGTTAAAACTTTCTCCTTCCCTAGGCTTGTAACAAATCCTTTACTTTCAAATGTATGAATTGCAGTATCCACGAAACTGGATCTCTTAGCTTCTTAAAAAGCAGAAGTTAAGACTAAGATCATAGAATACATTACTTAGTGGAAGGATATCTAGTTCTATAATCTGGGTTACAGTGAAGCGTGATGGACCCATGCATTTTGGTTGAACAATGAGAAATGCTGACTCTACCTGTAGCTATGAATGGGGTGTCTAAATTCAGTTGCTGGCAAATGCCAAAGCTATGTCCACTTAAAAATAGCATCATTTCTCATCATGATAATTACAACCTCAGAACCAGTATCAAGTGTAAGAAGTCCCACAACTTTCAGTATTTTTATATCCGTTTCTTCTCATCAGCTCACTTCATTATAATAAAGCTCCAAGTAGTTAGGAGTCTATATCCCCTTTTGACTCAAATGGAAGGGTATATGGTATTAAACAAGACTAACGCACTCCTTTATGTTCAAATAAGATGCTAATCCAGTAAACCATTTTTCCAGCTCCAGCACTGATCTAAGGCAGTTAATATAAGAATAACATTCCAAGTTAATAACATCCCAAATAAACATATGCTGCAAAGGACATTTTCTCACATGAGAGCCTTTCTTGAAGAGCAATGTTTTCAATTGCTCCTTAGAATACACTGAGGGCTATTTCAATGTATGTCTTTCAAAAAGACAAACATTGCAATGTGATTCATTTCTTCTCTCAAGAAACCCTTCCCGCTTCTACATTATACATAATTGGAAATAAAACTGTTTGCTCTGCAGGAAAAAAAAACCCAAGAGACCTTCAGAAGCGAACAGAAAGCTTCTTTGACAGTGCTCAGAGTGCAAGCTTCCTCTGGAAGAAGCTACTCTGATTTGGAGAACAGCTTCTCTACCCAAACACAGGCATGTTTCGTTAGATTGCAAAGATAAATACACAGTAAGCCACATGTTGATTTACCCTCCTTTCCTCAACTGCTTTGGACTGTGGGACGATTCGTAGTATTTAAAGAATGGAAGAAGCATATTATGACATCATAACCTGACTTTCCAGAGCTAGCAATGGCATAATTTCTGCATCATCTCTCTTAATCCTGTTTCAGATAAGCTGTAGGCTCTCTCAGCAACAGACTTTCAGACATGGTTTAGAAGCCTCAAGAGAGAAAGAGTCAAAGAGCACTCATAGGTAAAATAGTTCTGTAATTTAGTTTAAGAGGTATCTAAATACTTTTGTGGAATTCAACACAACGTCACAAACAGGAAGGCTTAGAGTATGGGTCTCATTCGAATGTTACGAAAGTAGGTTTGTATCAGGAAAAATGGCACTAACAGTCCTATACCTGCTCTTCTGTGGCAGGGCAAGTGCATAATAAATGCAAGTACGCACATCTATATTTTATCCCTGCCTTGGAGGCAAGCACTGAAGGAGCCCGCCCATTTGCTAGTGAGGTTGTAAAAGCCTGAGCCACATTTCCTGTTTGTAAGAAAGCGAGTGAAAGAAAGAAGACCAGAGACATTTAAAATTGACGGCAACTCTACAGATAGATTCATGCTGCCAGGGACAAAACAAAAGAACATCCAAGATCTGCCAACAACTTGATTTCCTGTTGGATAAAGCGTGGGGAGTAGTCCTAGAAACAACAACGCCAGGTAAGCCTTATCTTTTCTGTATTATAAACTTGTGAACAAAGGAGCAGTAACAACACACTATGGCAGACTACCAGCCTTCAAGAAGATTGTTCTGAAGTCAGATTCTTAGTAATAATCAGGATGATGACGAGTCATCATCAACAGCTTAAAGCTGCATCAATTAAGGTTTGTTAATGAAGACTAAGCATTGGTGTTAGTTTTGCACTTAAAATATTTACTGTGCTGAGGGCTTCTTCCTTTACATTGCACCACTTCCCTTCTGAAGTTGAATCTCGCAAAGCAATTAGTTGTGCGCTAATTAATTGCAGTTTAAGGAATCCTTTCTGGAGAATTAAGCCTGTCTTAAAAACTCACATAGGTGGAAGCATCTTTAATGCTAATTTAACAATCATCAGTCTTTTAATGGCTTTCTTTTTCTAAGGGTCATTAGCACAGAACATTATTTATCTCGCCATTTAATTGGAGAGAGTTAAAAAAGAAGAGCTAATTTTATCTCATCTTTGACAAATTTGAAGACAGAAACAACAGGAAACAAACCATTACCTTCCTGTCATCCTTTGGGATGGATTCTTTAAACAAAGTATCTTAGGACACGAAGAAATGAAACTTAGTACTTCTGCTACCTATTCTTTGCTGTCAGGAGGATAAGCAACTGTTTCTAGCCCCAAATTGTTAAATCTGACCCCTTTTCCCAAAGGTAAGTATATGGGAGGTGTCCCTGCCCATGGCAAGGGGGTTGGAACTAGGTGATCTTAAGGTCCTTTCCTTTCTATTCTATGATTCTATGATTATGTCTGCTCCTTTGCGCTGAAATACTATGGAATTGCAAAAATTCATCCAGGAAAGATTTGAATGCTTTGGGTCCTTTGTTTGATCGGTTGTTTTATTTTGCTTGCTTCTTCCCCCCTCCCCATTACAATACAATGAAGCCTGCAAAGAGAAAACCTAAGAACAAATGCCCAAAAGTCTGTTTATTTCCATGTCTTGTCTCTGTTGGTGGAGAAAGTTGTCATAGGTTTAAACAGGAGAAAAAGCAGAATGAACTACGTCTTTAGAAAGTCTTTTGTTTGTCCATATTTTGTTGTGTGAATAAAGTACATTTAGTTTATAGCAGTGTAAAATATTCTAAAAGGAGGTGAGTAACTTCATCCCTCAAGTCAGAAAAGTAAGAAACCTCATCCAGATGGAGTAAATTACCTAACGTAGATGTTCTACTTGGATACAACTCCAAGATTGACCCTGTTTCCAAACAGAAATGAAAGAACAGCAGAATAGGAACATATCATTAATACTAGAAATCTTCTGGCATTAAGTATTCAAAATACTGTTATCTTTATATTAATTAAATATAGTACTCTCCCCACTTAAACATCCCAACTATTTCTAACAATAAAGTGAGAATTGTCATAGAATCATAGACTGGTTGGGTTTGGAAGAGACCCTAAATATCATCTAGTTCCACATCCCCTGCCACAGGTAGGGACATCCTTCCACTTGACCATTCCAAGGCCCTTGCCATGGAACCTTTGGATATACAATGAACTCTTTCCTTCCACAGAGGAGCACTTTACTTTAAGAACAGCTTCAATATGATTTCTTATGGACAAACTACTATCACTCTTAGGTATTTCCATCACAGACGGACTATCACAGAAAAGCCTGATGGATGTGAGCATATCCTATTAGAATCATAGAGTACCATTCCCAGGGGCCTAATTTTTCCATAGGACTTTTCTTCAAAAATATAACAAAATGTTAAAAAATATTCAATTTGACAACAGTTAAGTGAAGAAAACCCCTCAAAATATTGTTATGGGCTCTTTGGAATAAATATGTACTATGTAAATAATAAGACTCTGGTTTTTCTACATTTGACAATAGATGGCTCGAATGAGAATTCCAATTAGAGAACAGAATAAAAGACACTATTTCAGAACAAGACTATAATTACTGATGGATAGACTTCTGTTTTGGTTTATTTCTCACTCTCCATCGACATTCACCGTATCTTTCTTTTGTCTTTAGCACCACCAGGCTACTGTTGCAGTTTCCATCTGCTATTATACATACAGGTACATCAGTGTAGTTATCTGAGGAGACAAATTATTCTTCATACAGGTATCCACATTTACTGCTACTGCTCCTGTTGTCAAAGTAGTAAGTATATAAATGAGGCAATTATAAATGTAAATAGCTAGCATGTTGGCAACTATAAGGGTAGTACAAGAACACCTGGAAAGAGCTGGGAGTTGTATAGCTGTAAAGCTAAGATATAAAATCAAAAACTCTCACAATTTGTACTTGGAAATTAAGATTAACTTGAAAATGACATTAGACAAACACAGAGCACTCAGAGCAGCACCCGTGTGTCTCTGAGCAAGGTCTTTACTATGGTTTCATGGGGTAAATAAAAACGGCTGTTGTTTCTGAAGTATATCTAGTGTTTTCTGACAAACAAATAGCTCTCATTGCACAGACAAAAAACCCAAAAAAGACACTGAAGTCGCACTTGTGTTTGAATGCATGCTACTGAAATACATAAGCAGATGTTTAAGTCAGAGTTGTGGAAAATAAACTTGAAGATAAACTGCAGTCATTCGGGGGGTTCACTGGTTCTCAGCTACTGCACATCCTATGCCACTACAACCTCTGCTTTCTTAGGTAGGACAGTGAGGATATGAGTACAAGTGGTTTTAATAGGAGATGCAAAAAAGCACATATCAACCTTTGAAGTTTGTTGCAGGTATTGTTAAACCATGATTCAGAGACATTTCAAGTGAAGGAAGTTGTTTTGACTGACCTCGTCTTCAGAACTACATCCATGAACTCCAAAATTTAGCCAGAAATTCACTGCAAATCGTAAGTAAAAGGCAATGATGAAAATCATTTAAAAGCTATTCACTAAAATGACTTTTTTCTTTAGCAAGTTCTGATTTCTACTGCATCTTACAGGCAAACCAATAGCCCAGCCTTTGGCTGAATTCCTATGAAGTTCTGCTAACACTTTATTGATGTTGCTTTCTTATTATCTAGCATCTGGTTTTGCTATGAATTATGTACCTTGTATGGCAATGGCTGTCACAGAGTAAACACATAATAGCAGCTTCAATTATGGAAAGCAAAAATCAACCAACCACAAAGAATAGAGCAAAACTGTTAGACACCGTAAAATACAATACTATTTTCTTTCAGTTACAGACATGGACTGCCACTTTTCTGTCTGGGGAGTTTTGGCCTTTTTGAGTTTGGCCCTGGTTGTTTCCTTGATACTGAACATTTCACACTATATGACAAAGAAGCAAGGTAAGTAATGTCGTCTCTCAGTAAGGAATGGAGTGATTAGAGTGTCTGTAGGGAAAGCCATCACTGCTGGGAGATTTCAAGCCAACAAACTGACTCATATGAATCGTTCTCTTTTGACAAGAAGGATTCTAGTAGAGAGGATATAACTTAAAACTTTATAGGAGTTTTAAGTCAGGTATGATTACAGAATGCTCGCTAGCTGCCTAATCCACTGCTAAATACAGCTACCCAAACCCATAACTCTAAAGACAAACCAACAACGTGAAGAATCCAGTTCTGGCTATATTTTTAAATCTATTTTTAACATCTGTAATTTCCTTTTTTCAAATGCACTGACTCAAAATACATTTGACAGGATTTCCTCCTCCCCAAGTTCCCGAATGCTTCTTTGAAGGTCAGATTCATACCCATTTTGTACGTAATCAGTTGACTTGGGCAAAAATACAAATGAAATAAAGATCTAATTGCTTTTCATCGTGGGATCCTGATCTAGCTCTTAAATCAACATGTCGCAATAAGGAACTGATTTAATTTGTAATAGAGGGTGACTACAGTCATACTCCGGTTTTGATGAAAATTAACTATGACTTCACACCAGTGCAACCTCTCGTACGCATGCAATTCTATAGGTATTTAGTTGTACAATCCCCACCACTCCCACTCAGGGAAAGCTGCCTTTACACAGGGTAAACCGTACCTGTGCTACACACGTAAGGGTGGGCAGACAGACACCAGTGGATTCAACCACATTAAACACATATATGTACATGATCTACGTGAACAGGTCTGTAGTTATAAACTCATAAAGTATAAAAGAAATAGATTATTACAGAAGATTAAAAGAGCTGCTGGAGTGTTGTGGGATGGGGGGGCTTTTTGGTTTATTTTGTCTTTTAGTACTTCTATAATGAAATATCACAATCATTGACAAAACTAACCTTGAGCAAGGCTTCAGTCAGACTGGCTGCTGCTGCATTGTCATGGGACTGGAGATAAGCGTGGTAAATTCCGGAGCGCTGGAGCAGAGGTCAGAAAGTCTGGCGTTCCTGAGTTATCCATCAAGGTCTAGCAACAAATCTCTTTGCAGCCATTGCCTTTCTGTTTCAGATTCTTCATCTCTGTGGATCACAGGATATCTCTCAGAGATACAAGCAACAGAACTAGTAAAATAAGTAAACCCTTCATCATGTAATATGAACACGATGCACCCCCCCCATGGCAGAGGAAAAGATGAGGTAGAAGCAGAAAGAGGAGGAAATGAAGAATTAATCACGTTACAATGCCTTTTAGGGGGCTGCAAGCCAATGTAGACCTTACAGACACAGCACAGGGTTATAACACAAACATCTCTTGTATTAGTCAGGAGTATTTGAGACGAGCAGGGGGACACCGAAAGGTCCTGAGCGCCAAGAGCTTTCAGTTTTATTTCCTACAGTGTAATCAGAAGTATGAAAGTTGACACAGTTGTGCTGAAGTGCTCTAAAGGAGCACCTTTCATTTTCTTCTAACTTTATTTTTCCTTTTTAACAAATTTTCCAGCTAAATTATATAATGACTATGAAGACAACAGCCCAAGGTAAGCTGGACAAAACCATCTCTTTCTGACAAGGATGAAATAGGCAGTCCATAATGGCAGATGGCTTTGGAGGGATGGCATGGGGGGAAATCCAGTATCTCATGCAGCCTGTCTGGAAATGTTAGGCTGTGAGCAGGATGATTGTAGGGGAAAAAAGTTTTCCAAAGAAAACAGGGGGGGGGAAAGAAATTATGTGAGAGAGATATACTGCAGTCATTTTTTCAACAATGAAATAATTGCATCCTTATACGATAACTTTATCTATGAAAGAAGCACAAGATAGAGCAAAATCACTATTTACTATCAAACTCAATAAAACTATAATACTTTAAGAGAACTCTCAGAAAACAGCAATAAATTCTAGGCTGATATTTAATACTTGTGGAGCAATAATATATCTGTATTTACATTTCATACTCTTTGGCATGACGTTCAAAAGCAGTAAAACAGACATTGCCAGTCCTAGCTCCCCCCATGCCCCTCGATATGTTTGGTCTTGTTTTTTAGATCACATGCAATCTGCTATTGTTACATGTGCGTAAAATGTTTAGAGTGAAACAGTGGAATGCTAAATAAAGTATACTCTATGAATTAAGAGCATTTTTCCATTCCCCTTGTAGCTACAATAACCATCACACAGAAGATGACCCGGTTTATGGCAACCTTAATCAAGATATTTTAGGTAAGCTTCACTTTCAGAGCAGGTGTGGTTAAAAGCTGACTGACCAATATTGTCTGTGTTTCTCAAACCTGAGAATCCACTGCTTTTCAATTGCTGTATTAATACCTAGTTGGGATGGAACCGCAAACCATCATACTGCACTACTACAGAGACCAGATCTCATACTGAATTTGAGCTTTTACAGTCCAAATGGTTCTGTTCAGCCAAATGTCTCAAAACCAAGAGCTTTTGTACATGTAAAGCTGCATGAGTTGAAATAACATTGAAGCATGTTAAAGCAATCCAAGACATAAACTACTCACTACCCAAAGTCAACGCTCCCACAGAAGCTGGCAGAAACAGACACGTACCAGTTCTCTGCTATGGCTATCCACAGATCATCAGCAACATTAACAAACATGCTGAAACAAGCCCAGCAGCTGAATGGTGGGCACACACAGCTTTTCTCTGCTCTAGTGGGCTGTAGTTAATAACCCTTTGCAGACAGATACAACATTAAAGGTGATAACATCATGTAATTGCAGCTAGAGCTCGCTATGACGAAGGTATGCTTCTCAAAGCCCTTATGGGTGTTAAAGCAGTATTTAAGTGACATGAACACAACTTTTTGCTAGCCTTATGTGGGGTTAAGCAAAACCAAAGTATTGGAGCCGTAAAAATAAACAAAACCCCCCAAACTTTTTCATATGGGGTTTGCACAAATTTAACCAAGCCAACACTCAAACGCAGTGACTACAACAGTCTGAAAACTGCAAGGAATTGATCTGTTTTACTGATGATAAAATCAACACAGAACATGAGCAAATAACTTGAACCAGACTTACAGAAAACAAAGAGGCAGGAGTAGAAGTTAATCATTAGCTGCTGCAACTCAGTCTCTCACCTAAAGAAAAGACTGCGTGTGAAAATACACCAGTATGTGGTTACCCAACAGCAAGACATCCTCCTGGCAGTCCAAAATGATGCCCACTTAGTGAATAATGAGAAACTTCCTCTCCATATGAACAGAAAATGCTTTTCATTTTCATTGTATGCGTGTCTGCATTTCTTAGCTATTTGCCCCTCTATAAGTAGAAGGAGAGCTCTGTGTGTGATTTTAATACAAAACAAACTTTCACCAGAGTATACTGGGGAGGATCCGTTGGTCTAAACATTTAAGATTTAGTAGTGTCTTAATAGAATAATAACTAATAAGGTAGAATAATAACTAATTAATAACTAAAACATTTTTCTGCTTTGATTATTATTATAGAGGATTGTTGTTATGAACAGATGATGTCCCAGCCTCAAAGACCAGTTAATCAGCTACAGGTACCTTTAACTTTGGGTTTCTGAATGAGGGTAACGTGGTCCGTCTCCGCTCTTGTGTTTATCCCGTGACAATATATAACAAAAAACCTTTACACCGCTCATCATTAAAATTACCATGCCTTAGTGTCTCAGTTCATAGGGGAATATAAGCACAGGCTTGACCCTTTACTCAGCCTGGGTCATTAGGAGAATTATAGGCAGCTCATTTCCATCCATATGGCATGATCAAGCTCAGCTGCAGGCATACAGATGCATCTAGTACCATGGCTTATGTAAAGAACTGATTTTATTTAGTTTGGAAATGAACCAGGTGAAAACACAATCTGCATCACACAATAATCATGACTTTGACTGCTCTGTCCTGCCCAGCCCAAAATATATATGTCTTAACAAATGAAGGAAGACTGTTTTGCTATTGATTTCTATTTCGTTGAGATACTCGGATGCCTAAAAGCATGCAAGCTTCAATAAGATCTGTCTCTAATTGAAGTGCTCCTAGCATCAATTTCCAGGTATTTCAGAAGGACCGATTTCCAGCCTTATCTCTCAGGATACTTCCAGGGGGTAGAAATACCCTTTTCTTATCTAGACATTTGTTTTCATTAACTTCATGGAAACAGAATAAACTACGAAAATTCTAATGTCAAAAGTGCTGGCAATTTAGCTTGAAAAGTGCACAGAAACAGAGGAAAGACACCAAAAGCATACATTTTGCATAGGAAATTACATCATATATACAGACAAAATTTGCCCATATTTGATTTTCTTTTCTTTCTGGGAAGAAAACCAGATCAAAAATGTCTTGCATCCCAAAGAATTTGGACCGGTTGTACAAGCTACCTGCATTCCCACAGTCTTTCCAATAAAACCTTGATTTTTTCCTTACTGCCACTTTCCGAAGAACACGAGTCATTTGCCATTAGGTTACGTTGATCTGTTTTCTCTGTTATGACAGCTTAATCCTGTGCATCATTTTTACTTTAAATGAATTCATTTACAGCTAGTTGGGGTACACTTCAGCCGCTACGGATGATTAGAATGCAGACATAAAGTCTTAAACATGATTTTAAAGCAAGCATAACTACTGAATGCTAAAGTGAATTTCCTTCTAGGTCGACCCTGCCAATCAGATGTGTTATGCCTCGCTTGATCACAGCGTGAAAGGAAAACGCAGAAAACCAAGGAGAAAGACAGACCCTTCCTTAGAAGAGGATGAAGAAAGATCGCCTAACCACACCACAATGGCTTCCAAAGTCAGCATTTACCTCAATAGTGAGCAACTGGCTGCTGAAAACAAAGCAAAAGTAGAAGCCATTCACGATGACCCCATTCGATTAATGGGTTTGATTCATACTGCAAAAGGAGAGAACATTTGAGTGGTCTTCACGAATCAAATACGCAATCAGAAATTGAGATCTGCTTGTTCACTCTGAGGAAACAGTGAATGACTGGAGATAATATTCTGGCAAACTGGCATACCAAAAAATGGTATAAAATGGGTAAGTTAACTGTTCCCAAAGTGTCTTCCGAGCGTATTTACAGACTAAACAAGAAATAAATGCAGATCCAGACTGTGAATTTGAAGGATCTGAAGACATTTTAAAAGGCAGTTGTAGAAATTGGTATCTCAGCATCCACATGGTATTGATTCCAGTAAAAATGAATCACCGAATCTTTGGGGTTGGAAAGGACTAACGGAGATCATCTTGTCCAACCCCTCTTCCAAGGCAAGGCCACCTAGAATCCTTAGTTTAAAACAACCATCAAGTTTCAGACAGTCCCAAAAGACCCACTCTGTTTTCTGTAGAGCTTTAGCAGAGCATAACTTCTCTTCCAGAAAGGTTTTAGCAATACTTTTGGAAGGAAACCATGTTTCATACTTGCACACTTAATGATTTAGTTGTTTTTCCTAATTAAAAACTGATCGGCTGTTCAACACTCTGCACTTCCCCACTGTGACTGGTCTATGGTAACAACACAGTATATCTAAAGATACTCGGAGTATAATTTAACAGCTTGTTTAAAGTAGCAATTGTGCATCTTGCAAGATTTAACAATATCCCTATCTCCAGTTTCCTTCTGTGAGCAATACCAGGATACATCTCAACTCTCAACTCCTCTACTAATGCAATGTTGTATCCAGCTGTATTCGAGAGTCCACAAAGACATTAGTAAATGATCTTGAAACAATATATCTCCTAGACAGGATTTTTTTCCTTCTAATATTCTATGTGATGTTTACATTCCTATTGGGTTTTGCATTGCCGTTGTTCCCAGCTACTTTGCGAAAGTAGAAAGAGCTTTTTATTTCCCCAAATAATTCACATACTGTGTGAACATTCATCTTCAGACTTTAAACTCATCAGATGATAAGCTTTTATGGAGTGGGGTTTGCTTTTATATTCTGGGAGCCATTAATCAGGAGCAGCAGCAGGAAACAGTAAGGCATCCTGAAGCAGCACGCCTACCTCTAGATGTCACAGTTTGTCCTTCTCAACAAAAGGATTAGTGCCTTTAAAATCTAGGCAGGGCACAGTGTCAAGGAGCTTGAAACTCTCAAGCATACAGAGAACGCTGCAAGTATTTCAGACCTTGAAGGAGATAGCCCTGAAAGCAGTTAGGTAAAACAAACCAAAAACCCCATAGTACTAAGAGCGAACACCTCTTCTAAAAGCAGAAGTCAATGGATTCATCCAGAACTGGGATAAATTTATGAAGAAAAAAATCAACATCGAAGAAACAGAAAAGTCTATGCTTGACCAAAAGGAAGGGCCAACCCCTGCAGCCAAAGCTGCCCAGCAGAACTACCCGTCTTGTGCAAGCTCTTGCGTTTGTGTGCAAAAACCAAGTTAATACACATTTGGGCTGTCACACCCCAGAAACAAGGTAGACTAGGAACTGAAGTGATTCTTTATCATGGTCTTCAACCAACCACCAATGGATAAGCAAAAAGAAATAAATGTCAAAGAATCAATAAAAGCCATTTTAATGGAGAACCATATTAAATGACAATCCTGACTTAAGATCCTAAGGGGGGAAAGGAGGAAGGCAAAGCCAAAGTTCCAAAGATCCAAAGCTAAACACTAAGATACCAGTACATGAAGTACAAACTTAGTTTGACTAGACTGGAAGGAATTATACTTTATGTTACAGTAGGAACAAAATATTAATATACATAACCATGAACTTGCTTAGACTCACATATCGAAATTATTTGAAGAGTATTAATATGTATTTCATATAAAACATGGCAATTTAGCTGGCACCAATCAGATGCAACACTCAGCCCTCCGAGACAAGAGAGCTTTCTTAAACAATCTCTCAAGCTAGTAAGCCCAAGCCAGAGTCCTTTGTCACTGTTTTCCAACATATACACAAAACAAGGAATGCTGCATTTGCAATATGAAGTGTGCACACTTTGTACAAAAGTTGCTCTTTCCCATTTCTCTCACAGGATTTGCACTCTTGATTATGCCTTCCCTTTACGAGTTCCAAAGTCAAGGAACTTCTGAGTTACCCAAATTCAACCTGCCATGTCAGCCTTGTTAATTTAGAGGGAAATGAAGTACACACTTCTCTCATTGAATGTACTTGTAACAATAAGGCCGCTTCATGAGATTCAGGTACATCTAGTTTCCTCTATTCTTGGCCTTCATTATTGAGTCCAGCTATTTATTTATGCCAAGTTTCAGCAACTGCTTTCCCTTGCAACATAGGCTGCTAAAACATTCTGTAAATATTCTCCATCATATACTTCCTTTCAATATTTAATCACTGCCTCCATTCAGTTTTTCACTGCTGCTCTCACAAACCCCACTTCAGGATCATCTTTAGTGGCCTGTCAGCTGTTTCCAAGGCATTTCTAATGCTGCTGCAAATCCAGATTAAGCTTTATTCCTCCAAATCTTTACCCTCTGTCTACTTGAAGAAGCAACCAAAAGACCTATTTTTGTTTTCTAATGACTTTTGGAATGGGTCTCAAATGACTACTGAAATCATACATGGAACATTGCTCCATCTTCAAACAATGAGAGAAAGATCTACGTAAGTGATCATATATTAATTAAATTATTTACATATAAAGAAAGTCCAACTAATTACAACAAAATAAGTAAAGAAGATGCTAGGTCTTTGCTTATACTATCTCAGTAGCTTAACCCATTTTTCCAGTATTCTTCACAATGTTGAAGCAGAGGGAAGCAGCGCGAGGCTGGTTTTATTAACAGTAAGCTTAGCATTCAAATATCAGTTCAACAAAACAGCAAAGGAAGAGTAAACAAGGTAATACGGTGGAAGGAGCAAATATGTTAGGAAGGGAAGAAGAATGGAGCTAAAAACAGAAGAGACATCAAATAGCACCATGAAATATTTGTAAGTCCAGGAAGGTATAATCCAGGAATCATAATACATCTGCAACGATGCTCAGATGCTATCTATCTGTTTAAACAGTATAGTTAGGAAAAGCAACACAGGCTTCTGTTTGCATCACACTTTTAAGAGTCTGCTGACTCAAATGGATGTCGCAGAATCAAAATCTAAAAGTAATTGGGTAACTTTGTCCCAATTTTTGCTACTGCTAGCAGCAAAAAGGTGGCATTGGGATGAGCTTATGCTCCAAGACCTGAAGAGGAATACCTCTTAAAATCCTTTCAAAGTAATTTTCAGGGAGACAAGTGCTATGTTGTCTGAATAAACTTACCTGCCTACGTGGGTTAGCCTGCATTCAGGCTGCTGTGTAGAAGTCATACCCGGAATCAGAACATGTCCAAAACACAAGTCCAGTTTACCTTGAAGTTACTTCAAGACAGAAAATGTTAATGGAGTTATGTAATCTCTCAGTACTGAAATAAAGAGAAATACTGGGAAACAATTACCTCAACAAATCCAAGGAGAAGGCAGTTCATAAAGCATATTCCCTACAGTTCATCCGTGTCTGAAACAGGAAATAAAATGAGCCACAAAAGCATTTCTATAAGACAATCTTTGTTGCTGTTGAAGGAAATATATAATATGCAAATGATAAGGGATAGAATGTGTGTGTCTCTGTGTGTGCGTGTGTATTGCAGAAGGCCTTGTCTTATCACAGAGTAAACCTTACTGAAGCTGGCTTCTTGTTCCATTCAAGAATAACACTTAAGAGGACAAGATCTCTGTTTTAAGAGCTAAAATAGAGCACTCCTGTGGGCCCAAAAAGTAAAACCAAAGGAGAATGCTTTTTATCTTCTCTGGAGCTCAGAAAGCTGACAAGGGGCGATGCTGCTCATGTAGAATGTACTTGACCTGACGCCACTAAACTATCTCCTTGCTAAAAAGGAACACAGCAATGACAACCTGTGGGACCCTGCCGCATCATTGTCATGTATATGCTGTAGGTATATAAACTCCTCCTGAGAAATCACATACTGGAAATAAAATACTGAAAGCAGGTATTTGTTCAGAATAGGTTTTTATTTTGCAAATGTCATTTGTGTCAGATACAGCTTTGTCACAACACCACATCACTATCAAAACCACTAAAAAAGATAAAATTTTATTTAACAATCAAATCAGGTGAGTTACTTAGAAAATGTAACACTAAAATTACATAGCAGGCATATTATATATCACAGAATATAATACTGCATTTGAATCATCCAAGCCCAGTTTAGAAGTTATTTAGTACTGATGCATCTATAAAGCACATATAGGCAGGTATTTGGCAGAAAGAGCTGGTTACCAGTTTGTTAAGAATCAAAGCTTATTAGCAAATAAAATACTGATTATATTCTATTATTATAAACACTAGTAAATACATAATTTAAACTTAGCTATGGAAAGGAATCCTGATTCTCTGCAATCCCTGATGAAGCCAAAGGAGTAATAAGCAGCACCCCATCAGAATGGACAATCCAGCTCCTGAAGATTTTATTACAAGGAAATAAATTGGAATTAAACATATATAACACAGCCTTTATTCTTGGAAGAAGAAAGAAAACCAAAACAAACACAAGCTTTATAACATGTTTTCTCTGTAGCAGTCCATGAATGCTCCTTGGTGAGTTTTGACCATGAAGTCGCCCAAGGGACTGCTAGGATTTTGGTCTTTCCCATCAGTGTAGCTTAGTTTTCTGTACACCCTATAGAAAAGATTCGTTTAGATAACAGAAATTACACAAAAATATTATGCCTTCTGAAACTCCACTGAGCAGAAAGAAACTGAAACAAGTCACTGCAGCAAGAGATCTGAAAATCTTGACTGCAAACAGCAGCAGGGCTCCTTGTCTGCATTCCTATGTGCTTTCAGCTGGACAGGAAAATTTTCATCCTATGTCATTTTAATGTCTCAGTAATACTACTACATTAACCTAAGTGATATAAATATCTACTGAACTTTGAGATATAATCTTTGAATGTAATCACAAATAGCTACAAGTGAAAAACAAGTCAGAGCAATATTGTTTCCTTGCATATAATTTAATAAACATAAATTTTCTTTCAAATCTATTTTAAACTATTTTGGTTTACATCTGGCAATGAAGTATAGCAGTATAGTGGTAGGACAGCATTCACACAGAGCTGAAGGAAAGTTTATTACTTATAAAAATTTCGTTTTCTGAAATCTCTTTCATAATCATCTAGATAAAGGCAATCAAGGTCCAGACAGGAAGATGATATTCCTTTTCTTTCCACAGCCACTCATTACAACAAACAGCATTTTGCCACATGGCTTAGGCATAAAACTTCCGAGGGCTCTGAAGCCACTAAAGAAGAGCTTCACTCCTGGGAATCACTGAAGGCTAAGAACATCACACTATAGATCTAAGGAAGCTTGCCAGCTGAAGTCTATTTTGGCTACTAATCAGCAAACATGCATTTGTATAAGTAAGGAACAAGGAAATAGACTTTATTCCAGATGGCTTGACAAGAAAGCATTCTGAAATCCTGATTTCCTACTCTTTCTTAAACTTCTCTACTTATGTGCATTAAGGAAAGGAAAACCTCTTCCTTCAGAGCAATCTCATGGAGTTTGCTATTTCCTATGGAGTCAGGAAAAAGAAGAAAAAAAAGTAGCAATCCAAGAACTGAGCAGAAATTTACTCCTCTAAGTGGGCATACTCAACATCACAGAAACAGCCATGTATCCCCAGCAGCTTGACTTCAGTCTTCCATGAGATCACAAATAACTGAATACAATCTTTACCAATATTGTTATGTATTTATATACAAGATTAAGTTTGAATTCCAGCTTTGCCTAAACTCAAACCTTTTTTCTTTAGATCAAGCAGCTTCTTTTCCAGTTCGCTTATTCACAGAAAGAGTTTAAAAATGCATTCAGGCTGCCTTTGAAGTTTTAATTCCAGCATGGTCAGAAAAATTTTATACCAGCTGTACGATCATCTCAAGCATAACATAGAATCATAGAATAGTTAGGTTTGAAAAAGACCTTAAGATCATCCAGTTCCAACCCCCCTGCCATGGGCAGGGACACCTCACACTAAACCATGCCACCCAAGGCTCTGTCCAACCTGGCCTTGAACACCGCCAGGGATGGAGCATTCACAACTTCTCTGGGCAACCCATTACAGTGAAGAATTTCTTCCTTATATCCAATCTAAACTTCCCCTGTTTAAGTTTGAACCCATTACCCCTTGTCCTATCACTACAGTCCCTGATGAAGAGTCGCTCCCCAGCATCCTTATAGGCCCCCTTTAGATACCGGAAGGCTGCTCTGAGGTCTCCATGCAGCCTTCTCTTCTCCAGGCTGAACAGCCCCAACTTTCTCAGCCTGTCTTCATACAGGAGGTGCTTCAGCCCCTGATCATCCTCATGGCCCTGCTCTGGACTTGTTCCAGCAGTTCCATGTCCTTTTTATGTTGAGGACACCAGAACTGCACACAATACTCCAAGTGAGGTCTCACGAGAGCAGAGTAGAGGGGCAGGATCACCTCCTTCGACCTGCTGGTCACACTCCTCTTGATGCAGCCCAGGATACGGTTGGCTTTCTGGGCTGTGATCGCACACTGCAGCCGGCTCATGTTCAGTTTCCCATCAACCAACACCCCCAAGTCCTTCTCTACAGGGCTGCTCTGAATCTCTTCTCTGCCCAACCTGTAGCTGTGCCTGGGATTGCTCCGACCCAGGTGTAGGACCTTGCACTTGGCATGGTTAAACTTCATGAGGTTGGCATTAGCCCACCTTACAAGCATGTCAAGGTCCCTCTGGATGGCATCCCTTCCCTCCAGCGTATCAACCGAGCCACATAGCTTGGTGCCATTGGCAAACGTGTGAGGGTGCACTCAATCCCACTGTCCACGTCACCGACAAAGATGTTGAACAAGACCGGTCCCAACACCGATCCCTGAGGGACACCACTCGTTACTGGTCTCCAGCTGGACAATGAGCCATTGACCACAACTCTTTGTGTGAGGCCATCCAGCCAGTCCTTTATCCACCGAGTGGTCCATCTATCAAATTGATGTCTCTCCAATTTAGAGACATGGATGTTGTGTGGGAAACATGACTGATCTGAACATGAACATGACTGAGTTTGGGAAAGCAGCATATCTTGTGGTGCCAAATTAGACACTTTGGCAGAAAGCATGCAAAAAGTGTTTCGGAAAATAAAATGAGAACACGTTTAGAGAACTTTCACTGATTTTTTTTTAATCCTGGTGTCTATTAAATTAGTTCATAATTAAAAATGAAAGATAACTGGAACTTGAGAATGCTTTAAAAGTCACTTATTTTCTAAGAAAAAGCAGATGTAGTAGGCCAGTATCCAGGAAGCTGGAAGGAGCATTCTCCTTCCAGAGACCTAAATACACTGCCAGAAATGGTAACAGCAGGTGGAGAGGATCTTAATTATCTTCCTAACAGAGCCACTGTTTGTTTACACAGAGCCACAGTGCAGGTAACTATGCTCAAGTGCATAGAAGCTAACTTTTGAAAGTTGGGTTTTTTTTTTTGCTGTATACTGTACTTCCCACACCGCAAGGATCTGAGAAGACTTGTTAGCTCAAACACAGAGATATAATCAAAACAATTCTATAGTTATAGCTAAAATAATAAACACCTCTCCAGTGAACACAAAATAAGGACTAGAGTAGGCATTCAGTTAGGCCATCTTACTAACTTGTGTTTGCTGGCCATCCACGCTGAAGGCTGGCTAGGTTCTGTCCACAGGCAGAACCTTCCAGTGTTCAAATTCAATCCAGGTTTGATTAGCTTGGGCTCTCCCAAGCATCCAGGCTGATTTTCATTCTAGAAGTACGTGTGTAAGCTACAACCTCCATACCTTTAATACAGATACAGAGCAGCAAGAATAGCTTCTGCATTTCCCCCCCCCCCCCCCCAAAAGGCACCCACCTTTCGTGATGCTTTGATGCATTTCTGGGATAGCTGCGATTCTTCATTGCCCCAGGCCAGCCAGAGTGGACATCTGCAATCCCAGATTCTGGTGATGAAAAGCAGTAGCATGAAGAGGGCAAGAACAACACTGAGTAGCACAGGAACTACACTACATTGTTAAAATATTAGCCTACTCAGGCACTGGTAATACTTCACTGGCATACTTCAATGATCGACTTGTTCCTATGAAAATATTCTAATGTAAAAATTAATTTCAAATACATTTTATACATTGACTACATTGAAGTGTAAGATAGGTTTCTAAATACTTATAATTTAACACCATTAGAAAAAGGTAGAAAGAGAAAAACAATGTTGAGTCCAGAAAAAGATGTAATAAAGTACGAGTTAAAAATTGAGGAAGGTAAAGAAGACAGTCCACCTCAATCAAATTCTTTACAATTAATCAGTAATGAAAAGTTAACAACGCAAGAACCATGCAAACAAGTGCATTCCTTCTGCCATTTTCTTCTTGTGTACCAGCTGACGATATTTCAAGTCACCTTCCTCAGTATTTTCCATTACATATTAGTTGTTATCTTGATGATAAGGTTCATAAAATATGGAAGCATTAGTGATTTTACTTAGAGGGAAAAAAAGGTCAGGTTGTTATAAACATGCTTTAACCAAAACCACATTTTTCAAAGGAAATTTAAAGAGTGACATCTAAAATTCCATATTAATGTAGGATTTGGTTTTTTTAATTTCTTTTGTAACACAATTCTACTGTCCTGAATTGGCAAAAGTCTTTTTATCCAGATTAATTCACCTAAGCAAGTGACAGACGTCATGCAACAAAGCAACAGCAAGCTGCTGTAAAGCTGAAGAATCCAAACAAAAGCACTTGGTTATTAAAGTGTAGGATTAAAAAGCTATGCGTTTCGTGCCAACCATTTACATGCAGAAAGTAAAAGCAATAGCAAACTCTGAATAAAATTATAAAAAGGAAGAGAAAACCAGCTGATAATAGCAACACCTTTAGTAGAAAAAGTCCTGGCTAACCCAGAGGAAAGCTTTTTAAACAGCTGTTAACATGCTATTCAGGAAACCCTTTTCTGTATAGAGTCTATACTTTTTGCAACACTTAAACATACTCAACTATTACTGAGGAAAAAAAGCTGTCACTTAAACAGTGGTCTATTCAGATGTGTAGATTTAGCCTTTGAAGAAGTGCTCATGATTGCTAAAGCAGCAATTCATGAAGTTTCTGAAACTAACCTTGCAGGGAAGTTCCAGGAATACTAAGAGGGATTTTATCTGAAGAGTCATGAAAGCCAGAGTCCTGAAAATAAAGCATCAACAGACAACATTGATGGAAAAACTCAGGTATTATTTCACAGCTTGCCTCCAAGAAAATAACTGGGAACCCGGTAAGAAGGGCCTGATTTAACATTTAAATCAACAAGTCTAATGATCCCAATGGAATCCCGTAAAGCTTTGTTTGCCTTATCTTGCTCATCTATAGAATGAACAAAACAGTATCATTTCAGAAGGACAACACCTTCATTACAAAGGTCACCGTCTGAGATTATTTTAACCAGTGACACAGTCTATTAAAATGCAACAAAATCTCTTACCCAGCATTTTATGAACATTTTTTAAGGTTATTAAATATAGGGAGCTTCCTTACATGATTCAGAACTGATACAATTTCCCCCCAAAACACCAAACCTGTAAAAGAACTCTATTGACCAGACAGCACCAGACATGTACCGTCACTAAGTTTAAACTCAGATCTAATCTGTTTTTTTAATAGCTTCTCCAAATATCAGCAAAGAGTGCGCAATCATTTATTTAAGTTTTAAAAGGTCCTTAAGTACCTGACTCTGACAGTTGTGACTGTCAAAAAAGCTGGGGCTACCACCATTGTATGTGTTCAAAAAATCCATGCCAACTGTCGGAAGGCTGACGTTTTTTCTGTGAGAAACTTGATGTTTTGCTGCAGGAGAATAATGTTCTGGTATATTTTTCAGTCGCTTTCCTGGTGAACAAATAAGATCATTTTGGAAACTTCCTAGCCTTTTAACTCTGGGAATTGCAAATAAAGTTCGGACAGGTGAGTTTACAAGAGCATTTACAGTTTCAGACATCTGTAGTCCTTCGTATTTCCTTAAATTGGAAGCTCTCTGGAACACAGGCAGCTTTGGAACAGTCTCCTTACACGACTGCTCATAGATCCTGTCAAATTCTCTGTCATAGTGCGTGTCAAAGCTCACAGGATTCCTGAAATTACTCTTCACTAATCTGCCTTTCTCCTCAAGGTTTTGTAAATTTGAACGAGGTCTCGTCGACGTCAAAGGCTTTTGGATCGCTGTGCAACACAGTTTGTAGTACAGTTTTTCAAACGCGTCTTCGTATTTCTGAGGCATGTTCGAAGTACTCTGCACCGTAGACAGCGAGGAAAACGAGTGCTTGCGCTGGAAAGAAGCTCGTCTTTCAGAAGTTAGGTTTTCACGATTCATTAGCAAAGTATTTGATGCCCTTGCAAGGGAACAGTTTGTGACTGGTGCAAAAGTGTTACTGTTGCTATACGAACTGTGAGTAGATGAACGCAGCCCCAAGGTATTACCATCAGGAAAGTCAATTTTTTGAGTTTTACTTGCTTTTACCAGCTGAAGTGCTGTTGACCCTGAACTGGCTGTAGATGTTATAAAACGATGTTCCGAGGAACATTTGTATGCTAATTTTTCACCTTCTTTGCGTTTTGAATTCTTCAGTGAGACGGTAGTCTGTAAGTCATCTTCAACTAGAAAGGTCTCTCCCATTCTAGCCATAACATTAGGAACATGGGTCTGTTTGGAAACTTTCTGCCCTTTTACAGATACCAAATGGTGTTCTAAACTTGTTTCAGAGTTGTCTGCTTTGACTGCATCTGTATCAATGTAAGAATAAGGTACCAGACCTGATAAATTATTATTGGAACACTTGTCATCACAGAGTTCTCTGTTCTCATTTCCAAGAATTTGATTCTGGATGTCTTCAATGCTATCACTGCGTATGTTGGATTGTGCTTGCTTCAGATAAACAGGCTTGAACCCTCTTATTTTGTCTACAGTGACATTGAGCTTTGGTCTTCTAGAATGCCATCTTTTGTACCTGAAGCATCTAAACACGTATTTTAACTCTTTTCTCCGAGACTGCTTTGTCATCAGCCTTGTGAGTATCTTTACCATTGCTGGATACAAGTCGGCGAGAGTTACATTGCTCCAGGAGCATGCCTTATCTGCAGACTGATACTCCTCTAAGACACTATCCCAGCAACTTTTATTCAGTTCTGGAGAAGGTGGATCCCTGGGTATGGTTACTGTATTTGTTGAAATGGGAACACTAGAAAACTGTAACCATAGAGATCTGGAAGAACATTGATTCGAAAACTCTCCTTTACTTCTGTAAACAGCAGCCTGGTTGCCTATTCAAAAAACAGAACAAAACAAAAAAGCAAATGAATCACAAAGGAAACCAGAAGAAGGAAAAAGCTCACAAAGCCATTAGGGAACTTCCAGTAACCCCTTACATGATTTAGGAATGACTGCATACGGTAGGGATAGTCTTACTGTAATAGCATATTTCATTGACCATTTTTGCCAGGCTAAGTGGATGATTAACATACAGTCTGTTCTCAAAAAATTAAAAGGTTTTCGCTAGCTATATTGAATTAACAGACTACACGAGACAGAAGTGAAACGTCTTGGAAAACACTATTAAATAAATTAGCCTATTATTATATAGATATAAAACATTTTCATTATAGAGGCAGACTGCTTTCTGGCTCTCTGAGCAGGAGGAATGGCCTTATCCTGCATGTTTTGTTACTCTATTTCCAAATTACTTCAAATCTGTGTACTTGGCTAGTATCAGTGCAGGTTTACTTGCCATAAAGCATGATGAAGACAGTGGGTTTTGTAGTTGTTTGGCTTAAAAATTACACCAAAATTCTATCATAGGATTGCACCAAGTCTGGAGAACTTGTGAAGAAAGTTTACCAGTGAAGTACCACTTTGAGGACCAGTTACCAGCAGACCCAAAGCCATTCAATTTCTGTTCCTCGAATTTAAAATAAGCAGAAGCAAAAAGTTAATTTCATCTCATTGAGCTTAATGCTGCTGAATTTTGTAGCTATGCATTTTTTTTTCTGGGGCTACTTAAGAAAAGTTCTTTTTATGTGTAGAAGTTATTTAGTTTCTAATTTTCAAATAGATTTTGCTTAAGCAAAATCATGTCTAACTTCTCTTCAAGAACTCAGCCTATTGAACTTTTCTGTTGGATAAATAGTGCCTCTGGGTTTCCATATTTATTTCTAATAAGCTTTAAGGAAAACACATTTCATAACTAACATATTTGACTAACATTCAAAAGATTTAGTTGTACCGATCAGTTCTTGCACTGGTGAAGCTGAAGGAAGCCCTTTCAATGAGCCTTGAGGTGCTACCTGAAAAGCAAACAAACAAGAGACACATAATCTAATATCCTGATTTTTTTGCATATTAGAAGTAACATCAAAACCTTATTTTTGACTCCTCGTACCCTCTCCTTACTATATTAGATCCTGTACAGAGTTATGGTCCTAAGGGGTTTAGTTAATTTTAGACAAGGGGGAAAAAGTCTAGTCTAAGACTTCAGTAAGAATTGTTGTTACCAGTTTAACCTTAGAAAGCTAGTTATCATCTTAGTAACTTCCATGTTATGTATTATACTTTAATCATAGAATGGTTAGGGTTGGAAAGGACCTTAAGATCATCTAGTTCCAACACCCCTGCCATGAGCAGGGACACTTCTCACTAGACCATATCACTCAAGACCCTGCCCAACCTGGCCTTGAACACTGCCAATTCCTTTCCCAAATAACATAACTTACACGTGGATATACACAACTGGATAATCTATACATCTCTGGCAACTCCAGTAGGAAACAGAAGCCATTCCATGTAACACAACCCTTTGCCTCCAATTCCCTTGACCCCTCAAAACCAAAATAAAGCTAAACCAGCAGTTTTCTCTTCAAAGCTCAAATTTAGACTTTTCAGAAAACTTACTGAAGATCAACTCAAACGTCAGGGTTCAAAGAACAAAGTATAAATTAAAGCAGAAAACATTTAGTATAATCTGTTTCTTACAAACCATTGCCGTCAAGAGACCTGAGATACTGCGATACTTAGGTAGACAGCAGGCAGGAGAGGCACAATGACACATCAGAGAAGTTGTATTAGAATTCATTATGCTGCAGTTCGAGAGTTCTTACGTTATTCTAGTTAGCTGATAACAGAACAGGAGAAATATGTTACCGCAATCCATTTGGGAATATTTCTAGCATTATCTTGTACTATCACATCCACTTGAACTTTTACTTTCTCTTGCTTTTTCCCATCATCTACATGCAGATTCTGAAAGGGGAAAAAAAAAAAAGAAAAGAAAAAGGGAATTAATTAAAACACATAAAAGTTATTGACTCTGACAAAGCCAAAAATCTTACTTAGGTCTGTTTCAAACCAGTGTTATTCAGATGAGGATATCCTACCAGCATAAACTTGTTTTCAATGCACACATTTTATGTGTACATTATGTGGGGAAAAAATGTGTACATTATATGTACATTTTACGTGGGGAAAAAACCTCCAAACAACTGTGAAGGAGCTGTATGTGAGGACATACAAAAGAGATAACTAACTAGTTTCTTGATGCAGGCAAAAGCATGCAGTGCCTCAGAAGACGTGATAAAAGCAAAACCAAGAAGAAGAAAAAAGCTCTACTGTTAGGTTACAAAGCACTGGTAATCAGGGCTGAAAATCTTTACTGTATTATTAACACCCATGACTTCACATACAAATTAAGATCTACTCTGTAATGTACCTTTATGTAAAATCTAAAAGCATTTGGTGATAAATGGCAAATGTTTCTCATTAGCAAAACTCCCACTCTCTGAAGCAGTCTCTATTAGCTGTTGGCAAAGATATGACAATACCTAGTGCTATGCTAAACAAATAAGGAAAATAAATTACCTTTTGGTCATCTGTATTTGAGAAAGAACACCACAGGATTAGAATGGCTGCACACATGAACCATGTGTTGTATTTTTCTTCATCGATGTAACTATTCTGGGTAGCCCTGCTATCCACTGAGTAGTAAGGGAAACATCAGCAGAAGATGCCAGTCTGCTTTTGTTATGGCAGCCATTATTTCAGATTCACAGGTTTTTTAAATCATGTTACCTCTTTAAACTGGTCTCTCAGGTGAATAATCATATTATCTCTAAGTGTTTTCACTTGGTGATTCATTTGATTATTCTTTTTCTGTACCTATAATAGCCTTCCTCAGGGTTGCCTGTTCTATACATATGCTGTACTGCTTTCTCTGATATACTGATAATACCAAGACATAATATTACTTCATATTGGTCTTCATGACGTTATTTATTGACTCTCTCATTTGCTATACTTACTAAAAATGTGCATTAAGATGCAGACTACACAGAGCATTCTGCTGACTGGCATGTGTAAGGTACTCAAATAGCTCAATCATTTCTATTGAGCACAAACTGATCGCGTTACATGACACACCAGATATTTTTACCTGGAAGTGAATGTCTTCAAATTTTCTTCTTACTGAAACTATCTCAGCATCACTTTCTTCACCTATAATTTCAAGATAAATAATAAATCAAATCCAGTTGAACTCAAAATCAAAACAGAAACGTTTTTAAACACACCCTGTATAACTTACTGACTAAATTGGTTTAATGTTAGAAAACTTCTTTTTAGCTGTACATTTTCATTTTAAGTCCAATTGAAAACCATGGTTAATTAAGGGCTCAAGAAGAGTGAAGATAACTTGTTTGTAACCAGTTCTTCAAGAGTCATGCTAACCATTTTGGAGAGTAAAATATTTTCAAAGCATTGCTCTGCAGGATTCATTAATGCATGCATTTTCCCTCATTTCCCACTGCATTCTGGAGTATCCCAACAAAGATAGCAAGGACCTTCTACAACGTTTCCTTTTCTTAGTTTCTTATTATCAAGACTGCTTTAGAACTGCTAAGGTGAGAAATAAGACGGGGTTGAAAATATTAGAAAGTAAATTCAGATCTTTCAACTCCATTTTCAGGTGTTCTATGGGTATTCTAATGAATGAAACTCAACAAACCATCCAACTCATCATTAGCTAAAGCCTTAGCCTTTCAGGAGCATAAAACACATGACTGCATTGTAAGACTGCAATTCTGAATTTTCCTGGCTGTTTTATCTTTATTCCACAATTGTGTTCACTGCAAGGAGGGAAAAAGCAACCTTGAAAAGGAAAACAGTGCGTAAAAATAATCTTGGTTATGATATCTACCACATCACTGCCCCTTCAATACTATTCTTAAATTACTAAAAATCAGAATAAATATTTTTCCAGCTAATCGAATCTTCCTTTTTCTTTTCCTATCAGTGTAATCACCATCTAAAGCTCTGTAGACAGCTGCTGCCTTAGCGCTAGGATAAAGACACATATGAAAGAAATGCTATTGTCTCTTTGTGGGAGACAAGACAATTTCACATCTTCCAGTGAAAATGTTGAGCAACCAGAGGGTTGCCTTTGACAGTTCACGTGACCCCAACAGAATTATTATAACTGAATCCCAGACTTGTCAGATTACCATAGTTTCTTCCCACAAGACTAATGGAAATTGTGGTCACTTTATCCACAGGAAATCAGTTACTAAGCATCAATAACTGATGAAGCAGTACGAATGTTAATCATAGAATCAGCTATGCCTTTAAGATCATGAGGTCCAAGCCTTACCTCAGGACTGCCAAGTCCATCAGTAAACCATGTCACTAATGGCCTCAGATACACGTGTTTTGCACACTTCCAGGGACGGATTCTACCACTTCCATGGGCAGCCTGTTCCAACGCCTGAGCAACCTTTCAGAGAAGAAAGTTTTCCTAATATCCAGACTAAACCTCCCCTGATGCAGCTTGAGGCTGTTACCTCTTGTCCTATCGCTTGTTACTTGGTAAAAGAGAGCAGCCACCTCCTCTCTCCATCCTCCTTTCAAGTAGGTGTAGAGAGTGATATGGTTCCCCTGAGTCTTCTCTTCTTCAGAACCCCATTTTCCTCAGCCATTCCTCAGGCTCATTGCCCTTCTCTGAACCTGTTCCAGCAACTCAATCTCTCTCTTGCAGTGAAGGGCCCAGAACTGAACACAGGATTTGAGGTGCAGCCTTACCAGTGCCAAGTACAGGGGATGATCACTATCCTGGCCCTGCTGGCCACACTATTTCTAATGCAGGCCAGGATGCCGCTGGCCTTCTTGGCTGCCTGGACACAAGCTGGCTCATGTTCAGTGGCTACCAATCAGCACCCCCAGGGCAGAACAATACTTGATTTGTACCTGTTGTTATAGGCTTTGCATACTTTTGGAACAAAAATGATGTATAAAACCCAGAAGAAACACTGCCTTCCCCAAGATTTGTGAAGCACTCTATATGAATACTAAAGATGGAAAACCTGCCAGAGCTAAAGTTTTAGCACTCACTGAGGCTGCTATAAATCCTCTCCAGCTTCTTCCTAGAGCATTCAGAAAGAGTGGATAATCATATTCTTGTATTCTGCTATGCAGCCACCACAGCCTGAACTGCATCTCTCATTTATCCCACGAGTGCAGAAGACACAAAGGACGCTTTGAGAAGCCAAGCTACAGATGCCTCTGAAATTTGTTTCCCATCCTCTCAAATGCAAGGAGGATAAGTTTCAGATTGCTATTTTCCCCTCAACAGAGAAGAAATCAGCTGCCTTAGAGACAGCTATGCAAACGAAGCACCTAATATATACCAGAGTATTTAAACACCAGCTAACCATATTTTGCTACAACTGCCCTTTAAATCATTAAATGCTCGCTACCACCTAGCCATAGTTCAATTGGTGTGAACCAGCAAGTTCTTATATGCACAAGAATAAAAAGGTTTTGAGCAATACAAGTTCTAAATATTTCATTCAAAGATTGTTACTACCGATTAATACAATAAATTAATAATTCTGGAGTACAAGGTCAAAACCACCCAAAACTTTGCAGACAGGGCACAAAACTGATGTTGAAACTGTTACAAACATTACTGAAGGCTTACTGTTACTGGACAAGCTGAATGCAATGTTTGTGTCCACCAAGCCACTAGAAATTACTGTAATGTAATGTAATCATTAATAAAATTTCTACGGCAACTTATGCCAAAGTTTTACTGTTCCTTTCTTTATTAAGGAAATGCACTTGAACATACACCATGCTGACTTTCCAACATATCAGGGATTCAGGACTGAGATTTTGAAGAGTAACAGGGATACTGATTTCATACTACAGTATTAACAGTAACTGAGTCTCTGACTGTTCCTATTCTCTACTTTCTGAAAGAGTTTAGAACACTTAAAATTATTTTTACTATATTGGAAAATCATGAAAGTTATCAAAAGGAGCGTGACCAGCAGGTCGAAGGAGGTGATCCTGCCCCTCTACTCTGCTCTCGTGAGGCCTCACTTGGAGTATTGTGTACGGTTCTGGTGTCCTTAACATCAAAAGCATACGGAGCTGTTGGAGCATGTCCAGAGCAGGGCCACGAGGATGATCAGGGGCTGGAGCACCTCCCGTATGAAGACAGGCTGAGAAAGTTGGGGCTGTTCAGCCTGGAGAAGAGAAGGCTGCATGGAGACCTCAGAGCAGCCTTCCAGTATCTGAAGGGGGCCTACAAGGATGCTGGGGAGGGACTCTTCATCAGGGACTGCAGTGACAGGACAAGGGGTAACGGCTTCAAACTTAAACAGGGGAAGTTTAGATTGGATATAAGGAAGAAGTTCTTTACTGTAAGAGTGGTGAGGCACTGGAATGGGTTGCCCAGAGAAGTTGTGAATGCTCCATCCCTGGCGGTGTTCAAGGCCAGGTTGGACAGAGCCTTGGGTGGCATGGTTTAGTGTGAGGTGTCCCTGCCCATGGCAGGGGGGTTGGAACTGGATGTTCTTTCCAACCCTAACTATTCTATGATTGATTCTAAGATTTGCAATCTTTTTCAAAAACTTAAAATAAAAGGTAGACAGAGAGTAAATTAAAAACCCACCTATGTCAGATGCATCCACATGGGAGTTCTCAGGAAATTCCTTAAAAGCACATGAAAGTAATTTTAAGACCTGGTAGCATAAACTGTTTTAACTAGTCTGTCATATTTTCTGCTCTCACTACTTGGTTCAACTTTTTGGGGATGGTGGTGTTGGTGAAACAAACCAAGCCATATTCCACAAAGTATGTCCAAATGACACCATCTTTATTAACAAATCTGTACACAAATCTGTCTTGATATCCCATTACTCAATGGGGAAAACTGTTTTCTTCCCAGTCCTTCTAGATTCAGATAAAGCAAGGAGAAGCTATTATACAAGAGCAAAACACAGTTGATAGATGAATTCTAATCACCAAATCCTGTATCTACAGGAGATTCTCTTATTCATGTTCCAAATAATAAGAAAAGTTTTTAAACTGCCCATTGTAAACAATTCTTAATTGCCTACTTCAAACGATCTTGATGTAATATTTCAAATAGGGTTTTTTTTGCTCTGTTTTGTAGAAGTTGCATAAAAAGCTCATTTATATGGATAAGGATATATCTAAATGTTTTCATTCTTTTCTAAATGTTTTACAATCCACGTCTGACGCCATATTCTTCAGAATTCCTTTAAAAGTCTATATCCCCTCTGGCCCTTACCAACATAAAACTAGCATATTGTGGGTTAAGATGTCGTCAATGAAATGAGACATTTCTAACTACCATCTACGTAGAACAAAAATTTAGGAGGGGCCAATGAGAAGGCCTGTATCACTCCTCAAATGCAATTATTTTCTCCTTAAAAAGATAGGGAGTCAAAAGTTATTACAGATGATCATAGATTTTTAAAATTAGTAATTTAACAAGTTAGATACACATGCTGCCTAACGAAAAAGACACTTGATGGTTTAAAGCCTATACCCAACTGCTTTTGGATATCTCTCCCTTTATATAAACTTAAAAGATGCCAAAATCCATGGCTTATATGGCTGCTATTCATAACCTAAATAGTACAATGGGGGGGGAGGATATGTAACGATATGAAACGTATGCAAACCCTAACACATAAACAACATAAATAGAGACATCATAAAAAAAAAAAGGAAACAAAAAGAATTAAAAAAACACATTAATTCACTGTCACAAAAGGTATTAGCCCACCACATATACAAGCCAAAAATTGAGTTTATCACCATCCCAAAGCACAGAAAGTATCACGGGAGGAAACAATCAGGGGAAGTATAGCAGATGATCACCATTAACCTGAACCTGAAGATTTTAATTTTAAATGAACACACACCAGGTAAGTAAAGACACATCTTTCGTAAAATAATGCAACTACCCTTGGGGAACTACATGAGGGGAAATATAAAGCAATTGTTTAGTGAGATATCTAATGTTTGAAGAACTACAGTGAAAGAACTGCATTAAAATACCCTAAGCCCTTTTTTTTTTTTTCCCCAGAAGTACTTAAGGAGAATAAAGTGATTCAATTCAGCAATTAGTAGGTCTTTAAAATCTAATTTTATAGCTATGGTACAGGAACACCCGCTCATTCTCTTTTTCTTAGCTTTTGACTACAGAAATACATTTTCCCAAAGAGGCTTTACAAAAGTGGATGCACTGTGGTGCCCATACCTGACATATTGTTGGATGCTCATCTTCAAAATCACTGGTCTGTTGCTTTGACATTTCTTAGCACGCATGGGAGGAAAAAGATAATTCTATTTCAATCTGATAGGTCACAGATCAATGCTGTACCTGAACTCCCTACTTCATCATTTGTATATAACCCTTACCTCGAAAAATATTGAACATACATTTAACAAATGTAGTACATAGGACTGAAACAAAGAATAGACAAGTGACAGAATAACATTCTAGTTAAATACATCATACTAATTCTGACCAGAGGTGTACATCTACCGTATTACATGTTTTCTTCTTGACCCATAAAGCACAACAGAAAATAAAATTTCTCCCTTTATCAAGTGGTATCAACTATAGAAAAAGACTACTGCAAACTTTTTGTGTATTTTTCTTGGCATAGGTTGAAAAGGACAAGAAAAGAAACTAACTACTCCTGAAACCTGAGGGTAGAGCCTAAAACCTCTATTGCATCTTTCTAATGAACTTCGGCATTTGGGGCCTTTCCAAAACTCCTATGCCTATCTTCCCGCACAGCTAGATCCAACTACAATCTTTGTGGGTTGTTTCCCCATTCCAGCCCTGTTTTATTTCATAAGAAGCAATATAAAGAGAATAAGAGCTGTTAATTTAGCAGACATCTCCCTTTTTTACATTGCAATCTGTATTTTGTTCATCAGCTGTCAC
Organism: Psittacula echo; assembly: GCF_963264785.1. Classification (NCBI taxonomy): domain Eukaryota; kingdom Metazoa; phylum Chordata; class Aves; order Psittaciformes; family Psittacidae; genus Psittacula; species Psittacula echo. The sequence goes on from NC_137736.1 coordinate 2,368,723, forward strand.
AATTCAAATGGATTTAAATAAAACTCAAAAGCTATCTTCAAATAAATGTGACTTCCACAAAGGCTTATTTCACAGTTAGCCTCTAAGCCAAATATTTTTGCTATTAAAATTACTCAGACCAAAAACTGTTTTCGTACTGCTGAAAAAAGTTAACTTTAACAAGGCAACAGTTAGAAATGTATCTGTAACAAGCTACAACCTTTCAAGTTGGTATACAGTGCGTACGATTATGATGTGCACGTAAAAATTATTTCCTAAACCTATTGTTAATACTGCCTAAATTGCAAAAATTTAATCTTTCCCAGAAGAGAAGATCTTTATTTCCAAACACATGACTCTGCTGGTACTAAAGCGGTAGTGGGACTTCTCAAGATCGGACGCACATGATAAACTTCAACTTCAAAATAAGACATGTGCTTTAGCCTAAATTAAGCAAATTTGTTTAATGCCAAACTTGTTGTCCTGGGTTTCTTTCCTGTATTTCTGGTTCCAGATAAGCTGATGCCAAATATCACAAATTACTTTGCTTTTTTTTTTTGTTGAATTATGAGAAAACTTCTCTTACCTAACTCTGGCACATAGGCACCTCTATGAACATTTCGTATTACTTAATAGTGCCAATCATACATCTAGATATCTCCATTCTTCTAAAGGCTTAAAGCGTAAAGAAACCTAAAGATATCATTTACTGCTTCTTTCTTTTTAAAGCTGCACCTAACTTACCTCTAGACGTCCAACCTATTCTCAAGAGCAACTCCATATTCTCCAAGAAACATATTACAGGGTTTCCTTATCGTTTACATTTGGAAAGCTCTTCTAATATTTAACCTAGAAACTTACTTTTGTTTTTCTCTCCCTCCCCCCTTAAATCCTATTTCCAGCAGCTCTAGTAATTTTTAATCCACCCTTCTGTGACTCACTCCAGCCAGTCAAGCTACCATCAGATACAAAACAAAGTACTCCACCAGAAGCTTAATCACCGTTAAACCTTTTTTGTGCTATGCAGATTAGTCACCTGTGCATATCTTTTAGGACAGTGTACACTATTCTTGGTTGGCTGAACCAACCTTCAAGATTGCCTTTTCCTGCATTTAATTATTCCTACATGTTTATTACATGGAACTTCTCTGCATGGAACTACACAAAGTTTACTTTGAGTTTTAGACGCAATTTAGAAAGGTAACCAGATTATCTTTCACAGTGGTCATCCCTACTTGGTATCATCTGCAAGTTAATTAAGGGCATCTCTTCTATTTGCTGAAGTATAAGCTAGTAATTTGCTCGGGAGACGTCCTGGAAAAAAATCCGTCATGTTTTCCCCTCAATTTGGACACAGACCATTGATAACTATCCTAAGCACAGATTTCCAACCAGTAGGAAATTGGGCTATAAAACCACTCTCTCATACGAGGTTAACGAAGCATATTATACCACTGAAAGGCCCTGGCTTCAGATTGTAACCTCAGGAAATTTATGTCCAGTATTTTGCAGAAAACTACAGTAACGCTCCCTTTAGAATATATTAGACCCATCAGCATATATTTTCTAGAAATTAGAGGCAAAGGTATAGATCAGATGAATCTTCTTGTATCAGACCCTCATTTTTTGTCTCAACATTTTAATTTAATAGGCTGATACAAAATGTATACTTGAACCCTGTATGGACAAGTTTTTTGGTATGACTCAAAAAGAGAGAAAGACTGTATAAGTTGTGTTTTGGACTCAGATGTTTGGCACGAAAGTTACTCAGACAAAAGTGATAAAATAAGCAACAGCAAGAAAACCTCCATGTCAAAACCTTAAGAAAAGACTGCCCAAAATACCTTTGCTGTGCTACAAATCGTAATTTCCCCAGTTATTTATCTCAATAAAACCATGTTTTCTATTGAAATACACAGCTCCTTTCCAAAGCAAGGAGAAGATATTTAGATGTCATATCTCTCTAAGTAGGATCAGAATTTAATTTTGCTGTGGAGACTTGATTTGACTTCCATCATGATACTTGGTCTTTAATGAAATAACCATACACAACTTTGTCCTCCAGGCAGCCTGATTTATTCAGTATACAGAATAATTTGCTACACTTTTGATAGCTCATCATGTGACATCTGGAGACTCCTTTAACACTTATCTTTTAATATGCCTCCCTATCTAGTTATTTTCAAAAAGATAGCAACTTCCAAATTTCTCCACTTGTACACCCATGCAAGTCAGGGTTGGAATTCTCAGATTTGACAAACATGGGACAGAACTGACAAATACAATAAAAGCTGTCTAACCGATATAAGGAGATTATTTTAATCATTTTGTGATGATAGCAACATCAATTATAATGTATTTATTAAACTTAAACACTTGAAATGACCTTTCAAAATCCTTACAAGCGTAAGAATTGCTGGGGTTTTGTTGGTTCCCCCACAAGAAAAAAAACCCAAAACCAAACAGTGAGTATCTTAAAGTTTGGCATAAAACCAGGGCTGCTTTTATTAAGTGAAGATTCTGGATATGGTGATTTACAACACTTATTCATTAAAAACACTTTACCTGCATTCCTTTGACTTCTTCTATTCCACTGCAATTAGAAATAAGAAAAGAAAAAAGTTAAAAGAATCTTAGACTAGTAAAATTATTTTAACTGATACCTTTAGTTTGGCACATCTTACAACTAGGCACTTCATAAATAACCATTCAATTCACTTCAGATTTCACACTGCCTGGCCAGAAAAGCCACAAATAAATGGTAAAACTTACCCCATCACTCACTTCTTTTCATACGATTGCTTTTAAAATCATTTCAAGAATGTAAGCTATAGCTACCTTATCCCACATAAGAGGCTAAGACTGAAAACTCCTCTTACAGTCCTTAAAGATGTAATCTGTAAAGTTATGAAGCAATGCCTGGTAGATGACACACAAAGTATTAACAAAACTGGAAGGAGAAACACAGACTCCTTTCTGACTCCATTAAATCCACTCTTGCTCCCAAAGACTGACTTTCACTTTCTTAGCGGTGCTAACCACTAGTAAAATAGTCATCTGTTTAAGTCTGCCTCATCTGGCAGACTTAACCAATCTATCCTGAAATCTTATTTTAAAGCAGATGTTGACTTTATTTGTCATATACCTCTTGCAGATACTATATGGCAGAGCAAGATTAAAATAAATTCCTATATATGTATTATCTATACAAAAGAACACTACCGCTACATTTTGACTGCATAGGAGGACTAAATTATTAGATACCTTGAATAATTCCTGCTTCCAGGTTTTTATCTTCTTGGTTGATATTTGCTCCCAGTGTTTTTGTCCTAGAAATAACAAGCGATATCAGTATAAACATAGCTTTTCACAACACTGCCCGAGTATCATTCTAACAAACAAAACACTTAGGAAGAACACATTACATAGTAACAAAATATTATCAAATCTTGAGTTCCCTCTAGTACAACTGTTGAAATAAAAACTTAGAGATAATTCTCTTACAAACAAGAGAATATTGTAATTTAAAGCTAATTGAGAAGTCAGACCAAAAAATAAAATGAAGTCAGACCAAAAAATAAAATAAAGAGCAATTACATGCTGAGTCTAACACCACTGAACTAAAAAACCCTAAGAGCATTACAGATCCAGATGCTACAAAGAGGGGTAACAAAAAAAAAAAAGTAGAAATTACTTTATTTCTTTGATTTTATTTAATCAATGTACATTACATGGTAACTGAGGTTGTTTAAAGCCGTAATTTAGGCTCTACAGGACTGAGATCCATATTCATCCCATACCAAATAGAAGTTACTAAACACAACCCTTCACAAATCCAAGCCTGTGTATTACAGTGCCGCATGCATGTTTCTTCCCTCTCCAGATGAATAATGTATATAAAATGCTATAAAATGCAAGCTTCCCAGTCTGCAAAACCCTTTCGAAAGTAAATCGTGTTTCGTACAACAATTATATTGGGCTTGACACTGTGGTAGCACTTCAAGTGTATGTCCAGTAAGTTCTACTTCACAAGAATTGATATGGCAGTCTGAGCATCATAATCCTCACTTCAATAAAAAATGGCAGAACATTTCATTTCCCATTGAAGCCATCAAGACACTAAGTCACAAGTCCCACTAAAACCCTGAGCAATGTATTTTAGAACAGCAGGGTTTTGGTTGGGATTTTTTTTCACAATAAGTTTTCCATGAGCATTATCACCTTTATAACAGATTGACAGTGATAATGAAACACTGGAAAAATATGATATGACACAATGTGGTATAGATTTACACTAACCACATGGGAACATTCAACGGAAAGTTAAAGAGATCACCTGCCCAGTCCACTCTGACATTTGACATAACTGAAGCTTATCAGAGCAACCTTCAGAATTCTGAGCAGAAACTACACAATCCATTCATGCCTATCAACCTCCTTTGACTCTTCCTCTTACTTGTCATCCAAATATTAACCACTGTTATCCTGATCTTTGCTAATAACTCTTTTTGGTTGTCTAAAACAGCATGCAGGACTAACGTGGGGCATATAAAAAAATTCCCCAGGTATTACATGCATGTGTAAAAGTTCACATATGATATCCCACACCTAAGTAGACAAAATACACTATCTGTTGTAATTACATATTATATGAGTGCCAACAATTGCATGCTTTAATAAGTCTAAATACACAGCATGTAAATATCAAAGCTTTGAGAAGTTCTTACCATCAGGCGTATCGCAAGTGAGAGTTTCCATGGAAATAAGTAAATCATCTTCAAAAGGATGATTATACTAAATAAAACAGGACCATTAAAGATTAGAATAAATGACGAAAACAATGCTTTAAACATGCATTTTAAGTATTGATTTTAGACAATGTTGTTCTGACCAAAACGTTCAATTATAAGCATGTTGTTTTATTGGCTGAAATAGAAGTCAGCAATCTGGAAATATTAATTCTTAGAGGAAACACACTTATTTTAAGCATAGATGTAAATCATTCAATCTCAATAAACCAGTCACGGACAAAAGTTTACAGAGAGTTTTCTAAACTGGTTAAGTTGCTCTATTACAGAGTTTCTTCTAAACTTCCTCTGTAGTGTCCGGTAGTAGTCACTTAGCCTCGACTGACAGCTCACGATGTGCAAAAACTCCAGACCTGGCCTTATGCCAGCACCAAGACATTAACACAAAACATTTCCCTCAACGGTAATGTTGACAACCCTGAATAAATACATGCATCTCCGGACAGAGCTTTGTGGTTCCCACATCTTTTAACACAAAACGGCTCTAAAGTAAGGACTCATGGAGTAGTACCACTATAGGTATAGTTATAGTTATAGGTACCCACTTTTTTCTGTAGTTTCATTGAACATACCGGCTAATTTGGGTTAAGGGCACCATAAAGGCAACTTGAATTTAAAATTAAGTCACTAATTCAATATTGGCAGTTCCAGATCTAGGTCTTACGGACGTATTTGAGGAGCTAGCTCTTTTCTAGCCAAGTCACAGGGGTGCACGGCTCAGCACAAACTGCAAAACCCCGGGTGACGGCTGCTTTTGGCAGCCAGGAGAAAGAGGCTGTGACACCATAAACAATTAACTGTAAAGAGAATTCAGTTCCTGCACCTTAATGCACAGATAGAAAATTGAACTTATCACTAATGACACCCGGGGACATGGAGGTGGTCAGGCAGAAAGGGAGAGGAGAGCGCTGCCCCTGCCCGATGCGAGGTGCTCAGAGCGCCTTCCAGACGGACGCAGAAAGGCAGCCAGGCCCTGCCACACCGCAAGTCATTTCCGCGAAGGAAGCCGTAAGCAAAATTCGCCCCCGAGAAAGGTGAGCGAGGTAGGACAGCGGCAGTAGCCTGGAGATCCCGCGGGGCTCGGCCGCGCAGCTGACAGGGCTTCCCCACCGCCTCGGGACGGCGACGAGAACCAGCGCCAGGCGCCCAACGGCCGGGCCGGTGCATGAGAGCGGCCCTCACCCGTTCCAAGATGCGTTTGATGGAGGCCACGAAGCGGGCGTTGCTCTGCCGCAGCCGCTCGTCCAGGTCCAAGGCCATGGCGAGCGGCCTGCTCTCCTCCGCGGCACCGGGAGATGGCGGGCGCCCCGCACGCCCCGGCTGCCGCTCCACGCCAATTCAAACTGCCCCACGTCCCGCGCCACGGCTTTCCGCCTCGCTTCCCGCCTCTGATTGGGCTTTGCTCTCGTCAGTTCAGACGCCGCAGCCTATCCCAGTGTGGCTGGGACGCTCTTCTCATTCTGACTGGCTGCTCCGGCGGCCGAGCGCCCACCCCCTGCTTACGTCACCCGCCTCGAAGCCCTCCCATTGGGTGGAGGGCTCGCAGCGAGTTGGAAGCGGCGTAAAGTCACTATTCTACCTAGCAACAGTGGTCGTCGTGAGCTCCCATTGGAGCACCGGAGAGCGGTGCAGGCCGGGAAGGTCTAGGCAAAGCCAGACGGAGTATAACCGTTGTGTTGGCTTCAGCGCAAGCGGCCATGGTAGTAAGGGCTGTGGGGCTTGATGATAAATGGTTGTCATGAGTGAGCCTCCTTCCTGTTGGTCTCCAGCTGCTTTGATGGGGTTGCAGGCCTAAGGCTGCTGAGGAAGAGGGCTGGAACTGGCGCTGCCGAGTTGCCTGCCCAAGAGCACTGAGATTTTGGGTTATCGTCCCATTCCCCGCTGATATTCTTCACGGAACTGTGCCTTTTCAATAAATAAAGATGGAAAGATAAATGTTTTCAGCACATCACGTTCCCTGGAAGATCCCATTGTAGGAGCGTTGCGTTTTTGCCAACATAAGGACATAGGTGCAGTTTCCATAGTGGCTTCTTGTCTAAAGCTGGTTTGTATTTATCCACTTACAGTTTATTACTTCGGTTGAAATGGCGGAAAAAAAAAAGGAAAATACAGTTTCATCCATTTTTAAGCGCTCTTTAAGAAGTTTCCACAGCTGACAAGTTTTGTGTTACGGCTTCATCCTGTGTCTGGAAGGTCTCACCCTTTTCATGGTTCTGCATTAAGGCCTTACCATTTTTCAAGATACAGTTTTTCTTGCACCGTTACATGAGCTCCTGAGCAAGCCTTTTAAGACAGTAGTGAAGTGTTGATTTCAGCGACCAGGAAAAGAAGAGTGTGGCAGTTCAAAGGTGATGCACTTGGTCCCACTCCTACAGTTGTTGCTCTCCGCCCACTGGGATGAATGCAGGACAGATCATCCAAGAACCAGAATCTCACTGATGAGCACCTAACTGCATACTCTTTATTTTCTTGATAGATTTGCAGAAGCTCTCAGCACTCTCTCGTGTTATTCATTTTGCTGGAAGACATGCTTTGAATATAGAAAAGCTTATATAAACTTCCCAGGATGAAAAACAGAATCAGAAATACCCTGAATAAATTAGATTCCTTCTCACATTGAGCTGACAAAATTGGTGGCCTTTCGGTAGTTTGAACCAAGTCCCTATTAGCTTTCTTTTCCCATGGGTAAAGAGAAATAATACTACTACTTTTGTTCCCCTGAATACTGGAAAAATAAATCCTGTGATACTTTCAGCATGGTCAAATATTGGGATAAGTCAGAATAGTAATATAGGGTTTGTTACTAGACAAGTCCATATATGTTCAGGCCAAGCTTTACATAATGTGTAGGAAGGCCTGAAGCCCCACACATAAAGAAGCATAAAAGGAAGTATTGGATGACTAACTCTTCAATTCTTCCAATAGAGTACTATTCCCGTGGTAAAAGAACGAATACAAGCATCAAAAAGTCACTTGTGGGAAAGAAAAGCATCATAAAGTCTAGTTTTTCGTTCTAGGATTTAGGCTCATCATGGCCTTCATTGTGGGGTTTTGTGATCTCTTTGCAATGCTTTGATAATTAAAGATCGAATTACGGTGCACAAATAAGATGAGGTTAGTTACTTTCACATTTCCTAGCTTAGGAGTCACTCACTTTACAACTAATTTCTTAAAATGTAATTTTATACTAGAAATAATAGAAGCAGCCCAGACTTGTTTTACATTGGAGGTAATCACCAACATAGGAAAACAAGGGTATATTCCTGTTATTTCAGCCTTATTGGTAGAAGGTCAGTCGTTCAGACAATCTATCCAGTAGTTACCTTTGGCTGTTTTGAATTCATGCTTCACTTCACTGGAGTAACAGGAGAGCTCAATTGCAAAGAATTTCTTCTACCACCTGTGTGAGAAAATGAGAGTGGCATTCAGCAGTGGTGCATGACAACTATCCTATACCTGTAGTAACTGGTGTATTTGATAAGGTGTAACCAAAACTCCATGACCTTAGGAATCACAACGTCTACAAAGATTAGCTAACACTTTCACTCAGAGAATGCATTTAAGTCAGACTGCACAGCAAGGTAGTGCATCAAACTGTAGACAAGCAAAAGAAAGGAAACGAGGAAGCGCTATAGTGTTAAAACCTTGATGTTAAGGTCCCTATAGGAAACAGCAGCTATTATTTTTCTTACGTGACCAGAATGGCCTATCTTTTCTTAGCATTCCTCTGTACTTCCTTTTGTGTCTGCTGTTTGCTTAGTTATTGAGGTTGTAAATTAACAGGGACTTCTCATTTGTCTTGTGTTTATGCAGCACCTAGCGTAACAAAGTCCTTGCCTCAGGTTCTACTCCAGTAGAGGTACTTAATAAATCATTAAAACTATTTCTGAAGTAATGAATAAGCTGAGTGCTGGGAGAAGTGGTTTGCACTCCTCGTTTGAGTGGGGGTGAATGGGCTTAAAGGTGTAATTGCCCTATGTGCCATGAGGAGGCATGGGTTTTGGACAGTACCAGTGGAGAGATGAAAATGTCCTGGTCCTGCAGTCAGTACAAAGCCAGGCTTCTGAGACTTTGGTCTTAGATAGGTTCTCACTCTTGCTCTGTCACTGGGAAAGGGCAGACTGATGTCAGCAGGAAATTTCCCATGGTATGAAGACAGCCAGCATCTTTTTGAACTTATGATTAAGTGAACAGTGAACACTGTGCCATTTTTTACTATAAAAGAGACTATTGCTGATTGAGACTGCGCAGGCGGGTCGTGGAGTCTCCCTCTCTGGAGACATTCAAAACCCATCTGGATATGTACCTGTGTAACCTGCTATAGGTGGCCCTGCTGTGGTAGGGGCATCGGACTAGGTGATCTCCAGGTGTCCCTTCCAACCTTAACAATTCTGTAATGCTGTGATATGATGCAGACACACAGGCTTTCAAGAAGAAAACTTCTTTGGTGCCTGTGTAGTGCTAGAAGCTTGCCCTCTGTTTTGCCAAGCTCTACATCTTCTGCAATTCTTTGAGTAGGTCTGTGCAGAAATGTTTGACAGAAGATTTAACCTCAACTTCTCTTTGATTAGTTTGGCTCATGGAAGAATAATCTGTGGGACTGAGTTGTGTGTGCATTGCTTACCCTGTGGTATACTGCCATATGTAATTGTTTCATTCATGGTGTTTATTCGTATTTGGAAAGGGCTGTGTCCTCTCTAGCTCAACACTTAGCCCAGCCTGAAGCTGTGTTTTATCCCTTTAATCTTTTTATCACTTTTTTATAAATCAAAACATCTGCACTAAGTGATCATTTTTACTATTCTGCTCTGAAGTCTCTCCAGTCAGTCAATGTCTTTGAGTGTGTAGGCATCTGGAATAGTAAATGATTCTCTGAAAGCAACCTCTGAAGAACCATATAAAAAGTGATTTACACATCTATTCTCTGTAAATGTTGATATTCAGATATAGCCAAAACATCACATTGACTATTGAAATGACAAACTCATCTCTCTTCAGTATATGTCTTCCGGATTGCATGCTGCTCTCACTCTTTGTACAGGGGAATATGAAAGCATGGGATAACTGCTCTTTTCCAGAATTCCTTGCACAGCTCAGCTTGTGTCAAGTCAGTGAATATAATTAGAGATTCAGAGCCTGTAAAAATCCACTGAGAAGCAGAAAGGGGGGAGTAGCTGTAGGCATGCAGAAGATCTGGCTGCCTGTGCAAAAGGGAGCGTGAGCATCCCAGGATAAATTCATCAGGATAGACCAAGTGCTGCAGCAGGCACTGTGTACCACTGCCTCTGCAAGGAGCCCTGCATTTCCTGCTCTCCTAGAGGTAGGGCAGAAAGCAGTATTTTACTACTCACGACTCTATCCAAAGTGATAAATTAGTTTCTTCGCATAAGGCAGTCCCTGTATTCTGTTAAACAGCCAAATGTTCCCAAACCTTATCATAATTAAACACACCCAGCCACTCCATAGCTCTGCTTGTATAAAACATAAAAGAAAACAACGCAAACAACCCCAACCGCAGCTGGCCATCAGGAAGCCATCAGAAATCTTGCTCATCAAGCCAAACCCTTTGGTGAGCTCCCAAACACAGTATCGGGCTGACTAGCATTATTTAGCTGCCTGCTTTTGAACATCATGTGCAGGCCTGCTGGAAGGGAATTGAAGAGGGCTCTGAGGATGCACTTGCTGGGTCACTCGTTCTTTGAAGGCTCTTAATGGCCCTCAGTCTTTCAAGAGTATATATAATTTTTGTAGGGGAGTAATTTAATCAGTTACAGTCTAATCAGTCCTCTGCCAGAATGATCTTTGCTATTTTCATGTATTTCCTGGTCTGCTGGGTCCGGCTGGAACAGAACTAACTTTCTTCGTAGCAGCCCTGTGGTGGTGTGGTTTGTGTTTGTGGCTAAACCAGTGTTGCTGAGACATTAATTATGTGGCTATTGCCGAACAGTGCTTGCAAGCACAAGGCTTTCTCTTTTTTTCCCCACTCTGCTGCTACTGTCCCCTGTCTCCCCATTCCCTCCCCAAGTGAGTATGAGTATGTTGAGGCTGTGCAAGAGATTGGGAGGAGACAGGGCAGGACAGCTGACCCAAACTGACCAAAGGGATATTTCATGCCATGTAATGTCATTTGTAGCAATAAAAACTGGGGCTGAGCAAGAACCATAGAATGGTTTGGACTGGAAGGCACTTTGAAGCTCATCTAGTTGCAACACCCCTACCATGGGCAGGGACACCTTCCACTAGACCAAGTTGCTCTAAGCGCCATCCAGCCTGGCCTTGAACACTTCCAGGGAGGGGGCAGACACAACGTCCCTGGGCAGCCTGTGCCAGTGCCTCACAACTCTTATAGTGAAGATATTTTTTCCTTGTATCTGATCTAAATCTGCCCGCTTTCAGTTTAAAGCCATTGCTCCTTGTTCTACCCCTACATGCCCTTGTAAAAGTCCCTCTCCATGTCTCTTGTAGGCCCCCTTTGGGTATTGGAAGACTGTTTTAAGGTCTACCCAGAGACTTCTCCAGGCTGAAGAAGCCCAACTCTCTCAGTCCATCCTCATAGGAGGGATGTTCCACGTTTGCTCTTCCTGTTCTCTTTCTTGTCCCACTGGAGTGCGTGTGCTTGCTTTGCTGCTGGTGAGGCTCAATCCACAGCAGCAGGTTATTTCTGAAGCCTTCTGATCAGTGAAGTATGTCTGACTGGAAGCTCATTTATAAAGGCAGGTCCCAAGTTCAACCACCATGTCTGTGAATAAAGGAACAAGCAATTATTAGGACAGCCATTATTTTGAAATGATCAATCCTCTTTTCCATCACATGTGGAAATGGAGAAGTGAGAACAAATGTCACTTTTTATCACTGAGGACGTAGGGTACAAAGCTCAGGAATTAGACCTAGTGGGATTGTACTTAAATTGAAGCAAAGATGAGAATTTCCTGGAATAAGCGATTCTTGCACCTTTCACTACTTGCCACTTTCCCCAGTTCTCAGCATCCATCAGCTGCAACTGTCTGGATTGAACTTGCTCCAAACTCTTCACTCTTTACGGCGTTTTGTAGGAGCAGTTCCTTCCTAGATTGGCAAAGAACTGAGTGTCACCGATGTGCTGAACGAATGGCACGAGTCAGCATCATGCCTCTCTTGCACAGGTGTCAAACTGTTCCACAAAGCATAGTAAGAATTAGGAACATTGCTTGATAGATAGAAAACCCAAGGCACGGAGCTAAGTGATTTGCCCAAGATTACACCCACGTCATTGGCAGGGCAGTGAATAGGCTCTAGGCACAGCCTAAATTCTACTCTACCACCCCTCTGCTTGACAGTATTAACATCTAAATAATCATAGCCAATTCTCCTTGGTGCTTTTATATGTGTCAGTATGGAAGGGTCAGGGTGTATCCCCAGTATGCTAGTCCTCCTGAGAAGCACAGGTCTGCCTGTCGTGTCGCTTTTGGTCTTCCTTTGAAGGAAAGGAAGCAACCATTCCGCATGACCCCATCCGTTCCTGCCAGCTTGCACAAATAAACGGTGGCAGTCAGATACCTTGGAGGTGATACCAAAGAAATACTTGCCTGTAACAGAGGCCACTAAAAGATGTGCTGTAATCAGCACCTCTACCTAACCTATGTCCTGCATGAGCAGATTCAGTTGGTTCAGAATGTTGGAACACAGCGCTCATTATGATCAATATCATTCTGTTGATCAGATCAGCAGGAGTGAAAAATAAAACCACATTTAGTCAACAACAAACATTGGCAGCACTTCTGAAACAGGCCAAGGGCTTATTGAAAAGAATATTGATTGAGCCAAGAAAACATCAAGCAGTTATAAAAGTTAATCATATTCTCATTCAAGCCTGCCTTCAGTGCCAGGAATTAAAATTCTCCCATCTCCCGAGGACGGAAGATGCATTTCCATAATGTTCTGTAACTTCCAACGCTTTGCATCTGTACCGAATGGTGGAATTATTCATTGCAAATGATTTAGCTGAGATACATAGTCCTTTGTGCTGTGAGCGTACAAATTATGCAGGAATAAGCTGTGATTTTTTTGCATGTTTCTCATTTGCGATTGTTGAACAAAGAGCTGGGCAAACCAGAGTTAGCCCACAAGGTATTTCTGAAGTGGTCACCATAAATAGTTAGACTGCAGGTTTCAACAACATATGCCTGGTCACTCAAACCAGATGAAATGATAACGATTCCTGGGCTAGAAAAGGTTAGTGTCATTAAAAAGATGTGTCCATGTCCTCATTAGAAAAGTGCTCGTAAACATTCACAGTTACCCGAGAGAACTACTGTACGCAGAGAGTGAAGTGGCATTTTCAGAACGGCACATTTTGACACACAAGCGCTGTGGCAGTGCCTAGTTATCGGAGCTGTACGTGGTTAAAGAGCACAGAAAGAAGTTCGTGCTTGCCAAGAGAAAACAGGAAAAGGTTTTTTCTGTGCTGCAGTTCTGAAGATTCACGCCTTTCTAAGCAAAACTCGCTCTGTCGAGACCAAAAATAAAACAGAGCTATACCGGAGCTATTATTCCCCAACCCTCCTGCCTTCTCTTCAACCCTCTGCTTCTCTTACGTCTGTGGCAAGCTTTATGGAAGTCAGGTGCTCCAGAGTCTGTCCAGCACAGGGAGATGTGAACACAGCAGGGGCAGCAGTATCTCTGCTGGCTTCCAAAAAAGCTGGGACTGCAGCATTAGCAAGGGCAGTAGGGTTTCATAGGACAGGGACACCCACTGTACACACGTGGGAGCCCTCAAACTCACTGCTGTATTCTCAAGGATTTTTGTATAGTAGGTACCTGGCTAAATCAGAGTTATGTGACATGTACTCCCATATATTGTAAACTTGCCTTATATCCTACCCAAACTAAGGTGTGCTGGGGATCCTTCTCCCATTGCAAAGCTCATCAGAATTCATGGCTACAAAGAGGATCAGTGGGTGGTATAGATTTACAGACATGTCTAGCTTGTCTGAGACCTCTGCCTTCTGACCACTGTGATCTGCAAAGCGAGGAATTACAGGCATCTGGACTCAGGCTTCAATTTCCTTCGTCTGGCTTATCCCTTCTGAGGTACAAAGGACAGTTGTATTGGTGCATGCAGTTCTGAATGTCTGACCTTCTTCCTCTTTCTTGCCTCCCACCCTTTAATTGCTGCGTTCTGTGTGATCTCTTCAAGGAAGTGGGAAGAAATTTCATACACGAAGAAGGCTTTAAAATTAAGATAGGGTTTGTGTGAAGCTATCTGGAGGACTGGGTTGCAGGAAAAAAGGTGAAAATCAAAGCGGATGAATAAAGACCTGATTGCAAGTGCTATGGTAGAAAATAAAATACTGTGATGCACTGGTGCGGGTAGCGTGAGTGGAGGTGGATACAAGTAGGAGTGGGGCCAAGAGGAACAGGGAAAGCCTTGAAAACTTGCTTGAAGCATCGACAGATGCATGCAGTGTGGATGCTTGGAGGCCCTTTTCTCAAAGCAGTAAGGAAGAGTTACATCCAAAACAAAAACCACAGCAACAAGATTTAGACCAATTCCTCTCCCAACTTACCTGTGAAGGAAACAGTCAAAGTGACAAGTCACAGGGCTCTGCAGAGCTGTTGTGTCCTGAAGCACTTTGCCTGCATCCACTTGTCTAATCTGGCATCTAACACTTAACGAATTCATAGTAGAGTACCCCTAGCTCCATCTGCTCCACAAGCCAGGACAGCGCTTCCTAATGGCACCTATGCTTAAAAGTACCCCTTGTGAGGACACATTCCCAGTCTCCACTGTTTTACTGTGGATCTTCACACACTATCCAACACCCCCTGCCTGTGCTTATTGTGTGTTCACCATGCTGCTCTGACAAGCTGAATGCTGTGCCCCCCATCCCTTAATCCAATATGTAGAGCGTCACACATCAGCATGCTCAGTCAAACTAAAAGATTCGGTTTGCTTTTTGGTACAATACCCCCATATAATTTAGAAAGGAAAATGAAGTATTGCTTTGCACTTTTTTCTGCCTTACTTTTATGATGCATGAGGTTAACATGTACTTATTTAGACGTTGTCTTGTGTTTAAAGAAGCTCTGGTAAGATGGACCCAGACCTATACTGTGAGATCATGTCTACAAGGAGAAGGGTGCTGGGAGAGAGCAAAGGAGCTGCTAATCAAATGTTTGTATCTCTTGCTTATATATTTTAAAGGCGATAACCATTACATACATGAGCAGCATGTAAGGAAGCAAAAGCTGATTAGGAGTCACTTATAGGTCGAGATTTGGGTTACTTTTAGAGTGGAAATTAGAGCTGGATTTATGTAGCTCATTGTCTCTGGTCACCATCTTCCCACAGACGTTATAGTGAAATTGATTCTCAACAAAACCTCCTTTAAGGAAATCTTTGAGTTTATTCGGGCTTCTCTATCTCTGCCCTCTTTTTAGTATCACAGAAGCATGTTGAGATGGATCTGTAGCCAAATACTCATCTCATAAACTCCACAAACACTAACTAACACCATCTGTGGGAATTTTTACTGCAAATTACCACAACATGTAAAATGCTGCTTTCGGTCTGATGAGCAGAGCCTCGCCATGGGAATAGTGTCATAAGGCCTCCTTGCACAATGGCTCTTACTTCCAGATGTCACTTTTTTAGACATATAAGAAAAGATGCTTTATTATGTCTCCAGTAAACAGGAAAGTTCATCTTCTCAGTGCGCCTTGAATGTCAATGAAAAGCAGAAGTGAAAGAAATCAAACTAAGCAGCAGGAGTAGCACATCTGTGAGTAAACAGTTTCCTCCAGCACTAAGCTACTCCCCAGATGCCGGAAAGCCATTTTCATCTGTCCCCTCCTGCTCGTTCTCAGGGTCTGACTCCCTCTCCCTCGAGCCTGCAGTAATACTTTGGACAAGTAGAAGAAAGAATAAAGGATTTGGAGGGGAAAAAAACCACCTCAGCCACAAGCAGTCCAGAACAGGGGGAATAAGAAGACAAACATGGACAAACAGCCCATCATACTCCGTTCATATCTGATTTGCTTGCTCATCACATTAAATATTCCCTCCTGCCAGTAACAGACTGGCTTGCCCCAAGTATACTTGGCCATCACCACTTTTAGGAGAAACTGGGGGGTTATAGAAGGATTTTGCTTTGAGGATTTCTCTTCCATCTGAAACAACAATGTAATTTATTTGTTGAACCGTTTCCCATAACTTTGGTACCCGCAGGACAGTAATTTCTTACATGTCCTCTCTCACTTTCATCTGTCTTAAGATCATTGATCAGCATTTCTCTTTAGTCCAGAGGGTAGCTTCTTGTCTATTGTGCACATTTGGCTTCTTCTCAGAGACTTGGAAGTATTTTCCCTTTTCCTGGACAGAAGGCAGAGGAGGTGACAGCAGAACACATCCTGTGTCTCAATGGGCACAGATGTGCTTTCTGCAACCATCAAAACCACAGGGGACTACCAAGTTAAGATTTATAACTGTTCTCCAGAGACATTTACTAACGCTAGCAAGCAGAACACATAATTTTGGGAGCTTCCTTTTTTAGGGAGTAGCACTATGCCTTTGTTTTGCTTGAGTATTCGTATCTGCTTTAGATGGTAGATCTGATGTGCTGATCTTCCATTACGAGAGCTTCCACTTCCGCTGACTAAAGAAAGTCCGCTCCTAACTTTGGTGCTTGGAAATCTCACCACCTTAGATATTAATAAAAAAAGACTGATAATGAAAAAGCTTGGATTTTGCTTTTCTGTGTATTTTTTGCCCTGTGCACTTTGAAGTTGTAGGGAAGAGCCCAAACTCCCTTGGAAAACTGGAAACAAGTATTCTGCTTGGAGGCAGTTCCGATCATAAGTTATAGTTGTGTTTTGTGAGCTCTTTGATGTTCACTATTTATGGGATGTTATTGGAAGTCATTGCAGTACTTGGAAGATGACTAAATTATTATGATCTTCACCAGAAGCTGATTGCTAGCTGACACTGCTATTGGAGGCTAAGCTGGTGAACACGGTATCAAAGGGAAGACTGACCTAACTGAAAAATAAATGAGGGCAAGGGAATAAAGACCCTCTTTTGATATGAGAACCTTTAGTATAATAAAGGAACAATGAAAGAACAATAAAAGCCCAATTACTTGCAAAGGTTCAACTTTTTCCTCTAAGTGCTAGCAGCCCTTTAAAAGGGAGCAGTGTTTTAAATCTAAGGGGATTTGAAATCCTCCAGGACAGAAGCAGTTTGTCAAATATTTGTAACTTAAATAAAAAGAGAAGGAAAAGTGCAAACTCTTCCCATATTGTCCAGGACCATTAAAGCTACGTGCCAGAGGTATGCCGCCAGTGTAATAAACCCCATCGTTTTTATTGCTTTGGGGATGGGGATGGAAGGAACACACCAAGAGATGCTAAGAAAGAAAAGCTGTGCCTGAAGCCTGATGGGAGTTTAGTTTATTTTGGTACACTCAAAACTGTGTCAACCTTTTCCATGAATATTTCATTGGTTTTTAAAAGGAAAATTATCATGGCTGTAATACATTACTGCTTACATTTTAAAGTGTTTTCAAAATACTTATTTTATTCCTTCTCTACACCATTCTGCAGCAAGCCACAGAAATACTGTGCTGCATCAAGAGTTAATAAGACTCCGAATTATATGAGATATTTGATATAGGAATGATTTTGATATGTTTTTTAGATGTCAGCCTGAAGAACTTCTGTTCCGGTTTGCAGTCAGTGGGATCATTGACTCATATAGGACCACAAGCAGTCTGTAAATCCACATTCATTTATCATTCTGAGTGTACTTTGAGTTTTCCAAGAAAGAGGGAGTTTAAAAGATCTGTGATTGCTATATGTTTTCAAAAAGCCACAAGACTGGAAGGAGCATGGGATAGGAGAATGGGATGCAAACTATATTCTCTCCCTATCAGTTGCTCAGACTCAGTTGTGAAAACCAGTTTTGAGTATCATTGTCATTCAGAGGGTATTTAGTGACCTGCGAAGAGGAAATGACTGCGATCCTAAAGAAACAGTTTTCCACAGCATGCAAAATTCTGCATGCCAACACACCTGTTGGTACCTTGTTATCTTGGATAGCTGATGAAAACAGCCTAGAGAGGAGCAAGGAAAGGTACATTTGTTTTTCTGGGCTGTTAAACATCCTCTGTGAAGACACAGAAGACAATTTGAGTGGTTAATTCGGTTGGTATTGAGAAATCAGGTGCGATAGCAGTAGTTCACTAGGAGTTTCATCAGGAAGAAAAAACCGCTTATCACTGTTATTATCACTGTTTCAGATTTCTTATTTGTAACATTGCTAATCTGATTCTTTCTGAGGGCTAGACAGTCTCAGAAGGTAAGTTTCCTTTGTACCTTTGTTGCTGGGATAGGGAAACCATAATGTCCCTTTCATGGGGCCTGATATCCTCTTCCTCTTCAGGTTACTTTCCCTGGTTTCTTTTACCCTGTGGGCTTTTTGGGTGTTCTGTGACTCCATCCCATCTGTTCTCCCAGTCTCTCCAGTGTTCTGCGTGGGACATGGGTTAATCTATGGGTTAAAACAGTAAACAGTGTGGCTTTTTACTAGAAAACAAAAGGAGATAATTTCAGGACAATTAAGAATTGTTTGAAGAAAGGGACTGTCACACTAATTACCTGTAGCTGTTTGGATGCAATAAAAGGAACATAGAGTCATAAGGACTTCTTAACAGTAAAAGAGCTAATATGAGAAGAGATTCTACCAATTACCTCATTGATTGGCAAAGCTCACAATCAAAGCTGCACAGAGTGAATGTGAACCTGTGATTCTTTCCAAGGTGAACGTGGTGACAAAATGATTAGCCATTCTCAGTGCACATCGATCTTAGTTAAAGCCTCTCCCCCTGTGGTGATGCCATAGGCAGCCCAGCTTCCCCAGACCCACCATCACTTGTGTTGACAAAGACACTTCTTGAGGACATATGCTATAATATTTTTTCTCTCCCACATTGGGCTTTAAAGCAGAAGCATTCCTGTGGGCTCTAGCAGCTTCCAGGGATCAGTGGCTCAGCACTGCCCCTTACCCACTAAAGCATTTCCTAAGGTGTGTGCATACAAAGAGCTGACACCAGGCTTTCTTTTTCCTTTTGTGCTATTAAACTAGCAATAAACATTCCAATAGGATCAACTTACAATATACCTTCACGAGCAGAAAGCATCTCCAGCACAAGGAATGGACAAGCTTCACGTTGTTTCAGAACAAAACTTCGGGAGGATCACACTTGACAGGTTTTCCATGTGCCCCCTGATTTCACTGATACACTTAACAAGCAGCTGGCAAATTTGGAAGAATGAGGCCAACAGAAAATTGCGGCCATAACGCATTTACCTCAAGCAGCTGTGTATCAAATGGTGCTTAAGAACTTAAAGGAAATTCATATTACTCAACTTGTTGAATTGGTATTGAACTGAATTGATATTTCGCTTCATATAATTACAACTTACAAACATTAGGCAAATTTAAATGGAAATAGTCTCTTTAAAATCCCTTTATAAAACAAAAGGGGTGGTGTACACAGATAGTAGTAATTTTTCAAAGTCCATAACTTCATGAGCTTAAGAGCAAAAATCCAAAACACAGCTCTTCCCATACACTCAAGTTGCTTAGATTGGACCATTCTATTTTAAGTATTGTAAAGCCAATTCTGAAGGACACCACTCTCATGGGATCTAAATACAAAAGCATTAGACGAAGAAAAGTGACTTTCTGAAGTCTGGGTGTGGGAAAACTGGTAGTGACAATGACATATTAATGCATCAATGATGAATAAATACAAAAACTTAAAACCTGAACTAGCAGCAGTCTCATACATCATTCTCTCTCTTTTTTTAAAGGATATAAAAGATTAAAATGTCAGAACTATAATGTCAGAACTGTTTATAATGTCAAGTGATGCGTGTTGCATACTCTTAGTATATTCCATTGATCAAACCAGATTCTGGGATAATAATTGCAGATGATGAAGCACATTTCATGTGCAAATGGACACGGATTTGAAGTGAATTTGGAAGAAAAATGTTTTCAGACTGCAGTCTTAATAATTGTTTCGTTCAAGCTGTACTGATCCATGCACAAATTATTTTGCATATCGCTGATGCTCGTAACAATAATTAATATTAGTGTGACGCCTCCAGGCCACTGTCAGCCAAGGAGAATTTATGATAGAATGTAGTAATCTGATAAAACTTGTTGCAGAGTTGAGAGAGAATCAATCCCAATAGAACCTTAGAGAACTACAGTTTTCCTTTTGCAGACAGTCCATGCAGCTCCGTTTCAGCTCACAGAACTAATCTCATTATTTATAAAGTAAGGTTGAGTTGGTTTTAGCCTGGCTTCCTAAGAAAATCGGGCATATGTGATCACGCCACCTGTAAATGCCTTCTCTGTACTCCTGACAGCTACCACCTTCAGAGACAATTGCAACCCAGTTTGAAAGAAGGTAGAAATCTCAAAGAGGCTAAATTTGGACAGGGCAAAGATAGCTGAAGCAGTACTCCCTGTCAGGGAAAGGCAAGAATAATTCAGCTGTTAGACAGTCTTTTTGGCAGAAGCCAGCAGTCCCATCAGTAAGACAAGTCTCAATACCTCTTACCTTTTGTCTGATGCAGCTGTGGCAAAAAACCCTGTGGAAGCTAATTGTTTTGAAAAGGAGAGCATACAAATCAAAGGACACACATCTCTGGGAAACCAGAGTGCTTACGAAATGATTTGGTTTTAGCAATTCTTTGAACTTCTAATTTTACTCTACAAAAATAAACAGAATTTCATTCCAGCACTTTCATGAAAGGTTAATTCGAAAGAACAGTGGCTGAACCCTGCCAAAACTATCAAAAACATCATGTTAGTTTAATTTAAAGATGTAATAAAATCAGAAGTGGTAGACAGCTTGATAAGGAGGATGCACATCTTGAGAACATTAAGCTGACTGAGGTGTTACCCAGCAAACTTACTCCAATTTTGAGTACTGATTATTGCAATTTTTAGGTTAATGCAAACCAGGCTTCATTCCTAATTGATTTGGATACAGCACAGTCCTACCTAGAAGATTATGTCCACACTTTAGATGGTAGGTTTAAAAGCCTGTCCTGAAAAGGAGAAATCTATTAACTCCATGTCTTCTAGAAAGATTGCATTTTGTGATATTTTCATAATTTTATTGGTTAGACTGAACAGTGTTCATAGAGACCAAATAAGTTATCTGTACTGCGTCAAATAGCTTTTCTATTATACATGTGGCTGTCACAGTCATTAGTGAGGGAAAGAATAAAGAAAATAAAAGGAGAGATACGAAGTCAAGAGTTAGAGTTATTACTCCTGGAGCAGGCTGCTCAGTTTTGCCTGGGCAGGCTTTGATGACATCAAGCTCTTGAATGTGTCACGTATTATCTTCCTTGGAATGATGACAGAGATGCCACTTCTGCCACTGGATCCTTCAGATGCTGTGTCTCCTGCCGTTCTGTATGACTTTGAGTACATTGGAAAGGTCAAAATTCTTCGTAATCAAATCCATTAGGTCCTCGTCGCTTTCCACACCAGTGATAAACTCTTCTAAAGTCAGTTCCCCTAAAAGGAATTCACATACTCCTTAGGAACCAAGAAACCCAGCATTCCCTCTCAATTCAACACAAGGCCATTCATGCCAGATGGAATCCCTCAGGAAGGTTCCCCATTCTCTGCTGATAGGCAAATGCAGGAAGAGTATTTGCTCATGTTTTCCCACTTTACATCAGATCCCAAAACTCAAACTCACTTTTTTTATGTTAGAACAGGTCAAACACAGCTTTCAGGGAAGTCTAAGACAGCTGTGAGTACTCATAAATGTGAAAAAAGGCGCTAACAAAGCCTTGTCTCAAGGCTGAATTTAGGTGTATGGAACAATTCTCACTGAGCTAACTGGAGTTTATCTTATAGCTAGTTTTAACAAAAATTAAGGGCTTATTTTGCTGGGCATTACCAGGATTATTTAGAACCATGATAAATATAGGCAACAAAATATTTGTTAAGTGTTTTGATTACATAAATTCTTGCGAGCAACTGAAATGGTCATTTAAAGCGTGATTTTTTAGGCCCATGGCAAAATCAGGCACTACCTTGGAAGTTACAAGACAACTAAAAGATTTCCTTTATTGAGGAGCAGGAATATTGTTCAACATTCTTCCTCTTTTCCCACTCTTTTCCTTGTCAGTAAAGGCAAAGGCCCTTCCTAGGCATATATCTGCTTGTGTAGTACACAGGAAGGTACGTAATTATCTGGTTGGAAGTTATGATAACTGTGATTATTCCAGTGATAACTGTTTGTGAGGGGACACTTGGTTTAATAGGAAAAGCTTAATTCTTTACTCAGAGAATGGTTTAAAGTTTCTTGTTAAAATCACAACAGTGAATGATTTGTCACTGAAATAAGAAATGACAAGAGGCCAGGCAAAGAGGAAAAGAGTTGGATGAGTTAGGGCCCCGGGGTGCAGGGGAGCAGCAATTCAAGTTGCATGCACTTCTGGTTAGGTGACTTCTCAGTTAGATGACTTTTGTCTATTTTGGGCTTTAAGTACTCCCCAGAGTACTTTTGTGTTTTGGTTTTTGCCCATGGCAACCGTGGAAACCTCATCTGAGATGAAAAAGGAAAATGATCAGCACTTGAAAAATGTGAAAACCACTTTCTACACGGGCAGTAAAGGTTGCTTCCTTTTTAGTCATATAGGTCATCACTGCACTGGTGAACAGGCTTCTGTACACACTACTAAAGTGGGAATACATCATTTGACAGAAATCCTGGCTGTTAGGCTTCAGTGAGAGGAGTAAGACCCTCTCCAGGGGCTGGCATGTAGTGTCCTGAGGATGTTTGTGCTTCCTCTGTCAGCACCAGTTCCCCTATAACATCATCCCAGGAGCCATCTCTGTATGCTTGTCTGAGTCCTCCTGCTTTTGCCACTCATCCCTCTGATCTCTTCTATCCCCGGCACTCCCCTTATTTCCCATCTCCTTCCCTCTGTATTGCTTTTGACTGAGGTCTTTGGCTGGCTGGAGTTCCTGGACTCATCAGATGCACACGCTGCATCATTTTGATGCTTATGCAGGTCAACTGGTCTTGAATGCCCTCCTCTTGATCCCAGGCTATATATTGCAAAGTACCAGTACCAGCATGCAAGCATACCAAACCCACTGCAGTTACCAGGGAGATGTGGTTACACTGGCATACCAAACTCATTGCAACCGTGACAGGTCTCAGATTGCCTTGAGCTAATGAAAATAAATCGCAAAGCCATTGGGAGATTTGTGTTAAGAATTCCTCCTGGGATTATTTCTTGTATTTTAATGTGCGGAAGGACATTGCAACTTATTTGTGTCTATTTGCCCTTTTCTTTACTAAGAAGCTACAAGGAACTTAAACTACAAGAAAGTAGCATAGTTTAAGCTAAAATTGGTGAAATTTGTCCCATTCCCCAGGTGATGCTAGCCCTGCTGCTTTGCAGCTATTTAAAAAATGGAAAGCAGTTTGCAATGGGAGTATTATGAAGATAAATTGAATAATTCATGTTCTGGCACTTCATTGCTAAAATGTAAGGCACATGAGTTGTTTTTTCAGCTGATGATCTAGCTCAGATACAGTTATTGGCAGTAAGCTATGGTCAAAGCAGGAGTCAAAATATGAATAACCACAGAATTTGGGTTAGACACTAGATTATGATTATATGTTACTTGGAGTCCTTTGGTTATTTGCCTTCACCCAAAAGATGGACCAAGCAGGTGGGGAAAAAAATCCTCCATGAGTTATTCACATGCACTACAACATCTCTGTTTATACTCTGATTATATATAGCAAACAGCTATTTTACAAAGTAACCTTAATGCACCAGATAAGACCAGAAAAATGAACAAAAACCAAAAGAAGCACCCCAGATTCCTGACTAGGTGATTTTGCTCTGCAGTGCTTTCCTAATATTCCTAATTTGTCAATGATTGCAGTAACTGATGTAAAACACAGTTGCCAGTGGAAGGAGGATTTTCATGGCTAGAAGTATGAGAGAAGACATTCCCATGTGCAAGTGTTCTACTAGAAACAGCTCTGAAGCAGTGACTTAAAGGTTTGGTTTCCAAATGCAAGTCCAACTGACTCAGTGCAGTTATCTTGAATAAAACCAGTAGCACGTGTTAACAGTCAGCCTTCAAGGAACATTAGTTGGTTCTCTCGTCCACTTCAGAGAGATTAAGAACAGAAATACACTAAAATAACCTCTTTGACCACACCTTTATTTTTCTGTGCAATCAGAGTACTGGCACTTTGGATGCACAGTGCAAGACCTCCACGTTTTAGCCCCTACTGCATTGTAACTCCTCTGTCAGATTAATAGAGACAGTTGATTTATTTACACTTCACTGTAAAGCTGAAGCAATATGGGTAAAGAACACGTTCAGCTTTCTGTTAATCTAATCCAGTCAAGCCTTCAGTAGCATGTTCAGCTCCCCTCTTGATCCCACACTTCCTTATGGGGGGAAAATCCCCGTCAGTGCCAACAAAACCGAAATTCTTACCGTCATTGTTCACGTCTATCTTCTGAAATACAATGTTTGTGAACTCCTCAGCAGACATGTCAGTGTGGCCATTAATAGCTTGGATAGCCTGAAGGCAGAAAGGGAGAAAGTTCTTTAAAACTCTTTTCCCCATCAAGTTGTGAAACCAATACCCTGGGAGCTGCAGGATTTGCGATGCGGCTCTTTAGTTCACCAACCCTCTCAAAAACCTCTAAATAAATAGCTGTTTCAAGTAATGAGGATTGGAAGTTTAATTAACATAACACAGCCTGAAGATTACAGGCTAATTTCCATATCTCTGAAGGTCTGCTGAACCCATGTGGCACCTCTGCTCTGCTCTGCACTTTAGATTCCACACCAGCATTTTCATCTGGCCCTGGAGAGTTCTGTGTCTTTGGCGAGGGCCCTACGGTCTGTGTAATTTGAGTATTGTTTTTCACAGCTGAAAGCACATACATAGAAAACTTAAGTCATTTTTCTATTAAGACATGTTTAACTTAGTAATCACACATAAAGGCAGATCAGCAGACCTGGAAGTTGAGAGGATTTACTTGTCCTTCATATAACTTAAGAAAATATATAGGTAGAAATACACATGCATGTATGTTCTGTAATGGGCATACTACAGAATTTTTTATCTACACCTGAATTATCCTGAGATTGTGTTGTGTAAGATAATTCCCCACATGTGCCAGTTGATTCTTTCAGTATTCCTGATATTATATTAGAACTCATTATATTTAAATAGTTAAATCTATTCAGCACCGATGTGGAATTCTTGACCATCACTGTCTTTATCTTACTTTGAGCAAATGAGTTCCAGACGGCAGCAAGAATTTTACAAAGATAGCTACATAAACTTGTTTGTATTAGCAGTTCATACTGTAGATACTTTGGTGTTTTCTATGTCTGACCCTGATGCAGTCTTCAGAAGAAACTTACAGCTCTGCCACAGTTAAATCTGTTGTAGTGTTAAGAGTAAGGCAGGTTCCTGAAGTAGAACCACAGAGTAGTTAGGGTTGGAAAGGACCTTAAGATTATTTGGTTCCAACCACCCTGCCATGGACAGGGACACCTCACACTAAACCATGGCACCCAAAGTATTGTATAAGTACCCAGAGTACTTGAATCAGACTACCACAGAATCACCTTAAAATAATAAGGTGAATACAATGACTGGGCTGTTAAAATGCTTAAGAGGGTGCATATTTGTCTGGAAGGAATTTTGATGGTTGATAATGATCTGCTGGTCCAAAGTTTGCATAGCTGTGTGGAGAGATGAAGATTTGATAGGACTTGTGTGATTTAATGTTTCAGATATCATATATCTTGTTGGACAAGCCTAGGTCTAATGACTTGGGTAGGTTTAAGCAAAGGTTCTTGTATCCCAAAAGAGAAGAAAACACATAGATGTGTAAACTGGTTTTAAAAACAGGTAGGTTGAAAAACAAAACTTTACATTAAAAGTATCTTAATTCTCTTTTCGGATAAAGACCAAGACAAAACAGTCACCTCATTGCCTCTGGGTGAAAAAATATGGAGAATATCTGCAAAAGAAAGATGTCATTAGTCTTAAACGAGGAGAAATCTGGGAGGTGCAGCCTCTCCTACCTTTAGAAAGCTGCCCTTTAGAAGGTGATGCATCCCCTTTATTTTTTAACCCTGTGGCTTCATGTGGCTCCGGCTCCTTTTAAACTGGGCAGCAGCTCTTGAAAGTCTTTAACAGTGATGAGCCAGGCACCCCCACAGAATCCAGGTGTTTGTTCCTTGTTATATAGGTATGTTCTTTGTTTATTATGACATTAAATCCCTATTTAGATTTTATCCTCCCTGCAGCAAAACCTTGGTCTGTAATGAATCCTGAACATTCAGGGAGCAGTATTAAGTCATTCGTATTTGCAAGGAACCCTATAATACCTTTTGGATGAAAGCAGCTACCGAAGTGCAAAATAGTGTTTCACTAAAGCAAGTTGAAAACTACAGAAGTCATTTTAAAGAAAGAAATGCACTGCTTTGGTTTTATGGGTTTGAAATGGACCCATTTCCTGCAAAATTTTCTACAATATTTGTATCCAAGTGTCACTGCGTGATTTAATGGGAAAATTAAATTTCCCCAACTGAATTTTAAAACAGGGGATTATGGCATTTGTAGTAAGCAAATCTAAAAGCCTTTCAAACAATTAAAATATTAACATATTTGGATGACATCTATATTGTTTCTTGCAGCAAGTTCTGTTTGAGAAGCCGGTCTTCCACAACAGACTGGCACAAACACTTTTCACCAGCTGGTTTATTCATTGTGCTGTTTCAGTTCTACCCTGCGTTATAACACCGCTTATCACAATAATGTCTACCGTTTCTAGTTTTTCACTTTCAGTAAAGAATTATATCTGTAGAACTATGGTATGACTTAGAGATGTTTACTTCAATAAGCAAAAAACTAATGGCAGGAACATCGCTAGTCAGAACAATTCCGGTTTTACAACTGTAAAACATTAGATAAAGTACAGACAATCCATTTATAACACATGATGAACCGCTGTTTCAGAGGCTATACACTATGTCAAATGCTCTTGCTATTGGTCATAACTTGCTTACCGTGAATATGCTTACTAGTTCTTTTTTGTCAATACATCCATTTCCATCAGCATCATATAGCTTAAAATACCATTTCAATTTTTGGTCAATTTTCCCTCGTATAACCAAATTTATTGCAGCTATGAACTCCAAGAAGTCTATAAATCCATCCTAAGAGAGAAAGAGAGAAAAACCTATTTAACAACGTTTGTTTTCTGTTCATTCTGGCAATTTCACAGAAACAGGTCATCAAATTCACTATAGTACCCACTGAATTATAAAGCACCTTAACACAAAAAAACGTCTGTGGTGTTTAAAAAGGATATGCTCAACTGGAAGCACTGTAGGAAGGGGTATTAGAACAGGTTTGTTCTCTAAAAGCTGGGGCAGTGGGGGTGAGGGGCAGATCTGTTCTGAACAATTGTAATTGACATCTTTTTGAGGAGAAGAGAAAGACTTGCACATGCGCAAAAGGGGAGGCTGGGATATGTGGTTTGGTGCTAATGAGATGTCTGCAGCAGAGTTGCTTGTATTCATATGGGTACTGCAGAACTATGGATGACTTCCAGTGCAACAAAGCTGTTCCAGGTGTTATCCATCTGAGAGATCATGTAGTAAGCGTTGTACATGATAACCAATAACCTGGCATGAACCCCAGGTACTGTGGTTTATCCATATAAACATCAGGTCTCTCTGACTAATGCATTTTGCATGGGATATAAAGCCTGCAAGTCATAAACTAGTTTCTAAATAGTGAGGCTAGGGGTATATTCGTAGGGAAAGAGTATTTCAGATCTATGTAATTCCATATTTTCTGCCTTCTCTGAAGCTACTGATGGAAGCCTGTCAAGGACAGGCCTCCATGGTCAGGTTCTTCTGTTTCTGTACCAACGTGGTGACGATGGAAGAAACAGTTGCTGAAGTTGGAGAGTGTTTGCTCCAACTGTTTCTCATGTGCATATAAAAAGAATTAACAGCTGGTAAATTTAATCTTGTGATCTTTACGTTGGTCACAATGCAGTTGCTTGGAAAACCTTGGAAAGACTGTAATCAGTTTCACATGGTCTGTGAGTGAGAAGAGAAGGTTGGATGAGAATCTAGTAGGTTCAGCATGTTACTTATTTTTATTGTCATATATCAACAAGTATCTTGCCAGTTGAAGTTTTGCAATCAGCAGGCATTAATCTGTCCTCTAGACTATACTATGCTAAAGGGAAGGAAGTTCTGTAAAGGTGCAGTGCAACTCACAGCCACACTTCTAGTGCTTGTTTTGGTTTCTGTGTAAGGCTGATTGGCAGAGTGGCACCCAAGAAATAAACCCAATGTTTCAAACACACTGGATTCAAGGTACACGCAGAAATGGTGTGTATGTTACTGTTGGGGACGGATTCTCTGTGCAGGTTCTGCTGTAGTTGCTGGATTTACTCTGACTGCAATAACAGCAAACACAGCAAAGCCTAAGACACCATTCAACCACTGTTTGGGATTAAATGAAACGTAGCAGTAACTACATGCAGTTTTCTAACAAGGTTAGGTGCAGTATTAAAAGCAGATGCTTTACCAAAAAAATGACAGATCATGTACCACAAACTTAATGGGTTTTTTTGGCACACCAGCTGGAATTTCAATTTTACAAGTATTATTTCAAGAAGCATCTCATCAAGTATTTCACTGGAGGGCAAGGTTCATTTTGCTGATTACATTTCCATCATCTGATTTGATAGATCTATTAAGAATGTGGTTAGATGCGTTTCACATTGCTGCTTTTTTATTGCATTTCATACTACTTATTGAATCTACAGATTAATTTTAGGCTTGCTGGATGCCCATGACCAGATTGATTTTCTTCTTTCTCCCTTACATTTCACTTTGGATCTTGGAAAATGGCATTTTGTTTGCTTTCTTTTTACGTCTCGGTTTCACTGTTGTTGCTGTGACAAAATATCAGAAGTTTGGACAAGGTAATAATCAGCTTAAAGTATTTGGGTACGTAATACTGATCTGGTGAAAGGGACTGAAAGCTAAGGTCAAAAACCTTCCACCTCTGAAATTGTAGTTGCGAGGAAAGCCCCAGCCACACTCTATAGACACGCAAGGACCACCAGCGCCGTGTTAACTTCAGCAGCACCAGGAATAGAAACATTGAGAAGGAAGACAAGTTCATCTACCTGATGTGGAACCAGAAGCATTGCACAGAAGCATTGATGAGAAATGTTCTGGTTTTCTACAGCAAAAAACATACATTGTAGGAAGAAAAAATTACGTGATGTAGAAGGCTATGGCGATCTTTCTACATGTACACAGAGCTTTCTCAGATAAATACTGTGCTTTTTGCAGTAGCATCCAACAGCCTCAGAATAGTAAATTAAATGATGAAAAAAATCATAACAGTAACATATGAAGATAATCCTGTGGTTCTGAGAGTACAGCAAATAATGCAGTAAGTGTGTGATATTATTAAAGGAGCACTGCCATTCTGATTTACCCATCTGCTGCTGTATAACCATTCACAATACAAGTATGTAGGTAGGTCCTTATGTGTCTCCAGCATGCACATTAAAGTAGCCACTGAGCATTAGGAAGTCAGTAATTCACAAGCAAAAGGCTACCATAAAAATAATAAATTATATCAAAATAAAATGAAAAAAAAACCCCAAAACCAAACCCCAAGCCAAAACCACAGCAACATAATAAGCTGAGCATAATTATCAGTGGCGGGACATAAAAGTAATTTACTTCTGGAGCTTTACTGTGTCATTCCAAAGGGCAAATTTCACATACATCTATTAAGTGGAGTTAATACAGGTGAAGCTTATTTGCCAGTTTAGGACTTGACAGATTTAGGTGATGAATGAATTTCTTGTCTATGAAGGTTGATATTCCATGTCTGTATGCTGCTGGCCCTGCCTTCCTTGGCTGCAGCACATCTGAAGGGATGGTGAAGCCCTGCTCCCTTCCCTGCCTGAATAGGCAGAACCTGCTGGGGTAAGCTCACAGAGTATGCCTTTGGGTATAGTGTAAAACAGGGGGACAGAAATGTCCTGATGTGCTTCTGAGGAGTGGGTAGGAGATACACCAAAACCAAAAAGGGTTGAAACTTCTTTTACAGGCCCCAAAGTCTTCTGGACTTTTTGCTTAACATAGCAGACTTCATAAAAATACACACTTTTCTTTTTAGTCTCTTAATGGACTGACCAGATGAACTTGAACCTTAAGGACACGTTATGGTTGTGCATGTGTTTATGCCCTTCGATGCTGTGCTTTTGTAACTTGTTCTGCTTTCACTGATGAGTGACTGTTTTAAGCTGCTTGGAACAGTCTTATTCACAAAACAAAGACCAAAACTGGAAGGAGAATTTGCTGATGGTATAAAATTTGTCCTCAGTAGTTGTCCCTGAGGACATCACCAGTCCTGACCATCCCTGCCCAGGGCTCGAGCCCCATTTCAGTTGTTCATTAGTTACTGGATCACCTAGGAGAAAGCAATTGAATCTTCTCTTTTTATAAGATGCTTTTGCTTCAGAATGTCAGCCTATGTGCAGTTGCTGGAGGCCGCTCGCTTTTGTTTGCTGAAGATGGGGATGTGTGTCCTGCGAGGGTGAAGGTGGGCAGTCAAGGATCGTAGCGTTACACAACAGCAATTAATACTTCAGCGCCAGAGCCGTAGGAGGGCATTATCCTTCCAGTTCCCAGAATAGTGTTGCTAATCTTCACAGGTCCTTAAAAACTCTCACAGCTTCAAACTATTTGAAGACAGATTGAAACTAATTGACTTGTCAGCTATGAATACACCGCTGATATGAACAGGCACGGCAGTTCAGAATGAGCTGAACTTGGTGTTTTGGCTGCCTAGCTCTTCCCTGAGAGTGATTGCCTAGCAGGGTTGATGCAGTGCTGACGGGACAGCTAGCCATTTCCCACCACACAGCACAGCCATGCCTTTGGAAAGGGACAATTTCCCTGCAAAACCTTAGGATAAATGAATTCATCATCTCACTTGGAGCACTGAGGACGTTACCAAGGGTCTATACGCCATAAGCAGTGCCTTCCTTCCAAAATTTGCACCTGTAAAAAAGGCTCTAAACTCAGCCTGATTCCAGGAGAATAGCTCAACAGGCTTTATAAAGATTAACAAGTGTGCAAATATAGATGGTCTAGGTATTTCAAACCTAGGGGTTAGGACATTAAGCCACTTTCCCACCCCCTGTCTTTCAGAATACTGCTTTAATCTCGTAAGGCAGAGAGAGGACGCACAGGTCAAACAGCAGATTACAACAGCTCAGAATAACAGTGAAACTTGCAGCTAATCCTATATGCTTCTCTCTTTCTTTCTAGACTCCATTTCAAATACAGCTCTGCTTTCTCTGCCTTCAGAAGCCTAAAGGAGAATTCATTTCGCTCCATTTCATCTCCCCCCATTTCCTTGCTTTCCTTTTGCTTCTGAAGACTTTCAGCTGTTCCTCAAAGGTTGTATAAGCATTATTGAAGAAATACAGAACTATTTGTGACTGTTACTTTGACACATCCCTAAGATCTGATGCTGGAATTTGGGGCTTGCAGAGAGCTCCTTACAGGCTGTGGCTAGAATTGCCGGTTTCCTAAGCAAAGTTGGCATATGTCATGGGGTGGGGGGGAGACTCTTGGCAAGCAAAGTCTGTTAGGTAAGGATGAAGAATGAGGTAGGGAATTAGGAGCTGCAGATCGTTAAGTGGTTTTGTGGTACCTGCATACCCACTGTTATATAAAGAGATGAGGCTATACTGACCACAGTGTTAGACAAGGTTCTGCTTTGCTCGGATGAAGAGGACCTGTGAGATATGGAACCTTTGTGTCAGAGGAGTTGGAAATGCAGAGCCAACTGTGTCCTGGCTCTCAGGCTTGTAGGCTACCCTGGTAAAACATGGTGAAATCCAAAATGTTAAGGTGAGAAACAATTCTGTTTCTTTAATATTAGCAACTACCCCCCAGTTCCTTGCCATCACTCATGATTTTCTTTCAAGATTACTGGAAAAGAAGGGAGATAAGGAAATCACCAAGGTATTGGGCTGGGTCCTGTGTTCAGCCTGCAGCATGGCACAGCAGTGCCCAGGAAGGCTGTATTGAAGGAAAGCATATACTCAAGGACCTAGCCCTCCATTATCATCTCCTAGATGGTGGAGATCGGCTTTCTGCACCCTAATTTTGAGCCTCTACTTGTGCTTTTAGGAGCATCTTTCCCAAACAAAGCAGTAGGCAAGAGAGAGAAGGCTGAAAAATGCAGCCATGACCACATAACACATTTTTCAGCAAATTTCTTGGTGCCAATTCCAGGATATTTTTCTTTGACAAACCAAAGAATCTATCAGGACAAGCCTCCAGGAAAATCACTTGGAAGACGTACATGTCTTCTTGGACGCTCCTAGGTAATGGTTTTAGGAATTAACGTCTCATGAAGTGTTGCAAGAAGGCTTCTAGAAGTTAAACACGTACTCCATCATTCCCCAAAGTACTTGGTATTATTAGATAAAGGACCTCAGGAAAGGAAACAGTTAATAGTCTCTACCTTCTTTTAGTAGGCATTTTACATCTGTAGAAACCAGGAGATTATAGATCATGTTTTGTCACAGGAAAGCAATTACCAATTTCTGGTCATTACAGGAGTTTGCAGCTAGGTTGGTTAAAACAGATTTTGTCCAATTTCTGCTGCATCTTTTCTGCAGTTATTATTTCCAAAATGTGGTCCACCAACATTTTTGTCATCAACAAACACGTGGATCATGGTTGCGTGTTTCCAGGTGTTTCAAAGCAACACGTAAAAGATAAAGGTGAAAAAGAAGAAAACGTAAACCTGGAGTAGCCTCTGACTGCTCTGTTCATCATTATCAAGGAAATAAATAGAAAAAGAAGGCAGTTGCACTTGTAGAAAAATACTTAAAATTGCTTTAAATAAAAGAAGCACATTCCTGAACTGTTTTTCATTAAAATTACTTTCCCCTTTATCTGCATCATAACTTAACAAGTAGAATTTCAAAGTAATTATGATTAATTACACAACGCTAATCTTCACTGCCTATTCACGCAATGTGACAAAAGTGCAGCGTTGGCTGGTAATGGTAGTAATACGCTCCAAGCGCTTTGTAAGCTTAGCGAAAGCTGTGGAGTACGCGCTCATTTGCTTACAGGTAAAATGAAATTTTCAAAGAAAACCTACACATGTTGTTAGAAAAGTGCAATTGCTTCAGTTTAATGTGTAATTGTGGGCACTGAGTAACTGCACAGGAAATAACTCTAAATCTGTTCTTTTGTTTTAGAAACAGGGAGCGTAGAGACTCGGGTAGCACCATTCAGTGGGAGACTCTGTTGATGATTGCTTTTAGATAAAATTGAACTTCATTCTTTAATATTCCTCCCGTTCTATTCCTCACATTAGGTTTTGCTGCCCTTTTTTCTGCGGGACACTCAGTAAAAATGTATACAAATTTAATTCATGTTAAAGAAAAAAGCAATGAAAAATGTTAAGCCAAAGAATCAACTGACCAAACCTTTAGGTTTTTATTGTCAGTAGATTAGTTACTAATTTTTATTGTCAGTAGATTTTACCACATATTTCTCTGTACTCAATGTAGTGATTCATTTTCCCTAGGTCTCTTGTGCAGTACGGTTGGCATTAGAGCTTCATACAGGGCCTATGGGCTGGGCTGTCTTAACATGTGGATCTTAGTTGCTGGGTCCAGGTGTGAAAGGGGACTCCTGATGGCCAGCTACTACAGCATTGGTGGATGTAGTACATCTGCCCTTGCACCACACACAAACTGTGTCCTTTGGTGTGCTCTACAGTGTGGTGGACCTGCTGCCCAAGTGCAGCAGATCTCTACTGCAAACACAGTGAGCCTTGACACGCTGCACACAGATGGCAAGGAAAGAGCTGTTCAACAAGGTGGGAACACTCCATGGTGTGCACTATGAGTACCGCCGCCCCGTCACATAGCTTAATCCAATCCAGCTAAGCATCAAGGCTGTGATGAAAGGAAAATTCAACCGGAATATCACTTTATAGCACTTACAAAATTTTGCTTTTAAAGAGAAAATTCCTCGGACATTCAGATTACCCTGTTTGAAACAAAAAAAAAAACCCAAAACGAGCCATTGAATTCTGCAACGCTGTAACAGAAATCTGAGACAGACCTCACTTTAATATCCCATGTAAAGAAGCAGCCTTCCACACTTGGTGGTGCTGTGCCACTACTGGGGAATTCTGGTCTAAGACTTTTAGATACTTGTACCATCAAATCCTGGAGTGAAGAATTCAACTGTACTGACATTAAGCAAGTGATGATTTTTATGATAATGTTAACATAGGCTTTTAGCTGGTAATGACACATTATTATAGCCTACGTTAGTACTATCGCAGAAGTAAGTCCTGTGCCAAACCAGTAGAAAACAAGATTAAGATTGTGAAATTGCACCAATAATTGTGGGAGGACGTTACTAAGTAATAGATTTTCTTTTTCCTTAAATCACTATATGAAACTGGATGTAAAAAAATTCTAGAGGTAGTTAAGAAGTAGAACAAAGACATTCTTTAAGACAGCCTCCAAATAAATAGTGTTTCATGGAATTAGATGAAGTATCCTTGAATCATACTTTCTATTCCATGGCATTTTTTATAAGGCTACAGTACCTTTCAAAGGCAATTAAGCATTCCTAAAAAAATGATGTAACTACACTGCCTTAACACAACAAAGTATAATTTAACCTCCCCCTTATTTACAGCAAGCAGGATAGTTACTGTATATTTGAGTAATTTTATGCAACATTACTCCAGATTAAGGAGAAGCCAGTGGGTTGGCTGTGGGTTTTTTTGTTGCTTTTGTTGGATTTCGTCTGCAACAAACAGGAAAAGGATTTGTACATGCACATGTCAAATCCAAAAAGCCCAAATACTTTGGGAAGTAGGAGGTGTAGATTTTTGTTTCTTCTGACAGAAGAATTCTTTCTGGCTAAGAGATGCTTTGATTCTTATTTTCTTCTAGCCCTTCGTTTAGAATTAGGTATATTATTTTTGGACGCACAGGCTTTTCTTGCTGACTGTACGATGTGATAGGTATGACTGTCATGACAAGAAACTAAGTTTTCTAAGTAGTTGTTGTGAAGTCGATTAGAAGCAATTGTGAGACTGAAAAAGGATTCAAAACCAGAAAAAGCCAGAGTTCAACTTCTCTGGGCAAAGTGGTAGTGCTATCCACATGTGCTGGGACAACGCAAGAACCACGGAAAAGGAATAGTGTGAAATACAACATGTCTTGTCAACCATAATAGTAGCCCCATAGTGTAGCGTGCAATGCAGATGCTGCTGCAACCTTACTGCCTTGGTTAAGGTGGCTGATTAGAGTAAGCTAGGAAAAGCGTACTTATCCAGAGAGTCATTTGAGCCTGAAGACATACCTAAAATGATGCACACAGCTGAGCTTATGTTTGCACAACTATTTAAAGACTTAGGATACAAAAGGGAAAAGGTCAGGAAAATTTGGGAAAATACTTCTATAATTATCATTCTCTCTCACTTTGCTTTGAATAGCTAGTTAACTACTGCACCCAAGTCTATTGTGTCAACTTTGGTAATGCCTACAAACATGTAAGGATGCTGCAAACACTCTAGGCAGTTCCTTAGGCAGCCTGACAATTCATATCACAGCAGCTGTTCCTGGCCTTGAGGACACATGACAGCAAGACAATCTGAGAAAGGAAACCCGACTGAAGATCAAATTTTCCAGCAAAGGAGAGTTAGCAGGGATGCCTTGAGCCATTACAATTAATCCCACAAGAGATGGAAACACTTAATACTTAGGTTCCATGTAGCGTTTGAAGTGTGGCTTCAATGGCAGTCATTGTATTTCATCTTTTAAAAGCTCTTCATGCCCTCAATAAGAATGTGGAGGACAACTGCCACCTAGTGCTAGGTATCCATTGCATAGTTTGGCCATGTCAGTCTTTAACAAATTACTGTCTTCAGTAGAATCTCGTGCAACTAATTGCCTCATATCGATGAAATAATACTCGTCTGTCTCTCACAATTCTTAAGAAGGGGAAAAAAGTGGAGGGAGAAAAAACTGAAAGTCAAATAAAGAATGAATTACATTAATCACCAAAACATGTCTGAAAAACATTAGGACTTCCTGTGAACATTTACACTTGGAATATGAGGTGCAACCACTGCTTTCATAGAGAATTTCATGGCCAAATAATTCACGTTTCCTTCTACTACAATACCTGAGAAGATATACTTGGCTAATCCCATTCATGCCCCTGTAACAGGAGACGATAACATCTATTTGTAGCCAGAACACAGAACCAGATGACGAAAAGCCTGCCTGAAAATCTGAACTACACAGACACAGCAGGACAGTGGGGAAGGAACTAGGATGAGGAAAAAAGGACTGGTGGTCTGCCTCCCAACATTTGTCAGCATTGTGCCAAGTACAAGGAGTGAAGGGAAACTCTTACTCTTCAGGAAAAAAAAAAGGAAAGAAAGATAAAAAGGGTAGCTTGAGATTTAGTTTACGTTGCTATGTAGTCATTTTGACACAAACCAGCTATATTGAAATAACACATTTCTGCATTTTTTATTACCTGGTCTACATTAAGCAGCCTGGTGTAACTTTGTTCTTTAGGTTTTAAAATGGACTTCTTTTAAAATCTTTCTTATCGTTCTAATCTGCATGATGATGTCAGATGAACTCTAGTTTATCCCAGCAGTACTTTAAATTTTAAATGAAAAAGCACAAACTAGAAAGATGATTGAAGATTGACATCATCTGGTGGCTCCTCATCAAAAGATCTCTTAAGCTTTTTTGCTGTGCAGTGTCCATTTTTCTGCGTCTGTCAACTTTATCTGTGCATAAGAAATGTAGCAGAAAATGCTGCTCTCCGTTGAGAGCTGTCCAATGCTTTATAAAGTCTTAACAGAAAATCCTTTAACTTGCATAATTTTCCTTTGGTGCCACATACCTATTAATCTTCTTTATTCTTCACAGTATATGCTACCTGTTAAAATCCAGTTTTCTTACAAAGCAACAGACACTTATTCCTGTAGTCACTTTCAATTAATGCCAAAATAAGCAATACGAGAACTATAACAGCAGTATCCCATTTCCAGCACATCGCTTCACATGTTGAATGGCTAAGCAAACGTTTTCCTTCACAGGTCATAAGAATGCAATCAGTCAATCAGTTCTTAAAGCGTTCAATTTTTATTTCCTATGGTGGCAAAGCCAGTAGAAGTGGCTGACAATGATTTTTTAGGACACGTGTTGAATAGTAGCAGTGCTGACTATAGAATGCTTCATTTGTTCTGTTCAAAGAGCAACCGACACTTCCTATATATTATGGATACACCAGATATTATTTTTCTAGATATGCTCTCTCCTTTAACATTGCAGTAACCTCATTTTGAAGGATGTAATCTCTCTGAAATATGATGCATATTCTCACAGAAAACCAAATATACATCAGTATACTTGGCAACCACTGAAGTATTTTAGATAAACATAACAGTTTCCTCTCTAAAATTCATTGTTAGGCTGCATGAACTGGGACTGCATGACAGTTATGCGTGGACTGAGATGCAGAGGGAATAAAAAAGAAGACATTCAGCTTACTCGTATGCGGTTGCAGCTTTTTCAGTTTTGTATTACAAATAGCTTGAATCAAGGAGACAGAGAATTTGTCCATAAAATTACCTAATAAAGGGAATCTTTTTAAAAATGAACTCTGTTGCACTTGTATTTTACTAAAAATGCTATTTTGAAGGTTTTCATTGGAAAGCTGTGGCAAAAGACAAACCTGCCATTTATTATAACACCGATGCAACTGTATGAATAATACGTAGAAGTATTACTGTATCAGTCATGAATAAAACACTTGCTTAAATGCTGGTTCCTGTACTCCTTGTGGTAATCTCAAGTAAAGTTATCTTTATAAGTACAGTTCTGAATGTTCAGCATCTTTATTTTTCTCTGGAGCTAAGAATGATGAACAACAACTTTCAAACTTCAGTAGCATATTCCTTTATTTAATTATTAGGAAAGCATCCCACAGAGGTCAAGGAAGTGATGTAAAGTCTTGATGTAGAACCCTTGCTCTTAAGAAGTGTGGAAGAATTAGACATCTGCATGCTTGGTGCATAAGGTCATTTAATTATGAAAGAGCTAGTGGTCTGAAGAAGAGACACACCAGAAATGGTTAGCATCTATTTAGTATGTTCCTGAGAAGAAAGCTTTTAGGACATAGCCTGCATCACTGGTCTCCAATAGACACAGGCACTGCTTGGAAGCAGCTTTTATGCATTAGGCAGGTGCACTCATAGAGCCAGAGGCATGAATACCTGTACGATACTACGCCACAAATAAACATGCAAAAAATCACTGAGTTCAAGAAGCCATACA
Source organism: Psittacula echo (assembly GCF_963264785.1). NCBI lineage: Eukaryota > Metazoa > Chordata > Aves > Psittaciformes > Psittacidae > Psittacula > Psittacula echo. Next base: position 2,407,056 of record NC_137736.1, read on the forward strand.
GCAACGGTAGCATTGCCTCTTTGGCACGATGAGTTAGTGCAATGCTCCGAGCTTACATGGTCTGCCTGCTGCCAAGACCAACGGTAACCTCAATTTCTACCTGACTGTGAATTGTGCACTGAAGATGTACCCTCCCTGTCATACCTCTGCTGACCATAACCATGTCCAGGAGTAGGGAGCTGAACTACTCCATTATCTCCAACCTAAAGAAATCAAGGGAATGACAAGGTTTGGCTTGTAACTGAATACCTCTTGATAATTCCTTTTTAACTGTTTCCAATTGTCAAGTTGTCGTTTGGTTTTGGTTTTGTTTATTTAATGGAAATCCTAAGTAGGAGAAGGACGTCAGTAACAGGCTTCATCTGGAAGCAGCAAGTCTAACAAGGAGGTGAAACGCAATTCAGAACTATAATTACCACCTTAAGTCGCACTGCTATCCTAAGAAGTTAATATTCCAGACCTTACCTGCTAGAGTTTTTAAACTGGGCATACATGAAACACAGAGGAGAAAGTCTATGCACCTTTTAAGAGTGTTTTATCATGTTATTTTATGAGAGAATACCTCCAAGCAAGGATGACCCCAACACAACTCAAGGAGCATTAGGCTGCTGTAACTGGAACTATAGATTAATCTGAGGCCTAACACTTTAGCACAACTTTATGAGCATTTGTGAGAAAACAGAAGCCTACATGAGAAAAGTGTATTTTATGCTGAAAGTAGAAAAACTTATTAAATCATTCAAGTTTTCCAGAATGAATTTCGTTAGATTTAGATCAACTAACTATAAACTAGCTCCCAAACTATATGCTTTTTAGCTCCAGCAATAGAAGTCATAACAATTTTAACCTGTAAAAGCCCCACTGTTAAGCCATGGTATGTTCTGGCCACAAAAAGTTAGATATGGAAAAGATCAGGTCATATCATATGAAATATAAATATATATATAAAAATATATATATAAAAATATATATAAATGCATATATATTATTTATATATTATATATATTAATATATAATCATTTTATTAATAATTATATATTAATTTTATTATTTATAAATATACTATAATATAAATAAATAATATTATTAATATATTAATTATTATATAATTAAATATATATTAATATAATTATAAATCATTATATAATATATATTATATACATATATTATAATATATAATATTTATATATAAAAATATTTATATATATAAAATAAAATATTTATATATATAATATATAATATATAATAATAAATTATATAAATATATATTAAATATATAATTATATAATTATTATATTAATATAAATATAAATAATATAAATAAATTATTATATATTAATTATAATAATAATATATAATTATATTATTAATATATTATTTATATAAATATATAAAATATATATATTTATATATAAAATATATATATTTTTATAAATATTTATATTTTATATATTATATTATTATTAATATTATTATTATTATATTATTATATATTTATATTTTTATATATATTTATATTTTTATATATATATAAATATATAAATATAAATATCATATAAAAGTCAGCTGGGGGAAGCAGGGAAGAAGGATCAAGATTGCTAGCTGCCTAGCTAAACAGCACTTCTGTATCAAGTGTACTAATAAGAGAAAGGAAGTGATTTCTATCAAGAAGTTTTATATACTTCACCACCCACTGGGACAACGGCCCCTTTATTAGAAAGCAACAAGCAGACAAGAATACAACAGCAAAGGAAATAAAATCTTGACCTACAAACTGAGATGCTGCCATAGGATGCTGAATGCAAGCAAAAACTCAAATGACCGAATTATGTCTGAATTTGTGCATTATGCATGCAACCATTTGCATCTCTTAACTTCTGTGGCTTGGAGATGAAAGATTATCGTCTGTTTAATATTGCATTGTGCCTAAATGTTCTACGTAATGTCATGGAAGGACAATAACCCCTTATTTGTACAATCATAGCTGATATTTCAGAGCTTCCAGTCAGCCATCCATTGACGACTCTTCACACATCTGTACTTAACTAAAACCTTTTTCTGGATCAAAGCCTACAATTCTGCTAAAAACCCTGGGGATGAAAAAAAGCTGTAGAAAATGGTATAGGACAAACAGTGAGTGTACAGAATAAGGAGATCTTTTTGTTTTGCCTCATTAGGAACATACGATGTTCCTTTCTCCTGCCCTGAGAGGCTGGTCTGGTGCCACTTTATTCTTAGCTTAACCACATAAAAAGTGTCATATCCATATACTTGAAAAGTGTTGATGCTTGTTATTTCTAGAAGTATATTTTAAAAGATAGTGGACAAGGGGTAATGATTTGAAACTGAAAGAGAGCAGATTTACACTAGATATTAAGAAGAAGTTCTTTACTATGAGGGTGCTGAGGCGCTGGCACAGGGTGCCCAGAGAAGCTGTGGCTGCCCCATCCCTGGCAGTGCTCAAGGCCAGGTTGGACAGGGCATTGAGCAACCTGGTCTAGTGGAAGGTGTCCCTGCCTGTGGCAGGGGGGCTGGAACCGTATGAGTTTTAAGGTCCCTTCCAACCCAAACCAGTTTATGATCAGTCTTGGTAATAAAGGACAAAAATACATAATTAAACTTATGAAAACAGAGTGCTGTCACCAATGTTAGGATAGAAATAAAGGCTGTATGGTAACCGAAATGCAATCTATACTGAATAGAGATTAAAATACAACGATTCTGTAAAGCTCTGTAAAAAGTTGTCATGGGCTCAGAATTTAAATCTTACAACTTAAATTGTTCCTTTCCATTTTCTATTCCGAACAAAAATCTCTGCTGGTCTCAAGTATTCCAGATTTAGTTCTGTTTGGCTGATATCCTTCCCTAGCAAGGCTGATCCTAACAATACCTGACAAACCTTTACAAAAGTTCATAGGCTAGTGGGCAACATAGATTTCTGTGCCTTCTTGCACTCTGGCTTAATTCCCAGATTCCCAATTGCTGTATTATTTAATACTCATTTCTCTACATAATTTTTCTTTGGCCTTTTTTTAAACTAAGTTTTTGTTTTGCTTTGTTTTGCCTCATTTTTCTTTTAGCCTGGGAGCTGATCTACACTTTGGGATGCCCTTGCCCTGAGCATTACAAAACAGAGACATGGGAGGAGACAGCAGGAGGAAATGCTTTCTCTTGTATTGACTATACAGCCATACCTTGCTGTCCCCCAAGGACAGCCGAATGGTGTGACGGTTAGCAATGTGACGGGTGACTGATCAATTTTCATGCGAGACTGAATTTCTGGTCATTTCCCCATTTTCCCATTGTTTAACCTTGACCGATCTTGGTTTATCTGAGGAAAAGGAGGATGAAGACAATGACAAGGTCAAGTTCAGAAAGATGCAGCAAGAAAGTTCCTGGTGAAAAAGGTTGTTCAGCCACACACCTTTCAGGGTGGTGATCCTGACAGCCATGCTGAAAACACAGCATGTTCTCCAGCTGCACAGTCCTGATGCAGCTCCTCCTGTTCCTCTGTCCTTCACACTAATACCAACTGTCCCTCTATGTTTAAAACAGGAGACTTAAGCACCTCCCCCTGACCCAAGCATCTGCCTTCAATTTCTCGTAAGAAAAGTTGCTTTGCTATCTGGCAACTTGATCACTTCATAGAATCATAGAATCACAGAATAGTTAGTTCAAATAGGAGAGTGATAGCCTGCATAGCAGGGGAACACAACAGAAAGAGAACAGATACCACCACAATCACCAGACAGAGAAGTAACAATTAGCCTAGTTCTATATCAAGAATCAACTGATAAGTGCAATACAAATTCCTTACTGTTGGTCAGTGCTGTAGCCCTGCCTTTTGTTTTTCAGCTTGCAGGAGCTGAATTCCTTCTTCCTCTCTCAGGTCAGGGACGGAGTTATTTAGCAATAATACTTCTGTACTGATTAGCATCTATACAAGCAGGTGAGGTACTGAGTACCTCATGAAAAATGGCAACCTCCCTCCAGCCCGACTTAAGCCAGAAAGCAATCAGTATCTTACAGGATCAAGTCATTTTTGAGAAGGACTCTCATGCTCTTAACAGACTATGCTACAGCTCTCCCCACAAGGGCACCATTAAATTTAACATCATATACCTCAAAATGTGGCATAGGAGTAAGAAAGCTTCAACACTCACTCACTAGTGCCCATGAACTTCTGAAGATTAAACAGGAGGACATTTTCATTGTTTAGCCTGAACTGGTTCAACAGGTAAAGAACATACAACAAATTGGATGTGTTGCCTTTTCACCAGAGAGCACTTCTGAGCCCTAGAGCTGCTGTGTGATCCTGATGTCTAAGGAGACTCATGCGGGCATCTTGGTTACAGGCAAGTGCTGGCTGGAGCAATGAGACTGAGTGAAAAGGAAGTGAGGGGAAGGGAGGTGAAAGACATAGACAAGCCTCTTGGGTATGTACAGTGTGACAAAAAACCCCTGAGTTTTCTCCTTCAGCCATCATGCTCTGCTCTTAAATAAGCAATCATTGCATCAAACACCAGAGAAAGACAGGGCACCAGGAACATAATTGAGCAGGCTGCAAACTTTACATCATATGACTAGGTTAAGAACTGTCCATCCATAACATACCCAGTGCTCATCATCCTTCCTCTTTGATCTTTTCCACCTAGACAATGACAGCTTTCTTGCATCTTTTCACAGGATGTGCAGTCCTTGCTCACAGGGTCCCAGTTGGGCATTGGGAACTTGGGAGCTGCTCACATCTACTGATCTCTCTCCCCTCTCTCCTATTTTTGCCCCCTGAAAACACACACATTTCCTCTGCTACTTGCTTCCAAGTAGCAATTCTTGGGGAAGTGTACTCATGGTGACTGAGAGACATGAGAAAGAGACCACTTCACTGACGTAAAGATGGGGCTGTAGGAGACAGACGTTTTCAACAGATTTTGTGCATTCTGGTAAAAAAATTTAGAGAAGAATGTTAAATTCCAGTTAAAATAAAAATGATTTTAAAGTAATACCTGCTTGCAGGATCCCTTTAGTTTAATAACCAAAATACCTGTAAAAGACAGCAAAAGTACCTGGGGAAAACGTGATCTGATTTACAGTTCAGTTTCACAGCATCCCTCACCAATAGTAGGGGACTGAAGCAGTATAGAATAGCTGGTATTACACCTGACAACAAAAGGAGGGTGAGTTTTATGAGGCACAAAAAGGCTAAAACTTGTAATCCACAGCATAGTCTGACAGCACTTAATAAACCCACAGACAAAGCGTGTGCTGAGATAATGGAAATGCTACAGAAATCACCTGGTTTAGAAGCCAATGGCATTGGAGAATTTCTACTTTCACAAATAAAAATAGAAAAAATCATAACAACGTGGGGCTGAACTGAAGAAGTTAATAAAGCAAAGCCATTTCATAGAACACTGAAACAGTGGGTACAGAGACCAGCTTGCGTATAGGAAGCCCAGTGAAGCAATTCCAAATGTGTTCCCTGTAGCAAACTGAATGATGATGAAAGATGAAGATAAATTACAGTATCTATCGAGGTCTACATTAGAGATGCCAAGAAGCTTTCTGGAGTTTGTACAATATTCTGGGAATTAAGAAGATAGAAACAGGACTATTTGCTTGCACTGAAAATGACAGTCCTGTAATAAAGAAGGTTGCTGGTTTAAGGACAGACTGGTGCTAAACTGCACAGGCACACAGAAATCACACACTGCAGGTAAAGCAAAACTGACTCTGTAGGGAAACGAGAAAAAAAGAATCAGATTCATTAGTCCTGCTCTGAAACGGGTGTAAAATCTGTTTGGTTTTGAAGGGGATGATGTAATTTAGATTTCTTTACAAGTGAAAAAGGTAATCTTTGGACAGAGTTTGACAATAGAAGTTGCTTCTTTTTTCCGTGGACAAACCCCAAGCTAAAACCCTACCGAACTTCACAGAAGAATGATCAGGAACTACCTTGATAAGAAAAATGGCACTAAAGTAAAATAATAAAGATGACATTCTCTCTTGTGTACTGAGAAAGCCGCAGTAACTCAGCTGTAGGCAGCAGATACTAAATCCCTGTGTTGTGAAACAAGGAGATCACGCATCTTTCCACTCCGATAGATTCAGCTGATTGCTACCCATTTGAAGTGCAAGACAAGAGAAGACAACTGCTAGGGCTTGAAGTGGCAAATGCCAAGATTAAAATGCATTTGAATAGAAAGCTTATCTGCAGATGTTTATCTAAATTCCTGTCATCTTTGCCAATTAACCTTCTGTCATTTCCTCTTGATTTTTGAATCCTCTCTGGCTCACTCCAGCTCACTCCCTTTTTCCTTCCTCAGCAGTTTCTACTGGCTGTTTGCTCTGAAAAAATACCCCTTCTCACCCTTCTATGACTCAGCTCGTGCTTCTGGACTTTGTCCTGTTTCTCTCTTTCTCCATCCCCTTTCACTGCATGGCTCTCCTATCAGATGCTGGACCTGACAGGCGCCAAGTGCGTACAGAGATCTGCTACTGCTCATTTCAGTTGCAGAGGGGAGATGCAACCAGAGAAAGCACCATTGCAGGCATTTCCATGTCCCTGCGTAGCCAGCTGACTTCAGAGCATAGTTTCCTTGCCCCTATCCTGCCGTCTCCCTCTATTAATTCCATTGTCAGTCGCTCACAGGCACATGGCTACTCCTCAGCTCTGGCCAGCTTCAGAGTCCATTTATGTCTATTAAAGTAGATGCAATCTACCCCCAGCTCAAGCAAACAGTGTGGGATCTTTTTGGAAGGACTACGTAGGTGGCTCCAATGAAAGAGAACCTTCTGGACAAGATACAAAGTTGTATAAAGAGGAGGTTAAGCTTCCTAATTCTGCTTTCCTCTTTCTCTGCATGTTACAAGGAGAAGGACCAAGCCAGCCATTCCTTCTCCTGCATTTTTATCAGCATGTAATTTGTCTCTAAGGACTGTTTTCCTCTCCTTCATAAACCAGAGAGATTTTGCCCTGATGAGGCAAGTCTCTAGTAGGAGTCGAAGTCTAATTTCTCCACCTTAGAGAAAAGAACTTACCAAATTCTCGCTAACTCAAGCACAGTAATAAGGAAAACAGAGGTCATTGCTGCCCTCTATGGCATTTTAACCACAACATACACATTAAAGCATGTGGGAATATACACACAATTCCTTAATTATTCTCTCATTGAAAGAACTGATCAAGCACTGGCGCAAGTTCGTTAGGTCACGGTCACATTCCTTGTGTGCCTGCTGCTATATTCCCACAAACACTGGACTGCTTGGATTTACCTATGGGCTTAAAACTGAACAGAAGGCAACGACCATTTAAAAACACATCCATAGAAGCCTGTTATGTCTGCGTTTTTCTGTACTAGTGCTTCATTATTCCTGACATGGCGATTATGAGCATAGCACAAAGATACATGTCCTGGTGATGAGAAAAGCAACTGTGCTTATCTTAGTTGTGCACAGTCTAGCCTAGGCTTTTTTTTGGTCATTAACCCTTTACAGATGTGATTTTGTAGGTATCGTTAGCTACACATGCTACGGCGCACTGGTATCTATAAATAACCAGCAGACCATGCATAATGAAATAACAAGTCTTATGCTTCCCACAGCACCATTTGTAGTGCATTTGTTTTCATTTTGATGATTATGGGAAGTGCTCTGAGATAACGACTTTACATTTGCTATTTGGAGTTAAAAGACTTAACACAATAAGGGCCCACTCCTGAAGCCACTATTTTCATCCAGGTTTCTAGGTGCGGAAGGAATGCATCCTCCTTTGTTAGAAGAATCATAGAATAGTTAGGGTTGGAAAGGACCTTAAGATCATCCAGTTCCAACCCCCCCTGCCGTGGGCCTTGCACTAGACTATGTCACCCAAAGCTCTGTCCAACCTGGCGTTGAACACTGCCAAGGGTGGAGCATCTACCACTTCTTTGGGCAACCCATTCCAGTGCCTCACCAACTTCACAGTAAAGAATTTCTTCCTCATATCCAATCTAAACTTCCCCTGTTTCAGTTCGAACCCATCACCTCTTGTCCTATCACTACAGTCCCTGACGAGGAGTCCCTCTCTGGCATCCCTGTAGGCCCTCTTCAGATATTGGAAGGAAAAGTAAGGAACACTCTATTTTTGTAGCTATTGCAGATTCCTGAACTTGGGGCTGTTCAAGAGCTTGGGCTGCACCTTGCCTTTTGAGCATCAGGAAACTGGAAGCAGGAGTAACAACCTTTGATTAAGGACAGAGGGGCAGTGTAATGACTGTTAGCTATTAGTTTCAAGTGGTCTTATTAGAAATGAAGGGAAAGAGTCTTCTCATCCAGGGAAAATCTGAGAGGCCAATGAAATGTTCCTAATTTAACCTAATTAACCTAATTTAGAATTTTTAATTTAAAATAAATTCTTAATTTAGAATTTTTTTAATTTTTAGAATTAGTAACCCTAATTTAGAATTCCAATAATTTAGAATTAGTTTAGAACTTAGATTTCTATAATTCTCGGTTTAGAAGTCCTCAAAATATTTACATTAAGGGCAACATCTCTGATTTAGCCCCCACCCCCCCAGTGACAATTTTGATGCCACAGGCTGTTTTCATGAAGGATTGCAGCTTAGACAAATTGGATTTTGCAGTTAATAATATTACATAGAGATCCTTAAACATCTCTAAATCTCAGCCTCCTATTTTTATCTACCTACACAACACAGCTATCTAGAAGATCTTTGGATATTAAAGCAATGTTTTCCTTCTCCCTGCCCCTCCATCTCACCCAACAATAAAATTCACTGAGATAAGCATTCTGGAAAAGGGAAAAGTGAGCCAATAGAGAGACACATTAGTAAACATTTAATGTAAAGGAGAGGCTGTCTTCTCTAATTAGGTACCATGTTTTTGACTGGAGATGTTTTGGAGATGTTCTTCTTGGTGCCTGAAGTCTTTTCCCATACCATGCAGACACTGAGCAACTTGCATCTCCTAGTGGCTCCAGTTAGGAAGGCAAGGGTCTGTTGCAATTGCTAAAGAGCGCGGCAGTATTTCTGTCTTGTAATCCCTGTCCAAGTGCTTTTCTGTGCCAGTGGAGAGGCGGAGAAACACCCCAGGGGGCCAGAAGCCATTGCCAGACTCTCCTCCCTCTTACTGCATCTGAGCAAATGACCGCATTTATTCCCACGTGTTGTTTCTGTCTGAGTATCAGCTCTGTTTCTGATGGAGAATGAATCTCCCGCTAAGATTTTAACTAGGTTTTCAACAGTTTTTCTCCACAGCTTGCATTTCAGTTCCATGAGGGCTTCAATTAGCTCACAAAGAAGGGATGAGGCACTATTTCCTCCTTCCACTCTTTGAATATTTATTTCCATCTTGTCATCCTTGTGCTTTAGTTTTGTTATTTTTATGTTTTCTTTGTTTTACATTTCGCTTATTTCAGGCCTCTCCTGGAAATCTGGTATCTACTTATTTTATTCCTGCCTTTTCCTGGTTTTTTTGACTTTACTTTTTCTACTGTGTTTCTTGCTTCTTTCCGTTTATCTTTTAGAAGAAGTAACATGGTCTGATTTCTGATCTATGCACTAATTCAAATCTACCTTCCTTCCACCGCTCAGCTTTAGAAGTTGGGTTTTTTTTCAAGGGGTGGGTAGTAAACCAGCTATGTCACTCTTTCACAAACTTTCCAAATAAGAATAAAAATGGTGACAATAAAACAAACACTAAACCAAAAGATTCACTGTAACTGTCCAAAACAGCAGAAATAAGAAATGAGGGGGGAAAAAATATCCCAGTTATCTACTGCTTATTTAATATCATTATGCCAAAGTCCTCTACTGTTCATGCTAATTCATACATTTCATGACGAAAAACAGTCCAAGAAAATGTCTTACCTGATTCATATCAAAGACGTGAAACACCCGCTCAATATACATGTTTGCTTGAGGGTTCATATCGTGTAAACCCAGTAATTTCTTGAACTCATGGAGAGTAATTTGCCCAGAGGGGCATTGCTTCATAAATTTCTGGTACCACTGACTGTTCTCCATTGCAGCAAAATCATCAGCTGATTCCCCAGCACCCATAGCACCGTCTGCCCTTCGTCTCTGTCCACGCTGCACTGTTTGCTGTTGAGTGGAGCTCTTGTGTTCCCTGGCTCACCTCCAACCAGAAATCAACCACAAACCAGGAGCTGGAAAACTACCACAAACCCCATAAAGATCCCTGCAGATCTGGATTAGGTAAAAATAGAAGCTGCATGGGATCATCCTTCATGATCTGTTTGAATGCTGGCAGGCCTGTCAATGTGGAGGGCCTTCTCTCTGGCTGGAGTTACCTTGACATGTGCTCAGCCTGCAGAATTCTGCTGGGGCTTTCTTGAAGACAAAACATGACATTTGTGCTCATGTTGTCTAAGATCTTGTGGCAGGTTTGCAGCTTTGGTACTTTTGCTAACTTACAATGCTTTGCACCTAAAAATGCCGAGGCTGAGATGACTTTGAATGCTTGCTAAACTGTAAAATGGTTTTGCTGTGCTTTGTTTGGAGACCTTTGCGTTCAGCCCCTTGGAAACAGGGAGGATCATAAATCCTGCAAAATACTGATGATGTGTATGGTGACTCTGGTGTGTGCCAGTAAGTGTTCACCCAGCTGAAGGAAGATAATATATAAATGGACCATACAGCATCATAACATTAGCATTGAAAAAGAGATGTTCTGGTAATCTCTCACAGGAAACATCAGGATATATAAATACAAAACCTGGTGAAATTCACACACCAGAAACTGAAGAAAGAATATCAATCAGAGCTAGTGAAATTAAGGAAGTGAACTTTTTAAGACAAGACAGACTCTTCATGACTCCCAATTCAAAGGAAATACTTTGAGTTTGACTTAACATCCCACGTAAATCAACCGCGTGCTAAATACTTTTCAAATCGTCTTAAGGTAAAAAGAACTAGGAACATGTCCTTATGTATATGATTCTGAAACATAGCAAGAGCGTGGGGAGCCAGTAAAAGTAATCATATTGCGTCATTTCATAATCTACTTAACAGACACGTTCTGTTCACACAGTCTCAGTGATGGGTTTTCAGATAATAAAGTGATAGGAAATTGAATACTTAAAGCACGGCACATTCAGTGTCATAGAAACTGGAAACTGATAGAGGCACCTTCAGCAGTTTCAGGTCCATGGAGAAGCTTGCATCACATCAAAGTCTGTTGTTTGCTTGGAATCTCACTTCCTAAATGCCAAATACATGCAGCAAGAGATTAGATCCCAAATCCTTTTCCAGTAATGTCAAAGATCTGGCAGTGATTTTTACCATCATGGCAGCAGGCAAAGTTGGATTCTCTAACAGAAGGAAAATAACATATAGATGTCAGAAAAAAACCCCATAATCCTAACCTGAGATTTTCAACTTTGAAATATAATTACACTGCAGTGGGCAAGACTGAACCATAATGACTTGATGCATCCCTGAATGTTATGCCCCTTCAGAACTTTGGCTTACGTGTAGTTTCTTTCACAAACCCATAATACACCTGCTTATTCTATTAAGAAAGAGTTAAATAGTTTCTGCCAACCAAATTAGGTAGGTTGTTATTCCACTGAAGTATAAGGGAGGGCAGAAAGACTTGATTCATCTAACTTGCAAAGAGCTGAATCATCTTGCAAAAGATCCTTTAGGTCTGCTAGGCAAAGAAAGGAGTCCGAGCTGGATTTCTGTGTTAGGATCAGGATCCAGAAGACAAATGCTTTTTGATTGTACTACACATAAGTCATGCTCCTGTTAGAGAGGTGTCAAGATACTCAGAATGATCAAGAACATCATGAAGATACTATTACCAAGAAAGCCAGTACCAAGACATACAAGTCCCAGATGTGTTACTTTTGACAAGCTGGTATGCCAAAAGCTCATTCTTCTTCTTATATAAATCTGTTTCCTAATCCAGCCTGAAGCCCTAGAGACTGACTTCACAGGAAACATACATTACAGCAGATAACCATACACATCATCTCAACCTAAACAGACATGGTGTGATTCTCACTGGGGAAGCTTATGAGGTCCTGACACATGGCTTGAGAGGTCGAGGTCCTTGGTTGCTACAGGCTTTTCAGTGGGGCTCTCAAGACAGGGTAAGAGGAAAATAAAACTGAGCTCAGCCTATCTAGATGCTATATGTTGAATCATCTCAATCTTGTAGTTAGTTATACTGTTGTCATTCCATTAAAAATTATACTGTTGCTATTTAATCAAAAATAGATTTTGGGGGGGGGGTGTTATTATTAAAAAGGAAAAGGTAAAATAGTCAGGTAAAACATTCTGGTTCACTTGATCTATTTCTCTAAGTGTTTAAGCCTTTCCAGCCACTAAATTATACAAGTAGATTGGACAAGGACAAAACTTGCCAGGCTTTTATCTGGGAGTAAATGCCACATTCTTCATATTATTTCCAGCTGCAAAAGGACACAGACTATACAATCTCATGTATATAACTATTCCAAATGTGCCATTCCAGTTCTGCCTTCTAAATATCTCTTCCTGTGCTATTGCTGCAACAGCTCAATTGAGAAAGCATGCAATAAAATCTATGCCTCAGATTACAGTAGCTAACGAAGGACTGTTGCAACATCTTGCAGAATTGGAAATTAATATCAAATCTTTGGTGGGAGCTCATTATTAAATAAGGAGGTTATAAGCCTAGCATAAGCAGTTTTATAGTGGATTTTATGAAGCCCAAAAGGCCAAATTGTTGTTTAATTTCATTAAAATGAGGGTGTGGGGAGGTGTGTTGGGGGTAGAGTTCCAAACGGATAAGACATCTTTTTCTGTCTAACATGGAACATTAATTAAACAAGCTCTTTTGGGAATAGCAGAATAAAAGCCTACATTTATATAGACTCTGTCTTTTGTTCCCTAAGTCACTGCAGCCTGGCACCCCAGCTCCACCCTGTATCCTCACCAGGAGAAAAGGAAACAAGTGCCTGATTGTTTTGCCAGCTTGTTGGTGCCTTAATGGATAAAAGCTGAATTCTGTATGAGTAGGTCATTCATTTTGGGTGCGTCCCTGCTACCCAGCTGCCAATTTTGTATGAAAACTGTAGGAAGTAATCAGCTGGAATGCCTGCTCTTTCAAATTTCATTGAAATATGCCAATTGATTAAAAAGTTATGGGGAAACAGGAGAAAGGGATCAGAGATGGATGCACGGGACTACGTAACAGTCAAACTCCGATGCATCTATAACCTGGCAAGCTTTAGGCATACATCTTAATATTCATCAGGTAACTTGAGCAAGTTACTCCCTGGGTGCTAAGCTATTTGTACTGGAAGGGAGGACCTGCAATTGGTAACCTGTAAAAAACCAACCAACAAAAAGTCATCCCGCTCTCCCTGCTCTTCCTCCGCCACCCAAAAAACCAAACCCAAAGCTAACCCAAAACCCCCCAAACAACACTGAACCCCCCTCCAAAAGCTCCCCACCTTTTTGGCTTGGAGTTATTTCCCTGTTTAGACAGGTTCCAGGTTTACCTAAAGCTTGTCTTCATACAGAATGACTAGCTACATTTGCTAACTCTTTTTTTCCCTTACAGAAAGATACTCTAAATAACTTAGCCATAGAAAAGCTCTTTTCACAACTGTAACGTTGGATTGTAATGACTGAATTGTATAAAAAGCAAATGTCAGCATCTATATGCACATTCTCAATGCTCTAAGTAATATAGACAAGTGAAGTAAACTGTTAAGAATTTTGATTCCATGTAGTATTACAAAGACTGCAAATAGTAGAGAAAGCTGAATGGGGTAAGATGGCAAAGAGCAGCTGTGCCTTGTTTGTGCCTAATTTATTCTGCACTCTTTGCCTGTACTGGATAAACCATTTACTGCGTACAATAGATATTTTCAAATACATTGACCAGTATCAGTGGCAAGTTCTCCTCGGCATTTCTGTTGGCACAAAGCTATCTGAAGGATACTTTTATCTTCTCTTTCCACACCCTCAGGTATCGCATGGCAAGCACTTAGTTTCCTTATACCTGTGGTTGCTGGTGTGCTGTCAACTTGACAGAAGCCTGATTTTCCAAAAGCATTTATTTCACATTCCAGTTTTCTGAAAAATAACTGAAATCGGCTGCAGGTTCAACACTTGTCAGTATTTGTCTAAAATAAATCTTGGATCTATTTCCAAATGTTTTCCAAGAGCACATTAAAGCTAACCTGAAAAAGCTCTCATATAGGCTCAGACCCTGTCCATGCGTGTCACGCAAGCAAGTTGGCGTCGATAAAGCTTTGCTGGGGAACACAATACATCAATTTATTAATTGGAAAGGACACATTAAGTTGACAATTTCTGCTGGTCAGTTTCCATGTGTACGGACTAGAAATTTGCTCATCATCTGTAATTAGCACATTTATTGAGTTAGGTGATACTACTTAATCGAATTCCAGTATATTTAACCATCTGCTAATTGGCAGGGGGAGGAAAACAGCATGCAAAGAGCCTGATGTTATAAGAACAGGACTTGAAGTTTATGTAAAAAAAGAATTATATAATATAAAAGATATAAATATATAAAGATATATAAAGATATAAATATATAAAGAATTAAATAATACCAAAAAGCCAAGATGAACTGGGGGTGGGAGTGTGCGTGTGCAAATAGAGATAACAAGAGAACCATGTAAGAAAGGTACTGACTCTGGGAATTCTTAGTCTTTTGGGCACCATACAATTTCTGGAACAAATATAATTCATTTTATAACAGAGAACAGAAAGGCCATTTCTGGAAACTGAAACTGTCTGGAGTAGTCCTGGCTACAATTATGACCACTTTTAACCTGCCACGAAAGTCGTTCATGTAATGTAATAACACCTTTTTCATTTCATCTGTGAATTTATTGAGATCAGGGTTGTAGGTAGAGAACACTAATGCTGTTTTCTTTTTTTCTCTTTTCCTTAGTAAGTTTTTATACCATGAGGGGACCACCTATTCTATTATCTGGAAGCAGACTTTGATTTTGAAGTATTGACAATTCAGCCTAAACCTGATATCAGTCAAGGACAAATACTTCCATAGGAATTACAGATGACTCTCAGAAAGTCTCATTTTGGCTTAAGGGAAAAATAACAAGGCACAGTCTTCTGGATAAGTCTCATGGCTAGAAGAGACCTCTATGAACACTGAGTTTGAAGACCATAAGACAGCAACACCACTAAGAGCTGCTCTTGGGATGACCTAGCAAGTTAAGCAACAAAATCAGGATGATGGATCAAAACCAGACAGATAAGTCTTTGGAAAAGGGGGATTGAGTGATACCAAACTAAGCCACAGAAGGTGCTCAGAATGAATTGAGACACAAAAGGCAACAGAAGGAATCACACTGTGTCTGTGTTGCATGATGTTAAAGCATTAATACCTATGGATACAGCCCAGCGCTGCTTTAAAGCAAAGTTATATAACTAAAACTTGCAATTATTAACACACATTGAAAACTACAATAAAAACCAGGCTTCAAAGATGAGGAACCAATCAAAATGTATTGGAGTGACTGCATGCAATCTTCAAAATGGCAAAATGTACTGGGAACAAAGCATTCAAAAGTGTTTGTCTGCCACTTGCGCTTATTTGCCTCCAGTTTTCTGTTGAATCACCTCTGAATCACTTCCCTTACCTCAAAACAGTCAGCATTGCCAGCCCTCTGAGACATGCCGCTGAATGCATCAGATGATACAGCCATAAGAAAGCCAGGAAGTTAAGAAGGAATTCTTACCTTATTCATGTCAAATGTGTGAAATACTTGTTCAACATAGCTGTTAGCTTCCGGAGTAAGTCCATGTAGATCCAGGACGTGTTTAAATTCATGCAGACAAAGCTGTCCAGATGGGCATTCCTTCATAAATTTTGTGTACCAGTGGTGAATTTCCATAGCATTAATGTCATCCGCTGATCCAGCAGCACCCATAGCATCAAACATACCAGGTAACCTTTTTCAGTATTTATTCATCCAAATATTGATTCTTGCTTCTCAACAACCACTTAAACACCAACTCTGCTTTTGAGAGCTACTTTAAACCTCTTACAGATCACTACTAATATAGACTAAGTAAATATAGCACCCTAGCAAGATTACTGGTGCCCAGTTTTAGTGCACCATGGTTTTATCAGCTGATTACAGTCTTTGTGCACAGTCAGTCTGCAAAGCCTCAGCAGGGCATGAGGACCGATTAATGCTGATTCTCATCTTGCATTGGCATCTGTGGTGCTAAAGCTGTGTAAACTGGATGAATATTGAATAAGCGACATGCAGGGACTCTGAGAGTAGTTTCCAAACCTTTGCTTTAATAATTCACAAGGTTTCAACGAAACCTTCAGCCCCATTTTAATATTTGGATGCCTTTTGTGCAGCTGCCTTGTAGCAACTGAATTTCCATTTTTATTACTTCTGTATGTACCATATCTATATAGTCCAAATCTTACCCTACAGGCCAAAAGTGCAACATGATTTGACTTGGATAACCTGGAAAAACCTGAAAGCAGCTATACACTGGGCACAAAACTCTCGCCATTGGCCTTAGACAGCAGCTCTTCGCCTGAGCATCTGAGTCTTGTGCAACCCAGTGTTGTCCTGTCTCCCCACTGCCACTGCTCATTCAGTCCCATGATTTCCCTTCCCTTGCCAGCATGAGTGCTTGTGGTTGCACTTGGGAACAATTGTAAGAACAGATCCAAGGCAAAAGCTTGCAATCAAACTGAAGGCTTTATATATATATAATTATATATATGATTAATATATTAATAATAATACGATAATATATTATATAATATATAATAATGTTATATGATTAATATATTAATATTTATATGATTAAATATAATAAGCTTTAGTCATGATTTAAATTTCGCATTGCCTGATCTCACAGAACATTGCATTGTACAAGAGGACAGATTAAGTGGGTATGGGAGCAGGTGACCAGCAGTAGAGGGGGTGGAGGACTGCTTCTTCTGCTGATTCAAATCGTCCCTTATTTATCTACAAGGAAACTTGTACAGCAATGTCATAATGTCTGTGCTGGGTAGTGGTACAGAGCGGATTACAGTTTTACTGTATTTAAGCCTTACAGCCTATGCTATGGCATGGGGTTGAAGACTAAACTGGTAGAACGCGAAAATACAGTTGTTATACTTAAGCCTACAGTAAAGGTGTTGTCTCCCTGGTGGCACTCTGATGGTGTCTCACAAAATGAAAGGTGAGCACTACCCAAGCAGCATTTCTCTTTCAACTGTCGGAGGAGAGCACAGCTTGGCTGCTCCGGGAGTTCTGGACAGCTGCATCAGTTGAATTTCCCTCTGGGCCAAAATTCAGGCTGGCTCAGTATGAAAAGCAGCATCAACAGCTACAGGAGACAAGTTTGGCCTGAACACTGCAAAGAAACTGAATGTTATGGTTGGGCATGCCACAAAACTTTGGTTTTCAGGTGGCACGAGGGATGAGTGGAGGTGCACCCACTAACTGAACCTGGGCGAGCTGCCCCTGCAGCAGAAGGTTTAAGGCAGGCTCTGTGTAACAGCGTACAGGTTCACATGCTCATCCAGTATTTTGAACTCTGTTTAATTCTTCAGGCAAATAAAACCTGGGACAAACTAATCATGTAAGATCAGAAGTGCAATATATTTCTCAGAAATAGATAGAAGCTTTCACTGCAAAAGGTGAGAGGGCTGGAACAAGCTGGGCTCTGAGTGGAACAGGTTTCAGCACATATTTATAACTATACTGCATAAATCAGTGTCTGCAGCCAGTCAGAGCAATGCTGCTGAAGAGGGAGAGGAGGGGGAAAAAAGCACACCTGAATGCCTAGAGGAATTCAATAGTGATATATATGTAGCTATCATTTAAAGGTGGTATT
This sequence comes from Psittacula echo, assembly GCF_963264785.1. NCBI lineage: Eukaryota > Metazoa > Chordata > Aves > Psittaciformes > Psittacidae > Psittacula > Psittacula echo. The sequence goes on from NC_137736.1 coordinate 2,424,944, forward strand.
TATAATCTCTAGTCTTCCCTTGCCCCTCTTACGGCAGTCTCCCCAGAGCAACAATAGCAGTCTGCTAGTGTGCTGTCAGTTGTAGGGTCAAGGCCTTCAGAAGCAGCAGGGATTACCCATGTGAAATGCTGAATAAACCCAGACTAAATCTGAAACATGCAAAATGGTATTTTAAATACTGCAAAATATCACTCGCAGGCAAAGAATGCTGTATTTGTAACAACCAAGAACAGCAAGCAAAAGACAGCTTCAAGAAGCAGTCCTCAATCTCTTACGTTTGTTCATCAAATCTAAGTTTTCAATAGCTACTAACTGGAAATGCAGACCCAGAATTTTCCCAATGTACATCTCCCAAATGTCTTGTTCCACAAAAAGGGGCAATGTTTTCAAACTCAAATGTTACTCAGACTGCCACCGTTTCCAGAAATAACAACAGCAGTGTTCAAAGCTTAAAACCCCAACCCAAACCCACAGGTTTCAACCGTAGGTTTCAGAAGCCACAGACAATTGGTTTTTTGTAAATATAGGGGCCTATAATCGGTTTTTTTTGTACTTTTTCATATGTGCTTCTGAAGAAAACAACAGCATGAATGTGAGCCATCTCCGCCCTTGAAAGCATACGTATTTCTTTCATATGGCATGGAAGAATCTCCTAACACTGTTGTGTTTGTCCTTACAGAAGACAAGGTTAAAATGCCAGGGAAATGCACATTTTAAGTCACTCTTCAAGATAACCATCAAGCTGTTGTAAAGTTTCTATGCGATGAATCTGAAAAACCTAAAGTTTTACAGCATTTGAAAAACAAGCATATGAACAGGCACAACTGCTTACCAGCAAAGGTCCTAATTAAAGATATAAGATGTATAAAGGTATAAGAGAATACCCAGGAGACTTGAAGAGGCAGTGCAATAGCGTAGAATAAAATGGAAACATGGAAGCTAGCCTTAAGTGCAAGTAGGAGAAGAAGCTGCTTTTAAAGGAGTTCTTGTAGGCCACGTTCCTGTTAGGATAGCTTTACTGGGGGGGTTATAGTGAGGAAGTACACACAGATTAGAAAGGCTATGCTGGCAACACTGTTCTTTTTAGCAATTTAATATCCTCACTTTCACTCTGAGGAAAAAATGCTTCTCAGGTTAAAGTGCAGTTTTCTCAGACTTAATGGATCTGCACATCCAGGTTAGTTAGGGATTGTATTCCTTCATGTGTATAGCCTGCACTCAAAGGTCCAGCAATTAGAATGAGGGAGAATGCAGAAGTAGTGAAGAGCTTGCACTGTAGGTCTGCAAGCAATGTGATATAACGGGGAGGGAAAGCAGCTATGAGGAAGAAAAACACACATCAGAGAGACTGATGGGACTTTGAGAATGTGAGGCACTTCAAGAAAGGATGGAGAAAAGACAAAATTCTGCCATAAAACAAGTAGGAGGCCTGGAAAGAAGCAGATAATTCATGCATCAGAGTGGAAGCCAGAGTTTAATTCCAAAGACTTATCCCAGCATCAACAATGGTACACAGAAACCCATTGCCTGAGTAATGCCTGTATCAAATACATACTATGTGCTTAGTCTCCTCTGAATGTGATGGGGATAAAAAAACCCAACTCACAGGTCACCTGGAGCCTCTCAGCACTGTACCAGATGGCACCTTCATACGTAATCAAAGTGACTTGAGGCCAGGTTATGAACTAACACAGGTTATGAAATAAAGGCCCTTGAGACTCTGCAAAACAGTATCTAGGAAATGTCAAGGTTTTATGCACGATGGTATAAAATATAGGGGATAATTTAATTAAGCATTTGAAACATAAAAATCACACACAAATAAGGACAACAATACCAGGGCAGAGAAATCAACAGCTATTTTATGGAGAAGCTTCAAGGGACTAAACTCTGACACCCACTTTGTCCCCACAGCAAAGTTCTCACCAAGTCTCTCTCAGTATTATATATTAGCACCATCAGTATCTGCAATCCACAGGAATAAGATGCCTGGACTTTCAGGATGTAGGAAGACAGGGCCATTTAGAATTTTTATCTGATCCCTTTGCTATAGTGACAGGCAACAATCTCATCTGTGGCCATAGAAATCAGGTCACCAAACTGAAACATCTTATCTTCATTTAACCTCAAAACAGGCTTTCTGGAATCCTTTGAAACGTTCCTGCAATGTAATTTGAGGTTTTCAGGGTTTTTTTATAAAGGATTTTTGGTAATTATACTGTGGAACTGATTACCAGAAGGTGATGTGGAGGTTAAAAGTAAATATGAGTTCCAAAAGCAATTAGACAATTTCAAGGAGGAAAAGCCCGTTAAACACATTTAATGAACTCGATTGAATGGCCATAGGCTACTTGGAGCAGAGAGGGTGACTGAGAAGTACCTGTTCCACAGGCACATAGTCCTGGCTATTGCCAGAAACAGAAGAATGGCCCAAAAATACTTCTGACCTAACCAGTGAAATCTGGCTATTTTTATATACTAGGTATGATCCAAACAGTGTTTAATTGGCTTATCTTTATCCACCTGGTGGTCAGAGCGACTGACTGAAGAGCAACCATTATGGACAAAAATGATGCTATTGTGAAGGTCCTGGCTAAGATGGATGTCTGAGTCAATGCAGGCAAGCCCACTTTATTTGCAGTTTGCACATTTATCATAAAAGCACTGATGGAAATTATTTTTTCTGTGCAGTTTCTATTTGCGTCTTCCCGTCATTTTTCCACACAGGCTTAGTGCTTTCTTACTAGGACCCTTTCTGTTTCAATTGCCTGTAAGCTTCTCAGTGCGCTTGCATGAAAGTATACGACACCGAATGCACAGCAATGAACCTGTAAATTGCATTATGCCATGTATCTGTTTTCTTAAGTGATAAAACAACATACATACAGAAATCTCCTTGCTAACAAAAGTCGTGATGCATACAGGGACAAACCAGTGTTCTACTGATGTTTGATAAACAAAGGAAAGAAAAACCTAGGAAGAGTTAAGGCAGCAAACAGCGAGGAGATGACTAGATGGCACTTAACTTGTAATTCTTCCTCTTCCATGGTTTGATTTTATTCTTTTAAATTATTATTAGTAATTAATTTGCTGTGGTTCACAAACTTTATTAAATGCCTCTTAGAATTAATTTTTGAAGTTATTTCTAAACTGTTGGTAAGGTTACTTAAGTAATATTCTAATGCTTCTAAAGCACTTTATAAAGTATTAAGGTGACATCACTGTCTTTCTGGGACTCTTCTACAACACTGATACTATTTCACCTTTATAAAACCCCAATAAACCAAAACCAAACAAAAGGCAATAATCCTTGTACCCCCACCCTAAGTGGAAAAAAAAAGATAGGATAAATCGAAGTTATTCCTCCTTCAGAAAGATACTAAATATCATCAAATTCACCAAAAGCAACTAATGAAACAGTTTAACAATTGATATTTGAAAGGTGATTATACAAACTTAAGTTGAAGGACATACGTAACATGCTTAGCACCACGCACCACTAGCCTTGATAATTTGGTTTGATAGCAGTAATTCCATCTAAGCTGTCAGTCCTTGCTGGGGTGGAGTCTAGGATTATCTCAGGTACAGGAATTCAAAGCACACAAAGCATCATCTTCCCTCTGAGCACCTGGGCGCTCGGTGAGGAATGGAAGCAGGTTTAGCTCCAGCGCACCAGGGCTTGTCTCCCAGGCTACAAATAATCCATAGATGGACATCTGTGTTATCTATATGCATCTATGTTTACAGATAGACAAGCAACTAAGTGTGAAAGCCCAGGACAGACAACATTATTTTTTTGTTTAGAAAGACTTGAAAATAAATGTAATGTCCCCTGTGAAGGTACTTTAGTAATTCTGCCATCTTTCCCCTCGGACAACTGCTTTCCTTGAATAGCTGCATTACCAACTCACAGCTTTGCTGTTGTGCTCTGCTTTGTAGATGCAGTGAGAGAGGGACAGGCTTTTTCTCTGTGGTTTTTATTTGGGGTTGTTTGGGGGTTTTTATTATTCTTAAATGAAATGGGCTTTCAAATCTAAAGAGGCTGGTTTGTACCCTGGATAAAGGCAAATCTGCACTCCCTTTACAATACATTTCTACCACTAACTTCTATACGTATTCATCTGCGTGTAGAGAATTACTAGCTAATAGCCCATCAACTTAGTACCAGCATTTAGTCTCACATTCTGAGAGGCAATACACAAAACCTAAACCAGCATGGAATTTAATTAGAAAGAAAGATGGGGGAAAAAAAAATCTTTTGACCTTTTATAGTTTATATTCCTCAAGAGGAATTTCATCACCACTGTGATATGCGGCACTAACCGTGCTTGTCTCACACCACCACAGCAATCTCAAAGCTAGTTCCTGACTGCTCTAATTCTTGACAAACTTTAATACATGAAAAAATATCATAGGCAGAACATTTATTCAAGTGATATTTTTTTCCACTGAGTGTTGACAAAGACTTACTCTATATTTTAGGCTGAAAAATTGACTAAAAAACATGTTAGAGAATTTAGTCTTCACTAAGAAGTTGCACTCTGTGAGTAGGAAGGCAAAGCTTTGATCCTTCTAGAAGAGGAATGTACATGCTTAATCAGCACATGCAATTAAAATAAAGACACAGGAAATCTGGTAGAGCTTAGAAAATAAAGATTATTGTTTCCAGACAATTTTGATGTATCACAGATTTCTTTCTTGCATATTTAATGTATTTTCAGCATCATGTAATAAGGCCAGCATATCAGGATTCACTGTTGAGAGTAAACCGCTTGAAGCCTAAGCTCTGAAGAATTGGGTTCAGACTTGCAATCAACATTTGAAAAGAAACAAAGAAGAAGAAAAATTACTGGGCTTCCAAAGCTGTTCAAAGGTTCCATTTCATGACAAGAAACGTGCTCTCCAGCTTAAGAAGGAGGTTACATATTCTGTTTGCGAAAGCAAGTAGGTTCCCTTCAGCTATTATACTTGAAATAGAGATCTCAAGTGATCTTCCAATTTCATGAGATGCCATTTTAAGGAAGTCTCTAATCTGTTCCAAACTTCAATTTTCTTAGAGAATAAAATATCCACTGAACTGGCAGAAAGTCCCAGGAAAACATGGACAAAAGTTCTCATTACTTAAATATCACACGTTCAGCATGGAACAGAGAGCATGAAGATGTTACCAACTTCTTTTCCTATAGAGACACAAAAGGGAAACAAAAATCTAAGCACTCCAAGTTAATTTACTTACTAAACCAGGCCTCATATTTGAAAAGCACATCACAGTGAATTACGTGAACTATCCTTGGAAGCACGTGCTGTTTGCATGAGCCTGGAAAACTGACCTTTAATAGACTAATATTGCTTAAAAATCATCACGTTGGTGGATTTGTCTCAAACACAAGATACGCCTCCTAGAGCAACTTCTCGTCATCTGAAGATTCAATCAAAGATAACCACCCTGGTTTTGGAATAATAAGTTTGAGACCAAATTTTCCAACCTGTTATCAAAGAAATTAATGTATTCCACAAAACACATTCCACACACACACACACAAAAGTGAACCATATTCTTTCTGCATTATCTTTTGATACTCTCAACTGAACGATGTTTGGCAACAATAACTGAAATGTAAAGCTGTGCGCAGGCTTAGTCTTAACCTCTTGGTCTACTTCACGTAATTGAAGAAGTGTCTCTTGAGTATTAAACATACTTCTGTTAATAAATCCAAGAATATAAATCAAAGAAGACTCTTTTCCTTGGAAAGGAGCATCCAAAAAGAAAAATTGCACTTGTCTAATAGCACATCACCTTGGAACAGAAATGAGTTTTGAATACTATCTTTTACCTGGATTTAGGATGAGTCGGACTCTTCCAATTGTCCAGGAGGAGTCTCTAGTTGTTCTGGTTTAGAAGGAAGATTATTAATACTTACATTCAGGAGGTATTGTGTGTGTGTGAAAGGAATCAAGAGAAGTTTGTAAATGAAAACAACAGAACAAAAGGAAATAGAGGAAGGAGGGAACACCAATTAAGTTCAGCCTATAAAAGCCCTAGAGGAGCAAACTAACTCTTCATTGTCAGCTGGTGAATAACGAGATCTTCACAGCTGAGTTATCCTCCTATACCTTAAAGGTACCATTGGAGTATAAAAAAACAATAAGTCTGCAGTACTGGGGAAAAAAAACAGGACAACAAATAAACCTGCCCTATGATATTGATGATATAAGTTTCAAATCCTTTGACTGAAAATGAAGTTGACCGGAAGAGCCATAATGGCTGTTTAATTCTGCAGATGAATTCCTGGGAAAGCTTGAAAATCTGAAGTCTGTTGCTGTGACAAACCTGTGAATGTGCCCTTTGGACAACCAGCCACTGGTATCTTCCAGTAACGTAAGCCCCCAGTAAACATGCATAAGTTGTAAGCTTCCCTGATAGTGCAAGACAGCATAGGAAAAAGTATAAAAGAATGCTGAAAACAAATCTCTGTGTTTCTTGGGTCCTTGGTGGGGAAGCGTTTCAAACTTTGCATGGAAATATCTGATCTCTGCTTCTCACCTTAAAGGTGTCTGCAAGCTGTTGCCTTTCGAAACTGAGTCAGAAACATGCAGAAGCTGAAGCAAAGCAGCTTATTAACAGGGGCAGAGTGAGCTGCAGCGTCCCTGCATGGTGCTGTAGTCCTGTCTCCTGAGTTCATCAAACATCTGCGAGGTTTTAAAAACAAGAGGGTAACTAATTGGTCCACAGAGGCAAAACATAGCAACTGAGCAGCTTCGACTTCTTGTAGCTTGGTCAGAGCTTTTATGGAGAAAGATTACAGAGCGTGCTTACAGGACTTCAGCGCATGCTATTCCATTAGAAGAACTAGCAGAAAATTTACTTAGTGGCCAGTTTCCAATTTTGTTCATTTTTAAGTAGCAGAAAACTACATTTTGTGGAAATTAATTCTGTTTTTTGATAATACTAGATAATAAGATAATACTAGACCATCTGGCAGCCATAGTGTGTAATTTGCTGTGTTTAAAATTAAAGAACCGGACTGCAGGCCAACTCTTCGTACTACCCAATGTGTCTTCAGTATGTGTGTGCTAGCTGATGCCATAATGTGGCTTCCACACAGAGCCATCGGAAGGACAGAAAGCTTTTCCTATTTTAACTTTACATCAATGGTGGAAGAAATCCGTGTTTTTACGTAACACTTCTTTGTGTTTCAGATGAGAAGCTGCACCACGGAAAGAGATTTGTCTCAGAGCTGCAGTGAAACCATGCTGGGGTCAGAAATAGCGTGTGCAGATCTCACACCTAACTCAGTGACTTGGCATCTGAGGATAAGGTTCTCTCCCACTCCACTCGCACCAGCCTTGGAAAGGGTGCCAAAGAGCTGCCTTCTGCTGCAGAGATGTGACAGCTTCCACTGAACAGTGTACAGTGTCTTTACTCATGTCACTGCATGCACGCTGTTTGTGAGTTTTGCAAGGAGAGTAAGAGTAGCATCAGAGAAAAGGGGCGAAGGAGGATCTTCGTTCAGAAAGAATATTCATGCATTCAGTCTGCATTGCATAATAACCCTGCTTGAATTACTGAATGCCTTAAGATGGATGCAAATCAATCGTGGATGCCATTTCAACAAATTAATTGCAACCCAAATCACAGAGGCTTAAACATATCCAGAAAGTATACTGCAAGCTTGTGTGAGACCCTACCTTACACATTCAATTATTGTGCTGCTGCACTTACAGAGTAAGGGAAGCCAGCTTCTTAGAAGCTTAATTTTACCTGCAAAAAGTCTGTTTGTAAAGGCTGACAATGGTGGCATTTCAGATGCCTGTACTTCTTGCCTTAAGGAAGTTGTGCTTCCCCACATAACAGCGCTGAAAGGCTGGGTTTAATGCATTTCTCCCTGTTGGCAGAAAAGTCACCTTAGGGAACCACTGGTACTTCTGGCAATTTTATTGGACATCTCCTTAGTTTCAGGCACACAATAATGATAAGGCTGCCCTATCACACTTAAAACACAGACTGTTTCATGCATGAACTAAAATCTGACAGTTCAACTGCAGCACGCTCAAGCTCTGTTACAAACTGCATCTACTGCATCAAAGAATAGCACAACACAGTATTCTTTCTGCTTTCAAAGGCTTTTGGGTATTTCAACATTTCTTCTAATTTAGGAACTTTTTTCCCCCTCTCAGAAAAGGGCTAAGAGCAATGATACTAACAATCTTAATAAAGTAGTGGGTCACAGCTAAAACTAAAACAGAATTTTGCTAACAAAGAATAAGAAAATAAATAAGACTGGTTAAGTTTTCTCTATTTAAATATTGGTTCCTGACTATGTATTTTTTTGTTTAGTTTAAGAAGAATCTACTATGCTGTGCTTTATCCAGTTGATAAAAAATCCAGTTCAGTGTAAAAGACTCCTGGACAGGAAAAGGACCAGGTGCTCTTTATACCTGACCTGCAGCTTCTTAGTTTTAATGATGAATGTACAGGAGTATAGAATATGTCCTCAGTTCTGACATTCACTCGGTATTTCACTCCTTTTGTTTCAGGAAATAAGTGGTCTGAAAATATGTAATTCTCTTTTTGCTTCTATCTTCAGAACTGACTGTCTGCTCTCAGAAGCCAAATTTGCAGGTGAGTAGGTTTGGTATTCTACTCCCTATGTGAAACACATAGTGCATGATGAGCCAAATTAAAACTGCAGTAAAAAGTGAAAGAGTTGCAAGGAGAGTTTGAAAGCACTGCTGCCACAGTGATTCCAGTTTAAATTCTAAGTGCAACGTTTCCGTTGTGCTCTCAGCTCTCCATTCCTCCTCCAAATCTGGTAGAAGCACAGCATCTGCCAAAACCTACGTATTCGATTTATGCAATTTCCTGACCACTGAGTTCAGCACTAAATCAAAGATTTCCTCCCTCATCTGAAGACAAACTACTTGCAGCTTCACTTCTAATTCAGTTCTCTGTCCAGAAGAAGGAAGTCTTTCCCTCTCTGAAAACCAGTCCTGAACACCCGCAGGGAGCATGGCTATTACTGGCTTCAGAGAGAGACATAAGAGGTAGTCAGAGATGAAAATCCTCATTTCACCCTGCTAAATCCACCATTACACTATGGTGATGTGACAGGAAAAGAGCCAAATATCTGCCACCTCCATCCTGCTGATGTGCTGAGAGCAGGATTAGAGTTATATAATGTTGTAAAATGGGAATTCAATTTGCAAAGGGAGGAATCTCTCCGGTCCCTTCTTTATTAAAACTGCTGCTCATGCATCTGAGTAGCATTGACCCATCATGAACAAATGACACAAAGAATCCACGTTCTCAAAGCTGTAACTCTCACCGAAGCAGAGTCTTACGAGAGCACACTCCAAGTGATTTATGTGTTCCTAAAAACGTCTGCTTACAGTAAAGCTGTAGAGCACACATCCAAGACTGGTGAAAACCTGATCAGATGTTTATTATGTCCTGGGTATCTTGTTCAGTGCTCAGACTTTGCTTGCATTTCTGCATAAGGCTCTGAAGCATGGATTGAAACTGGATGCAAACCTGTCTGTGTGCAAGATGAGCACAGCAGGATGCTCAGGTGTTCACCACAGAAGAGCTTACCTTAAAGGAGAGGTTGGTATTTCCAGTGGCCTCCATGTGCACAGGGAAGATCCCATGAATGCTGTCTCCACATCTGGAACTAATGTTGCCGACGTCTTCAATGCACTAAATAAGCAGGGAACAGAATAAACTCAAAGGAAGTCAGAGGTAACCTTCCTACACTCTCCTAATTTTTGAGCCAAGGTCTTGGAAGCAAATGAATCCTCACCAGGGCTCAGGAGTCGGGAACTCTGGTTTTCTCCAATGCTGCAGCACAAGTCCACTTGAAAGTTCCCGAAAGCAGGGAGGAAAAGGATGGCTGCTCCAGCCTGTTCAGCCAGGGAACACAAAAAGTGCATTTAGAGTTGTAGAGCAAAGTGAAAGGTGACAGAAAGGCTTGCAAATAGGGTCAAGTAGGTCTGAGGCCCTTCCAAATTATGGCAGTATTGATGCCTCTCAGGAAGTGAAAGGGATGAAAGAGTTTGGAAGAAATGGTATGGAAGCAGCTCTGGTGCTAAAAACCTGCTTTTGCTTTGGGAAGAAGAGTATATGTTTCTTATAAAAGCTTAAACAGGGGAAGTTCAGATTGGATATAAGGAAGAAATTCTTTACTGTGAGGGTGGTGAGGCACTGGAATGGGTTGCCCAGGGAGGTTGTGAATGCTCCATCCCTGGCGGTGTTCAAGGCCAGGTTGGATGAGGCCTTGGGTGGCATGGTTTAGTGTGAGGTGTCCCTGCCCATGGCAGGGGGTTGGAACTGGATGAACTTAAGGTCCTTTCCAACCCTGACTATTCTATGATTCCATGATCTCCCTGACACAGCCGGGCTGTGTAGGGTAGGGTGCAATATGCACAGTGTAAGCCAGGAAAACATTGATTAAACCAACTGTTTTGCCAGCTGGAGTTCAATAATACCAGATACGGATGAACAGAAGGGATCCTTCCACCTATTCTTTCATCCAACAGGAGACAGGTACTTTTGTACTAGAAAGACAAGTGAATTAGTTTTAAATTTTACTGAAGAGCAAGTAAGAAGGGGTTGGTCAAATGAAACCTTAGAACTTAATTAGCTTAAATGTGCAAAATCGAACAAGTAACAGGTGAATAGGTACTTCTGCAAAGAAATAAAGAAGATAGGAAACAGATTAGATACGTTATGAAACTGTTTTGTATTGTTTTAAATGTTGGATAAAATTATCTAGTATTTTAGTACTGACAAGCCAGTATTTTGACTATTGCCCTTTCTATAAAAATTAAATTACTTTGAGAAATCTGCTAAAAATAAAGCTGTATTCATTGGGCTTCCTTTCACTGAGTTTTAGGAGAAACACACGAGAAAATTCAAACTAAGAGTTGCCAGTTTTGATGCATGCAGTGAAGTGCAGAAATTGATGCTACACACAAGAGCAGGGCAAGGTACCACATAAAGATAAATGATCGAGGTAATGCAGAAAAAATATTGTCCAGATACTACCTTATTCTGATACAACATTATATCAATACCTGCATTAGTGTTCCTGAAGTGCTTTTTCCATTTATCTTACCTCTGTGTGGCAACATTCTACATGTTTTTAAACTCATTCGTCCAACAAAGCCAAGACAGTTGGCTGAATGCTACACTGAATTTAGCCATCCTGACAAGACTGGGGTCAGGCATTCAACAACCCCAGCCTAGGGAGTCTTATTATAGCAAATTTATGAGAGCAGATGTTGCTCCAAGCCGACGTGTTGTGTTTGGCACAGTGGAGTTAAGCAGCTACAGCGGTACTTAAATTTTCTCACAGCTGCATAAAGTAGTAATTATATTGGTCTAACTACATGCTAAAAATGTACAACTGAAGCTAAGCTAGCGTGATTAAAGGATCTGAAACCTTGGACAAGTCCTTGACCTTAACGTACTGGGTAAACAGCAGGATCTTAGAACACCCCTTTGTTTTTAGCAGCTTGGGAAATAGGTGTTTAACCACTGCTTTTAAAGTATTCTTTCTGAAAATAATTGAGGGGGTGCTTTTATCAAGGATGCCAGATTTCTTGTATTAACCCCATACTTATCAAATAAAGTACCAGGAAATGAAGAAGAGCATACAAGAATTCCATAGATATAATTTACATCAAGAGGCATGTAATTACAGAAAAAGATTGCATGTAAAATTATTATTATTTCCTCAAAACTGACTGGAATTGTGATTTAAATCTTCAAAAAGTGTAGAAGAATCATGTCAGTGGGTATGGAAAGCAAAATTCCACGTGTAATAATTAAGGTCGGACTCAAATCTAGGAACAGGTTGCTAGCAAAGACAACCTTCTGTTACTTTTGGCAAAAGGAGAGGCTTCTGGTCATCTGCTGCATGAGAATATGGATCTTTATCTGTTTATGAACAGCAACATGACATGGTTGACTCTGGGATGAGGAGGTGGGAAACAGTCTCAGGAGGATGCTCCTGGCCATGTAATCCTGAGATAATACTAATACTCTAATAATTATATTTAGTAAATTAAATATCGTACTGAAGATGTCCCTGTTGAATGAAAATAACCTCCAGCCTGACATGGTTTCGGGAATCAGGACATTTTTAACAGTTTGTTGTTTAAGATCAATGAAATATATTTAATGGTTATGCAGTCACCCAAATTAAAGCATAAATATGAGACATCAGACATAACTCTCTATGGAAGATCTCATCACTGAAACCTGAGAGGATCATTAGCCTCGGTTTTTAACTCTTTGATGCAGAATAGTCTATGTTATCAATTGTATTATGTTTTATATCATTAGTTGCAGCTATTCCTAATAGCATGGTTACTCTTCTTGCCTATCTGGTTTAGAAGCAGCAAGCTACTTCCACTTTTTTCCCCATCAGATATACGTTTGTGCGTCGTAACAGTTTTGCTGCTCCCAAATAAGCACAGACTTGACCAGGAACATCAGCTAAATTACTTGAAAATGGTATCTTTAAGGAACTTTTAAACATATCTACCGTTAGTAAAGATGTACATGCTTATTACTTAAAAAAATATTAGCAATCATTGTTTTAAAAGATCCTACACAGAAGAATTATAGTGCTCTGTATTGAGTGCAAGCAGAACAAAAGGGTCTTCTGGATGACTTTTTTCAGGTAAATAAGATGCAACAAGGAGATGGTATTTAGATTGGTTACTTTCAGTTCCACATGACATAAGAGCAAAATAAGATTCTAGCTCTGTTACATAAGTGGCTTTGTTAAAAAGCAATCAAATCTCACAAATGCAAATTAAAGCTCAGAAAAGCAGTTTTTTTCCCTGTCAATTAAGCCTATTCTTAACTTTCCTCATGCCAAAGTAAGTATTCAGTCTCATCTTGAAGCAAAGTTTATAAAATGTCACTTACAATAAAGTCAAGTTTTCTATGTGTTAATCTACCTAACTTTTGCTAAAAATATGCTTATAGCTAGTAAGAGTCGGATGCTATTGGTTCATTGGGTGGAACTGCATCCTACTGTGGCTTTCCTTATATTTTCATCAGAAATGAGTCTGCTAATGGCAATGGGTACAACATGGCAGAGCTGAGCTATAAATATTTCACTGCTAGTTGCTTCCCATTTCAATCCAATCCATTTTCAGACACCAGCTCATCATTATTATGAAACAGATTATGAAACTGCCTGTATCTTGAACCACAATTGTTTGTCACACTTTTGCTTCTCCCATTCTCTCCCCCATCTCGTGGGGGACAGAGGTGGGTGGGGTGTGAGCGAGTGGCTGGTGGGTACTCAGTTGCTGGCCACAATATAGAACAAATAAATATGTGTGCGCACGCAAGACATTTTACTAGAGCTGGTGAAAAAGATTGAGCTTTTTGAAAGCTCTTTGATTGACGTACCTTAAATATGCCTGTAGTTACTAAGTAACATCGTAAGCAGATATGCAGACCTTTAAGAGAAGTGTTTGTGTTGATTTTAGTGGAAGAACTCGATCAAAGCTGCTGTGAAAGGGTGAGTGAAAAAGCTGAAACCTCCCACAAAGGCACTGGCAGGTCAGGCTCTTTGTTCATTCTGCCTTTCTACATACGAAGTCCAAAAGGAAGAAGCAGAAGCAAGACTGCTTTTGCAGGGAAAGCACTCAGCTGGATGCAGGCTGCCTATTAGGGATGGAAACTGAATCGCCTCTTTGACCAGAGTTATAGATTTTTACTAGCCTACAATTTCACATCATTTATATATAGCACAGAACTGCTGCAACTACCCTCTTTTATTGCACACTGAAAAGTGAGTGGGTAATTTCACACTTGCTCCTGGATATTAGGTTTATTACACCAAGCTCTATCTTAGAGTATACTTTGAGAACAATCATATATTTTGGAAGAACAGGGTTTTGTAACAGAGCTAGTAGCAGGCCTTTATTATAGATATGATAGGAGTTACCATCTCAGAATAGTAGAGGCTTTTTCACAGTAATTGCTATTGATTATCTTCCATCCACGTGTACTGTCACTTATCAGTACAGATGCCCTGGAAAGCTGGTTTTATGATGTGCCTGTGTACAGTACTGTAACTTTCTTTGTGGTGAAAGCAGGATGATTATATCACCTACGGTCACATAAGACCAGTCACAGAAGTTAATCACAGGTCTAGACATCCAGTGTGGAAGTCAGGGAGAGGCAGGGATTATTAGCTCTCAAAAGGAGACAGGTAAGATTCTAGCTTAAAGGAAAACCAAATCAAAACATAAAAATCCAGCCCAAACTCACCCCCCACACTCCCCAAACAATAACAACAAAAAACACACGCCAATCTCCGCAGAATTAAAGATGGAAAAAAAAGGAGAGCTCTAAAAAAAGGAGCTCTAACGGGGCTGGTTAGTGTATCAGAAGGGCGTAGCAGGAGGAACAGCTTTAAGTGCTCTTACTCATCTTTTGTGGCCTCAAGAAGTTCTTCAGTTGGTTCAGACAAGCCTTGGCTCTGCCATTTCCCCGAAGCATGTTGATAAGGCGAAAGTTGATTGAAGAGATGAGGAAAGGAAGCGATGTCTTGCTTTCCAAGGAAAGAAAGGATCAAGACGGATGCAACTTACTCCGGTCCTTAGCATCACATTCCTACAAATAGAAAGCAATACTGAAACTATTATTGTCAGCATTCAGGCAAGATGAGAAGTGTTAAAAATAATGAGCTACCTAACTGAACACATAAAAAAGAAGTAAAGCATAGTGTAATGCATGATTATCAGACATTTCAGCTACCCCTGAAACAGGGATAATGTGGTCTGCAAACTGTCCATCAAACCTATCGGACTTTATTCCATCTGACAGATCAAATAGCTGATCTTCAGTGCATGTAAAGTATCTAGATAACCAGCAACTTAAGACAACTCAGGCCAGCTTTTACAAATAAAGAGCCTGAGCCTCGTACTGATGTAAATCACTGCCTTCTTTTATTCTGCCAAAATGTCAGGGTTTGCATAGCTTGAAACATAAAAACAAGAGCAAGACTGTGTGCAGATAAGTAGGCAAAGAAAGGGGAGTTAAGATAAACAAAAGAAGGTTGAAAACAGCCAGCTTTAGGATAATAGAAGCTGCTGAGCTTCAAAACTTCAAGCAATCAAAACTCACGTTAATTTTCTAACACAGAACAACATAGTCAAAAAAGCAATTAAAGGTACACGAGGTAGTGATCAGCTGACTTAATCACCAACAATCTGAGACTGGATTGTCAGCGGTGATCATGTAGCTGTGGCTTAGGCAAGTCATAGTGTAAGACATATGTGTATATGTTTTAAAACTGAGACACTGACATAACGGCTAAAAGAACCTCACAAAGAGTCAGAAAAGATAAGCATCATAGTGGAGACAATGATGCATTAATTTTGAAAAGCTAATGTTACAAACAAAAACCATTTAAAAAAAGATTTGTAAGGAGTTTATAGTTATTAATCATTTATAGGACAACCAGTACCTAGAGCAGTAATTAAAGACACATTAGCATCAAATGATACAGAGTGGGTAGAACTTGTATCATAGAATCATAGAATAGTCAGGGTTGGAAAGGCCCTCAAGATCATCCAGTTCCAACCCCCCTGCCATGGGCAGGGACACCTCACACTAAACCATGCCACCCAAGGCCTCATCCAACCTGGCCTTGAACACTGCCAGGGATGGAGCATTCACAACTTCTCTGGGCAACCCATTCCAGTGCCTCACCACCCTCTCAGTAAAGAATTTCTTCCTTAGATCCAATCTAAACTTCCCCTGTTTAAGTTTGAACCCGTTACCCCTTGTCCTGTCACTACAGTCCCTGATGAAGAGTCCATCCCCAGCATTCTTATGGTGAATTCTTTTTCAGTAAAGCAAGAATTTCAGTGTAACACAAAAATGTGTGCTCAGAAGATATAATTGGCTTAGCAGCATTAAATACTGTGTATGGACTCAATTTCAATTGCGAGTCAACAGCTGCAGACCCTCTATTATTGCAAAGAGAAAACAGCTAGCAGGCAATCTCATTTGTAACATCAATTAGTAATGTTACTATCAGGCCAGATAGCACTAACTTATACTTCAGTTCTATCACACATGCTACCTCTTAAAATGACTATTTGCATATAGACAGGCACTTATTTGCAGGAACAACATAGAATATAACGTAAGTGAAAGCAACACAACTGTGGTTCATCTTGACTAAAAAGACTGCAACATACACAGCTTCCTGTGATATCACCTCAAAGTGAATGAGTTCCAAGGTCTGATAAAAAATGACATACGCCTTTAGTGCCTTGCTCAGTGCCAGACTTCGTATCCCTTATGAGAAACAGTTGTGCGCTATAAGCACTCAAAACTTTACTGACATCTAGTTTAACGGAAGGAAATTATATTGCTTTCAATCAGCTCAGGAATATTCTGCTCTTAAAATGACTGTTAACTCCTAATGCAAGCCTGCTATCCACCCATGCTGCTATGATAGAAACTGCCTCTTAATTTGAAAGTCCCTCTCTTTCTCCACTAAAGTTATCATAAATTGGTGCAGATTTCTTTTGTTTCATTACAAATGACAATAGGATTCTTTTTTAATACTCTTTGTACTCTAAAAGGCCTATTCTGTGCTGCAGTGAAGTGCTACAACAAAACCATGAAAATAACCTACTGATACCTTCTAAGCTTTGCCTGATTTATCTTCTTATGCTTTACATGCTTGATTGTAGGATGTTCAGTTCATGCTATTTTGAGGAAACCACTTTTCCTGTATTTCTTTATAATTTTCAAGTTAGCTGCTGGCTATCAAATTTCCATTTCTAACAGAAATGAATACTTAATGTCTTAATAAATGTCTTAATCTTAATTAATGTCTTAATAAAGATGTCTTCACCTCCCATCATACTATATCAGGGTGTTTTCTTTCTTTTCTCTCTAAATAGAGAGGGGGAAAGATAAGCTTACAATTTAGAGGGTTTGATATTATTTTAGATTGATTATTATTGTGTAACCCATTTTAAAGAAGTATTCCTTGAACTTACCTAGCAGGTTTGTAGGTTGCCTTTCACTGCATCACCAACATCATGCTTTCAAGAACAAGTCAGACAGTTGATCCACAAGTAATTAAGGCAAGTGATATCTCAAGCCAGAGATTTAGAGTGCTCGGTCACAGTGTTAAGAGTATTACTGGCTTTAAGACATTGAAAGCCCATCCATGCCAGAGTTCATCCATGCTACTTTTCCTGCCACAGCACAGTCTTTTATAATGGGTTTCAAGAAACTTGGCAATTTCCTATTTATATACAACTGCTTTTAATCCTCAATAATACAATATTGTAAGATACCAGCTTTTGTATGTGTGTGGGTTTTTTTTTGTTTTGTCCTTTTTTTTGGAGTTTTTTTGCAGGGTTTTTTTGGTTTGGTTGGGTTTTGGGGTATTTTATTTTTTTATTTATTTCTTTAAGCAGCAGGGGGTTTAGGATCACCCTTCATTCAATTTTGATATGATTTGTTCTCACCCAACAGCTTCGGTGCTTTAGAGAAATTCCTTACACAGATAATTTCTGGATCACTGTCTTTCAGCTCAATTGTAACAACATCCGTGGTTCACAGAACAGCTGTTTTCCTTTAGCATGGAAAGGGGTACCTGCAAAATTATATAGGAAACAGCTAGGCTGGAGGGTTGGTTTTATTTACCTTAACAACGCATATGTTGAATGCCTTCACAGTCAGAAATCACTCTCTGGGATGTCTCCTTCTGTGTCATAGAATCATAGAATAGTCAGGGTTGGAAAGGACCTCAGGATCATCCAGTTCCAACCCCCCTGCCATGGGCAGGGACACCTCACACTAAACCATGTCATCCAAGGCCTCATCCAACCTGGCCTTGAACACCGCCAGGGATGGAGCGTTCACAACCTCCCTGGGCAACCCATTCCAGTGCCTCACCACCCTCTCAGTAAAGAATTTCTTCCTTATATCCAATCTAAACTTCCCCTGTTTAAGTTTGAACCCGTTACCCCTTGTCCTGTCACTACAGTCCCTAAAGAAGAGTCCATCCCCAGTATCCTTGTAGGCCCCCTTCAGATACTGCAGGATATGGTTCTTTTTGAAGAGGTCTTGATTTTGTTATGGGGTGTTCCACATGTGAATTACACCTCTATGGGGTGACTGGAAGAGATGTTGCCTGGAACTTTCTGGGCTGTGCTCTGCACCCCTGTCTGTACCTGAGCAGGACCACTGAGACATGGAGCTACATTATGCCTGTTTAACAGCACAAAGATTCATTTGTCTAGAAAGCTATTAAATTGCCCTATAAACCACTGCTATCACAAAGTAAGTTACAAGAACCTAAGGTACACTGTTAAAATCACATTTCTGGGGGACATATTAAATGTTAAAGCATCCTGGTTCACAGTTTGGATTTTAGGGCCAAATTTTCAAGAAAGTGACATCTATCTTTAAAGCATCATTATCTTGTGCAACATCCTGCTTATAGGATGCAAGTAGAAAAGGTGAAACTGGATTCTTTTACCTTTCTCTGATTTCTTGTCATAGAAAAAAACAGGTTTTCAATCAACAGCTTCATGTCTGACAACCCTTTATCTTGCTGCTAGCACTTAGCTTAACGAGAGGTTAATCTTCCAAAAGCTGAGATTTGACACACCTCTTTTGCAGGAAATCAGAAAACAAATAACATGCTAATCAGTTCACACGTGGCCTCATCAGTCCTCACTACGGCTTGCTGCAAGTATGGCCAGGAATTCTTTCATCAGGTCGAACCAATATTTCATATACCCTTCAGCAGCAGTCAACAACAGGGAAAAGCAAATAACCCAGGATGCGAGCAATCAATCAACACACGCTCAACAAACTTGCAGTGAAAGGAGGGAGAAAGGGCTGCAAGGGGATAACTCTTTTCCCCCAACTTCTTGAGAGATCAGTGTACATCCTGAAGCATGAAGACTGACAGCACCAAGAAGTTTTTAGCTCCGCCAGTTTAACTACGAGCATTACTCATGCTGTGCCTTATCATTTAGACTTGCATTAACATACAGCTTTATTTACTGCTCTCTGACATTCTATTTCTTCTAGCACAACACAGAAATGTTGGGCAAGTTGAATTATAGGCGCTATAACACCACAATGCTATTTTTCCAATTGTATATACATTAACATTCTGATCCCTTTCTTTTGGGAATGAAATCTGTAACGCTAGAGGGCTGGTCTCTATCCACAGCAAAGCCATTTATTTAGTTCACTTCTCCCCCTTTAATCTTTGAAGAGGTATGTAGGGGTGGAATTTTCAGACATCTGAACCAAAAGTGGTTCTGTCTTCTTGATGCTTGAGGGAATGTGAGAACAATCTAATTCAAGAAAAGTTACTTGGTTTTTGTTCTGAATAAGAAGCTGTTGCAACGTACGGTGAGCTGATTGAAAAATAGCTTGGGAGCTATTCTAATGAAAAAGCATAAATACAAACAAACCTTCATGGGAGCAATGCAATTAGTCTTCTTGTCAAAGGCATGACTTGCAATATCACGGTGCAAACGGCTATTGCCAAATCCAAGAAGCATTAATCCCCAGTTGATCTGATCACTGGAATAAAATTACCAACACATAAGATGAGCTTCATCATCGTTCATGGGCTAAAAGATAGGTGGAAATATTTGTGGTTCTGCATACAAATGTCCTTTCCAAAACACTTGGTAACTGTATTGTGTACACAAAACACATGCTCCTGAAGCTGGTGTTTCACACAGCCAGTGTCAAAGGCAGCAAAAATGTAATTGCCTTGCTCTGAACTGCTGCACTGGTTTCAAAATGAAGATGATAAAACCTGTAGTCAGTATCTATAACTACAAGGAAACTTTCCACTGAGATATGAGGTATGGTAAATTTTAATCAGCATATTAGCCTGGAGAAGAGAAGGCTGCGTGGAGACCTCATAGCAGCCTTCCAGTATCCAAAGGGGGCCTACAAGGATGCTGGGGAGGGACTCTTCATCAGGGACTGTAGTGAGAGGACAAGGGGTAACGGGTTAAAACTTAAACAGGGGAAGTTTAGATTGGATATAAGGAAGAAATTCTTTACTGTGAGGGTGGTGAGGCACTGGAATGGGTTGCCCAGGGAGGTTGTGAACGCTCCATCCCTGGCGGTGTTCAAGGCCAGGTTGGATGAGGCCTTGGGTGGCATGGTTTAGTGTGAGGTGTCCCTGCCCATGGCAGGGGGGTTGGAATTGGATGATCTTGAGGCCCTTTCCAACCCTGACTATTCTATGATTCTATGATATTTACAATTCTAAACACACCATGCAGGGTAAGGGTCTTAGGAGAGCAACTTTTTAATAGACACACCAACATCTGTGTGCTTGAGGGAAAAATGTGAAAGGTTCCCTGAATCACCACCATGATGAGAATCACCAGTAAGAGCTATCCACATGTTTGTGTTTTGGTGTGCAGTAAATGCGGGTCAAACAAATGGAGGGTTATGTGAAAACAAGTGTGTGATAACAACAGGAGTAAATACTTATTGCTAGCAGACTTGGAGATGGTTCCAGGGAAGCTAGTACCTGCTGTAATGCTATCAGTGCTATCACACATTAAAACCTAACCACACCGGTTTAAC
The DNA here is from genome assembly GCF_963264785.1 of Psittacula echo. Lineage (NCBI taxonomy): Eukaryota > Metazoa > Chordata > Aves > Psittaciformes > Psittacidae > Psittacula > Psittacula echo. The sequence goes on from NC_137736.1 coordinate 2,445,579, forward strand.
GTTAAATTCTCCCTGTACAATCAAATGTCACTTAGGGTGTACATGAGTTCCTGTAACTGCCTTGCACCTTAGGCTGCTCTTTGCTTATCTTGTTATTTTGAGTCTCCCTTGTGCGGCATTCATCAGAACAGCTTTCTTTTACCGTATCCCCTCTTCCGTGTGCCTCTGGCTGTCAAATGACAAAGCGAAAAGTTGTGTTTTAATGACACTGTTGCTTGGGCACGCAAATGCAGATACCCCAGGGAAAATGTTTGATTCCTTACTCATTTAAAAGCTGCCTCAGAACCTGAAATAAGGCTTCGCATGCTGTCAGAAAGGAAAACACAAAATCATTTACTATACACACTCCAACAGCATTTTAAGGCCGTGTGGAGGGGGGTGTGAGGGGCAAAGAACCTTTTGACAATAGCAAGAACAATCCATCCCTCAAGAAACTGACTCTGTAATGTGTCTAAAGCCAGCAAGACACAGTGCTTGGTGTCTCCTCACATTAACCTCTTTTCAAGGTTTGTTTTGCCTTAATCTCTCGGTATTCAGCCCGCAGAGCTTTAGTGAAGAAACTGCTTGCTACCATCGTGGCACAGCAATGAGTCACTAGGGAGCCCATAGGCAGCTGTGTAAAACCATAACTCAGAGAGCAGCACAGGACACTGCCATGGCTGCTGCCTGGCACTTGTGTGGTTCTCATACACGCTCCCGCTACCTGTGCTAGCCATCGTGCAAAGGTAACAGGGCTTGCAAAGAAAGGATAAATATTTTACTTTAAATTAGGTACATTGAATCACTTTTGACAGCATTTGCACAATCTTTCGTGTTTCTGAAAGCACGCTGGAAATTGCTAGGTTGCGAAATAAACACTGCAAACACAGAGCTAATGTAAGGAGGGAAATAAGGGATGGCAATATTGTACCTCGGGAGCACGGGGATAACTCTCCATGTTCAAAAAGGGAAAAGACTGTGTTTGTCATCTAGGTCATCTGTTTTTCTTTGGGGATGGAAGTCTCTGTTCTGAAGTACAGTGCCTTGCAGAGCATGCTTTTTGCATATAGCCTTTTTTCCTATGGTTGTCTAGGCACAGAAACAACAGAAACTGATCCCTCAGGGAAGATCAGCTTTGGCACACTTTTGTGACCATTCACTTGTTCCTTAGAGAAGGGAAAAGGCCAGCTACACTGAAACCTGCACTTCTGGTTTGGTTAGTCCATTTAAGCATTGCCTCTGTTCGTGTTTACAGTGTAAATCATGAGTAAGTGTAAAGTCTGACCTTTCCCCGCTAACATGAAATGGGTTTCCAATCAGGTACACTGTGCCCATAAGACAAAATGTGTCTTTGTCTGGGGGCAAGCTTCTATTTTGCATTATATAAAGCCAAAAGCTGACTGCGTGTATGGAGTATTTTCAGTTTTATTCTAGCACTGTTTTGTAGGTGTTTATCAGAAAGCATGTAACCAAACAATAAAACACATTTGTTCCTGGGGCTCTGCTGCCTCCAGAATGAAGAGCTGTTTGTGGTCCTAATGAAAAAGCCCTCAAGGAAAAAAGTGCATGAAATTTAGGCACTTAATTATATCTGCCTGTCATTAAATGGTAAAGGCTCTCTGAATGACTGTTCAAAAGGTTAGCAACTGACATTTTAAGTTAATGCTTAGATTCAGTATGCCCCCTGATGCCGTGGCACAAAGAAACAACTACAGAAACCAGCTGCAAATCCCCCTTTCAAAAGGAATTCTAACTACCCTTACAAACCTGTGAGGAAAAAAGGTCACTTCAGCTGTGGACACCTGCTCTTTCGGAGGGGACTCATCTTGGGCATGTTCAGGTGGCATCGTATCAGCTTCCTTACCCTCATACGGGGCAATGATACAGACCATTTCTGCCATGTGTTGACATTAATAGGCATCATCAAACACTGGAACTCTATCTTCTGGATTTAGGAAACTCAAAAAACAAGAACATGGAATTACCCTTCATTTTCTGCTTCTCAAAGGTCTTGAGGTTGGGTGTCAACTAGAGCCTCCAGAAGACTGCAAGATGAACAGAATATAAATTTATTAGAAAAATCATTATAAAAAAATAGGAATAGTTTTAATATTTTTTTAATGAAAAGATTTATGGACTTTATGAAAGTTTCCATAATAAATTATCATAGACAACGCTAGCTCAACACCCGAATTACAGCTCGCCTTGTGGTTCTTCAAGGGCTATCATGTATACGTTTTCAACACAAATAAATCATGTTATGTCTTTCCTTTCCTCTCTTTTTCTTTAAAAACTAAAGGTTTGTACTGCATTTTGAAAAGTACACATGATACATCCTTTTTCTGCATTGCATTACATTGTAGAATTCTTTTATTATGCTTTGATAGGTAACTTTAATTCAGGAAGTGACCAAAAGGAGCTTAAGCCCTTTTCACCTGAAAATCCTCAAGAGATTGTGGAGTCTTTGAGTGAAAAGCTTGGAAAAATGGATGCTAGTGATAGCAATGATGCTGTACTTGAAAAGACTGCAGTATAAAGAGGTAGTATAAAGCTGCCACAATAAAATGTGTCCATTTTGCAAACTTCAATAGGCTCCACACACAACTGAAGTGTTATTCCATATTAACTCAGACAGTGGAAAGAGTATTTATCTTACCTTCAAGAGTCTTTTGAAGGTATTACCACCAAGATAAAGGCAAATTCAGAGGATGTAGTCATATTTACATTTTCTAAAAGGCATTTGGCAAGGTATTTCAATCAAAGAACAGAAGACACGATAAAATATGGGATAGAAAAGCTGTCTGAAGTACAAAAGGAAAAGCTGCATAACCGCACGCTCTTCAGTTTGGCAGAGGATGCCAATGACTGCACTCTTTCCACCTTCTGGAGGGGCAGTTCTAGGAGCTACTTAGAGATTGCCCACAGAAGAATAGACAACAGTTTAGGTGAATGAGAGATGTTATAAGAAACAAATAACCAGCAAGAGAGTAACACAAATCAGATGACATTTCAAAGTAAAATTTTAGCACTTCTAGCTGGTGGATGGTGACTCAGGAAATCTTTATTTGCCCCATTTATGAACCATAAGTGAATTCATATATTCTATACGTTCTAAAGTCTTAATGTTACTACACCTTTATCTCATCTTCCTTTTGGGAAAACTAACAGCTTGTCACAAACAAAGCAGGATTAAGTAAGAACTGCAAGCACTGGGCTAAATAGAATGCAAAAGTTATGCTTTCAGGCAATTAAATACCAAGGTAAAGAAGATATGCAAAAGATTAACAAGCATATCCAATGCTGGAACAGAGAAACTTCAGAAAAGCAGAGAACTAAATGAAGACAAGAGTAATCCAACTGGTTAAGTTGCTGAGAAGCAACATTCCCAATAGAAATTCTTAAGCAAATACTACAATGAACAGAAAAGGTGCTAATTTGTCAAACTAAAGGACTAATGTTGAAACACAAAGAACTTAACTTGTAATTTCATTCAGTTGTAATTGCTGATCAATTTATTAACTATGTAGCGGGAAAGAATTTGCTCTAGCAAAGAAAGAAATACGAAAAGAGAATTTCATGTTTAATATTAAGGAACTTGTTTGTAAATCTCTAAAGAAGAAAGGAAAAAGGATCAAAAATATGGGTGAGCTGAAAGGGAAAAAAGAGGAGGGCACCACTAACCTTGCAAAGAGCATCACAGGAGGTGGGGGTGATGTGCTTTCCTGTAGTTGAATTGACTTCAGTTTTGCTATTAAAAACAGATTTCAAAACATGCAAACAGCTACACCCCTGTGTGATCATACTTCTGCCTGCCAGCTTTTGCAAGGCTTGAGAGGTATCCAAGCATCTGATTCTTATATAAACTGTGGTAGGAAATCCTTAATAAACCAAACAGATATTGCCCAGAGCACAGTGGTAAAACCCCAAACAAAACTAACTTCCCCAAAACGGAGTGACTTGAACGGGAAATCAAACGAAGCAACAGATAAATGGATGTCAACAGAGAGATGCAGAGGACATCGCTGTGAAACTGAGGACAGGCAAAAAGGGAGAACCGGAAAAACCACCATCTGCCAAAGATGCAGTTAACAGTGAGAAAGACAGGAGATTCCATAATGTAGGAGAAAAGCCTGACCTTCTGGAGTAATATAGAAGGGAGTGGATAGACTGGGGAATGAAGATGAGCGTGAGAAGACATCAAAGCATACCCTGCAGCACACTTGCAAGTGGTGAGGGAGCCATGGCAGGATGGTGCACTCTTTAATTCACCATCAAAGAGCTGAAAGAAAACAAACATTTTGGAAGTCCTGTGGAAAAATCCCTCTTCTTCAGCTATCACATGTGTCCAAAGATATAAAGCACAAAGGAGCCACAGGTTTCCTTGAAAAGAGAGCGCTTGGCACTCTGGAAACTCCAGTGTGGAATAGGTCCCACTTTCAGAAGGAAATGCCAATAGATGACCATGTGTCCGAGAGCACACCAGGATGCTAAAGACTCATACTCATGGAGGCGTAGCCCTGTATAGCTGTATAGTGGTACCATAGCACAAATCCAAACACTGCAGCATGCTCCACCTGCTGGGATGGGGCAGGAGGGTACAGGGGGTGTGATGCTGCACAGCCTGTGAGCGAACAGCACAATGAATTGTGATATGAGAACTGATTTTATGAGAATTACAGAATTCAGCTTATTATAAACTTGTGATGATAGAAAACAAATAAAACATGAAACAATTACCTGTCCTTTTATCACTGCACAGTAAAGGGTAGGAATTACAGCACGCGAGGCACTATGTCCTCATCTCTGATTATTCATAATAACTCTATCAAGCCTCTTCTTGGAAAATAGTAGAATAATCTGGTAAAGAGCATGATGTGACAGACGGAATGAGGAGGTCTAAAAATGAATATGCTAAGCAATTTTTAGAAGTATGCTACCATTGCAAATCTAGTTGATAAGGAAAATTCAATTGTTAAGACAGCAATTACACATTAAATAAGGGAAAGTCTTATGATTTCTTTTTTCCTCAAGACAAGACAGAATTGGAAATCGGGAGGAAAAGGATGATACTATGTAGCACAAAGGGATAACTTGACCAAGCAGCGGTTTTCTGTTCCTTAAACATGGCAGAAACAAGCAGATGTCCTTTTTCACACTATTAGAAATCTGTTTCTGAGGACAAGCACTTTGCCATCTGAAGAAGCACTGTACCATACAGTTTTGTGATGCAAATTCCTGAGAACAGCAGATGTTTATTTAACCTCTGCCCCTTGATCTAATGCTCCAAATTCTTGATGCAGGATTTCTCCTCGGAAACCAAACGCTGGGCTCAGGCTTAGGCTCAAGATCTTAAAAAGACTTGCATTTGTACTCCTTCTGACCGCTGTTTCTATGAACTAAGGAAGGTGATTCCCTAAGAGCATTTAACAAACAACTTGCCTTTAAACTACTGGTGTATCCTATTCCTAACAACCTACAATTCCTAAGCTTATTACTACAAAGCAAACACTGGTTTCTATATTCCAGGTATAGGAGAAGGAAGGTCTACTGCTTTAGAACTGATCACTCTCTGTTTCATTCCAAGCAAACCTGACGCTTAGCAAAAAATGTATAATTATTTCAGGTGTTATTAACTTGTATAAGCGCATTTGGATAAGAGGCAGCTGATTCCAGAATCCTAAAGCTTATCTAAAAGATGCTGAGTTGAGATAAAATGGAAAAAGCACCTGAAATGTAGCCTGACTGTTTAAATGCTTTTAAATCAGGACATTTTATTTCAAAATAGACCAATTTTGAGATTTTTAAGGTTTTTTAATAAAGTGGGTTCAGATAAAGAATCTTTAACTGGCAATTAGTAACCCCATAGGTGCCACAGGCTAGTACCACGTACCTACAATCCGTTCAACCACCTTGCTTTTTATCCACTTTTCCAGGAGATAGGGAGGGAATGGAGCCCAGCAAACAAACAAAAACCTCCAGTGTTTAGTTCTCAAGTCCAGACTGAGTTCAGCAGAACTTTCCAAAGACGAACCACAGATGACTTGAAAACTGAATAACCTTCAAGTAACAGCTCACCTGGGACCGCAGATTTTCCAGTTCCTTTTGGGGTCTCACAATTGACTCTCTTAAGGTGATTCTTTCCTGTTGGACAGAGCCTTGGGTGCCATGGTTTAGTGTGAGGTGTCCCTGCCCATGGCAGGGGGGCTGGAACTGGATGATCTTAAGGTCCTTTCCAACCCTAACTATTCTGTGATTCTGTGACATATGTAGTTGTTTCTTCAAAGTGCCTGAAGTAACAGAGGGTAAGCACTCTGGTCTATCACACCTACAGTACAGAAACAACACATGAGAAAGAAGCAGCAAGAGAGGAGTATTATGCGCTATCATTATCTTGCGTTGCCTGCCAAGAAGTTCTCTTTTGTGATTTAAAGTATAGCACTGTTCTTATATGGGGCTGTTCTCCACAGTGAGTATAAGAAGGGCTTTGTTTTATACAATAGATCCTTCTCTGAATGCACTCTGTGTGATTCCTGTTAACATCAAATAACAAAAGAGGCATTTTTAATTCTAGCTGTTAGATCCAGGAAGCAGACACTGCTAAGAGAGAAGCACACTAACATTGCTTACTACAGCTACAAAACATCTTAGTTGTTAATTGCACTGAAGGAAGGTAAAAGCCACATGTAAAGACTATGCTAAAATCATGCAGCCAGAACAGAGCACTGGGGATCTGGCTGAGCATCACAGGGACAACAGCTTTTCCTTGCCACTTCATTTCTTTCAGCAGAGCAACCAGAAGTAACTTTTGATTTGGAATTTCTTTTACAAAGTAAATTTTCAGAGTAGAACTGCCCCGGTGTGCAGGTCCCCAACACAGTTATGTATCTTATGCCCAAAGAAAAGAGTCCCAAACTCTCTCCATGGATGTGAAATTAGGATGAATGCCTTCACTGCTCCAGTACAGAACAGTTGCTAGTTAAGATTTCGTTGCTTCTCAGTTACAAATCTGTTTGCTCTCACCAGGATGAGGCCCTGGGAAGCGAAACCATGAACATGATAGAAAGAGTGGGGTGATTCAAAAGCTAAGTTCACTACTAAGCTAAGTCCAATAGGAGCATATCATAAAATGGTCGGTGTGTCTGCAGAGATGGAGCAAAACCATTCACTATTACCAGATTATAAGAGTGAACTTATCCTAGGGAATGAGCTGTCAGCTGTGGCTTGAAAAGAACTGCTAGATGCTTTAATTTCTATAGCTACGTATATACCTATATAACAATACATTTACGCAACAACAGATTAAATCACAAACACAAAAAGTCATTCAACATTTGCTTTCTAGATGTACTTTTACTGGCTGTGATTTATTACTGTAGCAACATTAAAGGTAGCTAACGGAGGAACAACTACATTAAAAAGACTGAGCTGATGAATCGAAAGGTTACTTTCCTCCCAGGTCCTAGGAATTTTTGTGCAAGTCCTTAGACCCTCTACTTCCCATGCTAGGGGAATGTATTTGAACTCTCCACGTAAGGTGTATATCTGGGGGGCAACCCAATAGAGAGCAAATCACAGCAACTACCAAATTGTGGTAAATATGGGACCTGATGTCTAACCCTGTGCCACATTTTCCATTTCTTCTGGATACTCTGCTTAACTGCATTCTTCACGCCTGATCTTTTCTTGGAGTTTGTATTAATTTAACATATTAAGAGAAATTTAAGCAAATAGTTGTCACTAAAACCAAAAGCAAACCTTCAAAGTAGCCCACCGCACATCAGCCCGCTTTTCATATTACCTGAACTACCTCCAGATCCCAGAATGAGTAATATTCAGGGCAGATGAAGTGCCATGACTTGAAGTGTGAGAGATGATAGCCCGGCCATAGTAGGAATGACTGAAAACTGCTGTCAGCCTTCTCATTAAAAACTCAGGAACTGGGACCATCAATCCTACAAGGAGAGAAAATATGGTACTGTAGAAATGACATGACATTAAAAAACCAGCTGAAGGAGTTCCAAAATGTTTCCAAGAGTGATGTCCCTCACTGGAATCAGATTACTAAGGAAGACAACATACATCATTTCATAGCTGGTGTAGTATAGTCCTGTAGCTCAATAAATGCCGTACCGCCAGTGCTAGCAGCAGTACCAAGTTTGCAAGGCCTCAGGACAGCAGCTTGTCAAATAAGCTTACTTTGTCTCAACTTCTCTTGAATGCCAGCAACTTCCCAATTTAGCTATAATAGGATGTTCCTAATGACCAGGTGGTTATGTCTGATTTGCATTATTTTTCTTACATTTGAATGGTATAAGCACAGCTTTATATAGATATTCTCTGTAGAAGATATAGTGTGATAGGAGAGGCCTTGAAAAGTGGGGACACAGGACATGGTCTAGCGAAGTGCAGTCATGGGGCGGTTGGTAGAAGGCAGGGCATAGGTTGACATTGCAGGCCATACCACAATAAACAACTCATCAACAGTCAGCTGAAGAAATGACTCAGAGCCGAGCCAAACTGCATTTTTTGGTACAAAGAGAACAAACAACAGTCATTTAACTTGCATGAAATCCACCATATATGGGAAATTTGGCAGTACCATGAGCTCATCATTAAAGAGCAAGCAAGGCGCATGTCAGAAAACACTTAAATATTACTTCAAGAAGTTCCTAAGATGAGGGGAAGAAATCAACAGTACTGTTTTCTTCATGGGTAAAGGATCTGAGCTGCACGAACCCCTCTTCTTTCTGAAAGCTTTGATGCTAGAACCCCAAGGGGCATTGGAAGGCTGAGCATAATAAGAAAAGTCTCAGAGACTAGGAAGTATGTGTATGACAAACCTGCGTTATTATACTTTTTCTGCAAACACTTTTTTGCCCTGTAATGACTTAATCCGGGGTAATAAATAACATTTAATTGGAAAATAAAGATTTCAATTGGACTTAAAATAAATTCTTGGCTTTACATATGGCGTGTTTCTTTATTTGCCTTTAATAAAAATTTGAAGGTAACAATACGAAGACACAATTCTGCTTGCAGAGGCCATTTCATGCCAGGATTTTACATAATTACCATGTGTTACTCACAACAATGATCATTCCCTTCCTTCACCCATCCAAATTTAAAAGCAGAACAAACCCCACTGTCTTCCTTTAAGCTCAGCCGGTAACTCAGAACCACGCAGCCACTCGCTCCCTCCTTTCTTGCCTCCCACTCCCAGTGGGGTGGGGAGGAGAACTGAAAGAATATAATCACCCATGTGAGTTTTCTTCCCTAGTACAGTTTCGGTAAGTTCACCGGTCATCGAGCAGTAGTTTCCACGTTTACATCCTTTTGGTTCCCACTTGGTCAAAACTGAGTTTATTTGTTCTTGTTTAGAGCCTGTGGTATGACTTCAGCAACAATAAAGTAGGCAGACTATATTCTAAATGTTCCTTCTGATGTGACAGAAGTCTATGTTTTTCTAATTATCAGTCCAGCATCTTCAAGTAGTTTCTTAGAGATACTCAAGAAACTACTAACCAGTAAAACTGCTGTCAAAATGTCATGTTGTGGACAAGGCAAATAACTGGATACTATACATTAAATTCACACTGCTGCCTTTTGTTTCTAGCCCACTGAATTCCAACCCTTTCAGTAAGCAGTTGCAGAAATACACAAAGAACTGTGTTATTTTTGTGGAAGAAGCAGCTCTAGACAGTTTCAGATCTGGCTGCCTCTCTGCCTGTCTGGTTTTGCTCCAGAAGGTGATCCATTACATTTGAATTGAAGTGCCCTGGGGAAGTCAGACAGGTATTAAGTTTTAGGACTTTTTATTTATTCTTTCAAGACATCATGCCTTTCCAAAGCTGAAAATGAGCCCCTTGGATGCTGCATTGAAGCTGAGCAGCGTCAGGTTCTGATGATCTAAGGCAAATTTTGGTGAGCCCTCTTCAATCAATGTTTCTCTGTGTCATGGTGGAGACCTGTTTGGCTCTAACCCAAGCTGAGCATTATGTGCTGTTGCTCATGCAAGTGAAATACCCAGTTCTGTTGTAACGATTTTGCAGTCTTCACTGTATGAAGATATATATCTAAAGGCTAAAGAAAATTATTTGTGACTCCATACAGAAGCAGAGGAACATATATAGAGGAGAAAATTAGAATTTTATACACCATCTGTGTCTTTTTCCTTTTTAATTCTAAAGGCAATTTAAATGTCACGTTCTTCACTCTTACTGCTATTAACAGTAGTCTCCTTCATGAAAACAGACAACTTAATCAAGAAAATACTGTATTTCAGAGAAATTGAAGGGGAAAAAAGTCCCAAACCTATTACAGGAGCTTTTCCATCAAGACACCTCTTATTAAACTCTTGACTTGGAACATCTGTCTCCTCAGTTCTTCAGAATGACTAGTACTGTACATGTTTAACTGTGTTATGATAAACTGAGACATGGGATTATTTTCCTGTTAGAAAGTCGGAAGATCAAGCTGACCATCTGTATAACAAACATTAGCATGGGATGGCTGGAAGCTGTGAATAAAAATACTGAAAATGAAACCTGAGTTAAACTGGCAAGACCTCTCTTCACAGTGCACTGCTGATACGAAGAGTACAACAAAGCTAAAACCGACCACATAAGCCTACCAACTTCAGACTGGGTCTTTCCTAGCTGTAAAGCAAAAAGGGTCCAACCTTGCATGCCTGTGGTATGCGAGTAAGGAAGAATGAGCCAAATTTAATGGAAGCACACTTCTGCATAACAATACTTGACAAAAGAGTTTAGAGAGTTAATTAAAAATGATGGTTAACTTCCAGACCTAGATTCAGGATTTTGCCTCTCTTCTTTTTGAAGGAATGAGGGCTGCTACACTACAGTGCTTCAAGCTACTGCAGTCTCTTTTGTGTGTCTTTGGAAGTGACTAAACAAAAAATGACAAAAATTAAATCAGCAAATCAGGTCTTACAAAACGTTGATGCATTCTTCAGGCAAAGATGAAAAATGAAGCAAGAGAGCAAAGAAGTAAATCGGCATACGTAGAAAGAAGCGAGAACGTGGCAGTATATTCTTAAGGTGTTGGGAAGAGCTGCAGCAAGGTGTTTTATATTTATGACTTTTTGGGGTATTACCTTGCTAAATCCTGTTTCACTTTATATAGTTCCAATTATATTGGCTCAGCACACTGAGGAACAACAGGGACTTCTGCTGCCTGGCCTCATTTATAATGAGTTGTCTCTGAGGTTTTCACAGACCATTTGTCACCTACAAACTAAACACGTTTCAGAATGAAGCTACCCGCATAGGGCTTAGAAAAAAAAAAACAAATACAGGCCTTTATCCAGTGCCAGAGCAACACGTTTGGTCCGTTTGCAGAGTTTAGGGTTGAAGAACGTACATCAGAGAAGAAAAATCTGCTGTATCAAGAAGCACACATGGATAGGAAGGTAACTGGACCAGGTAGCTGCCAGGACACAGGCCTGAGTGGTGTTAGGCTGGCTTTCTTCCAGCGACCACAAAAGCATCAGGGCTGTCTCTTTTCAAGTAACTACCCATGTGGTGCAGTGAGATTGATTGCCTCATTTCTAAATCCTCTGAGAACTCTCAAATGCACAGGAAACACCCCTTCCTCATTAAACTCCTCTAAGTAAGTTGTGAACTCCTGCACACCTATAATTTGGAGACATGCTTTAAGTGCCTAGTGTGGAAATGGAGATGTATGATTAGGAGAGCACTCTGCAGAAATGCATTGTTATTTACCTATCAACAGATTTTTGACATCTCATCTGTTCAACAGAAGCAGCTGATCACAAATACTTTTCAAAATGAAAGCCATTCCCACCCGCCAAAAACCCCCAAAGCACAGCTGTAGCAAAATAAGAGACTTGAACATCTATTTGTAAAATATGCTCCCTAAAAAGACTCCAATGTCATGGGAGCTTTCAAACTGCACGTTAACTAAATAATTTTTCCTGAAGCTGAATATATTTCAGTCTCCTACTATGAAAAACAGTGACAGACCAGGCGAGGTTTCTGAATGCAGATGCATTTAAGCTCCAAAAACCTTTACTGAAGCATTCAAAACCACAAATTTAAGGAGTGCTCATCAACTTAATAGGCACGCCTATATCAAAGCAAATAATAACAGAGTCCTTAAATTATGTAGATGCTTTGTATATTTAATTTTAGGGCTTCAATTCTGCAGATTCTACCTCCAAAGATTTATAATGCTACAACTGGCATTTGGGGTTGAAAACTAAATTGTTGAGAATCTCAAGACCCCAGGAAACCGGGGAAGCTGACATCATTCCTTTGTCCAAGCTCTGAGCAGCGCTCCCATGGAAGTAGAAGTATAGGGATATATAAAGTCAGAAGAAACCAGAACCCCCCAAAAAATCCACATAGAGTAACCACAAATAAGAAGCACATTTTGAACAAGCAAGGCAAAGACCTCTTATCCCTGATATCAGCTCTTGTGCTCAGCTGAGGCATCTCCCTATCAGTCACAGTTCAGAGCTGTGCAGGAGTCACCAGAGGATGGCTCTCGCGCAATGCACATGAACATGAGCCTCAGAGTGGTCCCACCTGTGAGACTGGGCTCACCAACTGGGAACAAGTGGTTCATTTATGTCTAACTGCTGGTAAATTAAATGCCACAGCAAGAAGAAAGGCCAATGGAATGAGAACGAGAAAGAAAACTGCATAAAATACTACCAGAAATCAAACCTACAGCTCCCTGTATACAGGAGACTAACTGCCTGCTTCAGTTCATGCTCGGATGACTTTCTGTTCTCAAAAATGAATAACAAAGTAAATAGGTGCCCTGCTTTAGCTCTTAAGATTCATACACTGGAGCAATGCAAGTATTTTATTCCTCCCATCCTTTCTCCCCAGATAGCGTTGAGGCCAAGGCAACAACAATTGTCTTTTTCTTTCCAAAAAGTCAAACTAATAGATGAATCTGGCCAAGAGGAGAAGGTAGTAATCCATAGATATAGACCGGAGCTGCATGTAGCAGGCAGAATAAGAAATATGGAGACTTAAGCCTATCAATATATTCCCAGAGACCTGTGTAATAATAGCAATTGAGAGCTTTTATAGCTACACAAATCTGTCAAACAATACTTCAGTGATATTTCAGGAGGGAATTGGGCAAAAAGCTTCTTACAGACAGTCAGGAGAATTCTGTCACACCTGCTCTATTTGATACTGCTTTTAAATACGGCAACAGCACCTCTGTGCCCGAGGTAAAAAAGGGAGCATCAGGCAAACCTAAGCTGACGTACAAAAGATAGCAACCCTTCTGAGGCAGCCAAAAGCCCCTCCCCAAAAGCACACTTCTGATGGTCGTGCAGGATGAGGAGACTTGCATCACCCAGCTCTGCTTCTTGCCAAGGACTCAGACTAGGAAAAACCCTCTCTGAAACAGAAGTTCATTTTTCAGAGTGACAAATTCGTGTTCATTTTGAGAAAAAAATGACTGCCTTCAAAAGAGAGCCCAATTATTGCAGCCACCAGCATAGAGCCGAGGACTTAAAGACCCTAAACAAAACAGAGTAGCATGTTTTATTTATAAGAATGCCGTACTAAGATTGTTTATTACTTTCACTCTTGAATTGTTATGAGAAGGCTCAGGTTTTATTCACACCGCAAGTATTTGTAATACACACTGGAATTAAGGAAGTCTACAAAAAAGCAGATTACAGTTTTTAAAGCATTGCTTTAACTTGGACACTCCAAGGGTCCCACCTAATTTGCATGCATATATAGGCACATTTTACTTAAAATTTACAACTTTTTGTATTTGTCTTTCCTTTTTTCTTTCCTTGATACGGGAACAGGAATGGCTGGAATTCACTACCACTAAAGCATAGTGGGAAAAGGGGGGTCCTTTCTCTCTTTCTGGTCTTCACCTTTCTCTCCTCTTGGCTGGGGGTACAAATTGGCTGCCCTTTAGGATGAATTGGCTTAAACATCACTCAGCAGCCAACTGCCCATTTAGGCTTTTACTTGCTTATCCCAGCCCTTCTGCTTAAATTTAACACTGCTCAGGTCAAAAATAAACTGCCTGACCTTGCTTGGATCCCAGTTTAGCTTTTGAATTGCTAATATCCATCTACACAAAATATGCCTCTTAAGAGGTGTCATGGCATTTACTGATCTTCGTTCACACATATATTCCTAGACAAAGTGACAGCTGCACAGCAAGTACATCAGTTATCCGGTTACCATTTATGCTCAGCATGCAAAAAATCTCCAGAAATTGCCACTGGTACCATTTTTGACCTGTGTCCTCTCCCTGTGCTCTGCTTCTACTTTACCAAACATATTTAACGGATTAGCAATGACATTCAGTAAGAAAAAAAGGCGATGTAAAACAAGAACTGAAGAAACCATGCTTGTCTGGGCCATGTGGTTAAGACACATTGCTGTCTCCTTCCAACATTCAACTAGACTATACCGCATGGATGCCACCAAGGAGTTTAATTCCCAGTAAAAGACTGCTTATCATGAGTAGCCCTTGTTACTTCTAAAGGCACACCTACCATATCTACTGCACCTGCTTCAAACCTAAGGAAAACCAGCTGGAATCCAGAGCACTTTGAGCAGTGAATAGAGCAAGAACCTAAAAATGTATTGCAGATGAGAGAAAGGAAAAGACTTTGGAATCTGGAAGAGTAACAGAGACGATGCCTCTGCTTTTAGCTTGCCCAGGCAAAAAATCCAACTTGAAAAAGCAAATTTAACTAAAAGTAGTAATTTTTTAGGCAGGATGACTGAGAAAAAAGTAAGAACAAATTGGTTCTTTTTTAGGTCTCCCACAATAGAGAGTACCCTGGCATGAAAATCCCAAATGCTGGTGAATGTCTTTTTACCAACTAACAATTGCTGTTTCCTTTAAAGCACGTATAAGCCAGGTCTTATTGTGGATCCTTTTTGGGTTGTAATTTTTCATGCATTCTGGTCACACAGCTGTTGTTATAAATGAAATATCCACCCTATCTTCTGTTCTCTGCATTTATTCCAAGTATTTGATAGTACTTCTTTGACTTTCTTAATTTTCTACATAGGGAAAAATAAACAGGTTATTAGTTTTATATTTTCTAAATTCTTGACATGTTTCCAGTTTAATAGCCACTGCCAAGCTGTGTTTGGAAAGATTTTGATCATTGACATTGAAGGGCTGTAAATACAGAAGAGAAAATAATAGCAAACACAAGAAAACAATTACAAACCTATCCTCTCTGATAACAAAGAAAGGCAGGGACTTCTGAGTACGGGCAAGTGATATAGTGACTATGAGCCACAAAAGAACTTCCAGCTGCAATCATGAAGATGAAAAGTCCGAGCGCTTTGTTTAGAAAGAAGATAAGTAAAGTTTTTAAAAGATAACTGAGGTAGCTTTAGATTTCAGGTGTTCTTCCAGAGAACACAAAGGCACAGATGTGCTGAGGAGGAGACAAAGGGGTTCAGCATACCTACAGAATACCGCAGGATACTGGCACCCGCAGGAGGCATTCACAGGTTTATCCTAGATCTACTCTGAAGGTGATCTGGACATGGAAGAAAATCATAGAATAGTTAGGGTTGGAAAGGACCTTAAGATCATCCAGGTCCAACCCCCCTGCCATGGGCAGGGACACCCCACACTAAACCATGCCACCCAAGGCTTCATCCAGCCTAGCCTTGAACACTGCCAGAGATGGAGCACTCACAACTTCCCTGGGCAACCCATTCCAGTGCCTCACCACCCTCACAGTAAAGAACTTCCTCCTTATATCCAATCTAAACTTCCCCTGTTTAAGTTTTAACCCATTAACCCTTGTCCTATCACTACAGTCCCTAATGAAGAGCCCCTCCCCACCATCCTTATAGGCCCCCTTTGGATACTGGAAGGCTGCTATGAGGTCTCCACGCAGCCTTCTCTTCTCCAATCCAGGTTCTCTATTTTCACTTTCCAACAGAGTACACCAAGTGATAAAACTGTTCCCAAGAGCAGGGATTATGAGCCAAACTTGTAATAGAAAATAGTGAAGAAGCAAGTACAGGCTGCACCCAGAAACCAGTGCAGGCAAATACTAGCTGGAATCTAACAGAAAATACTCCTCTTGGAAAGAAACAGTTTTATAGACTATCAGCAGCCCTTTGTGTTGCACAATTGCTCTCCTGAGTGGCTCAGCTACACTCAGGGGCTCCAGAAAACTTGCTTTGATACAGGTTTGATTTGATCTTCCAGGAACAAAGGAATTCTTTTCTACAATGTTTTTAAGACAAGGAACCAGCATTTTAGGTGTTGATTTCATTTATGCACTGCAACTATCCCATGGGTTTTTTTCCCCTTGTTTCTTAAATGGATGAGCCAATCTTCTCATAATTTGCATCTTGCCTTTCTTTCTCTTCAAGCTCCTGACAAGTCCTTTCTGCATTTTCCTGAGTATGTAGTCATACAGCTTGAGCAGGTGATTTGGTCAGGCGAAGGAAGAAGAAAATCAACTTGATTTTGCATCAGGTAAAACAAAGTGAGTTACATCCTCCTGTAAAAGAGAAAATTGTCTAGATCTCATGCTGCTTGCAAAGCTATCCCTTATTCTGAAAGCTGACTTGGTGCTTCTACTTAATGTTTGCACACTGGAAACTGAATCTGAGTAAATTTAAAAGGCTGGTAAGCTTTTGCTCCCACTGTTCAGTAGAGGAGATGGAGCTGAAAGCAACAGCAGGATACCCTGATGCTGGCCTCTTGAAGGAGCTTACTTTCCACAGAGGCAAAATAAAAAGCGAAACCAGTTCTGTGAGATAAGAAAAATGAAGGAAAAAAACCCATTGGCTTTGACAAGTAACAGTAAAATAAAGAGTAGAACATAGAAATGGCAAACTCCTTCCAAATACAAGAAAGTGTGAACGCTGTCAAAATAATAGTTTAGAAAGTAATTTAGGTTCAGTGGTTAGCAGTGATTTTCCTACCTGCATCTGCTGCTGGTTCTTCTCTTCCGTGTTTTTATTAATTTGGCAAAATTGCAGGTTTCCAGAGGGAAGAAGCCTTCCTGTTATCACCCCCTGGAGAAACTACAGAGAGACTTCCAAGTCTGTGTGCATGCAAAGAGATAGAAGACTGTGGAAAGAAGTAAATGGGAAAACCCCATTTATTTGTTGTTTCCCACAGTACAACTAAGTTAAACATCAGAAAACACAAAAAATGTGGTACATGTAAATGTAGGGAAGCATAATCAGCCCAATTGCTTCAAACCCTGTCTTGGAGGAGTGATAGAATAGCTACTAAATGCTTCCTCCTTGGTAACAATAAATATGTAATTAACAGCAAACTGTTCTGTTGATCTTTTATATTGCTTAATGCTGCCAGTGGGATACATTTCAAAAACCTTTCATTCAGCTTGTTCTTAACAGGGTTTGGAACATTTACATGGAAAATAAACTGGGTACTTTTCCAAAAGCATGCCACTGTTGATTTTCCACAGGAATACCCTGGGTCCTATAAAGCAGGTGCTGCTGTATCATATTGGAAATGAAAGGCAACATTTCAGAGTCTGTTTAAGAGATATGCATGCTACAGTGCCTCGCTGAGTTCATGCAAGAGAGCTTCTTTCTGATGCTTTAATTGGCACTTAGCTTCTTTTACAGCTTGTTCGCCTAGACAGCCTCCACAAAGTAGTCACTTAAAGCGTAGCTTAGAGTATTATAAAACACATCTTTACAGGAAATAAGAACATCCATTTGATAATTGCCATGACAACTCAGCCATGTTAGGTTTAAAAATCATTAGTTTTGTATCTGTGAGATGCCGAGTGCTTATCCACTTCTGGGCATTCACAGCAACGAGGAGTGTTTGCTAAACCACTGGAGAGACCTTTGTCAATGGGAGCTGCTTGAGGCTGAACCCGGCTGCAGCCACTGTGGATAGCACAGAGGCTGTGGGAAGCAGGGGCATCATCATCGGGACAGCTCACCCTCTGACTCTCAGTCACATGCACAGTCCATATGTTTATTGGACCCCACTCACGTTACGAGACAGATCACAATAATCCCATTTTGAGTGAGAAAATGCAGTTCAGTTGCAGACCTCCAGATGCAGGAAGAGCAGTGAATAATGCAACCTGCAACAGTCAGAAAATACTTGTTAACAAACCCAAAATACTGCTTAAGGAGCATGCTGACTGCTGAATCTTCTTGAGAAAAGGAACATGGGAAAGCAGGGGAAGAGGATGGCAGGCTTGAAGGTGTACTCCTAGAGAAAGGATTTCATAGATTTCCAGATGGCCAGGGAATAACTAAAATGTAATCTGATTCACTTTAGAGTAATTGCTTTGCAATTCTCTCTTCTAGGAAAACTGGAATTCAATTCTTTGGTACAATCTCCCAGTGACAACACGTTTGAAATTAGGACGCTTGCATTTGGAGGAGAGGTGGGGTTTTTTTGTTTGTTTGGTCTGGTTTTTTAAAGGGAAGAGAAAAGGGATGGGGAAAGAAAGAAGGAAATACACATTCTTTCACAGAAAGGAGAATTTCCTTCTTTCAAAGCTGTTTTTCACTGCTGCTATTAAAATTCATGTCCATTGCCATGGAGAAATCATTTGATCAAATTAGAAAATTTACATATTCTTAAACTGAAGATATTCAGAAGAACCATATGTATTAAAAACCTAACAGATTTAGTAAATTTTCATTCTGGTGTTTATACTTTACCCTGAACCACTCTCTCTCTACTCCTCTTGCACTTACCAGTCCCAAAAGCAATCACTGCAGTCTCCCTTGCTAAGCAAGTCTTTGCTTTAAAATAAGGTATCTCTAAATAGGGATCACTCATCACTGTTGATGCTGTTTTTAAACAGTCTTAAGAGTCTGCAAGTATAGAGAATGCTTATGAAGAAAGTTTGGAGTTACACAATCAAATACTACTGATTTTTATTGGCAAATAAGCTTAGCTAGCCTTTGTGAACCACAAGCACATACTAAACAGCAACACGACCGTGCACACAACACAGAAAATCAGTGCCAACAGGCTGATACAGCATACCAATCTTCAGCTGGTTTTTTGCTTTTTAACTTCATTCACTGTAGCTCTTTTTAATGATGATTGTGATGGGTATAGGCTGTGAAAGAGAATACAGCAAATCGTTATAACCTTCTCTTTGAAGGGTGGATTTTACACACCCCTTTAGACAGTTAAAAGCACATATAATGTTTCTTCATACATTAAGGGCTGTGCAATGGATTACTACAGTTTGGATTAATTTGCCTTCTAACAAAGCACTAACACATTGCTCTACAATGAGCAGCACCCATTATCTGTAACATTAAACAAGTTTCCCAAAAAATGATCTACCATTCAAAGCCAATGTAAGATTTAAAGTTTCTTCTCATCTTTGCAGTACTGTTTTCGACTGGATGATTTACTTGATTTTTAATTACATGGCACTATAGCAAAAGAATTGTAATGTCTGTATTCAATCTATCCAGCACACATACCTAGAAGGTATCATACAGAAACACACCACAGCCACAGACTGTGATTCAGAGACCCTGATCTGATTCATACAAATGAATTTGCTAACTCAACCTGACAACTCAACTGATTAGACAAATTAAGTCTCTTGGATAACACCAGTGTTGATAATAACATTCTACAAATGGGACAGCTGTATTCCAAGCTGCAAGTGGATATACAATTGCAGATCGTTAGAGATCATGGAAAAGCTTGTACAGCAGCCAATGAGAAAAAGCAGGTATTTAATAAAAGGCTCTCTCTTTTCTTGTCCTTTTTTACACTCGTGATTTCTAGCTGATACACACCTTAGCTGAGAGACACATCAATGTATAAGGTAAACTGCTGAGCAGGACACAAGCTGCTGAGCTCTGCTGGACATTTTAACTGTGAAGGTGGCAGCACAGGCTAACCAAAAGAGGCACTAATGCTGCAAGTGGAGCCTCCTTTCCCCATCCCTCTGACCTGCCCCCTTAAATCCCTCCTGCCCCTGGGAAGCACATTGTGCCCAAGGGACTGGGCAAAGATGAAGGACCAAGGCTGGAGACACTGCAGAAGCCTTGCTCTGCATCTAGGGATGAGAGAGTGCACAGGCAGTGGCATCGAAGTGGCAGAAAAGGAGACTGTTATGGTCATTAGAAACTCCAACAAAAAGTGAAATGTAAAGAAAAAGGTTGGGAATTGCTGGTTTCTATCATGCATTGCAAAAAAGATGTGAGCAGCCCCCATCAAAGAAGCTCTTGGAACTAAGAGGAGACAAGTCAAAATCTGCAGTGTTTCCAATTCCTGCTTGAAATATTTAGCTGCAACTAAAGAGAACCAGAAAGCACTCAAGCTGCTCAAGGGAGAACACTAAGATGAAAGAAGATATCATTAATATAATTTTGCATACAGGAGATAAGTACAAGACAGCTCTTGCTCTAAAAAGAAACAGTAATTTTGTGATCTTTAAAATTAATTTTTAAACTCTCCTTGCTTTTACAGAAGGCTTTGCAGAGAAAATTGAAATGGGAAAGGGTTTTGGAATTAAAAACGATTTGAGATGATGAGACAATGCTCAAATGGTGCTGTAACAACTTGAAGAGTGAATTAGCCTCATTACCAGGCTCTTATTTTATTTTTTTCTTCGCTGGCACTGAATTTTTAAGAGCAGTTTTGCAAAAAATCATCAGAAATAGTGTCCTGTTATTTAAAAAGCTGTCGTTGACACTGTAAAGTCTAAACTACTCATGAACGTGAAAACTAACAGTTGCCGGTGGCTTTGATATGATGCTAAATTTGAAAAGATTAATGAGATGATTTAATGAATTTTTGATTGCTCCAATGAGTCTGTTTCAAACCAAAAACAGGCAAAATAAGCAAAATGTGCTAAGTTCAAGATTACTTTTTCCGAAAGCCCAGAATTTTGAAGTTAAGCCTAAATGCGTTTTGTGTTCTTTTGAATAGTAGAAAACAAGCATCCAAGAGCTGACGACCGCATGTTAGAAACAGAGACTGATTACTTTTCCCACCTAGCAGATTGAGCACAGAACTTGAGGTTCCTTTTTATGCACAATTTCAAAATGATGCAAAATGCCAACTTGCATAAAATGATAAATATGTGCAGTGGTGGGAACCCAAAGTTACACTTGTCAGTGCACCCCCAGTGGTGCATCATGGCTGAGGTAGAATTGAAACAGATGTTACAGCTCCACCTACTGAAGCAAGCAGAAAGGACTGGAAAGGGCATAATTAGTCGTTATAATGAACTGGAGCAACTGAGGATCTATGCAGACCCCAAAACATAGTTCTTTGGTTTTGTTTTTGACACAGCCATCTGATCAGCACTTGCACTCCTACTCAAGATCAAGTAGTGTCAGATAGAGTAAGCCATACGAAAGAAGTGGGAGGCAATCAACTGGCCCTGTTCAAAGCAGCAACCTGTTTTTGAAACTTGCATGAATTGTGTTGGGTTCATTTCTGCATTTACTTACAGTCATTGACTAGCATGAAAATTAAATTCTGTATCCACACCTTTCACTTGAGAAGGATGCTGCCACTCTGGGAGTTTTGATGGAGCAACAGATGCTCTGTCTATTCAAAGACCATGAAACGAGTATTTTGCAGCCCTTTAGTTGCATTTGTTGGTGTATGACAAAAAATAAAGAAAAGGTTGGTCAATGTGAAGGTCACTTTAAACTGGAGGAACATTTGGGAGGTTAAAAAGAAAAAATCAATCTTGTAAAGAAATATAATCATATAGCTACAGTTCTACCAAACAGACTCTACTCTTTAATCTAATAACAGTAAGTGTGAGTCAAGTATGCTATTTCAATGAATGCAGGTCTCATATATATGCCTTGTTGGTTCAAAGAGTGGCTCAGAGCTAGAAATTCTGGTTATTGCAGAAGCCCTTAAGACTTGGCAGAGCAGCCAAGTATTTCCTACACACTGGGACCAAGGTGACAGGGGAGAAATAACTGAAAGATGCTGAACTGAAACGTCTTAATTAAAAACTAGTGTTTAACACTTACTGAGAAAAGCACAAAGGAATGTGGCAACAAAACAATAATAGTGAGAATATGGATAGCATAAATCTGTAATGCCACCTGAAAGATTCTTACAATGAGCTGAAACAGTGCCCTCTGAGTCTGAAAGCCAGCACGTCTAAATACTGCACCTGAAGCAATGGAGTGTTCAACAGCATGACAGATATAATAGGCAAATGATGAGGCATTCAGTCTAGAGGATTAACAGAGTCCAAACACCCGCAGAGCACAGGCAACAGCATAGCATGAAACACGTGGAACCCAGAATGTCAAAACAAAAGTATAATTAACAAAAAAAGCACCTGTATGGAGCATAAACCAAACAAGAAATGATACTGATAATAATTTGAACTTGAATGTATTTCTCATGTTTGCATGCTGTAATTAAACAACCTAAGTGCTGGAGAGATGACAGCTAAAAAGGAACCATTTAAATCAGTGGGTAGGGAATGTGAAGCCAGACTCCTTGAAAGGTAGACTCAACTGTGTGTATCTCGGTCCTGCATATAGCGTGTTATGCTTGCCACTTGCCTATGTAAAGGAATTTTCTTGATAAACACAGTCTGAAGTGCAGACTTGGATCCCAAGCCAGCAAGGAAAGGCAGGTGTGGGAAGAAGGTAGCTGATAAGGAGCCAATCCTGAAATAGCCAAGAGTGAATAAAGAAGGCAGTTTCCACCAACACAGAGTAACCAGACATATATTGGAGATTTACAGCATAAACACCCCCTTTTCATCTTTGATTCTTACGGGCTTGGTGAATAGAGAAAGAGAGATATAAAGGCAAGTATTGGTGTGTTTAACAGTCATAACAACTGCATTTGTCATGAACTCTTCTGAGCTGACACGCTCCATGGACTAGCTAGCTGAAGGACATGGACAGCAGGCAGGTTTCAGCTGACATCAACAACAAACATGACCCTCTGTGACATTTCCACCCCTGAAAACATTACAAAAACAATGTATGAATTAAAAGCAAGAGTAACAAGAATCAATCTAATTGATGTTCCTTTGCCTTACAGCTGCCTCCCTCAACATTCAGTTGTTGAAGTGGAGGGAACAAAAGGGAGCAGGTAAACAGCAGCTGAACCAAGCTCTGATCTCTCGAGTGAGAGAGGTAATATGTGAAGTTGAATAGACTTCATTTCATTGTAATATCACTTTCTCAATTTGTAACAAAGGTAAGAATGTGGCAGCACATTATACGATCTGAAGAGATTCTTATTTCATAGGAAAAATGAGGAAGAGCAAATACAATACATTAACAAAGAGAATTGGCAATCAGTACTTAAAATAGAACAAATCACATAAAGGTCCATTAAAAATGACTGAGAACCAAGATAATGGGCTTAATATTTAAAAGCGATTGAACAAAGAAGGGACATGCAAATGAAATTAATATAACACTAGAAAAGGATGAGACTCCCAAAATGATGGAACAAGTGAATATTGTTACTAAATCACATGCGCTAAGCATGTGACAAGAATAGTCAGTTTGGTTTTTGAAGGAATGATATTTTTTGGTCCTTCAAGCATGACTTTAGTATTTACTTAACATCTGCAGTGAGGGTGACACTGGATAATTAGTGTTAAAGTAGACTAATCACAAAGGGGCGCATGCTGCCGTGGCATTCCAGCAGTGCTGTGGCCCACAGGGCCTCCAGCCTCAACACTATAAAATTACATGTGACTTTCAGAGGTCATTTAAAAGATACCAGTTAACTTGCTTTTGGCTGGAGAAACCCAAAGGCTCAGGTTCCCCCAATCCTTTCTGATCGAAAGTGCTTTCCAATTCAAAACAGGAAACCTGCAGTGACTCATTCCTTGACACTACTTAACAGGCAACCACCTTGAGACTTCAAGCAATGAAAAGGAGCTCCACAGGGCAGGAGCTAAAGATTTCACTATGTGACTACCACAAGTCTTCAACGTTCCATTTCTTCAAGCCAGCACTCTTTAGTTATCTCTTTACTCCTCTTAGCTTAGTGCTCAGCATTTTACAAGATGTCACCCACACTTTGATGTCTTTCCCCCTACCATGCGTACCTTTCAAGTTTCGTGCATGCTGCTTGCTACTGGGCTCAGCAGTTGACTTTGTATATCTATTTCAGCTTAACTCTTCATACAATTCACACAAATAGTCAGATCAGTAATGAATTTGCACAAAAAAACTGTTGCAACTGAACAGATATTTTTCTAGCTCAGGTTGGAAAACATTGCCTAATAGGAGCAGTCGCTGTATTACTGTCGAGCAGTTGTCACACATGAGCAGTTATCACAATTAGAAAAAGAAGCAGGGGGAATGCTAGAGGTCCTGGAAAGAAAATTATTATCACAAGCCCAAACATTTTAATATTGGTAATTAAAGCAGGAAAATTCCTTAAAAGGGCTCTTAGGCTGAGCAGAGTATAAAAATAAAGGCACAGAGCAAGAATTACTCGTGACAGGCAGGATATAAAAATACAGTGACAGGCAAAGACAGCCACCAGGCAAGCCTGAGACAACGAAGATGAAAGCCACAAGTTTGTGAACCAGTTTCAGAAGTTTGAGCTGAAGCAGCTGATTCTGTGGTTAAAATCTGGTTTTAAGGATAGGTGAGGTTATAATCCAAAATGTACAGAAGACTCCTGGTCCTTTCCTTTTTACATTGTTGGGCTCATTGACTTGCTGAGTTTATAAAACACCAAGCACAAGGACTTTCATAAAGTGCACTTGTTTGAAAAGAGGTGTGAATCATTTATGACATCCAGCTGAGTGTGTGACAGGTACAATCTGCACCTCACTCTGCAGCAAACAAGCAGATTACAAGCAATGGGCTGGGAAAGAGTGCTCTGCTCGCCGAACACTATTAGCTCGGTAAGACAGAAACAAGGTCAAGGTTAAGCACTTCTGAAATATCTCCTTTTGGACTCCTCAGCTACAAAGCATACAATAAAACGTACTGCACCTAAACAGCAGTAAGCTTAAACCTGATAAAAATGACAGACCAGTGCAAAATACAAATCAAGTCTTCTCATACAAGAGGCATCAACCAGGGAGCAGCATTCCAAAACTTGTAATTCATCAGTGCCAACAGCTTAAGAAGACTGCAAGAAGTCTTCCTAAGGACTTAAAGCTTTTACAGAAGCTGTGGCACCAGCATCCAGCTGCCACAGCCACAGGCTGTAAAGCAAGGTGAACCCAGTGTGTGTGCCAGACCTGAATCCATTGGTCATACGCTGAACATCCCAGAAAACCCAGGCCCACTCTCTGCCAGTAATCGTGGTTTTGGAATTCCAGTATCTTTATTCAGACGAGCTACATTTCACACACTGGAAGTATGCTTTAGCAGAGCCCCTGTACTCAGCAGCATCTCATGTATTATCCATCACTTGTACCACAGACTGATAGGATCAACGATCACTCTTTCCACAAAGAGCCTGTGTTAACAACTTGGCCGCTAAATAATGGATTGCTTCAACTTGTACGCTTAGTAAGAGTCTCTGATACCTGAGAAAGCCAGATCAGGTCCCAACAGGAGCAGGAGTCTGTCCACTAATTAAGCATGGAAAGACTTCCTTCAGGAGCGGTTCTATGTAAATGACTTGTTAAATGATTAAGGGTCCCTTATAAAAGAGCTGCATAAATGACTTATAATCCAATATTGCAACTTCCATACACTTTAGAGACACTCAAGAGAAAAAAAGTACCTCTAAAGGTGATTATATTTTGTGCCATGTTTGCTGCCTTAGGTTGCAATGGCTGCCAAGTGTTTTTGTCACAGATGGTTACACTTAAGCAGACTTGCCTGCCAATGCAACTTGAACTTTGCTTAAATTATAAGCCAGCCCACCATGTAAGGCAATTTCCCACCATGACAAAAAGGTTATTTAGGCTTTCAAGCGCACTGGTTTGAAAATTAAAACATCTAAGAGTGTAACAATAACACAAATCTGTTCACTCAAATCTGAGTCTAGGAAAGAATAAAAGGCACATGGCTTGCCTCTGCCTTCTCAGCTTGGAGAAATAGTCTCATTTGTGGGTCAAAACACAATAATAGCTGCACAGTATTGCAGTGATTGTCATCCTCGAAGGCTGAAGTATTTGACATGTAAATAAGTTTATTTGCAGATCACAAAGTGAAAACTCTATTATATAGAGAATATTAGGTACATAATAAGCAAAGAACGCACAACCATCCCAGAGTTATTAAAGTGTCCTGGATGAGCTCTGTATGTTTTATGGAAAATGAGAGGATTTTGTGAATTATCTTTGTAGTTCGTTTGTCAGATCCTTTTAAAGAACCATCAATTTGAGCATTTTCACTAGGCTTGAATCTGAAAGAACTAAGCACTCGCTATATTGGCAAGGAACAAGATTTATAATGGAAAACGAGGGCCATGCAGGATGAAAATTTACCAGTCAGTGGAATTTAATGACACACAAGGGTGGCCCCAAGGCACGGCTGTCCTGCAGTAACTAAATCACAGCCCAGGAACCACTGAGTGAAAAGAGCTGTAGCAAAGAGCAAGTTAGAATCAAGCCGAGCTGCTGAGTGAGACAAAGACAATCTTCCTCCCTGCCTTGCTTACGTTGCTTTGTTAGCTCTCTCCTTTCCTGGTCACACATTTCAGCTAAAGCCTTTGGAAGACTTTCCCTATGAAGAACGTCTCTTGTGTTTCACATCCACTGAGCACCGCTTCCTGTTTTTCATTCTGCTGTTGCAGGGAAGCTCTGCTCCAGGACCAAAGATTCAACCCCCTTTTTTCTCACTGTGCTTTGTGCTCAGCAGTGCTTCCTGCTGAAATCTGCACTAAAGCATGGGAGATCAGAGGGGGAGACAGCGTACTCAGGGAACACCGGCAGCTGCCACAGCTTTTCTGTAGGATTCATCTTTCCTAACCTTTATTCATCTTTTAACACTTGCCCTTGGTCACCAGGTACATCCTTGTTTAGTCTATTAGGCCCCTGTAGCATCAAGATTTCTAAGACATTCCTTCTAAAAATTCAGGAGCAGGATTTATTGTCACAGCTGATATTCTCCCCAGACAAATGTCAAGAGAAAAAGAATCCCAGCAATTTTGATCTTTCTCCTCAAAACATGCCTGGACGGTGTATGTGGTGGTCTGTTAAAGATGCTTTACTAACTAAAACTCCAGAACTAACTGAAACTACAGTTCTTCTGAGTATATACTGCGGGCACATATCACTGAGTCAAAATGCCAAATAAATACAAAGATTATTCACTAAATAAAGCATCCTCTATTTCCAGGAGAGCTTTCTTCTTTTTAAGAACTGAATTTGCCTTTTTTCCCCCTGGGTTATTCCTGTCAAAAATTCCTAGATAACACAGGCAGGAGATTTCTTTTTTATTATTATTATTTTAAACTTTACCTGTATTTTTCATCCAACCTCACTGAAAAATGACTGAATATTGGCACATCCTGTCCCATTTCATTCCAACAAACCAACCTTGTCACTGCCTTTCTATATTCCTTTTATTAAAAAATAGTACAATCATTTCCAAGCCATCTTTCACCTCTAAAGCTGTTATTAAAAGGAATCATAGAATAGTTAGGGTTGGAAAGGACCTTAAGATCATCCAGTTCCAACCCCCCTGCCATGGGCAGGGACACCTCACACTAAACCATGGCACCCAAGGCTCTGCCCAACCTGGCCTTGAACACCACGAGGGATGGAGCACTCACAGCTTCCCTGGGCAACCCATTCCAGTGCCTCACCACCCTTACAGTAAAGAACTTCTTCTTTATATCCAGTCTAAACTTCAACCAATCCAATCTAAACTATTAGCTTGCCATAATAACAGACCCTTCTCCTGCTGTGTCTGCTAAAGAAATTAACCCAGTAGCCCAATGGAGCCATGTCACCTCTCCTGCAGCCCAGCAGTCAGAGTGTTTCTGTGCATAGCTGGGCTCTCCACTGTACTTAAGTTGTAAATAAAAAATAAAGAAATAATACATAAAAATAATAAATAAATTAATAATAATTCATAATTAAAGTTCCTAGAGGAAAATACTTATTTTCCAAACACACCCAAAGAAGGCTTTTATTTTCTGAAGTTTACTTAATGTCACACAAGACTATGGAAGTAAAGCTAGTAGTTTTACACCCCAGTCCTACCAGGAAATATCACTGATGGTGCAAATACATGTCCACTGGACCTGCTACAGGAATTAGAGTTGGAGGGGGAGGGATGTGCTCTGATCTCTCTCTCCAAATCTTGCCATTTAGCTGCCTGGACCACCATGACAAGGATAATGCCCTATGCTGATTTAGGCCAAGAAAAGGAGCAGAAAAACTGAGGGAAATGATGGAGAACTTCAAAGTGTTTGTAAAATCAGAACTGTAAAGGGTCAGGGAAAACAAACCAAGCACCTCTGTCATGTGTGAGGCACAAGCTAAAAACAAAGGCTCTTTCATTGTCAGTTAGACCCCGTAAAGACTCTAATAAAAGCCCACCCCCAAAGACAAGTGAAGGACAAAAAAGGTCTACATAGAATCTATGTGAATTCTTCTGCTGATTTCTATTGCAATAGCCTGAATCGCTTGGCATGGCTTTTGCTTGAAGTATTTTAACAATGATAAACCTGGCCAAAGAGAAATTTAAGTATCTGGACTCTAAAAAGCAATGACTACACGGCATCCGAAATGATATTTCATTGGTACTGCACATAAACATGGCTGCACATAAATTGTAGTTTAAGGTCATTATAAACCTATAACCATTAAGTGGTAACTTTGTATACTTGAAACTTATTGTTTCCACTGCAAAAGGCAACAAGCCATTGGATCGTTTCAGCCACAGTATTTAAGAGTGTTTTGAAGCAACTGGCAGCTCCACACCACATAGAAGCATCTTAACCTGCAATAGTTTCTCTGGTTCTCGATCACCCCAGAAGCATTAAGACAACTATCTAAAATAATAAAAAGTATAATCCTTGCACTGTTTTATCAACAACAGGAAAGAAATATTCTTGCTCTTGGACTATTGAGCTCTTTGAGAAATCATAACTGGAAGAATTGCTCTCAATATAGTTAGCCTCACAAAAGAAAGGATAAGAATAGTGCCCACTGCAATAAGTTTGTCTTAGTGAAATTAAAACCACAGAAGAATCTGCGAACAGTTAGCTTTCATTTTATTTCCAAGGCCTGGGATCAATAGGTCTGAAATGTATGCTGCCACTATTATTTCTGCAGAGATCTTTTCAAGGACTACATCTCAAAAAGACTGCAAAAGTGGCTGATCATCCAGCTAGCAACCCACAGAAATCAGCTATAAACCTGTAATGGAATGCCCTAACTATTTTGTTAACACAATCATACAGCCCTAAAGAACTGGGTCTAGATCCATTCTGTACCACACCTCCATTGGACTGTCACAAAGGAATCAAGTGTATGACTAAAGATCAGCTGACAGCACTATACTTATCATAGGGATGCAGTCTTGGAAGGTGCTACTAAAATTTATGATGTGCTCAAGTGCTATTTGGTCTTCACTGCCAAATCCTCAAAATAAGTAAGTCATTAACCAAGATAAGGAGATCTGGATTGCTTGGAACCGTTGCCCTGCCTCATAACCTCAAGGAGAAACGACTAAACAAACAGCTGACAAAGATAATTTACTTTTCCCTCAGAAGCAACTCTTTTCTCTTATGAGAAATGGAAGAAAACTACAGTGTGCTTCCAGTGTGTTTTCCATACGAGAAAGCTCAATCACAAACAGAGCTCGTACGACGTTCCTTATCTTTGTTTCACAGTCTGCGGTGTCATCATGAGCTGTTATTGCAATTCTTAATAAAACAAAATTTCACAGAACACCACAGATCAGACTTGCTGCTATCCACAGTCTTCTACTGTAAGAGTTTATTATATCAATAACATTGTTATCGAGTCATATATTTGGTGGAGGAAAGTTACTAGAGACAACACATAAAAAGCACATTTTAAATCTGTGCTTGGGTGTATTGCAGCACATGAAATCACAGCACGGTCGGGGGTTGGAACTGGACACCAACCAGTCCAGCCCCCCCTGCTCAAGAAGGTTCAACTAGAGCATGTTGCAAAGGATCATGTCCAGGCAGGTTTTGAATATCTCCAGAGAAGGAGACTCCACAACCTCTCTGGGCAACCCATTCCAGCACTCTGCCACCTGCAATGTAAAGAAGCTTTTCCTCATATTCAGATGGAACTACCTGTGTTTTCAGTTAGGGCACCACTGAAAACAGTCTGGCCCCATCCTCTTGACACCATCTTTAAGATTTTCGTATGCATTGATAAAATCCACAGTTGCATTGAGTCACACAAGAAATTGGTTATTTGGTTCCAGCTCTGTGAAGCTCTTTCTTCACCCCATAAAGGAGGACTGCATGTGGCTTCTCCCTGATGCTGTCCAGTGTGGTCAGAGGGGCAAGAGGAATGGCTGAAATGGGAGGATGAGGTAGGATATGTAGCTCACCATGAGACATTAAGCAGCACAAGGTATGATCCACAGTCTTACTTTTCAGCTGTTTCAAAGTCACATAACACACTTCCTTTTCTATCATGAAGTGCACTTAGGAAACACAGGTGGTGATTTCTGAATCAAGATCATAGGCTTTCTTTCTAAAGAAAAGATGACAATTTCCACTTTTGCCAAGTATGGTTTTATACATATATTATTCAAAACAATACGAACAGTTGATTTAGAACCATCACTCACTTAAATACCCACAAGATTTAAATTTGATCAGACCAAAGAAAGAGTTAATTCAAAGCTGTATCTAAACTGCTTTTGTGACAACTAAAGAAAGACAATCTCATTGAGACCTCCTTTCCAAGAAAACGTTTAAGAGCAGTGCTTATGTTATTGCTTCTTTCTCAGTGAATAATATGAAATCTTCTCCCATACACATGTAATAAAAAAAGGAAAGAGCTGATTACCCTCAAAAGCTTTTTGTCAAGATGTTTAAATAGATGCCCATCTATTTTAAAAACGATAGAAACACATCTGATGCCTCTATTACAACATGTTCTGATTAAATTTGCAGTACTAGTGCTGTTGTGTTCATGATAATTTGAGGCTAAACAAAGTTTGTGGAGAAGGAAAACATCATTTTAGTCCCAGGGTTGTCCTGTGGAATTCAGGTACCAAGGAAGTGGTCTGGTTTTCCTAGCTAGATCAGTTAGAAACTACATCAATATAAGGCAAGAATATGAGTAGCAACTGGTAGCATTCTGAAATGCTACCTTTGAGACAATAGGAGGCAGGATGATTAAAAAATCCCAAACATTTCTGAAATATTAGCTGGAGATGACCAGAAAATAAGTATTCTGGGGCTTCACCTGCATTATTAGTAACAACTGTAACCTAGACAGTGAGTTAGATAACTCATTAGCTTTTCACTACTCATGCTCATAAAACTTTACCCCACCTTTTTTTGGAACTCGTCATTAAACGAACAACTATTTAAAATCAGAGACAACTGGTTATAAGCCGATGATTTAAAGCAAATCCTTAGACCTAATCTGTTATTGCTACCTAATAATCTTGGGAACCTTTAGTCCATTTAGAAAAACTTCCCGAATAAATGAAATCATTCGCTTTCTCTGAAACACAAGCAGCAGACTTTTCATTTACTGAATTGTGCCTAGGAGGCATTCATTAGATAATACCCTAAATTGTGCAATGCATATTTTCAAAACCACACAGTATTTTTCTCAGTGCTATTGTAATTCATGATACTTCAGAACACAGCAATTATCAAAACTCAAGTATATGTTATTATCTATTCAGCTTGGTAGGCATCTAATACATTTTCCCTCTGCTCAGCAAACTTGATACAGCCAACACAGGCACACCTTTTTCTGTCTTGAAATTCAGCTCGAGTCACTGGCAGAAGCCAGAGAGTGATTTCAGTGACAAGAGGCAAAACTCCATTGGCCTGATGCACTCTCTGCTCATATCAAGCTATAAATATGAAGATTAATTTAAAACTTAGCTGATATTTGCATTACATTTAATACAATGCTCTGGATACTTCAGAAGCGTGAGCATATTGATCTTCAGTATTCAGAAGCAGTAAAGGCAGTTTTCCCATTTCTAATGTACAAAGTAACACCATTAATAGCAAATGGCATCTCACAACTGGGATCAGTCAGCTGACTGGCCACATCAGACACCAGGCTGATTCACTGCCCCATCACGAAATGCGTGCTAACACGCAGAGTCAGCAAATCCTGTAGGTACTAATACCCACTGAAGCTAAAGACCTCTGTTCCCCAGGAAAATCCATGTGTTCCCATCTTTCAGAAGCTTAAATATGAAGAGCAGGCTTGCAAGGTGTCCTGGGTTCAGCTAATCTTCAGGGTAAACATTCTGACCAGTAACTGAAAACATCGGCTTTATCAATATTTTTCCCAGGCCGAAAGTCAAAACCAGAGCGCTGCACCAGCTACTAAGAAGAAGAAAACCTGACTGCTGCTGCTGAACCCAGGACACAAGGATACCTGGCAACCCCATTTTAGGAGCAGCTCATTTTCAGTCCGTGTCAAACTTAAAGATAACACAGACTTTACGTTATCCACTTGGCAGTGTCATGAAACAACAAATATATCAAATGACAAACCTTTTTGATTACAAGGCTACTTGGCTACTTGAAAAAGGGCAAATGCTGTCTTAAAAAGAAATACATAAATATAAACACAGCAAGAGAAAGCCAGAAAACACTCCTTAGGCAGTTAAGGACTCCCCACTACAACAGCGTGTATCTTCTTCCCTGGAGAGGAACTAGCTACAAATGAGAGCATTGTCATACCAGAATGATTTAATGCTATCTGTATGCCAACTCGCAAGTCAATAGCAAAACTATGTGAATTTTTACTACAGAGTCTCCAAACCAATGCAAGTTACCACCATGACAGTCATTTGTTAGAAAGTACTCCTAGGAAACTGTCTGTGTGGGACTATGTAGGAAGACACAATACGCAGCAGCGTGAGCCTATGTTGACTCTTTTCTTGCAAGCAGATGGCATTGATGTGAGTTTTCTTCAAAATACTTGATTTAGAGGATAAATGGCCTTTTCCAGATAACTGACCATCAATGGTTATTCTTTACCTGACATAAAACACCATACAGGGACTGGGTATTCAGGTGCCAGCCGCTCCTCAGTAACAATTAGTGCACGTTAAATAATGCTTGAATAATGTTTCAATGAAAGTTCCACAGATTTTAAGGAAATGAATGAGTATCCCTTGTAGGTTCCTCCTTCATTAGCTTCAAAGCAAAAGGTCATATACACTCATCTGTGCCACTATATTTGATCCTTTAACTGCACTGCTGTAAGTCAGCTTTCCATGGAACTAAATACACAGGACAAGGAAACTGGAGAATTCAGAGCAAAAAGAGCTCTCAAGTGCACTTTTAATTTCTCAGTGTGACTATCTAAGAAGTCTAAGAGAGCATGAGAGTCCCAAACTTAATTCTTACGTACTAGGTATTTAAAGGGAAAAGCAGTTTTCAGGACATCAGCAAGATAGTGATTCTTTTCTGCTAGATTTTCACCTTACTTCTTCTGCCAGAGGATCCCAGCACGCACTGATAAACCTAAAGGACAACACAGCAAGAGCTGCAGCAAACAAGTAATGAAATATGAATTCTGGAGAGAGGGCAATGCAGGAGTCAGGGAGGACTCTCTGCAAGCCTGCACAATTAAGACATGGTATGAGAAATGCCCTAAAACTGAGCAAAGACGGATGAAGACTTGTATGAAGGATATTTAGCTGGCAAATGAGTGTGACTTGCAAACTGTGACTAATATCCTGCTTTTAGAGAATTAATAAAACCTACTGGATGCTTTCCTTAAAGCAGGTTTTAATGAGGTTTTTTCTAATCACGAAATGAAGAGTTAACACTGTGGTTTGGACCTCTGGCTGCTTCCTGACATGTGGTGGTGCTACTGCTTAAAGCAAGTCAGATAGGCTTCTCTAAAGATCAATTTCACATTTCGTTCATTTAGAAAAAATGCACAGTCACCTTAGAAATAATAGAAACCAACCCCCAATTCCTCTTATTAATTTTTTATTCTCATAAAATAACGTACACATGTTCTTTATTGATCTAGATGCATTTTTCCTTTTATAATAAATAAATGACCCTATATGCATGGTATTTCATTAGTTTAAATGAAATTAAATGAAATTAAATTAAATTAAAAATGAAATGAAAATTAGAAGGAAAGCCCCTTTAGCCATGCAGTTCATCCTTTGTATAGCTACCTTACTTGGGGTCAACACCACACCTATTGTCCAAATAACACAGTAGGCGTTTTCCTTTTAGCTCACCTCTACCAGCTGGAAACAGAATGTGTCAATCAGGAAATTAAGTCTTTTGGTTGGAAGTTTGCCTTCACCCCCACAGAAGAGAGCTGATAAAATATTTCGATGTGCTATTCTAACCCCATTTTTCCCCCCCCCCCCATTTACTGCAGTTGTGTTCTACATATGGACATATTTCATTCTGTTCCAAGCTGTGCAGAAAGGAAACTTGTCATGGCTTCCCTTTAAAACCTGATGAGAGCTATGCAAATGCTGGCCTTCGTTCAGGGCTGCATCTGATGCTCCTGGCAGCCAGCAAAGCAAATAATATACATCAAGGAAGAAGGGAGGAGCACAAGTGAAAGCCAGCTTCTGAGACATCACAGCATTATAAAAAGATTTATTTTAGAAGTTTCCTATTTAATAATAACAGTAATAATAATAATAGTTGGAGCCTTATTGTCAGAAAGTGGTGCTATTAGACGAATTAGAGCAGTTCCTAGGTCCAGTTCCTAGTAAGATCAGCTGCCAGAAAAAACCTGAGAAGGCTCAGCTCTGTGCAGCAGTTATTCCTCTTCTACCAGTGACCAAGAATAGACAGGTCACTTGAAAACAGCTCACC
The DNA here is from genome assembly GCF_963264785.1 of Psittacula echo. Lineage (NCBI taxonomy): Eukaryota > Metazoa > Chordata > Aves > Psittaciformes > Psittacidae > Psittacula > Psittacula echo. Next base: position 2,480,478 of record NC_137736.1, read on the forward strand.
TGAAAACACAAAAACCTTTTGCTGCAAGGAAACTGAACTGACAGTACCTTAACATGCATACTGGTGTCAGTAATGCCAAGAAATAGGTTTTTACACCCAAACCCAAACCATGCACGCCTTCTATTTGAAGCGTAAACGCAGTTTAGGGGAAAAAGAACAAAAAAAAGAGGAAAAGGAAAAGGAAAAGGAAAAGGAAAAAAAGGAAAAGGAAAAGGAAAAGGAAAAGGAAAAGGAAAAGGAAAAGGAAAAGGAAAAGGAAAAGGAAAAGGAAAAGGAAGCTTCCTAAAAGACAAGATCCATTTGACTGTGGGATAGTTTTCAAAGGGAGATGAGAATGTCATCACCTGACATTTCCAAAGCTGAGCTTTCAACTCCTGAGACTGTGCAGGCAGAAGTATTAAATAGAAGAGCTGGTCACAGACCAGTACACTCTCCATATGCTTCCCTGGGGCAATTAGCATCACTTCCCCTATCAAGAGCCTCACTGTGCTTACCAGTGGATATGTCAAGTCTGGTCACTCATGAGCCTCTGAAAATAAGCACTACAAAGTCACTGACAGGACCTTTAGGTTGAAAAATGAATCCTTCCAACTCATACAACCTAAAAAAAGAAAGTTTAATTGAACAGTCCTTTGAAAGCGAGGACTCTGCGCTCCCTTGTGACATCCCCAGAGAAGCAGAACATAACCAGAAACCTGTCTCAAGCCAGCTTTTGAGCTGCCTTAATCATGCCTTAATCATGCCTTAATCATGCCTTAATGCACTGCTGGATGCATACCTCAGGGGCAGAAAGCTTTCCCCTTCCTGTAAAGGCACACAGGCACCATGCCACAGGCAGCTCCCTCCCTGAGCAATGCGGAAACACCAACTCAATGCAAAGATGCTCCAAGGCAGCAGGATGCTGGGAACATGCCCTTTCCTTGCTGCAGCCTCCAGAGCACCCAAGGACCATGTCAGGCAGCTTGGAGGAGGCGTTAGATAGTGCTGCGTGGCATAACCACACTCATATATGGCCTCAAAGGTCTTCAAATCCTCAGCAATGTGCAGAACTGTTTAAAATCATTTTTATTTAGAGATCCCTTTATGACTTATGAGAAACCCCTTTCCAACCCTAACTATTCTATGATTCTATGATAACACTGCCTCTGCAGAGCTGTGTGGATGGCAACACTAAAAAACGTGTTAGCAAGGGGAGTCAGAGTTGAAGGCCTCTCCCACACAGGAGCAATCACAACAGATTTCTCCTTCCTTTCCCTCCCTCCTCCTGAGATGCAAAGAATGGGGAAAAGAAAGAAAGCTTTTTCTTCCTTTAAAGCCCAATACTGATGATTGGGTCACTCCCCTTTGAGGAAGAGGAAAGCAATATCAGGGACGGAAAGGACCTCCTTCCTCACACACCATCCTGGACCTGCCCTCAGTAAGCTGATGGGGGCAATGGCAGGAGGAAGCATGCTGAGCCTCAGCCATGCACACAGCTACCTGGCACGTCAAACCACCCAGGGAGGTGGCACCGGCACCTGGGTGCTGCCAAGCCACTGTCTTGCACCACACTGCCCTGTGGCTGACTTGTACAGTAGGGAAGGGAGTCCTGAATAAGCTCTTGGTTAAAAGAAAGAAGGTAAAAAAAAAAACACCCAAAAACCCCAAACCCAAACAAAGAAAACGCCCAACAACCCCAGAACAAAACAAAAAGGCAAAATGCTTTAGTTTTTGCTTTAGCAAGTCATCTGCAGGAGCAGAATAAAGCCACTCTGCGGAAGAGATGCAATTTAGACTTCCAAGCCATTTGTACTCATCTGTGGCAAGCTCAGTGATGCTGACCACCCCACAGCAAATGAGACTGACCAACAGCAGTGAGCCCTTTGTGTCCTTCACAAGCTTGATAGAATTAAGTTGTCTTTCAGGCAATAGTTTTCTAGGTTTTCTCTTTTTTTAAACCCTGGGTTACAAGGTCTTAATGCAATATCTGTTTACTACAATTCTCCAGGAGGCAAAGATGTTCCTTGGCTTTTATCCAAACCATTTAGTTCACATGCATATTGGAAAAAGCTGTCATGTCAGCAGTTAGGGTTGATATCAAGAAAGACAATAAGAGGATTAAGAGCTGGAAAGCTTTAGAAGGCAAGCTACTGAATATTTCACATGAAATGAAGCTGAGAGTGCTACTGATGCAAGGGGAAGGTCAGAAAGCTTAAAGGCCTCAGGGACAGCTAAGAAATCACAAAATAGCCATTAGGCATTCCAGATGTTGATATGCAACTTTTAGGACCCCAGTATTTCAATCTGATATTTGTACTTTGCTGAACGTGCGTCAGTGACATATAGCACTTGCCAAGGGAATTGCCTGGGATGCATCTACAGCATCACAGGAACGAGCTGACATTTCAGAGTGCCTCTGAAGGTTGATACTTTGTCGTTTTATTGCTCATTTTTATGAACATCTGAATCCTACTGATGCGGATTAGGTTCCACATCTCCAACTGCCAAGGGTTTGGCAGGATCCAAACTGGTGAGAGATTTCCTGGTCACAGTCACCCCTTCCTACCTGATTATATGTATATGTAATTACATAAGCACGTTACATATGTTTTTATGTAATTATATGGTTAAAGAGATCTTCTCCATTATATTTCATCACCATCAAGACCATGTAGTCTGGGGGAAAAAGCAAACTAAGTGAAAAAGCAGAATTTTATAAGGCATTAGAATATTTGGCAGCAAAGGAACCAGGCAGAGGTAAGCCTAGGTTTCCTGTGGCCTTGTCAATGCCAAAAGGAAAAGCACAGCAGGAATATCTCTGTAACTGCTTCATTCTATGCTACAATAAACTCACCTATAAACTTCAAGACACAGCCTATCAGTGGGCAACTCAAAAACCATTAATTTCTTGCAAGGTAGAGAGGGACCCTTCAACTCACAAGTATACCTAAAATGACCCTTCCTTCATTGCCCTGTCTCCAGCCTACCAGGAAGTCATTAAGAAACTCAGTGTATTTTATATCTCTGAGCTCATGGAGCACATTAATGAATTAACACCTTATCAATACACTGTTTCTGTTTTACCCTGTTTTTGTGGCACGTTTTACTTAATGACTTTCTGGAAATAGTCATAAGAAATCTCTCTCCCACCTCCTGTTGAAGTACAGATATTCTACTGTGAAAGCTGAAAAAATGCTTGCCATTTCCTTTTATCTTGACGTGCTATTTCAGTCCTGCATTCAGGCACTTTTCACTTTAAAAACGTTTGAATTACAAAGAGGAACTTTCTAGCCCTTATGACTTAACCAAAGATTGCTTCAGTTCGTGGAAAAGGCAACTTGGCTTTTGACTAAAAAGAAAATCTCTAGAATTAAATTTTGCACTACTTTTTGTTGGGTTTTATTACTTCCATTAAAAACTATTAAATTTAAAAGGGAGTATTTCCCCACATAATACTACTGAGCTATCGGCTTTTTCATGTTGTGAAGTAACCTCGGCCAGCAGCTTGCACAGTGTGTGATTTCTCTTTTGTTCTTAGTAGTTAGAGTATTCATCCCATTAATTAATGAAATCAAAGGCAATAAATTTGCATGCACAATAAAGGAGTTTTAGAGGTGTATACTATTTGGTCATTGGAGATGATAATACCAAGCCAGCCACAACTGCTTCTTTGAGGAACTGTGCCTAAACGACAAATTAAGTCAACATCAACTAGAAGCTAAATACTGGATTTTCTCTACACTAGTTGAAATGACCACGGGAAATTTTGAGTGAAACTAATTAATTGCAACAAATAAAAGATAAAATGTCATTTGTCCCCCAAAGAAATGTGCCAGTTTCAACCCAAGCTTTTGCATTCAAAGGTGTTAAACCTGGACTAGATAACATGATATATGGTATATTAGTTAATGTGAGAGAGAAACCTTAATTTCCTACACCCACAATAAACAGGAACATGGAAATCAAGACGTGAGGCTCAGAGACTTTAACCTATGTCTCCATCATGCCAGCGCAGGTTTAGATTGCTTACTTGATTTAGTGCTAATTATCAGGAGCAGTATCAGTTTCAGACGTACAGTCAGATGAAAGCAGCTTTTTCTGGTGCTTCAAACACATAATTACAAAGGGTTCTCTTAAAGATTTCTAAACAGCAACATGCTGACCAAGACATCTAACCCTTATCTCAAACTATGGTTTAATACTTTTTCTATATTGTATTCTGTACATTCATTTTCAACACTTTCAGTAGTGATGCAAACCACTCTCAGTGGTGTTCATTACCAAGTTATAAAGCTAATATATATATATATTTAATCTAATACCACAAAACCCCAACAACCCACTTTTTTGGTAGTGTGATGGAATGCAGACATATATTTTTGTAATTAAAGATCAAACCAGGTTTTATACCTACTATGTAGCTCCATTCCTGGTGGATCTCTCCCTGTTTTACCACTATAATGAGATTTAAAACCAGGCCTTATCTTCCAAGCGCACAGAAGGATCAGTTCATCCCACATTCAACAACAGCAGGTGACAGGAGGATCAAAGCCAGATTAACAGATGGACTTCACAGAACAAGGATTTAACTTGACTGTGTTAAATACACCTGTGATATAAGTCACACCAATAGCAGTTAATTCCCCACTATGGTTTGTGACAGCACTGAAAATACTCCTCAGATTGCTTTAGTTACAGAATTCTTTACATTTCTCATAGAGACACTAATTTCCCAGTTTTATGACAGGACTACAGGAATGCAGGCTATGGTTTGACACTCAATCCTAAACGTCAGAGTAAATTCTTTTGGTTATGTTATCCAGCTATTGAGAAGAAGTAATAAAAATTGACTTTAGAACAAGCTAAAACATTTATTTGTTTATAGATGTTAGAAACTGCTGCACTAAGGAAAAAAAGGGTGACAGCACAGGACACTCCCAACAGCTTTGTTGTCTTAGCTGAGAAATGGCATCCAGATGCTTTCCCTCTACATATGTATGTTAGTGGGAGCAGAATCATCAGGTCCTAGCCTGTCTAGATCAGCCTGACTTCATAAACATTGTCCCAAATCTGTGCAGAGGCAGCAATATATATTAATTTCCAGAAGTGAAGGGACTTGAAGAATTCTGCATTTAAAATTGCTTCAAGTTGCATCTACCACAGTTCCTAAATCACTGCTGGCAAAAAGGCAAGAAACACATACAGAAGATTGTGCATGTGGCCTTATATTACATCAAGAGCATGGTGTGTATTTGTTTTCTCTGCAAGCCATGGTTGCTATATTGTGAATCAGGGGTGATGGATTAGAGCAGCTCCAAGAGCTGTCAGCTAATATCTACACTGCAGCAAGATCTAACAGCAGCAACCTGTCTGGAATGCCGTAACACTTTCTGGCTGCCACTGTGAGAACCGCAGGCCATACCACCATAGGAGATTTTAAAGTAGAAACCTGAAGTTTAAAAACACCAAAAAAGGCACTGAGGCTGCTTAATCTTTCACAGAATAGGAGGCAAGCATTCAGTACATAAAATACTAACAGTCTTTCTTTTGGAGATTCTTCACACTGCTGCAGCTTCTCGCGCAGCCTGATGCCACCTTATTGTCTCGTTACACTGGGGCAAGCTGTATTCACGTGAACTAAGAGGAAGGCAAGTGTCAGAGTTATCAGTGGTGCTGACTGAGCTGGCGGCTCAGTTACACCCTTGGACCTGTGCTTGAGTTCAAGGGTTAAAAAGGAAACAATTCTAGACAATCCATACGCTTGTAGCTCCTCCAACTTCTCTGTGCACTGAATACACCCAGTTTCTCGTTAAAATAGGACACTTAATACATACAAAATCAGACATAGCATGAAACATAATGAAGTTGCTGCAAATGCAGAGAAACACTCTATGTACCATAGTAAATGCTCTGCAAAGGAGATTAAAAGTTTTGTTATTTCAAGCTCAGCAACAAGAGATGTATTTCTTGGACATTACCATCATGTATGAAGGTCATGACTCTGCAAACAAGATGACCATTCAAAGCAATGATTATCTAACTTTCTAGGCCAGTTACTGGAATGTTGACATCCTTTTCTAAACTTTGTACCAATAAAAATGAAGGAAATCACAGTCACTGCTTGTGCTGGTCACTTGCCATGTGTTAAGAAAAGGACTGTGAGTTTTGAGCCTGTGCGTTATGCTCGTAGGGGACTTGATGAGAATGGTTGGGGGCACGGAAGGGACAAGCCTGCTGAGTACTATCTACATGCTAGAAATCCAGAGGAAGAGCAAACCAATGTGGTGTCTCTGTCTAAGACATGGCCATGCTGCCCAAATACCAGGGCACAGATGCTCACTCTGGCATCATCCCAGCCCAGGTCCTCCCACTGCACCCAAAGAGCAACTGAACTCCCACTGTACATGGCTAGGCGCTCTGACCACCAAAGGGAGGTGGATCCTCTCTGACCCTGGCTCTAAGTCACTCACAAACTGAGGGGTTTAAACAGATGCCTCCTGTCCTTGATCCCAGCTGTTCCTCTTGATCTGTAGCAGCTTCCCTGAAGCAGCCCCTGCTGCAGATAGCAGCCTGGGGGTATTCAGGGGTGAGCTGAGGGCCGCTTCCATCACCTGCTCCTGCAATTGGCTAACTGAGGAGTACGTCATTGAAAGGTGAGAGTTTTACACAGAGCAACTCTGGAAAAAGAAGACAAGTTGAAGCAGTCATACCTTCTGCCCCCCACTGAGACAGAATGGAGACAGAGCTACTCATGCCCTTGGCTGTCGTAAAGGTGACGGGAATAAAGTGCTCAAGCCTGAGAGAAACGGGATGGCACTGGTGGTTGCTGTTTGGCACAGGCAAACAAGGGCTTACCAAGAGCTGTAGCTGGTTGTAATAAGAAAGTGAACCAAAGCACATCTCCAAGCCAGAAGGTGTAAAATGCACAATCCTGCTATGCTAAATACCTTGCTGTATGCCAACTGGCTTACCGCAAAACATGCAAGGCATTTGAAATAGTGACCAATAAAGGACCAGCTAACTTGATGACATTAAACCTCTCTGTAGGTCTTAGCTCAATTCCGCTGCACGCAGGTTTATACAAATTGCCTTTACCTTGGAAAAGTAGGGAATAATGAATAATGAATTCCTGTAAGGAGGAAAAGCTTGCAAAGGCAGGTTAGTCCACACAATTCACTTAACTTTCTTAGGGCCTTGGTGACTTCAGAGAGGCATCGTCCCCTGCACTGCTTGTGGTGGCTGGAATTAGAGTTCACTTACGACACACGTGGATACACACCCTCAGTGAAAGGCTGATGGCAGATGTCTTCCAAGACTTGCACTATGTAGAAGCAGCCAGACGGAATGTAGAATACAGTAGCTGGAATCAGTGACTGACCAAAACCACTGAACATCCCCCAGTACTTTCCCGAAACTCCTGCCAAGGATTGTCTTTTCTACTGAACTGCAGCAAGAATCACACTGCAAACAGTCCCAAATTTAGCCTTCTTACCTGGCAAGCAACAGCATGCAGAGTTACATGGCCAGGTTCTCCCAATAAGACAAAAGTAATGGAAGCAATTTTGCCAAAACAATTGTCAGGTGCAGGGTTCAGCACAGCACCTGGTTCAGTTATGGCTTAAAACTGGTTACAAATCTAAGGTATTAAGAATCTATCAAGAAACATTAAACACTAAGCTGCTGCCTCTGACTTCAAGTCTTTAGCCACAATGCGACCGTTGTACAGAAGGTATGCTGGCACACCTCTGCTGCTGGCCACAGTCAGGCAAGTGATGCCAGGCTTCCAGTTTAACCCAGTAAGACAGGTCTTAACGCTGTACTCCTAAGGCGTAGCTGCTGGAACAAGTCTGCTTCACTTCGGTGTCTCAAGTCTGCCTTTGCACTACCTCCTTGCTCAGTCTAACTAGACTAAATCAAGCAGAGAATGCCAAACTAGTCAAGGTAAAAGAAACCTGTTGGCTCTTTATGCTGCTTATACACGTCCTGGTTTGAGTCCTTATAGTAGATTATTCTACAGATACAACATTTTATGCATGTTTGCTTTGTTTTGAAAGAGGTTTTTTATATCCTGCACGTTTTATGTTCCTTTAAATTTTACCTCACACTTGTCTCATCTCTACTCCAAAAAGACACCACAGCAAAACAGGCATTTTCAGATACTTAAAGCATAAAGTTCAACACTGGTGTACGCACATCCACTGAAGTCAAAGATGCCTTGGAGATGAACAAACAGAACTGGTAAATGTTAGACAAGCTGAAACAAATGAGGAATTGCATGTTAAATACACCAGAAAAAGGTGACATTTTTCAACAGTTACATAACAGCTTACAAAGTCTGAAAGATTAACATTATATTTAGATGGCAAAATTGGATCAAATGAATTAAGATCCCTGCTGGGAGACTCCCGTGTAAGTATGAAGCAGGTACCAAGGAAGAAAAACAAGTGGATCTTCCAGCTCAAATTGTTCAATCTTATCTTACTTTTTGTTCCCTAACCCAGACTATGTATATGATTTCCTACCTGTTTGCTCCTTCCCAATAACTTTATGTTAGCTGCTTTCAATGAACTTAAAGCAAAAAGCAATCTTGAGTATATTCAGCTCCCCTATCTCTCATATGTATTACAAATTAGCTATCTTAGTACTTCACTAGTGAAAAATGCATTGAAAAAATATGCAAGTAGACAAAGCCCTCATTGCACAGCAAAGTTATCATCATCTTCCCTAGAATGCTTTTAAGGTGAGCCCAACCGCTTCTTTTTCATCTTCTTCCTAAAACTTTCAGCTATAATCATGTGCAGTTTTGGGGTTTTACTCTTTTTCCTGAAAGAAAATAAAAATGATACTAGTAGGGGAAGAACACTGATCTTTCCCCAAAATGGTGATTTACTGTCTAAGATTATGAAATGTAAAAGAAAGAATGCTCTGATTTTTCCCTACCATAGACTTTGCTGCTCGAAGCCTACCTTACACCTTATTGATAAGACTGGTACCACTGAAGATTGTTTGAAACGTCCCTTCATACGATTCCACTCTCACTTGTCTGTAACTCAGTCAAACTTTCATATTTTGGTCTGATTTTTTTAAAGTATTTACAAAAATAATAAATATATCAGGTGTCTGCCTCAGGCTGACATTTTTTGGAAGCATTTCAGCCAATATCTCAGCTATTTCTGCAACTGAGACAAGGATGTGCGGGGGGGAGTTTAACTTGCACGGAGTATTCTGATGACAACTCCTTTGAATAAGTTTTCTGTGCTTTAAAGAAGGGAATAGAAATTTGACAAGGGAGGGAGGGCATCATAAGAAAATGATACGATGATTCATTCCTCCCTAAGAAAATTGGAGCCATTGAGCCAAGTTATAAATCATCCAAAAATTGCAGCCTGCATAACTGTGAGTGATTAACAGCTAAAATTCTACATTCAGCGAACACATTCATGCTTTTCATGAGTTTTTAGTGATATCCAGATTGCCTATATAATGCCCTCAAAGAACAGCTAAGAGCACATCTGTGTCCTAAAAGATTTTGTACGTGAGCCAATTGGACATTTGCAAGCTCCAGACTAAATATACGTTACAGGGCTTCAGGAACAACACTGGCTATTCTGAGCAGAGGTGAGACTGGGCAATAGCAGGACTGGGGTAGGCAGGCAAGGTGACAGCTGTACTCCCATGTGGGTATGAGGAGCAGGACACATGAGAAGAAGAAAGGAAAAGCACACCGAGAAGCCACTCTTCTTATAAGAGATTAATAAATAGTCCAGTCTAAAGAAGCTGGGTTTTATGGGCATGGCATTATTTCATGTTAAATTGCAGAGCATGCAACAAGAAAGAAGACAAACCTTGTGAGAAGAGGGCAGAGATAGACAAGGAACAGCAGGGGCCAGCAGCAAGACCAAAATCAGACAGGGAAGGGAGGGTGGCAAGAAAGGAGATGAAACAAAGAAAAGCAGTACAAGCCTTCAGATATTATGGATCTCTATATCCAAAGGACATGCTGCCTGCAATTTAGTTGTTTTCCAGATCTTGTATCATTGCCTAATCTGGCTGATCACTATCCCACTCTGCAGCAGAGCAACCCTTGCATCCTTCTGAACTCAGAGCCTAGGTCTTGGATTTCTGTTGCCAGTCCAGCATGACTCCCTGTGATCTGCTTCCAGGTAGCAGTGAATTCTTACTGGCTGCTATAATCTCTTTTGGCCTAGGCCAGATCACCAGCACTTTTCTCTACAAGCAGACTGCACACTGAAGAAGAGATAACTGCAATAAATATAAAATGACACCTAACATGTTTTTCCATGCATTATACTAGCAACTGGGAGGAAAAACCTCTGCTATGGAAACTGCAATAGAAACCAGATCCATGTCAGAGAGAAGCATAAAAGAGGCTGAAGAGGATGGCCCAGAAAATTTTGAGGGATGAAAGGATAACTTGTATGCTTTCCTGGAACTTATTTCTGGGCATCTGTAGTTCTTGAGAGCTTGTCTATCACAGCCACCTGTGTCAGCCACTGGCAAACATCCCAGGCCATACACCTTTCACGCTAATGCACAAAAATGCTGACATCTAACAGTTAGTTTAGTAGCTCAGAGATGGGCAAGGCTGATCATAAGCTTAGATAAATAATATTCTTTGTTAACATGACACCAGAGAGCAGAGCACCTGCCTCCATCCATAATTTGCTAGGTGGGCTTGCATATGTATTTCTTTATTTTAGAACAATACTAAACCAATACTGAAGCTGTGAAACAACCTACTGCAAGGGTAAGGATTCCACTCTCAGACCTACTGTTCAATATTCTCCCCTCCTGCCCACCAATGTGCAACGACAAAAGCTGCAAGGCTCTGTAACTACATACATTTAGGTATGTACCTATTTACCTCCCAACAGACCTTTGCTCCAGCCACTGTGGATGATTCTCACTGTGAATGCAAGAATGAAGTACTACTGCTTGTCAGCATGGAGTCTTGCCCCTGACCTGTAACGTCAGCAAGGTCTAATTCCATGATGTAAAGACTGTGGAGTACACGCGCGCCTGTGCTAGTGAACTGCAGATCAACTCACCTCCATGAACTCACCAATAGAGTTTAGCTTTTCCATGACTCGTTTCCATCAGTGTGGGTGAGCTTCTGAAGATAAACTAGTCTGCAGCAAGACAACCATTACTGACAGTGAGCTGTGTACGAAAAGACACCATCTAACTGGAGAGATGGCAAAGGTAAGACAGCATAAACTTGTGATGTCCCACGCTACGATGTCCAGACACCAATGAGAGACCCTGTGACCAGTGCCTAGTTCAGGGCAGGAACTCAACACCCTCCAAGTGCCCTAGCACTTACTTGGTCAGTTTTGTCATAGGTTTATTTTTGCCAATCCAAGCGTTATACAGCTAAAATATACCAGATACTTAGGCACAGCTCTCAGAGCAGGTGGATTCGAACACCATTTCCCACCATTCACATTCACGTCAGACCATAAACCACTCATGCCCATTACCACAACGAGGGGAAAGCAACCCTCAAAAATGCAGGAGGCTGACTCACAGACACTTGCCTGTTCAACATACACAGAACAAGCCCAATGTGCTATTCTGTGCTACAAAGTTTATGGAGAAGTTAATCCATCCACACAATAATACGGCATTATGGCTCATCTGAGGCTCAGCTTGCAGAGTCCAAAGTGTACAAACAGAGGCATATAGAACAAATCTGAACTAAGCACTGTACCCTGCCCTCTGCCTGCACCAACGATTTACAAGTATCTGGTAAATGATTTATAGACCTAAAGATAACAGAGTATAAAACCCTATGACTGCCTCTGTTTTACAAAGGAAAGACTTTCTGGGTAATTTGCCATGTCTCTGAAAATGTCTCAAATTTTGGTGTCTGCTCTGCTGTTTGCAGGTAAGTGCCTGGCACCCTGTCTCGTGTCATTCCCTTCTGGCTTGTTAAAATAGTCAGCTGGCAAAAAAAAAAGCCTCTGTAACCACCAGAACAGCACTGATGGAAGAGAATTAACTGGAAATCACTGCAGCAGGGACATACGGGAGAGTGGGCGAGCACAAGACTGCAATAGCAAGTTCTGTGAAATACAGTCTTGATTCTGCTCCTTCTGACTACTTTTGAACTGTTACTGCTCAAACTCTCAGGTATGACGAGCGAGGATGCATTTCTGTCTGAAAGGGATTCTTACAGAATGACTTGCTGAACTGTTTAAATTGTAGAAAGAGTTTAACGCTGTTTTTCTGGAACCTTCCCTGAACGTCATTCTGATCTCCACGTTTACTGGAGCAAGAAACAGTTTCACATGCATTTATGGGCATCTAAATGATCTATTTCATAAGTGATTTTCAGGACATCTGATTTGAATTGCTTAAGGAGATGGATTCTTTTAAAGCTCTCAGTCTGTCTGATCAGTGAACCTTCACAACACCCTGCAACCAAGGCACCTAAAATCTAGATTCATCCTGTAAAAACTGGACCAGAGTGGAAATGAATGGGATGGGGCTGCAGCATCAGTGAGGCTGAAAGGATGCTCTTCCCAAAGCAGCACAAACTGATACAGTCAGCAATAAGTGATGCACATGTTGTGAGATAAATTTATTCCTCACTAAATTATAACAAACCAGGTAGGCAGGAAACTACTGTCGACTTCTCAGGTGGCTGCCTGCACCATGAAAAGATGCTCCAGCCACCTGTGTGCAATAAAAGCATTTCTTAGATCTGAGCGGTCCAACACACATGCAGTAAATACACCATGTGAAGAGCTAAGGCAAAATGAGGCAGACAGAATTAACCAATGCTTAATCATAAGTAAGTTGTTTTGTGAACTGGGACCACAGTCAGATATACTGTCTCTAAGGGGCTAAATTCTCTTCCTTGTCATATGATCCTAAGTTTTGGCTGCAGTGAGGCTCTGCAGGGAGGGAAGGAGATGGAAAGGGCCTTTCTCTCTTCTGCAAGTTAGAGCTCACCTGGAAACCTTCCTTTCCCCTTATTTGCACTTCCTAATCTGCTATGCACCTGAGCTTGAACTATTCCTAGGCACTTTTCTGTCTTCCTGAACCTTACCTCCTTCCCACTGTAGACTATCATGACACAAGCCACGTCACCTGATGCCAAGATGGGATCACAACAGCCTGCTGTCCCTCTTTTGAGGTCCCTTCCAATCTCTAGCATACAGTGATACTGTGACTTAAACTGTGATATTTATCTCCCTTATTTCTCTATCTTTCCTAACAGTCTTGTTTGCCCTCTTTCCCAGGTTCCTGTTTTCAAAGGGCAGGAAGAACTATTTATTACTGATTTTTAATGAGTCTTAAAAGCTTAACTGATCACAAACAGTTCAGTTTTTCATTAATTGTGAATCCTTTCAGCAATGATCAAGGTGGTGGTGAATTAAAATAGAGGCCATATGATTCACTAGTGAGAGCCTGATTCTTCATCATAACCTCAACTTAGCTGCTGTAAATCACTCCCTATAATAAACATCTTAACTTTTCTGGGCATGGTCTTTCTGGACTGCTTGCTAGATCTTTCCTTTAGCCTCTGCAGAGTGCAGCAGCAAGGGATGGGGTACAAGAGCATGGTGTCCTGGCACTGGGACCATTACTGAAGGCTCTCAGATGACCAATAGGGGTGTTTTGCCCATTCATGCAAGGTTAAACTTATGGCTACATTTGGATTTAGAAAGGAAATTTTGCCAGGACCCACTGAGAAAGCCCTATGGACCAATGCTTTTTCCAATATTTTGTTGCAGGAAAAGTAGTTCCTTCTCTAGGATTATCCAGGATTTTTGGCAATCGCCTTGCCATTCACCCATAGCTGACACCTTTCCTGACCCCTGGCATACATCAGCAATGCATTCAATACCTAATTCTGCATTTAGTGTCTGTAAATCATCTGCTTTTGCTGATGGGGGAACAAGGCTGATGCTGTAGCTCTGACAATTGCTAACGACTGAGCTCTCATCTCTTGAACCAGAGAGCTCTTATGTCCGGTGCTGTAAAATTAGGAATTGTCAAAGAATAGAGACCACTGTACTTCAGGCTTTAAACAGATGAGACCAAAACTTCAGAGGCTGGGTGATATGAGTGATGTTGAAGAACTTAACAATCAGTGACGGAGACTTTTGCCATCAGTAGATATTAGCAAATCTAACTGATTGAAGGCCTGTTACCATCCAAACACTTTAGAATACACAGCCAATGTGCATAGGCACAGTTCTTTTTCACCGTTTGAAAAAACAATATATAGGTGTTTGATTTAAATGTAATTGTACTTTTCAGCTGAGAAAAGGTGACGTGGCCCAGAGGTGGCCTGCAGAATCCAAAAGCATATGCCTGCTGTGATCCACCTACGTATGCAAAGTACTGACAGATAACAACATCCTGATTTCCATGGAGTGCCACATGACATAGAGAAATACTCTGGTGAAAACTAGATGCTTCCACGCTTTTCTTTCAGCGCTTGCACTGTTGCACTGTGTTATTCTGAATCCTTAGACTGAGTCCTTGGGTCTAACTCTGTGAATCTTTTCTGGGCTTAGAATGTTAGAGAGATGAAGTATTGTGGAGTGTGGATGTGTGGGGGAGTCCATTATGGCTCATTTCTAACCTTAAGAAGCACATCTGAGCTGCAGCGTTTGATTTACTTTTTCAAAGTTCCCAACACGTCAGCACCAGCCACCTCAGCAAGGTTAAAGTGTCCAAGGTTGAAGTTTAGCTCTGTCCAAGTTTAGCCTCTGTCCAAGCTGTGTCCTAAAGTGCTGATAAGACTGGCATCCTTATCCCTGTGAGCTGACATTTTGACCAGTCAATCAGCAAAGCTGATAATAATAAGAGTTATTAGACTAAAAGGAAAGGAGTCGGAGCAATTGCCAACTTTTGACATTTAAATTCCATTGAAATGAATAACTTTAACAATAGGTTTTCAATTTGTCAGAAACTTGCAATAGTCTTCAGAAACTAAGGACAGAAAAAAATAGGTCCAGTTTATATGACAATGTGCACAGAATGACTGAAGGGCTGCTAAGTAGTTGTCAATTTATTTGTAAATATCACAGCAAATCAGAGCTAAACCACTTTTCCCTGTGATAGATACACAACAGGGATAAACTTCAGTCCCAGTCCTCGAGAATGTTTCTTACCACTTATATAATACTCCTGGATCTAGATAAAACAAGCTCTCTGGGGAAGGGGTAGGGGGAAGCATATCCTGTACCATAGCAAGTTTGAAGTCTTGTCTTCTTATCATCTAACTCGACTATTAGACGTTCAAATGGTGGCTTGACTACTCTCCCCAAAGACTGCTAAGCACAAAACGGCTTATACCGCTTAGCTTTTAAAAAAGCAAAAGCATATCAATTAAATGGGTGCCTAAGCAGGCAAAGGTGTCAAAATTTAATCCCATTCTCACCTTTTTGACTGTGCTATGAAGTGGAACATTCAGGTGATAGAAAAAGATGTCTTCCTGGGACGATTTTAAGGTTGCATCCAGCAACCATCTTGCTTTCTAGAAACCTATCACTGTAAGATAGGGTTAAGCTTTCATTTGAGTATGTACGAAGAGATTTTAATGCAAATAGTTCAAGATCTATGCAGGCTGATATTATTACCTTGACATTCCAAGCTATTTGATATGTCTTTTTCATAATCAGGTTGCTGGTTCTTTTTTAGTAGTCATTGCTGGGATTAAGTACACATTTGCTATTCTGACAAAGACGACAAGGTTCTGTCACCATACCCCCTTCCTGAGACTCTCTCAAGTTTAGCCTTATACCAGTTCACACTAATCCAAAATGAGATACTCAGAAAGCACCATAACAGTAATGATTACTAGTAGTCTTCCCCATGGAAAATCTATTTAGGTGTACAGGACAGACAAAACTACCTGCTGAAGGCAATGATTACACAAACTAAGCATCTGTTTGCTATAAACAGCCAATTTTTCCTATAATTTGTTTTTCATACAAGAACACTGAGTGAATCTTCAGGAGACGATGAGAAGAAACACAAACTGGTAACATCTGATACAGCCCCTGCAATAGTTCCACCCCTGCACACATTTGTCCTATTTTTCCTTTGAGCCATTAATCCCTAAATGTGTTTTTCAAGTAGCATATTTATCTAAGATAAAAGAGAGAAAACAGTATTGAGTAAAAACATTATTGTACAATATGTCTGACTGCTCTTTTCAGTGAGTTAACTTTGCTTCAGCTCTATTTTCAGCTCTTTATTCGCTGTGAGCCATTTCATTGCCATTACCCACCTGCTGCTAACTCGCTGTAGTCTCACACCCAGGTGCTTGAATCTCCCTTCTCCTGGTTTTTGTGCTACTCTTCTGCAAGATGGAGAGCTCCAGTCCTTCAGGCATAGTCTGAAGCACCTACCTGAGCAACAAACTCTTGCACAGTCTTTTTCCAAGCTGTTCAAAAGGCAGGAAAAATATTACACCTGGTCTGATGAACTTAAATTGAAGCAAGATATAGGCTGTTTGCTGAAGACTATGCAGAGGAGCTACTCAGGGGCTATTCAGACAGAGAGATCAGCTCTGATGCTCCCCAAGTCTGGTGAGTCCAAAGGAGGGCCATGAAGATGATCAGGGGCTGGAGCACCTCTCCTATGAAGACAGGCTGAGAGAGTTGAGCTTGTTCAGCCTGGAGAAGAGAAGGTTCAGGGGAAGTATTATAGAAGCCTTCCACTAACTAAATGGAACCTGCAAGAAAGCTGGACAGGAACTTTTTGCAAAGGCATGTAGTGAAAGGAAAAGGGAGAATGGATTTAAGCTGAAAAAGGGTAGATTTAGATGAGATATTAGGCAAAAATGCTTCATTACGAGAGTGGTGAGACACTGGAACAGGTTGTCCAGGGAAGTTGTAGCTGCCCTCATCATCTGGAAGCGCTCAAGACCAGGTTGGATTGGGCTTTGAGCAACCTGACCTGACTTTCTCTGAACTCTGCCAGAGCACAAGCAAGTTCGCAACCCTGCTTGCCTGTTTAGTCCCAGTGGAAGACCAACAGGGCTATTTTCGGTTTCACTAGGAATGGTCTCACCAGAGTTCTTCTGGAGGTGAATGAAGTTGGCCCTATTCAGAGATGTATAACGATCATTACAGTAAGATGAAGAGAGAATGAACTAAGCCTGAAGGACTACCTTGAATATAAAGGCTCTTACCTGACTTTTTTATGATGCTTACGTATCTTTGGAGCACCCTAGCAGCTAGGGACAAGCCCTGCAGAGACGGCTCCTTGGTGCTAAAAGTGAGAGGAGGAAGCATTTGTGATAGCAGCCAGAAAAGAACAAGAACTGGGTGTCAACAACGACAGAAGCAAAGAGCAGACCTGACACCCCCACCTCCCTTGGAGCATGCAAGTCCTCTTTAGTCAAAGTGAATATGTATGGTTAAGAACGGCATTTGCCATTGAATGGCATTTGCCATTGGATGCCATTTGCAAAAGTGCAGTCAGAGCAGACTGGATGCTAAAAATGGAAAGTTAATACATTCAAGACACAACACTTAGCACCTCAGTAGCCAAGACAACACCTCACTGTCCCACCAGCAGAACAAGCTCAGTTTTTGAAGATGCTGGCAACAGGAAGAGGAAAATCAAAAAGCAGAGTGATTTAATGTTGTTATTTTCTAGCTCACCATGAAGCTGGAAAGCCAGAGCACATATTGGTGAATAAAATTTAATGTTTAATGGCCCTTAGTAACTCTATATACATTTAAACAAAAGTAAAGCCTATTACCGAGCCAATTTCTGGTCCCAGTTCAGATATCTCAGTCCAGAAACATAATCATGAGCTTACAAAAATATTTAATACCCCAAAAGCCCTCTGCACATTCACTAAGAAGAAGTTAACAGCTCATAGATTTTTCTACTGAATAATAATAAATTGCCAGAGAAATAATGAAATTCAGCATGAGGTTACTTTTATCCTGCACAGCTCTCAAACAGAAGGGTAGGAGCTTAATAGACAAATGCAAGATACACTTTTTTTTTTCCTTCCCCGGGCCAAAATCTTGCTTATTTTCTGAAGTACAGAAATAGCTCTTTCTCAGTTCCCTAAGGGAGAGAGCAGTTCACACAACAAGAGTCTTCACACCAAATGTCTGAGCTTAGTTTTTAACATGGAGCTGTTAGCATTTTTAAAGATGGTGTTCCTTGAAAACTCCCTACCCCTAAATTTTTGCCTCCGGTTTCTGATAATAGTAATTTGGAATCTGAAGAAACTCAAGTAGGAAGGAACTACTAGGAGTGTCACTGCTTGCTAAGTAAATTTTCTAATGCACATTTTCATGTCTTTTTTAAGATTGACAATGACAACCACATTCACTGATTTTTTTGTCCATTACTCTATAATCAAGCATTTTCTCACTTTCTTTTCAAGCATTTTTTGGCTTTGAAAAGAAACAAAGTGAAAAGGAGCAGCAAATACTCTAACTCACATATCTGCTGCCTACATGCATTCGGTGTACATCTTTGTCTATTTAAAAGCTAAAGAGCAACCGCATTGTGGATGATCAGGAAAGCCAGCAGTAATAGCGAGTGAACTGGATTCAACTGAGCGTTGTACATGAAAGCAAACATTTGACATTCTGAGTTAAGAGTTTTCCCCCTTGAGAATTCAGGAATAAGGGCACTGGAGAGCTGGCAGTGAGGCAATAGCTTGCCCTGCTGAGCTGCTATTATAAGATACAATGGAGAAGAGTTCCAGTTCTTGGCCCATCTGTACCAAGGATGTGTAGGTCACGCTCAGGTGTCCATTTAAAGCCACTTCATTAAATCAGAGCACAGCTGCTTACAGACACTAGTCTCAGCTTGGCTTATGTATCCAAGTTTCAACTTAATCAGTGGCTCATTAAAAAAGTAGACTTTTCCTGTAGCAGAACCTTTCATACAAAGTTAATGAGGAAGTCAGCCATTTTTCTTGAGCAGAATGATTATTTCAAAATCATCTACAAGAAGTACTTCTGCATCTGGGGTGAACTCAAAAGCTGTCTAAAGCAGTGCAATAGCAAGATTAGAAGCGCAATGTCTTTGAGTCATTTCTACACATGCAATTTCTCTTCTGCTACTAATGAGAATAATTACTACATCTAAACTAGGGGCTTTAGAAAGCATAGTTAAATTTATGGGTAGGTTTAAGGTTTTAAAAACCCCAATCTTTGGGCTTCTCGGCACACTGAGACTAGTGAAATCCAGTCTAAGTTTCTTTTCAGTCACAACATCTTGCATTAAAAATAAATTAGTTCCTTAATTTGCTTATAACTTTATTTACTTTGGATTCAACAGCAAAATAGTGATTTATAGCAGCCTGCTTATTAACTTCAGCCTTAAGAAAAAAGTATGCTGAAGATCTAATGTAGAAACATCTTTGTGATCAATAAACTACAGGTCCTGCTCTTTGGGTGTGCTTCTTGAGGTGGACATTCTAAAACATTTTCCTAATATTACAAATATTTCTCAGCTTCCTTTTCAGGTGTCCTTGGAGCACCTTTTCTGACAGAAGAATCAGCAAATCAATTTATACGACTTAAACGACAGATACTCTTTTCTCAGAACTACTGGGACCCAAGCAGCAGCCAGGATGCATGGGGATATACTATAGCTGAACAGGTATACTTGCTTTCATCTTGCAGCACCTATTGGGTCAAAAAAAACCCCAAACCACACAATTACAGGTCTGGGATTAACACTGAACAGTAACCCTTTGGGTAAAGGGAGGGAATCTGATTTATCAAAGCAGGCAAGACTGTTGTCACCAACTGCATTTTGCAGTCTCAAAGCTCATAATATTCTTTTCTATTTTGGTCTACTTCAGGTTAGTAAATCATGGAGAGCTTTAAGAGACACAGCACAATACTACATGGACATGGTTCCTTTTGCCTTTGATTCTTCAACTGCGAAGTACAATGGGATTTCTCAACAGAGCATTTCATAGACTCAGAACATGTTCGTTTACCTAAGTAAGTACAATTGACCAATATAACAGTGCTTTGGGACAATAGGGTCCTAGTGGCATAACTCAGCACATGAACAAACCCGATTATAAGAGATGGCTTGAAAACATAAGGATTTGTTTTTCCTATCCAAGTTTTATAGTTATTTGAAATGTGGCAAGTTCTTTTTTAAGTTTGCTTTGGAAGAATTCATTAAAAGCTTAAAGAATATATATCTTTTTAAAATACCTACAGAAGCTAAACTGCAGGTATATATCCTACATAGTTGGGTTTAAAAGCAGACACAAAGCAATTCCTGAGGAGAAAAATGAAAGATAAAACCCTCATCTATTTCAGTAACAAAACGGTGTAGAATAAGACCTCAGAACAAAACAGAGAATGAGGCACAGCAGTTGGAGAAACCCATATTTATAGATGAGCACACAAGTACATGAAATGAAGTCTCAAACAATTTCTCTATGACAATTTAAGACTGTGCAAAAATGTACACATTTTTTGGGACATATTGTAGTCAAATTTAGGAAACAACTACTGATTCAGTTTGACAAGCACAGAATACACATGCTATTCCTGCAAAACACTTCATACCAAGATATTGCAGTCCTTTGAAATGGACAGGAGTGGGTAGAACTAAGCTCATACAACTTTAAGTTTCAGTACTTAAAATAGTTACTAAGATACAGCAATCTGATCAGCCTAATTGTAACGACCAATAGGAAAATAGGTAGGCTTCTTCTTATAATATGCTTTGAATTTTATTGACTTAAAATTAGCTTTCCTTTTGAAAATAAGTTTCATTTTGAAATGTGGCTTTTGAAAAGCACTTTTTTTATGAGATAAGGATTTGATTTGGAGAGTCTCAGATTGAGCTTTCTAGGACTGTTCCACCTGAATGGTGATGCCAGTTTCACTCACTGAGCAGAAGCAGAGTGGAAGAGAATAGCTAAAAGTCATGATTTCCCTGCCCTCTTGCCAGGTCTTCAGTTGGTGTCTTTGTGTGACTCGAAGGAAGCACCATTTCTAATACTGATGGGCAGCAGCTTTCTTGACTAGCAGCAGTTACTTCTGCCTTATGATGAATGTGAAGTTACCTGAAGACTCTTCATCCACTTTTCCAGAAAAATCCCACCCTATCTTTTCCATCAGAAAAACTGTTCAGATAGAAAATGCCTAACTGCGTCTAATTATTAGTTGTTCAATTCATATGTCTGAAGGCTGCGATCCTGACCTCTGTTAGGCATACTGCAAGATGAGGTTTCTCCCTCCAGAATGATAATGCCTATGACTGGTATATGACAGGACTAAAGCCAGTTTACAGGAACACAATTATAGGCACTCCCACTGAAGCATGTTTATGATTTCAGAGCCAGGCTGGTTAATGCTCAGACTGAAATATATTTCCCAAGGCTAGTGCGACAGAAATTAAGGTCTGGAGTTTTTTATGAAGGTGTATAGGAAAAAGACATCAAGACAGAAGTTATAAAAAACATAGATAAAGGAAAAGAATTGTTTTGAACCTAATGGTTCATGATTAGTGACATTTCTGAGATGGCCAAGCAAACCTACATAGCATGTACAGGACTCTGGTTCAGGGCTGTACTTCCAGAAGAAAACCTTTATAAAAGCATGCAAATCTGAAGGTTAGAGCTGCTGACAGTACCCTTAAATTTGCAATTTTTTTCTAAAAGTAATTTATTGCATCTTTTCCAGTGACAACATTAGATCTTACATGGATATGCCACAGCAGTCTGGGACTCACCTCCAGCAACAGACAAGGATGAGCTATTAAATCCTACATGTCTTGTGTCTGACCATGTTAGGAATGGCATGTTATGCATTTGCTATTATGTATTTGGTAAGATGACTTTCTCTCATCCCACTGTCTAAAACCAAAATGAACATGCTAATTCCCTCAATACTGCATATTTTATATTCATAAGTAGAAGTGAGATGCCAGTCATGGTAAATAGAATAAGAAGCTGAAGACAAGGCAACCATTCACTTTCAGCACATTATGTTTAAAACCCCTTGTGTTTTCAGGTAAAACATTTTTTGACCAAACTATTGTTTTTAAATGCACATTTCTGCTTCTGTGACTGAAAACCTCAGTTTTATTTCTCAGTATTTCAGCTACATTTTTGAGAGGCAATTAAGAAACGGAAATCAGTCGCTTCAGGCGAGTAAATGAAGTAGAGCACATTTGCTTCAGGTTTGGCTAGTAAGAAGAGTATACTTCTGTACTTCAAGGGCATTTCAAGTACTGGGGGCAAACTGGCAGGTATTATAATATACATCTGTATCACACCTATGCTTTGTTTTCTGCATTTAAACTTCTGTACTTGGTCTTGAATGCCAAAACCAGCTGAAGCCACATCTACCAGTGTGAGCTGTTTTTTCTTACTTTGTGTAAAGTAGGAGCTGGTGGACACACTTATTCACTGCTCCTTTTCTAATAAAAGTGATTACGTTATAACGTTCTTTATGCCAAGGTCTTGAGTCTGGAAATTTTCCCATTCCTATCCGTTAGTTTGCCTTATTTCAGGACACCTTTGAATAAATAATTGGGCACCCACATTTCTTTTATATGTTATTAATACACTGCTAGCAACTAAAAGCTTTTAACCCTGGTCAAAATTGCTGCGTGGACAAAGAGGACCTGTTTGGGAAACCAAAATGTACAGTAACCTTAAGGACAGGGTAGGTGAAGGCAGGCAATTTTTGTTCACTTTCTATCCCCAAAGAGCAGGTTCTGTGTGTTCAGAGTTCTTTGTGAATATGAACCATATAGCGACTGCAACAAATTCAAAGACAACCACAGAATAGTTCGGGTTGGAAAGGACTTCAAGATCATCCAGTTCTAACCCCCCTGCCAGGGGCAGGGACACCTCACATTAGACCATGTTACCAGGCTCCATCCAGCCTGGCCTTGAACGCTGCCAGGGATGGAGCATTCACCACTTCCCTGGGCAATCTGTTCCAGTGCCTCACCATCCTCACATTAAGGAACTTCTTCCTTATATCTAACCTGAACGTCCTCTGTTTAAGTTTAAACCTATGCCCCCTTGTCCTATCGCTGTTGGACCTTCTAAAAAGAAATGCACGTTCTGGCATTTTGGCAATCTCTACCATACTCCTAGGTATGAAACTATCCTTAGGCCATTATTAATTTCCCTGCATAAGACAATGGGCCTGAAATTGCCATTATTCATTAGCTAAGCTGAAAATTCATTAAACACTTGAAAGAGATAAATGAGGTGCAAGTTCAGTATTTGCCATGTAGAATTTCACACCTTCAGTCACACTACTTAATTATCAAGAGTTCATTCAAAGATAATGGGTGACAGATGATGTATAGACTGAAAGACCTCACTGGCTGAACAGTCATGGCCTGTTCCTTCTGTCCCCCTTTCCTGTGTTGCTTGACCTTGGATAGGCGAGTGCTCTAGATCCTAAACCTTGTATTATTTGCATCAGTAACAGTGCAGGCAAAACAGAGTTACCAAAACACTTCAATTTATAGCAAAAAGTAGGACTGTATTGACTTTCATTTTAAATGGATATAAAGCAAAAATAAAAGGATTTGCTCACCCCATGTGTCTCCTTGATGGTTCCAGAGACATTGCCACTCTGCAGGCAGCAATGCTCAAGCCACTTGGGCATCAGCTCCTGAAGCGCTGCTCTTTTGAGCCCTACCACTCTAACTGATGGTGCTGCTTCCAGGGCAGGGGTTCTGGATCTGCTTGAGAATTAGCTACAATTGTCATGCCTGCATGGTAAGTTAAACCAAAATGGGAGTTGGTTCAGGAGTTAACTCTCAAAAAGACAACAGGCATCCCTGGAGTGTGGACGACAGAGTCCACTAATGAGGTGGAAGGTAAAATGAAATGTGTCTTACCTCATCTCCTATCAGCTGGTGAGGTAACTGCCCAGCCTTTATGAACTGTTTTATGGTTGTCAGAGCCATAAAATTAGAATAACCACCACCTTAAACCTATTGCCACACTGACAGTCTTGTGTATGGCTGGCTTCGTAACCGAAACATCAGACAAAGCCAGGGGATGCAATTTGACAGTTCTGTTGTACTTAGACACGACTAATTCCTTTAAAGAAGTTGTTCCGAAAGCCAGAGCCTCAATCTGCAAAGCTGTAGCTTCAAGCTAATGTCACTAATTCAGATAATTAGTCTTGCTGAATTAAATGGGAAGAATTGTGCATGCATGAGTAGCAGTGGAAGATGAGGTGCTTATTTCACGTTATCAAAACACATGCCACTCATGACAATGAACAAATGGCTTTCACAAGGATTTGACTGTGAAACTCCTTCCTCTGCATTTATTAATAACCAGGAAAAATATTTACCCTGTGAATTCGCTTCCCTTATTTATCTTCACATACTATTTCAGCTCTTTAACACAAGCAGCTTTGGATCGAGGTCCCTCTTCCAGGCCTAACAGTTCTGTGGCCCTTCTTTACTGCCTTTTCCCACACATCTTCATGTTGCCACCTACAGTTTTTACGTCCTTGCTTTTTCTATGCAGCACAGATACACATGCAGTGCCTTACTGATGAAAAATCCGAAGAACAGGGCTGAGGGTGGAAA
This sequence comes from Psittacula echo, assembly GCF_963264785.1. Classification (NCBI taxonomy): domain Eukaryota; kingdom Metazoa; phylum Chordata; class Aves; order Psittaciformes; family Psittacidae; genus Psittacula; species Psittacula echo. The sequence goes on from NC_137736.1 coordinate 2,505,027, forward strand.
AAGAGACCTCAGGACACAGGATCTTCACTTCTAGCACAATGGAGAGCAGTTCCTCTATGTAGTTTCTGATACTATGACTGTTTTTGAGGGAAAAAAAGCCCAAAACAAATCAAACCCGAAATGATGCAAACACCTCAACTCCCTGAGGCCATAGCCAGCAGCAGTCCTGGGGGAAAGGGGATATAGGCAGAAAGGAAAAGGAATCACAAAAGCTTAAGTCAGGTTTGTCTGCACATAGACATTAACAGGACAGATGTAGGAGGACATCTGCCAGGCATTCCTGAGTTTCCAACTCTTTTCTGAGTGCTGTGAGAAGGATGTCTAAGATCAACAGAACGACAGAAATAAAGATACCCAAGTATCTCCTGATTACTAGGTCCAGCAGAAGCACTTTCCTAAGCAAGACATTAACAGGGACTTCCTCCCATGGGGGTTCTCCAGTGCTGAGTCAGATCTCAATCATGCTGCAGCCCCTTCCTCAGACAGAGAACTTACCTATTCCCTAAGCTTCTTGGATCCCTAATTTTGCAAAGCTTAGAAGAACCAAAGTACCTTTGTGATCTCTGCTAGTTTGTCAAGTGGAATTGAAAACAACCCACAGGTTAAAAGTTACTGCAGCTAGACACAGGATAAATACATGTCTACCAATGTAGACATTACGACAATAAGATCCTTGCTTCGTTAGAGAACCAGGTGAAAGATTCAAGTGTAGTCTGTTGTGACAGGAGAAGTAAAAAACCCCACCTCTCCAATAATAACTAAAGAAAAAGATTAATACTTCATTGGCTTTCTTTTAATGACAAAAACAAGTCATTCCAAACAGAGCAAATAGGGGAAGCTGTAGTACCCAAACAGCCTATATATAACCCACATCACAAATGCTGAATGCGGGATAAGTACTAAGATGCACTGTTATCTATAAGATCAGCTGAACAGGTGAGTATATAGAGGTAATGAGAAAGAACCATTTCTTTTGCGAGCTGAAATGGTTTCTACTATTTGTGGAACAGTGACATTTGCTTTTCAGTGACAGACCTACACACTACTTCATTACTGTGGCAATTTATAGGGTTGAACCTGGTGATTTTAATGCACATTATGCAATACGATTTTGATACATACACTTTTTGAGTCTGCATCACACTTGTGCACTTGATCTTCTGTTCTCTTAATTTAAACCAAAACACCCAAGACAAAATATTCATCTAATCTATACCTGCTGCTGTAACCTTCCATGCCAGCAAAAGGGAGCTGTGTTCAAAGCAATATTATGTTGGCTGATTAAATATACAAACCACCCACCAGAGGCAGATGCATGGCCATAACCACTTCAGGTAAAGTGGAAAATGAATTCTTAGCGTTGTGCATCATCCATAGGAAACAGTGAGATCAGAAGTTAGAATGTAAAGGTAAAAAATTATCCAAAACTGAAAAGTTTACCCAGGAAAAGAAATAAGCATTCAATGTATGTGATTATGTCTGTTCCCTGTGAGCCAGGACCGAAGTCATATCCTACCCCAGCACCCGGCAGGCTCAGTGCTGTGTCTGGCTGTCTTAGAGATTAAACAGATACTCACTGAACCGCGTAATGTGAATTTAACTATCACCTCCCTAGGGCAGCAAGCTTTCCCTATGCCAGTATCAGTCCATGCAGGGGTAGGGGAGGAAGAAGCGGCAGGCTGGTGCACTTCAGCCTTCCAGGATCAACCCATGAAAGCTTCTTTCTCTACAAGCTGTTACAAGACAGTCAGCTTGAAGAGACACTTCTTATTCAGCTACTTACTCCCAGTCACACAATCACTGCTAAGGTGATTTCACGCCAGTCACTGCCTCCCTGGCAGGACTGAATAGGCAACTGATATCCTGTCTGAATAACTCAGCTCTGTCCTGGTTGTGATTGAAAGCTGCCGCACAGCAAGAAGCTAGCTCAGGAAAGGCTTAAAAACATCCTTACAATTGCTGTCAATATTATTACCATAAAGTCAAGGCCTGATTGTGCAAGCTGCCATGAGAAAGCAGTCTGGCATCTTCAAACTGCAGGTAGAACTGCCTAAGGATGAGAAAACAACCATAGGAAGAAAGTGGCTAAAAAAAGACAATCATGGATGCTCAGCACTGCAAAATAACTGATTAGATAACTATTTAGAAGAACGAGTTACAAAGAATCTTGTCTGCAATTCCAAACATGCTTTGGCTGAACACTGCACAGGGAACTATAAAGTGCTGCTTCCTCTCAGTGTCTGTACTCAAGTATTTATGGTGCTACTAGTGCTGTGGAGTTCAGGTAGGAGGCTCAGTACTGAGAGATCTACCACAAGCTTCCTGGCAGAATGGGACCTATACCTCCCCATGTTACACCACGGGCAGGATGCGGTCTGATTTTCACTACAGCACCTCATAAGACAGCTACTATTACCTTATGCCAAAGCTACACGTATTGACCTTTCCCTCGCCTCAATTTAGAAATGCTTACAGAAACAAAGAGTCAACTTATAAGCATTTACCAGTCAGTTTGCAGACAAAAAACCCCTCATGCTTTTACTCATACATCATCTGGGATGCTTTAGGTAAGCGTAGAAACAATTCAACCAGGGTCACTATGCTTTGTAGGGTATGGAAATACTTCTCCTACAAATAAGAAAATAACCTCCTTTTTTGATACTCAGGGTTACACAGCTCCCTACTCCTTTCTCATCCTCTCCCCCCCAGGCTAAGGCTTATTTTCGTTCCCTCCATAATTGCCAAAGGATTAGATCTAGCCAAAGTACATCCACAGGTACTGTTTATAGCAACCACAGATTACTATGGGCCTCACTAAAATGCGCAGGCTGCCTTGATCTATCAGGTCAGCTGTGTCAGAAACAGCATACACAGCAGCAACTGCAAAATAACAAACTTACAAAAAGGTCTCTTTACTTGAAAAAACAATGTCATTAAGACATGCAGGTCTGAAACCAGGATTTTCAGAGAACTGCTTCTCTGACAGCTCCCTCTTTCCCCACTGTAAAAGCTTCAAAGCTATGTTATTAGTAGGAGCAGTGACAATGAAGGTCAGGAAATTTTTTGAGGTGGGCAGAGCCTTTCTTTCCAGGTCTAAACTAACCCTTAAAATTGCACGTCTGGAAATGAAGGGGCAGTCAGCACACATGCTGAAAACATTAAGTGCACCCTCCTAAAATCAGCTGCATGTAGAACACTTAATGGGGAAGTGGAAATGAACATATAAAGAAGATGCACCATTTGCATTGAAGCTGGTTGACTGGAAGAAATGAGTCCCAGGAGAACCAGGAATAGGTAAGTGCATTTGTCTCTGAAGCTCACTGGGTTGCCTGGGCCAGCCAAGTTTCCTTTGAATCTCTTTGAACTAATCTGCCCTGAAATCAGGTAGCTCAAGACCCCTGTTTCTATTAGTCCAGAAAGGGAGTTCTGAGATAAATGATTTGAAATAGTCAATTTTGGCTCTGAGCAAAGACTGAAAGTAGCCCATCTATGCCAGTAAGCTGACTGACAAAGCACTGATTCCGCCCATTACATTTGGCCTTGGTACTAGCGATATGTCTTCTTTAACAAGTCCTGCAGCACCAAAACTCAATCAAGTTAAAGAGCTGATTTTACTATCCTCTGAAAGTGGACATCCTGAAGTGTGTATCTTTATACAGAAAATGGCTCACAACAATGAAGGGTGCAGCCTTTAATTCATTATCTTTCTAGTAAAAGATCATATGATGTGTAACAGCACTACCAATTATTATGTCTAATGAAAAAATTGAATTACAAATATTTTTGTCTCATTATCTTGTGACAGGAGTGTGATTAACTTGTGATTACACAACAGTTTTATAGAAAGACTCCCTGAGGACAGGCTTTATATATGCCTGATGAATTTCCTTGGCTTTTTCTCCCCATCGCTTAAATTGCATAGCAAGCAAATGGGCACAATGGAAGGGACCACTCAGTGACTGCTAAAGTGTAGGCTTTATAGCTCTCCAAGCTTGTATTAACACAAGTGAATATATAATCACACAATGTTTTTCAAACCCAGAAAAGCTGGCTGTTAAGATGGCATAACAGTACCCAGTGAGAACATGGCCTTCCACAAAAAGGTTGGAAAGTGTCATGGAATTACAAGGTGGTAATGAGACCTGAGGGGGGTTTTCAGCATGTATAGATGTCCTGCTAATCTGATACGCCACTGTCAGACTGTACTTCCAGAAATAACTAACAATAGCAATTGCTCAGTAGAAACATTGCAGAGTGATGAATCCATGCAAAGATTGCACAAGTAGACTACAAGAATCATTACAATAGATATATTAATAAGCTAGCAGTGTATTGTTAGTGTACAGAGTTCAGTTTTTCCATTTCACCTCTTTCTTGGTGAAGAAGGTCACTAATTTCAAGGAAATCAGAGCTATGATCTCAGTCAGTTGGTTTTGTGCTGTTCGTTGGGGTTTTATTTATATTATTTGTTTTACAGTTTTTTTGTATTAAATTTTTTTAAGCTACACAATCATATTTTACTGCAGAGCACCTAGCTGCAATTTTTCCTGCTGATCATATTGGGTCGCCTTTGTTTCTAAGTGGAATGAGCACATCTCCTACTGGGTATTCACTTTATTGACCAGCAGAAAAACAGTTAGAATTCTCAGCCCACAAATACTCATGCACAGACACTCATTCCACTTGAACTCCAGCTGAAAGTGGAGAATGAAGATAGGCTACTCGAGATTTTACTTAATTAGGCATAAATACCCACCTGAATTACTCAAATTCCCTTCCATGTTCTAGCAGTAGCCCACAGCCGTAGCCATGCTTGGCCCATGTACACAGTAAAGACTTTCTTTAAGCATTTTTAAAGGAGATCATTTAGTCAAAAGGCTATAAAATTAAAGTTGAAAAATGACTTAATATGAAATGGCCTTGTAGAAAGGCCACCCACCACCACCACCTGTGGCTCTCCAGGCTATAACAGCTTCTGGACAGTTTTGTTTTGCCTTATAAAGCTCCAACTTGTTTTAATCGACCATGTAACTGACATTTTCTTGCTCTGCATAGTATTATCATAGCTGAGAGAGAGAAAAATCCTTCCCTAAAGAGCCTCAAGTTTTACAAACCATAGGGGAAGACTCAGGAGTTTCTTCTTGCAAGACAATGTCACTCATGAAAGTCATTCTCCTACATGACATCTGATAAAACCCAAGTCTTAACCCTTACAACTCTGTAAATACTAGGATCGCCCCTCAAAAGTATCAGTCAGTAGTCAGCCTAAATCAGCTGATTACCACCATGCCTCATCTCAAGAGTTAGTAATGAGCTGTAAGAGTTTAGTCAAGCGTGATCAATTTTGAGCTGGTATCCAGTAGAAAATACAGCAGAAAGAGACATTACATAATGAAAGGTTAATGCTGATACATCGGAAAACAGAGCAGAAGAAAATGGAGCTGTTACTCCTTGGTAACTCCAGAAATGGTTACATAAGGGGGTTAAATACCAGATAGGGGACATAACATGCTACAGGAATATTCCCTTAGCTTCTCCTCTAGAAAGGAGAGCGAGTTTTTATTTAGAGGAAACACATCCTCCTTAACACATCAGAAGGAAATATGGTTTGGGAGGGTAAAAACTGAATCAAAAATAAGCCTGTGTCTCCTTCCAGGGGAGCAGATCGGCCATGGGAGCGAGTGGGTTTGGCTGGCAAGAGCTCATCTCCAGCAGATGCAGCCTGGAGCCCAGGGCACATGTGAGGACAAAACCTTTGAAGAGGAAAAGCGTCTGCACAAGGCAGCTGGAAATGTAAAAGTGGGGAGTGACCTTTTAGATTTAGTTTCAACAGATTTGCAGCGATTTCCTTGCATTGCCTCAGAATTGGCTTTTGTAAGCATTTGCGCCAGTGTTCTCCATTTTGGGTGCTGCAGACAAATCCCTTCATTCAGTGTTAGTTCAACTGAACATCTTTTGTGGGAAAGTAGTTGCTAGATAGCAGGAGAGAGTGCAAGCAACTTGTGCAAAAGAACACAACAGCAAGCGAGAAGGCAGGGAGGACTAAAAATGGAATGTGGCATGCAGGTAGAGGGGAACAGCAGTCACAGGACAGACAGTGATCCTGATCCTATTTTTCTGGGATTTGGAAACTCATACAGTCTCAATATTCCTTCCCCACCAGCCCCTCCCTCTTGGTGAGGACAGGGTCCAGCATAGCCCTGTCCTCGTTGGCTCCTCTGCCACTTGGAGAAGGAAGTTTTTTGTCAGTGTATTCCAGAAACCTTCTGGATTGCGTGAGTCCTGCTGTGTTGTCCCTCTAACAGATATCGGGGTGGTTGAAGCCCCCAGTAAAGACCAGGGCTTATGAACGCAAGGCCACACCTATGTGTCTATAGAGGACCTCATCCTCGGGGGCTTCCTGATCAGGTGGCCTATGGCAGATGCCCACTGTAATGTCACCTGTGCCTGCCCTCCCTTTAATTCTGATACAGAAGCGCTCAGTCAGCTCCTCATCCATCCCAAGGCAGAAGTCCATGCACTCCAGCGGGCCATTGATCTAGAGGGTGACACCCCCTCCTTGTCTCCCCAGCCTGACTTTCCTGAAGAGCCTGGCAAAGAAGCATTTAAGTTGGGCTCCTAATGAAGCTGGTTTATTGGCAGGAATGGCTGCAAGCCACTTGTGCTGCCCTTCAGGTGCCCCTTGCTGTCCTGCAATGCCTTTCCAGGATTTGGGCATCCCCTACTGGCACCAGCGTCAAACTGGTAGGGAGTAAGATTAGACCAAGGCTTAGCTTTCATAGTTTGCAAAGTAGAACTAAAATCAACCCCTCCCCACCCAAAAAATCCCAACAACAAACCAACCAACACTCCCCAATACTGCCTTACTAATCTATTATTGTACTATAATTTGACAATGATCAAACAGAAGAAACTAACTAGGAAAAATAACCAAATTAAAGGGCTTGGAAAAATACTCCCCCCAAAATGGCTGAATTTTTGACTAATCCCTTTTTCATCCCAACTGTTTCATAAATACCAAGCATTCTTGCATTCAAATTACCCCTTAATTCTTTCTTTAAGGTAGTGAAACAGCGCAGACCTTTGGCTTTTAATTTCACACCAGCTCAAAACAAGACTCCAAGTTTCCTCTGAACACAGCCTTGTTGCAGCCTGCCACAGTTCGACAACTCCTCGACAGCAGGGTTGTGACCATGCCCTTTAAAACCTTCACAGTTTAAAGATCTTGCACACAGAGCACCCTTTTACCAGGAAATTGGTTTGCATGCTGCACATCCATAAGCCTTCTGTCCTCCTGCCTCTTGTAACTTGCATTAGACTATTGTTCTGGTTTGTTCTAGGTTTATTTTAGGGTTTTTTTTGCTAGCATGGGGAAGGCTGAGCAATTTAGTCACCAAGCAGAGTACTTACCATTACATGAACAATGCTAACAGTGTTATCACTGTGCGGCTTCCCACCTTAAGCAGGATTAATGGAAGAAGGTAAGCCAGCTGAAAAAGGTCACAGAGGAGACTCAAGCCTTCATCTGAAAAGGGCTCAGGCTGTGCTCTGGGATTACTCACCTGGCTGCACTGGCATCACGCTGTGCTAAAGCTTTGCCTGCCAATGAAACTAGGGCAGGGTTGTAGGGTTTTGCTTCACACATGCTTGGGCAAGAGGAGACTTGGGTAGGGTCAGATTAGGGGTGGGATGTTTTTTAAACAAGAGGCACCGTGTTTGTGATCTCCTGGTTTGTGTCAGCAACAGCCAGCAGAAGAGAGAGAGAAGCCAGCCAGGGCTCTGGAGAGGCAGCTTAGCCTTTGGGCTGGGGGAACCCACAAGGTCAGAGGAGGTAGAGACAGATCTCACCCATTGTTTGAACCCATGGGATTTGTGCAGAATCTTGTTTCTAAAGAAATCTAGCTTACCAGGGCTTTTAGGTGTCATCATGGAGGAGATATCTGTGTTGGGGACATGACTCCTTTCTGTTCCTGGCTTCCTTGCTGTCCTCCAGCCAAAGGTCTCCGAGGAGCCATGCACAAGTCGAGAAAGCCCACCTGAAGGCAACTGAGGTTCTGAACTTGGGTTCCACATTAGGCTATTGCTCAGGTAGCGAACATAACTACTTTTCTTTGTTTTAAGGGATATTTTATATCTGTAGCAATTCCCTCCTTTGGAAATTTCTGACAACCCCCATTGCTTATCTCTCAGAGAGCAACTCCACCTCAAAAATCACTTCTTGGAAGAGTGGTTACGGCAAAGAGCAAACTCCCTATTTCTTCTAACACCTCCCACACAGACATGTCAGAAAGGTAGTGCCAAAACATTTTCTTTGATGACTGGCAACTTGCTTGCATGCCAAGAGAAGGGAGCTTGTGCGAACATGCAAAAGTGTAATTCTGCCATTGCCTGCCTTTCAAAAGTTTTTAAAAGATGGTAACTACTTCTGATTGAGTTTGAAGCACAGACCTGCACTATATTGATTCTATTTAATCATAAGCAACTCACCCACGTCTAGCCTTCTACCTATAACATGAACAAGAGTAGAACACACCATGCACAGGTAAAATTTAATTAGCTAACACTTGCTTATTGCCTTTGATTGCCATTTACATTTCCCATACCTCATTTAGGAAATGATGGCATCTCTTCTGCAGTTCAGATGTTATTTATATACAGTCCCACCAGCTCTTCGTCAGAAACAAACATCTGAGGTGAAGAAGCCTGCACTGCACTAATTGCTCGTTGATACCCTGGTTAGGCTTACCAGGCTTTTATCAAAAACACATATAAAAGACATTGCAGACCGGTACTGCTATTCTGCAAGAGCCATTGTGACTATTTCATGCTGTTGATAAGCAGGTTTCTCACAGACAGAAGAAAGAGCTGCTGATATCCAAGCCTTATGGTATTTCTTAAAAAACCCTACACAAGCCATTTTATATTTAAGGGCACAGCTGTGTTTCCTTAAATCACGTGCAGAGATAAGAAAGGTCTGTGATTTAGGAGTGATGGCAAAGTCAATGGATCTTATGTCAACGTCCTTTGTCCAAATCTAATCTGATAGTGAGGAAAAGGTGTCAGTGATCTCTCTACCTGAAATGAATTTATGGTAAGACACTCGATGGGCAAGTGCGCAAAATAGGAAAGGTTTTCTTATACCTGTGGCAGCTCCAGCTGCTTGTTTTCTCTAGAAAAATAGAGTACCAATACCAGTTCAGGCAAATAAATCAGCCCACACTGTTTCAAAGGGATCAGCTGATCAAAACCACCCATAACAAACCCAAATTCAAACAACTTTGTTCCCCTCACCCTGCCTCTCTGCTATCACAGTAGAAACTTATGATACATAATTTCTTCAACAGACCGCATTTCCATCCCAGAAAGACAGCAAACTTTCTTCACAACATCTCACAGAAAGATGGCCTCAAGCAACAACAAAGAAAGATACACGATACTAACCTTAAATCATTCTTTTTCCAAACTCCGAGTGATTCATGGTGTTGTTTCTCCTGAAAAGTCATTTCACCCTTGACCTCCCATCCAGTCCTTACATCTACTCCCCAGCTCTGAGGATTTTTGCAGAACAGACCCAAATCCACTGCAAGCAGAAAGAGGCACTCCACTGAACCACACGTATCAGGTGCATGGCTTCAGCATTATGTGTTTAGACACACCTGTGTAATAAAGCTACAGGTGAAGAAAGTGAAGCAATACTGCTCTTGATGCAGGCTTACCCTTAGCTTTGAAGATGTTAGGGAGATGGTGTGACGCAGCTGAAGAGCTATAGAACGTGAGAGGAAAGCAGGAAAAAGGCAACAGAGATGAATTCTCATCTGGCCTTGGTTTGCAGTCTCTCCAGCCTTGCCTAATTCCCCTACAATGGACACATTGGAACATATGAAAACAGAATTAATCCTACGAGTAGCATTCCTCATCCTGCTCTATGCAAATACCACCTCTAAAGTTACAGAATTGTCATGGTTTAAGCCCAGCCGGCAACAAAAACCACGCAGCTGCTCGCTCACTCCCCCCTCTTTCTCCCCGGGCCCCAAGAGGGATGGGGAGGAGAATTGAAAGAATGTAACTCCCATGGGTTGAGATAAGAACAGTAACTCAGGTATAACAAAACCACTGCTGCTGCCACCAATAATGATAAGAGAAATAACAAGGGAAGAGAATAAAACCGCTCACCACCCACTGACCGATACCCAGCCCGACCCGAGCAGTGATCTAACCCTTCCGGGTAACTGCCCCCAGTTTATATACTGGGCATGACATGCTGTGGTATGGAATACCTCTTTGGCTAACTTGGGTCAGGTGTCCTGTCTCTGCTTCCTCCCGGCTTCCCCTCCTCCCTGGCAGAGCATGAGATTCACAAAGTCCTTGGTCAGAGTAAACACTACTGAGCAGCAACCAAAACCATCGGTGTTATCAGCGCTGTTTGCAGGCTGAAAGTCAAAAAGAAGGAGAAAAATGACTGCTGCTGCTGAACCCAGGACGAGAATACAGTGGAAGTGAGATCAGCTTAAAATTGAGGTGTACTGCAGCTACTGGTGCTGCACAGACAGCTTAAAAAATCCAAACCAAAAAAACCCAGCTGGTTTGTAAGCCACTGAACCCACGCATGGGCTTCATGACCTTTTTCTCTCTCCTAGTCACAGATATCCTTTTTTAAGCTGAGTAGTAATTAATATTGAAGGAAGAGCTCTAGGGCATTTAACTGGTACATGCTACCTCTCAAATGCTGGGGAAGAAAGAATGTAAAGCATCCTTCCACACACAGCTGGCTGTACGCATGTTAGTTCATCTTTCTGATCCCTTCCACTGTAGTCTGTTGGAAAGTAGGGACATGTGGAGGGCAGGCTTGACCAAAAACCAGGAAACCCACAGGAAAGATCAAGTGTTCAAGGATATTAGTAACAGGCAAACTGACAGCGGCTGCTCTACCTTTGTTTTGTCTTCCCTACAGGACTTCCTTTTTAAACTGTTTCTTTTCAGGTTTGGCTTCAATGTCTAACTACAGCCAGAGATTTCCAATGCACAGATTTACATGTGCTTCGTATTTTTATGCTTTTCAACATGAGGCATCCTGTGGAGCCAGAAAAAAAAGGGGGGAAAAAAAGAAGATTCCAAGTATGTTGCATCTCTGAAGAGCTGCTTGAAGATTATTTTTTACTGTGCAGACCCACACCCTGTCAACCATCATTGTAGCAGACTGCCATGACTACAGATTTCTCCCTTAATGTTTTCTGGATTGCCAATTAACTGAGGCCACATTGCAGAGGGAAGGATGCTGTTGCTGCTCACCCACCCATGGCCCTAAGTAGACATCAGGAGGAAACCAGTCCCACCCAAACCTCACTGCCAAGTGTGCTTGTACGGGTTTCACCAATTAAGGCAGAATTTGGCCTGCAGAACACTTCCAGGTGTACGTGCAGGAGAAAACTGACAGGTTGGTTTGGGGATCTCACAGGGACCTTTGTAAAGCTGACTGCAGATAGCCTCGGGGTCAGGGGGAATGAGCTATATATTTCTTTTCTTTGTGAGCTGAACATCCCTGGTGTGTGTACTGGGTCTAGCTGGGATGGAGTTAATTTGCTTCATAGCATATAGTGGTGTGGTTTGGATTTGTGACTATATTTCTTTTCTTGAGGTTGTGTTTCACCCTTTGCCCCAGCCCCATCGCCTTCCCCAGAAGCTGCACATCATGCGTGCGCATCCTACCTGTGTGAGGACTTCTCCACAGCATTTCAGAGGAAACGGATGAGCACATCAACTCGTTTGTGGCAGCTTCATGTAAACAGCGAGGAACGTGTGGCCATATGGAGCGGTGCACTGAGCTAACAGACTGGTATGAATCCTCTTCTGGGAAGCCAATCTCCCTGTCAAGAGAAAAGAAAACCAAAGAAACTCAGCAGACACGCACCCAGGATTCTCCAGATGATAAAAGCTCAAAATAAGTGGCACTACCTTGCATACGCTGTGTGTAAGCACAAGGACGTTTACCTCAGCATAGCTGGCATACAGTAACTTGAAGCACAATAACTCGCTATGCTGCAGTTTATTGTCAGTAACTGCTCTGGTTGCAAAGAAGGATTTCAGCTACGGAGAGCTCTCCCTCAGGTTTTAATGAGAGACCATAGCTCTCAACCCGGAGCAGCCCTGCTCACTTCAAGGACCACTACCTCACATGGCATCAGTGATGATTTTAGATAGTATTTTAAGTCTTTTCCCTTTTCTAGTGCTTATCAAAGGACTAAAAGATGATCGTGAAGATCTTCAGGGACACTTGATTAACAGGGGAGAGGAAGACAAAGGATGCACAAATCAAGGAGAAAAAGTCTTCAAAGACAAAATAAAACTGTAAAGTAACATGTACACATGAAAGGAGATGCCAATAGTTAATATTTCACTGAAGGAGCTCTGGCTTTAGAACTTTGGAGGTCAGTGTGGAGAGTTTCTGATATTTCAAACCAAGCTACTCCAATGTAACATGATAATATCAAAAAACACACTGAAAGAAGGGAATGTGAGGTAAAGACACACTTACCAACAACTATCCAACCTGTTTCAGTTGGGGTAAACCATTTGACACCACCAAAATCTGCAGTTTCCAGTTGTCACCTCAACTGTGGCATTCTCACATTTGTCTGCAAATCATTTTTGTGACCCCAGAGTGTCACCAGAAAGCGATGCTGTCTTAAATAAACATTTGAACAAACCACCTATAGTACTAGCTAATTCTGGTAAATGCTAAATTCTCCTCATGTTTATTATTTTGTTAATAATTGCCCTACAATTATCAAGTAATGGCATCTTCAGCTGCCGATTTTCCAGCATTCTACTGCCCAGTAGAATTCCTAACTTCTCCTTCTAATGAAGACCTTCCATTTATTCAGCGGGTAAAGTAGATCTCAGAAGTTTCCATACAAAAACTACAATCTGTTTTACTTTTTAAGTTAGGATTAAAATTCAACTGTCTGAATAGGATCTAAGACTTGGAGTTCAAAGGAAAAATACTGAACTGACACACCTAGGAGTTCAACCTAGTATTCTCTCACTTCAGTATCAGCATCCCAAAGTACTGCTCATTCCTCATAGCTCACAGCTACAGCTTCCTAAGGTCATAAACTTGATTGTCTCATTAGATACTTACATTTTCATGCCTGAAGGACGTAAGCGGATATCCTTACTAACAATTATACATGTATTGGTAGGAGTCACCCCCATGTACCCATGTAATTTAAGACACCCCTGCCATATTTTGGCATTGATACCAAGACCCAAATCTATCACTTTCCAAATCAGAAGCCTTCTCACCTTCATGCTGTGTGGTTTGTTTTCTGTAGCTGTTCATATTTTAACATCAACCTAATAAATCTTTATATAGGCCAGGATAAACATAATTTAAGGAAAAATACTGCCTTGACCAGCAAAGAAGGGGATCTTAATGACCCTTTCCTGCATCTGATTCCAAGTGCTGTGAACTTATAATGCAAACATGGAGCTATACTGAATTGAATGAAGTCAAGATAATTCAAGGACAAAACCCTGTTTGCAGCCAATACAGATACCTGAAATCTTCTCAGCAGTTCTTTAAAAATCTCATTACAAGCTGCAATGGGCATTATTTCTTGTAGTGCTCCCACAGCCCGTGAATTTCTTCCTGTTTCATTATTTGTGTTCTGAACACAGAAATGGGATTTCCCACAGATAAACCGCAGAACCACGGAGGATACAAGCTATTCATAAATAATTATTTGGTTATTCATTAAGAAAAAGAAAATAAAATCACTCCTGCCTGAAATACTTATATCTGGGTATCACTCCAAACCAGGAACGGTGCAGAAAGGGCTTCGGTGAGTTCTGTAGCATAGCGAGAAGACTGTAGCTACTTCTAATTCAAATCCAGTGTTAGTACTGGACATTTTAAGTTTTCTGAAGGTGATAGGTAAGCAGAACATATGGTATATGAACTCTTTCTTCTTTTTTTTCATCCCTTATTATAGCTACAAGTATCCCATTAAAAAGCAAAGTATCAAAGCTGCACTTTGAAATAAATTGCTGGGCTTCACATTATGTATCCAAACTAAAACAATAATAAAGAATAACCAAAACTAAAGAAATAAAAAACCCATAACCCCCCAAACCAATCAACCAAACTACAAATCAATCCAACCCCCAAAAAGTATCTCGTAAATAATTGAAAGCATGGGTTTGTATTACAAAATGATCGTCTTGCATTCTGTAAACAGCAGGATTGCTTTAAAACACAAAAGGTGACTAAATTTTTGTCTACCATGCATGCATGCAGAACTTGATATTCGTGCTGTGCTCAGGGAGTTATTTGATACATTTCCTTTGGCCATACTGCTAAAGGGACTATGCTCACGTGTGAAAAATGGCTGTGACTTGGGAGCCTGGTGGAAGAGAATGGAGAACCTTCTGCTCTGCAGAAGCCTGACTTTTGCAGATCAGTATAAACTAAGCTCTTAATAGGGAGAGCATATTCTATAGCAGTCATTGCAAATTGTGTGACAGTATTAATACAAATGTTCCGCAAAGATAATGGCCAGCTCTACTTATCTGCCACAGTAATTAAAAAGGTCAAATAAAATAGTTTTAAGATAAATTTCAATGCTTTTGATGATGGAGCTTCTCACAGAAAACTCACTTTTTACAGCTTTAGCTTCAACTTGTAACTCATTTTTGAAAGCTAATGCCATGCTAAATTTTAATAATACGGCTAGTATATATTTTTATGCTGCATTAATTATACATTTACAGCTCCACAGAAGACACCCTCAAAGAGGCCAAATACAGCAAACACCATCTGGAACTGGAGCCAAATTAAAACAGTGCCTAGCACAACAGCAGCATTTTCATTAGATATAACTATTCTTGGCCAGCATTTGTACCCATTAAATTATCATCATTCTTCCTTAGCTCTCCTCCTTCCCTAGAGAGGTCTATGGATCTAGCTGACACTCCTGTAGGACTTACCACTTCTACAGAATACTAAACAAAGATCTAAATGATTTCTTCCCCCTGGCATCCTAATTAGGACAGCATGAAGTTCTACACTCTTAAGTCATAAAATTTAAAGTCACTGAAGAACAAGAATGAAGTTTGTTATGTTCACATGACCAGTTACTTACCCTTTTTTCACACAGCTTTCTTATTCTGTATCAGATTTAGTGCAAAACCCAGCCATAACAAATTTCTGCAAAGATCACCTTAATCAGACAGGAAGGTTTTTGCTGGTAACACAAGACTGTTTTGGTTCTAGGAGGCTCCTGCTGCTAGAAGGCATGAAAGCTCTAATTTTGCTTGGCTGGTCCATGAGCAGAGTTGTGACAGGGAACAGAAAGAGGCATTAAGATACAAGGGGAGGGGGGGGAAAAATATAATCTTAATGTCAGCAAGAACAAACTGCTGATACAGCTGATCTTAAATCTTCTTCCTAGGTGGGAGACTACAACAGAAAACAGCTCAGATTTTCACCTCGGTAAATGCTAGCGAACTGGAAAGGATACTAGAAAAAGTTACACCACTAGAAACATAACACAGATTGTGCTTCACTGATATGGAAATATGGAATAACAGCAATTAAATTAATGTGTGTCTCTACTCAGGTAGCTGATTTTTATTTTTCTCACTTTGCAATACCAAACTTAGCCAGAGATATCACAGTTAAGGAGTGAAAGGACATTTTAAAGAAAGCAATATTTAGCCAGCCACCATCTACATGAAACCCTGTTGCCTTAATTCCTGGTGTGAACCTATACACGCGTGCGTTTTGTCATTCTCAGGCTTGATTTAGAAATTAATGCCAACACAAATCTGTTCTTTGGATTAGCCAGAAAGCACAGAATGTTAAAATGAAGAACTCAGATGTTTCTGTGAAGCTTATTCATGATCTTGCAGTGAGTTCTACTCATAAGAGACACCAGAAAAGTTAAAAATATTGAGAACAAAACTATCAAACTTTGTGCATATATTTTTGCAGCTCTGGAGTAAGTTAGTTCCACAGTTCCAAACCTGGGGTATACTCAGGACCATGACACTAGAAAAACTACGCAATTCATAAACATGCTTTTCAGTTTAAAATAAAGCTGCAGTGACATGCTGTAAGCAGTGGCAGGATTTTAGGTCAAGAGCAGCTGAATTCTTTCCAACAAGATTTCTTTTCATCCTCAAATGTTTCTAAACTGCAGAGAGTTTTTAATTCATACGAGCCAAGGACTTAGAACAGCTCTTCATTTTGATAGGGGGCACTAAGAGGGATGACCATTATGGGCATCCACAGCTCAGAATAGTCTGTATACCAGACTTGGGCCAGTCACTAGAAATAAAAAGAACAGAGAGCGAAGTCCATCTCTACCAGACTTAAAGTCTGCTGATTTCCCAGGATACATATTTTTTCAAGTGAAAATTCCATTATGGGCTGATAATGCTTTACCAAGAGCACTAATATTGGAGTATTCCAGGAAAAAAGAAATCCAATAAGGCTTTAAAAACAACTCATACCAACAATTTTCAATAACTAAAAATTGAAAAGTTTCTGACTAGCCCTAGTAATAGTGACAATTTGTAAATACAAGAAGTATCCTCTGGGAAACAGAAGATGTGAAGATCAATCTCCATGTACAGAGAGTGGATTATGGTTTGGAGTTTTTTTACTCATATAGGCCTGGAGTGGACCTCCTGCAGCATGAAATCCAGTTCCCAGGCATGCCTAAGAAAGCTCTGACAATCCGATGAAGTTCAGTGTGTAGATATGAAGCACAGTCGCAAAAGTGAACAGAAGGCTCTATGTTCCACCATCGATCACTTCATAGGAAAGTGGGTAAGAACTCAGAATTCAGATAAAACACAAAATCTCACTTCAATGCTGAGTAGCACTTATAACTCAGCTCTTAACTGAGTTTCAACCAGTTCTCATTGGATGCACTGTTTCTGGTGATGCAGATAGGTCTACAGTGCAACATATGATAAATACATTCTTGAATTCCTACTGTCATTCACCTCGCATAATTCTGATTACTGTCTCAAGTGTAATTTTGCAAAATCTAATGGGTGTAAAGACAACCATACTGATCAAACTTCCTTACATTCCCCTTCTCTTGACACTCCATCCGCATGCACTCTCACAACAATTCTTCCTCATGGTAAATTAGTATTGTGGATACATAAAACCACAATCTACAACTGAAGAAACTACTGATTTTGTATGGGTTTTGTATTTGATACTGCCCTTGCACTCTTTATGTATTTTAAAGAGGTGCATTTTACCTGCTGAATTTGTTCTTCCCTACAATCCAAGAAATAGAAGACTAATCACATTAGATACAATGCATGCACTGTCTTCTACTTTGTCATTCTTCTTCTGGCAGATAACAGTGAACAATACCTGAGAGATACTCATAGGCTTCCATTAAGCGCTGATCAAATGCTGGCCTCATTTTTCACATAGATGAGTGTATTTGTGGTGAATAAGAAATACAAGTAACACAGATTGAATATGGATTGATATGATCAAACCCAGCTGTATTTAAAAGGAAATGATGCAGGCCTTATCAGCTTTGATTTTGAGATGGGGGAGCAATTTTCATCTGTGTATCTCGGGAAGTTTGTTAACTGTACCATAGAGTGTTGCACACAAGTTCCTGTGCTCAGACCTGAAAGGGCATGGGTAACCAACCTCTTGAAATATGTTCACTAATGTGTATGTAATGAAATGTGTACACGTCTGTTGCCATGCTGGCTGCGTTGTTGCAATCCTCCTTGAAAGCCATCTTGGCACGCTTCACAGCTGGTGCCTGACTACAGCATCCTGGGCTGTGCATGATGGACTGTACATGGGGACTCTTCCTGCTCAAGTCCTTTGAGAGCTTTGGAGAACAAAGTTTGAACAGACTGTTCCTCTCTAGACACTGACTTTAAGGGCAAGCAGTACGTTTAGGCACCAAGGGAACAAGATTTATTGATAGTCTGGTTAAAGGACTGACAAATTGCTCACAGGGATTAAAAAGCAAAACCAAGAAGAAAATACAAGTGAATATAGCAGAAGAAATGGATTATATTCAGGCTATTAAACTTCACAAAATAAAATACATAAGTCCTGAATGCTCTGCATTCGGAACCCAGGATAAGTGTATTTAAAAAGTAAGGGGCAATGACACAGAATAAAATTGCTGTCTTTTGGGCTCCTATTATACAAAATGATCCCAGTGGTCCCAATGGCACTTGAAAGACTCAGAGCTTTCCTTTCCTTCAGAACATCTGGGACAGGCACCTTGTTTTAAGAAAGACGTCATTATTACCAATTTTAGTGGAAACACATTTTGCTTCAAATTCCCATTAGGAAAAGGAAGGAGGTAGGTTCACAGAAAACAGGTCTGTGATAGAAGATTAAAAGGAAGCAATTTTAGACGGGCAGGAAAGAGGAAGACAATTCATGAAGAATACTCCAGGAATAGCTCCACACAAGACGCCTTCTTGACATTAATGAATTTGTTGTACATGCCCGTAATTATTTCCATTCACATGGAACAGGTCCAGCTGCTTTCAGCATCCACAAATGAGGAGCAGAAGGAAGCGGAGGAAAAAACAACCATATTTTGTTATGTCCAACAGTTAAAATCACTGGATAGCAAATAAATTATGCTAAGCGCAATTAAACACAGAATTAACAGTAATCATTTGTAATGTAACACAACAAGACAACTGAGATAAATGAGACAGGGCTTGCACTGCATCATATTGAGAGACTGAAAGATATGTTGCCAAGGTACATGTTTACAGAAATAAGAACCTGAGGTCAAATAACTGATCGGCTTCAAGCAGTACATGTATTCATCTAGGCCTTGTTTGTGGCTGTTTCTAATCCCATCGCCTGGTTTTGTGTGAGCTGGAAAACTCCTACTCTTGTAATAACTACGTAAAAACTCCTTTGCTTGTAATAACTACAGCAAAACAAGAGGGAAGTATTTCACCAAAAGTAAATTCAGTCAGGGCATGTACAGCCCTTCATGGGCACATGCAAGCTCGGTCCATATGTGCTCCAGAGCATTGTGCAAACGGCTCTAATCCAAGAGCCACATGTCCTGATTAAAGTGGTCCATGGGCAGGGCTGATACGTGCTTGGCTCCTCAACAGATCCTAAATGCTTGGGCCTGTGACGACAGTAATATAAGGCACTCAGATCTGGTCAGCTTGAAATGCAAGCATAGCAAATGCACATAAGCCTGAAAGGCACCATTTAGACTTTCTCACAGTTACAGCTACATTAGCTTTCTAAGGTTCAGCTTAAAAAAAGGATCTCCTTTATCTGTTGCTATAACAACTCTCTTGACTTTCTACTCAGCAACAGTGGTGTCCCAGACTTTAGCCTTGTTATTTCTTTTATTGCATTCTGTGCTATCTTCCAAAGATATTTTAACTTGCCACGGTGGAAAAGCAAACTATCACCTTTCACTGGACCATCAGAAGTCTCAGCCATGGAAGAGGACCAGAGCATGTCCCAGCTCCCTTGGAAGAACTAGGCCCAGGTTTCTATAGTATGGTGGGGATGATTGCCCAAATATTTATGGAGCTGGGTTACTGCATCCAAATCTAGCAGCTGAGGGAGCTACAAAAAGTAGACATGGAGTCTGTGAACCTAACATGCTAAAAGGATGATATGGATAACCTCTGACATCAACGTGTTTAAAAGCTAGCCAGTGTGATGATACTTTTGCTTTGCCTTCTTAAATTGCAGTCATTCCTGCTCAATGCAAGAAAAAAGACATGAGTTTTCAGGACAAAGTTCTTGAACTTGACCATGCTGCAGGCTATCCTTGAGGATGTAAGCAAAGCGTCTCTGAGTTAGGAGGAGTTGGGAAATCTGAGACCAATTATGTCCACACCAGGCCCACTGCCTGCAGCACGTTCCTCTGAGGGTGAAAAACACACACAGAGGAAACACCTTTCAGATTTACTGCTTCACTACATCTCTGCCATGGAGCTGTTGTTCCCATAGCAAATATAAGCACTCTTTGGGCTCTGGCTTTCGCAGCATTTTCCTTTCTGTGTCAGAGACACAGAAGTACATTCTCTATTTGAAAACACACCTATGCCACCGGCTTTCCATAATCGTTGAAGGATGGGACAAGTTTGAAAATTGATTTCTAGCTCCAGATATGAAAAGATGGACAGAAAATTTCCATAATAGATGGGTGGATGGAACAGCAGATCTCACGGAGTTGAGACAAGCAGGGCCACAATGTAATTGTTCTCTAAATGATGCAGATTTGGCCCTTGCCTATAGATTTCACTGGAAAACTGGATTAAAATAAAGAAGGATAAATCTATTTGGTTTCTCCCTACTTTATTTTCTCCTAAAGAGTAGCTGACAGGTGGAGACTAAGCCAAGAGAACACAGTTGCTGCATTAACCATTAATGGAGACAAATGCCAGATGTAGATGTCAAGTGCAATGCTTCATTCCCTGCTGATAGTAGAAGGTTCCACAGAGCAGTGCCAAAATGTTAGGGAAGAAAATACACCCATGGCTCCCCCAGTCCTTTTGTGACTTTTTGAAAAGCTTTTTGTTTTCAAGAAGCAATTTCTGTCTGGTACTTCCATTACTCTATGTAGTTTTGTCACAGTTGATCTTCATTAAAACTGAAGACACTATAGAAGAAGGCACAATTTTATAGTAAAGGTAACCGTTTTGTAGTCTGATCGGCAGCAAGTGCCAGCATGCAAAGTAATGTCATGCACTCTCACATGCTGCGTAGTGTTAGACATTGAAACAAACAGCTGTGTATTCCCCAGTTTGTTTTGATTTAGGAACTACAGTGAAATCATCTTCTGCTAGAGGCATTTTTCTCTAAAACTGACATGAACAGAGTCACAGCCAGAACTGAAACTTCAATTCACACAGAGGAGAGCCTACAAATCTTTCAGGGTTTAGCATGAAGATGAGAAGATGAGAGTGGCGTTTCACTCTGTTGACTTCTTCAAGAGCATGCTTTGCTGGAATGATCTTCTTTATGTATATTTTTGTGAGTCAATATGATTCCACTTTTGTGGAGTGAAGGGGACCCTGAAGTTGCAGGCATTTCTACCTCAGGTGTCAAATGGGATGTTGCATTAAATGGGATGATTTTATGATTCTGTGACTATTAATAGTCCCTACAAGTGTGTAAATCTGACAAGGTTGCTGTAGTGCTCCAATTCTGTATGTTGACCAGCCTCCTACAGAAAGAGAGACATGTCAATTGAAGACCACCAAAGTTCTCTCAACAGTTGTCTTTTGGCATTGTAACTCCTTCTGCATCAAAACTTTAGTTATGGTTTCCCTCAACTGTAAGACTGTCTGCTTGAAACCCACTCACTGTCATTTTAAAATAGCTGATTAAGAGAGTATCTGTTCTAAATCAACAACCGTTAATGGAAGATATGTGCTCATTGTTTGCCTGGAGTATGTCTGTCCATTTTGTAAGTGATAACAAAATGCAATATTCAATGGCCTGAAACATTTCACAGTGAAATGTACTTGCTGAGAGGCTGTGAGAACAGGGGAGTGAGGGGAAGGTATCAAGCCCTTAATGACTTCAGTAGAGGCAGTCATGTTTAGGAGATAGCACCTGATCTGTCAAAAGCTGTATTAGTCTTTCCAAAGGGGGTAGATGTTCAGTAATTGTTTCCTAAGAAAAAAGGCTAGGTTCGTTCTTTATTGGGTTTGTGTATGCTTAATGGGGAAGGGAAGGAAAGGAAAGGGAGATTTGAACGTAAGTGGAAACCCAAGAGACTCCAAGGAAGTAGATAAAAAATCTAATGCAATTGACTTGGAAGTTCTTGCATCTACTGGTATTCATGAGTGCACAGGATAATAATGCCTTTTTGAGCATTTCAGCCAAAAAACCAGTGTGAACAAGTTGGCTAATACAGAAGGTGATTTTCTAGTTTGGTTTTAGCATGAACAGATTAACAGAACAGCTTCATTTTTACTACACATGCATCTTTTGTAATTTTGTCTATTCTGGACATTGTAAATTAGCTCCTGTTTGCATCCATCTGAGCTTGACCTGAGTTAAGGGTGACTCCTGGATACTTGTTTAAAAGCAAGGCACTCCGCATAGCATTGTGATGATCCTTTAAATGAGAATACCTAAGCACTAGCAGGCAGTTTCTCTAGGGCCTCCAAGGGGTAACAAGCTGTGCTTCCCCTGAACTTGTGCAGGTTGCTCTTTGCACAGGGATTACCATACCCTTGTTGAGGGTAGAGAGGAAATGTAATGAGTATTCTAGTACAACTCTACCAAAGGTTATTAATAACAGATCATGTGCAATGACTATGGAGAAGGAATGTCAGGGGAATTATGTTGATTCTTCATTCAGCTTTGCTTATATTAAATTCACTGGGCCTGCAACCTCACATGTTAAATCTTTCAGGTCTATTATTGAAAACTTTAGTCAGGAAAGGAATACTATAGCTGTGGATGCTATAGGTAACATTAAGATAAAAATAACATAAGTTTGTCAGAAAATTCATCACAGATGTGTACCAAGTAGAAATGACACAAGTGTTGTTGGTAAACAGCATTATCCTAGCTTCTGAGAAGCAATTACATCTACATGCATACCTGTTTTTAAAGTCCATAGGCATTGAGAATGATCTGCTTGTAAGTCTTGAGTAGAATAAGTAAGTACCTGTGAGAAGGAGGAAGGGAAAGAGAGTTGTTCTCATGAAAAATAAGCTTGGATTACGACTTCATGGGACTGAAAAAGGACTAAGATCTTCAAAACCATTGACTTCATTTCCTAAAAATGAATATTTATAAAACTAATTAAGCAATGAGGTGGGCTAGGATTTTACGATGGCATCTTGCCCTTCACTAACACATTTTCAATTTATCTCAAATTGTAGCTGCCTATGTGAAAAGATTAATTTAGCTCTACCACTAATGCAGTAGAATGAGCTGGCGAAATTAAACTCACTTGAAATACATAGTTCCCTATATATGCTTGGTGAGCGAGGACAGCTTAGTAACCAGTCTGAAGAATAATAATTGCTTCTTGCCTGCAGACAGCTCATTGTCTCCAGAGTATTGCAGATTTGAAATCTGCTGCTTTGATCATCAGAATTCAGAACAGTTACCAAGTGTCCACCCAAGAGCTGCAGATACAGTCCAAAAATGACAGGTCGATTAAGAAGACCGCATGAATTCCTAGAAATGCTGAAGAACAAGGGGTGGACAGAATACATTGTGAAAAAAATTGTAAGAGTGACTTAATTTTTGAAGCAGAAAATCAGAACGGAGGTTAAAGAGGTAGGAAAGCACAGAAAAATAAAGATGGAGCTATAAAGCCCTCATTAAAATCCTTACCTGCTACTGGAGTTGAAACCCTGTCAAACTCAGGGGAAAATAAAAGGAAATTTGAAGCCAGAAGAAAATGTGTAAGTTGGTAGCAGCATCTAAAAAGTTAATCATTATCTGGGAGAAAAGATTTAGTAAGTTACTGTGATGGGACCATAAGAAAACAGAAAGTACAGGGCTCTGAAGTATCTACCAAACAACTTGAAAGAAACAGCACAGATGGACCTACAGTTCACTTGCATCCAGATGACAGCTTCTGAAAAAGGTACTACACTGGCTATAGAAATCAGCTATTGCCCGCTGATCACAAAGATATACATTATTACTATTCCTTTTTTCATGACTGTTACCAAAGAGGCCAATTAATTCACTTACTGGGTTCAGACTGGGTCAAACAAAAAGGTTACGCAGACTCATGCAATTTGACCTGAGTGAACTATTTCTGGCAATATAATCTTCCAAAACAGGCAGTTTTCAGCATACCAAAACATGCATGAATTTAAAAAAACTCCAAATATTTTCCAAATAGGATGAGTGGAGGAAGAAATATTAAAAACAAAAAAATCATCTATTTTCAATCTCCTGCTGTGGGCAGGGACACTTCCCACTAGACCAGGCTGCTGAAAGCCCCATCCAACCTGGCCTTGAACACTGCTAGGGATGGGACATCCTCCAGGCAACCTGTTCCAGTGTCTCACCACCCTCACGGTAAAGAATTTCTTCCTAATGTCTAATCTAAATCTCCCCTCTTTCAGTTTAAAGCCGTTCCCCCTTGTCCTACCATTACATGCCCTTGTAAAAAGTCCCTCTCCAGATTTCTTGTAGGCCCTCTTTAGGCACTGGAAGGTGCTATAAGGCCTCCCCTGAGACATCTCTTCTCCAGGCTGAACAAGTCCAGCTCTCTCAGGCTGTCTTCTTAGGAGAGGTGCTCCAGCCCTTTGATCATCTTCATGGCCCTTTCTCTGGACCCACTCCAATAGGCCAACATCCCTTTTGTGTTGGGCCCCAGAGCTGAAAGCAGTATTCCAGGTGGGGTCTCGCAAGCATGGAGTACAGGGGAGAATCATCTCCCTCGACCTGCTGGCTATGCTCCTTTAGATGGAGTCCAGCATACAGTTGGCTTTCTGGGCTGCAAGCACACATTGCCAGGTCATGTTGAGCATATTAACCAACACTTTCAAGTCCTTCTTCTCAGGGCTGTTCTCAATTCATTCTCCATCCAGCCTGGATTTGTGCTTCGCATTGCCCTGACCCAGGTGCAGGACCTTGTTGAACTTCCTGAGGTTGGCATTGGCCACCTTTCAAGCATCTCATGGCCCCTCTGGATGGCATCCCTCCCCTCCAGCGTATCAACCGAACCACACAGCTTAGTGTTGTTGGCAGATTTGTTGAGTGTGCACTTGATCCCACTGTCCCCATCACCAACAAAGATGCTGAACAGCGCCGGTCCCAATACTAATCCCTGAGGAACACCACTCATCACTGATCTCCACATGGACATCAAGCTATTGACCACAACTCTCTGAGTGTGACCATGCAGCCAGCTCCTTATCCACTGAGTTGATCATCCATCAGACCCATGCCTCTCCAGTTTAGAGAAAAGGATGTCATATGGGACAATGTTAAAATAAGATTTTTCAATTTTGTTAAATTTGGTCAAGTAACATTTTTTGAAAGCAGGATTAACATAAACTGTAGAAAACGAACACAGAGCAAACCAATGTGTTTCTGGTCAAACAATATATTTGGATTTGTTTTAATAATTTAGCCTCACTTTTTTTTTTTGCACGTCCAAACCAAATTAAGTTGTGAAATACTGTGATTAAAGAAAACCGAACCAAAGTAGACTGGAATGAGCTCCAGAGTCACAGTTCTTGTGTAGCTCCAAGTCTGAGTGAGGAAAGGCAGACTGCAGAGTTTCCACAGCCCCTGGGAAAACTCTGCAAGCAGAATTAAGGAAACTGTTTATGTGCCTCTCAGAAACCAAGATACAGGGATAACCTTTGGCATATAGCAGTGCTTTCTGCACCTTCATCAGCCTGAGAAGGGAACGAGTGTCTTCAGAGCTGGTGAAGTTCTGCTGCTGCCTTGAACAGGAAGCAAATAACTTATCCCTCACACACAGCAAGGAGACCTGCTGTGCATGTCCAACATACAAGTAGGGTTAAGTAGAATAAAAAGCTGTTTCAACTTATTTGTCCTGTAGCATCAAGAGTGGTCCAGATGGCAGATCTAGTAAAGACACAGGGGCAGGTGCTGGGCCACCTCACAAATACAGGTTTGTCATTTTTTGTTTTTCAGTCTATAAAATGGAAACAAAACCACACAAGTTTTATCAAAGTAACATGCAGTCCTGATTTCAGGGCACTCAAAAAGCACTACTGTAAGCATATAAGGCACTATAGGAACTGCAGGCACTATAATAACCATATAAGTACCAAGACATGAGTAAATATAAAGGTACCAAGTTGGCCAGAGTCTGCCTTTTCTGCTACTTGAGAGGAAAGGAATTCTTTTAACATAGGCATAACTAATGAACTGCTAAATAATTAACCCATATGAATATGTCAGAGTGATTAGTCCATTATTAAGGTTTCCATCCTTGAAAAATTGCATAAAATAGTCCAATAAAATAATTCTGTACTTCCATTCAAGGATAGAGTACAATTGTAGTTACGTGGTAATGGAAGAATAATAAGGTACGCTCACAAAAAATCTTGAATAAAGGAACAAGAAAGGCTCCTTCCATGTGTGGAATTCTTAACACAAGCTTGGTTTCCCAAGGAACAGAATAGCAAGAGCCTGATTGAAAATGTTTGCAAATCTAGGGTGGAAATTATCAGCCTCAGTTATACTGTCTATACACAGTAATGCCACTCAATTAAAGCATCACATTCTTTTGTTTAGGAATATAAACTTTAACTAACTAAATAATCCTGTTTCTGGCAAAAGGCAAGCCCAGAATAGTATACTTTTGCATTAAACACAAATAATAACAAAATCAAACCACCCAAAGCAATGCCACACCTTTGAGATGGTTTAATTAGACCGGATCCTGCTGGGAATAATTTGTTTCTTGTCATCAGCTCAGGTAGGGGCTCTAAAGAAAGATAATATGTCAGACCTAATTGTGCCTTATTTAATGTGAAAATAGCTATTGACTCTCTAGGGGTCACCAGAGTAGGAAAACAACCTTTTAATAACATGAATACTTTTGTTTCACCATTGCTTGGGGAAATACCTTACCACTGCTCCTTGGCTGTTGTCTCAGGATAGCACCTGTCCCATATGGCAACCACAGAACCACACTGAAGTATCCACCCTCAGAGTTTCATGCATCCCTCTGAAACCCCAAAAGCCACCAGAGCAATGGGGCTTTTGGAAAGGAGAATTCCCTAGGACTCACCTGAGCAGCAATAAAGCCCCATTTACTGGCATTTCTCCAGGCTAAAAGAGTCAAGATTAGTGGGAGGCAAAGGAAACAGATACAGGGTAAGCACAGAACATAGTAGAAGGAGAAAATGTCAGGTTTGTTGCACATGGCTGCAACTGCAAGATGATTTTAGGAGGCTGAAAAGTCCTTATTCATCTAAAGACATTATTTCCAGCGCTGAGAGAGCACACCAGGACATTTCATATCTGGGGCTGCAGTGTGTGCTCTAGGAGTCCCCTGCCCACTTGTGATGTACTGTCACGCTGTAGCAGATTGACTCAGGTTTTAAGAAGAATATATGGGAAATTCAGATATAAGTCAATAAAAACTAAGTATAGCCTTCAGGATTTAAACACACCAGCAGTAGCACTTAGGCACAGCTATCTCACAGATGAAAGGGAGACGTCAATAGACTTAGCAAGAGTAAATCCCATTTAACAAGATACATTACACTATCTCTGCAGCACAGACAAAAGCAAACATACATCTGACCTAAAAGATCCTTTCCAATCTCAGAAGTTCATCCTGTGGGACTGAGCATAGCACCCTCAAAGGACTAGAACTGTCAAATGAAATATTTTGGAGATCGTGCTCTGTGATAGACTTGACAAACACAATATCCCCATTTTGTACAAAGAGCACTTTTCACAACCACGCCACCTCTGATCTCTCAGTTCTGATCTTTAAAGAAGATCTCCAAATTGCCTTCCAAAGACAAGCCTGGAGCTAGCATTTTAAACTCTGCTGGTCACTAAAAACCAGGGATTCAATAGAAATATTGATTTTGTAGCACAATATAATTTCCTTTCCCCTCCACTAACCTTTCTATGTTTCACAGACTGTAAGTTATTTTTTCTTCCTTTCCCTTAGAGAGATAACTGCCTTACCAGCTTTCCCTACCCTACACATACTACCTACCTTTTCTTTCAGAGGTAGTTTACCTGGTACGTAACTGTGTAACTGCTTTCATTTTGTGTTTAGCTCTGAACTCTGCTAATTCTGTTTCAGACCTGAGGAAGGCTGGTGTGCCTCATCTACCTTTCCTGAGTCTGCCAGCTGATGAAATAAAAGAGGATATCTCAGTGTGCACATCTGGTTTTACCTCTTTTCTTTAGAATACTCTTGCTAAAATAACACAACCACATCTTCTTTATGAATATTTCTGAAGTTGTCAGGTTAAGAGAACACAGTAATGCACACCAGATTAAGTGTGAGACATGATGAGGCCCTATTCAACTAAATAGCGAAGTGGATCAACATGTAGCATCAGAATCATAAATAATCGATAGGAAGAGTGCTCACCATGAGCTACGTCTAAACATTTTAATCACTTTAATGTATTTATTTTAGTATTTATAAATCCTGGTAGAAAACCCCCCCAAAATTAACAGAAGATTCTGGTAACACAGTATTTGCTGTCCCTGGGCAGCTTCATGTTAAATTTAAAGTGATGACACTGTCATCCTAGAGTGCACTGTCCAACAGGCTGCACTTAGACCAAAAGGAAAGCTATCTTCTAAGCACAGTGTGCACCTAGTGTACCCTATGGCCGCTCCACCTGCTGATTCAGGAAAGTAAGGGTCTTCTCTAGGCTCTGTGTCACATCAGCCAATGTCTTGTGATTGTTTTGGAAGCCTTGGGGCAGCCTAAAAGACACTCAATGTTAAGTAAATTCCCTCTAAGCTAAGAAACCTGTATGTGAGGAAGAGCTCTTTCAGGCTCCCCTTTGCTTGGACTTGGCAAAAAAAGCCAAATTCTGTCTCAAATATTCTAAGTCAACGTTAGCTAAGGTCAAGGTGCCCAAGATATGGACCCCAAACTAACAATGCCATCCCTTCTCAATGCCAAAGGCAGCCATGATGCAAAGGATCACTACTCCCAGGTGCTTTGCCAACAGGACCAACTTGTTAGGCTAAAAGCATCCCTCTATACTGACCTAATAGGAACAAGAATGATGACAACAGGTAAGATATTAAAACTAATTCAGCATTCTAATAGCAAGAAATAGTAGCTTGCAAGGTCTGGGCATTTTTTTTCAGTACACTGGTACTTATTTTTCCTCTTAGTACTTTCTTCAGCTATCAGTAATAAAAAACTATTCCATATAAGTTTATTAACAGCATTCATAGCTTCACTATAGGCCTCATGAACTTTCACTACATTTTTGATCCTTCAAAACAAATGAACATTGATAAATAAAATACAAACAGAAAATAAGATAATAAAATATAATGATTCAATAAATTTCCTTTTGATGGACAATATCCTTTTTTACATAAGACTGTTCCAATTTACCACATAAAAGATAACACAAATATAGAATCATAGAATAGCTGGGGTTGGAAAGGACCTTAAGATCATCTAATTCCAACCCCCCTGCCATGAGCAATAGAACACATTGTGACATGGTTGTGACAAAATAAAGCCTTGAGTCTTTCTAATATATCCAGAATTCAAAGCGTTAGAGCTACTAGGGGAAGACACTGCCCCATTTAAATTTGTTAGATGCTCTAGGTCCATCCTTTGCTGCAAGTGCTATTTTTGCTGTGTCGTTTTTCTGTATCCTTTCAGAGTTATTCACAGAAAGTGAACACCAGAAGCAATGGCACTGTTAAATTTAATTGTATGGATACAGGAAGCTTGTTTTAATATTACTTGGCCAGCAAAGACAAATCGGAGATTTAAAAATGTTTAATACATGTGAAATCTATAAACTTACATAAAAAATTACCTCCTGTGAGTATAACCTATTATCATCTTCTGTTCTCTATGCCACCTGAGAGCAGTTCCCCTCGAGCCAAAGCAGTGCTCAGAATTTTAGGAGTTAACAATGAATATTAGAATTTGTAATTAAGCCTTATTCTTTGAAAAAAAAATAGATATGATAAATGTAGTTTTAAAGCTCATTAAGAAACTCTATCCAAGGATTTTGGGGTCCTGGAAAGATTGTACATTTAGGAGATCAGCTGGACATACAACTTATTGAAACCCCAAGGCACAATCAGAAATGACTCCAAGCCTGCACACCAGCACAAGCCTACTTCCCCAGGCCAGGACACCCCCTCAAAATAACACAGTTTGCAATATATTTGTTATGTGTCACACATTTTACCTCACTGATTCATCTATTTATCATTCATTTCATGAAGGAAACAAACTGAGAGGAATTATTTCTTTACTTAGCATACTAGATGTCAGCTGAAAAATACCCTTGTCTGTCCATCCATTAGTAGTGTAGGAGTGGGATGCATAATTGATCTGACTTTTCTTCCATAGTGTTGAAAATAGAAAATAACCCTGCTGACATCAACAAACTATTCAACTTCTCAGACTTTAATGACAGACATTGATGCAGCTGTCATATTTCTTGCATGCAATGGCCTAAAACGAACCCAAATTTTAACACAAAATGAGAGCCAAGCGCACAGGGTAGCACGGATAGGAAGGTTGGTCGTGCCCATGCAAACTGAGATGCACAGTTTTGGCACAGCTCCACCAAAACCGTTGGAGAATTGAGACTACAGGCCTGCTGCCTGTAAACTGAATCTAACACTCTTGCTTTCTGCTGACAGGTCTGAGAGAAAATACTTCCTCCCGTGGTGAGCGATCGTACTCATCTGAACGTATAGCATTACTCTATTTCCTCACCAATAAATCACCTCCTTCTCCATTTCCTGGCTTGGCAAGTGACCATGGAGAGCATGTGCAAGATGCAGAGCAGAGAAGAGGAACAGCTTTGGAAGGTGGTCCACCAACCCTATGCCAGCAGCTCCAGTACACAGGGCTAGGCAAACGTGGTGGCAAATGTAGAGCAGATTTAAGTGTCCAGCATTTTGTTTCCCCCCTTGCTGGTATTCACTGCCTCTTTAGCACAGAGAGAGAGCAGAAAGGTGTGCCAAAACTAAGCTTGGAGATTAAAGTGATTGCATAGGCATACAGTTGGGTTTCAACGTCAAATTGCTACCACTACCCCTCCTTCTTTCCCTCCCCTCCCGAAGCTCAGTGTCTTAAAGGGAAGAGATTCATTTAACATCAGCAGATGCTGTTAGTTCCTTCAGAAAACCCTTCTGAGTATCATTCATCTTCAATAAAAGAGCTGTGAGCTTCGAGAACAGGGGGCAATATGAAACCTAAACCAATCATCGAGGTCTTATCTACTACCGAGGCTGAAAGGGCAGGACCTTGAATCACATCTACAAAAGCACTAAAACCTCAAGGTTTTTCTTTTCCTAACCTCTTTGACCCTCTTTTTCTCCCAAGTCCCTGCCGGTTTGCCCAGCGATGAGGCTTTCAGCATCAGGATTCTACATGGTTTTTTTCATTGTCACTGTCATGTGTTGACATTTTAAATGCAGGTATGTAGGTCAGGACTCCAGTTCTAAGAGATTATTCCTCAGTTTGACTTGTCAGTCAGCAGCTCCAATACAAGAGCTAAGTTCTGTTCTTCCACAAAGCAAGCCAGGCACCAAAAACAGAGAGACAAGATCCTTCAATGTGCACTCAGAAGTCCCAAGGTTAAGGCAGGCGGGAGCTATGACCTATAGCAACAGAAAAGAGGGGCTATAGCACACGGAGTGAGAAAACTAAAACACCATAACAAACCAGTGGTGATAAATAAGACTAACCTTTTTTTAAAGCTTTGTGGTTTTTGGGTTTGGGTTTGTTGTTTTCTTTTTGTGGGTCAATGAACAGAGCTCTTCTTTACTAAGTGAATTTTGAGGAGTTACTCTGCTTTTTGTGTTGACTTCTGCATGATTTGCATCCAAAAGTAATCTAAAGGTCTGTTTTTGTGATCCAGGAGCAGAAGCTTCCATAAATAGGTCATTATCTATTCTAAGAGGGAGACATCCTAACACTTTCCTTTAAACCTATTTTCCCTCCCCAGTGAAGGACTTTTCAAGGACTGGGAGAGCAACCAAGGGATATCCATATCGTGCTTTAATTTCAACCTTGTCTTTGACCCTGCATACTGTGTCAAAATCTCGGGCAGGCACTGCCACCCTTCCCTAAAGTACAAACGAAAATGACTTCATTTACCTCACATTACACAGAGCAAAGTGACCTCACATACACCTTGACACCTTCGAATGGTGTGAGGATCTGACTGCAATGAGAAGTAATTTGTGCCTACATCTACCACAGTTTATAAGCACTTATCTAACCTATAAGAACAACTGACACACATCTAGAGAGGTCAAAGGAGGTTTCCTGGTTTTGGCTGGGATGGAGTTAATTTTTCCCTCGTAGCTGGTGCAGTGCTGAGAACAATGCTGATAACACACTGATGTTTTAGTTGTTGGCTCAGTAGCACTTATCCTGATCAAGGGCTTTTCAGTCTCTCATGCCAGTGAGGAGGGGCATAAGAAGCAAAGAAAGAGTAGAGACAGGACACTTGACCCAAACTAGCCAAAGAGGTATTCCATGCCACAGCACGTCATGCTCGTAAACTGATCACTGCTCAGGTTGGGCTGGGTATCAGTCAGGGGATGGTGAGCAATTGTATTGGGCATCACTTGTGATTTGTTGTGTTTCTCTTTTTTTTATCTCCCTTTTAGCATTACCATTACCAGCACTAGTATTATATTACACTTTATCTGAATTATTTAACTGTTCTTATCTCAATCCATGGGCTTTACCTTTTTTTTCCAGTTCTCCTCACCATCCCACTGGGAAGTGGTGGGGAGTGAACAAGTGCAGTACCTAGTTGCCAACTGGGGTTAAACCATGGCTGGGCTGATTTGAGGACTGTAGTCTCAGAAGCAACTGTTTAAAGGAAAAGATGAAGATATAGCACCACCAGTCCAGTCACACAAAACGTATGTCAGCTCCACAAAATTATATGTATAGTAACTTTAAGCACAAAGGAATGTGTTTTGCTAATATGTGTATGCATATACATACATATACGCTTGTATATGTATATATACGTATATGTGGTTTTTGTATATTCACATATATATATATACACACACGTATATAAAGGCTTGAGGCCACACAACAAGCAAAAGGGCCTAGCAATGTTCACACATGAGGAAAAAATCTGATTAGGCTTAACTATTGCTGGAACAACGGGAAGATTAAAGTGAATGGCTCACACATGCTACAGAATGAGGGGGAAAGGTCTTGGTCTTTTACCTGTGACAGCATCTTCATTACTTTTAACTCCCTGCCACTATGAGGAGGCTGTTTTTGCAGTTGCCATGCTCTGCTGTGTGCCAGGGAATGAGCTATGTAACTTCACCCCCGCCACCCTTTGGCATGCCATGCTATGAGCCTTCCCTTGATTCTTGAACATGTCAAGGAAACACATTGCAGCTTCCGGGATGCCCAAATTCATCTGGAACTGCTGACACTCTGATGGTTCTGTTTGCAACCCTCATTTATTTGAGACTATTGTTTTGAAGAAAACAAGGGGCCCTTATGCCTGTTAGGCTTCCTTCTGGGATGCTTAAAAATTAAGAGCAATTTCAGGAAAACAAGGGGGATAAGCTGGAAGCTGTTACACAGAAAAAAAAAGGCAGAGAAGTACTAAGTATGAGGCTATCCTTAACTTCTGCCTGCAACCAAGGCTTAGAGAGCTGGGGCATGCTAAAAGCAGCCAAGACGGGCACCACAGAGGCATCTATGAAATACAGACTTCCCTATCAGAGGAGGGTAAGGCTGAAGGACCTTTTCTCCAGCAACATCTGAGTACCACCAGAATATCAATACATATAAATTAATTTTCAAGCACATTCCCCTTACTTTTTTCCATTATTTAATTTTAGGGGAACATAATACCAATTGTGAAGAGCCCCATCTGTGAACATGTAGCAAGAAATACTTTTCAGCCCCATCTAGGGGTTACACAAAGACCGGATGTACTGATTTCTCACACTACAGTGGAGAGAAAGCTAATCTGGAATTGGTATGGTTTTCCATGTCGCAGACACCACAGCTTTCATTGTTGCATTTTGCATAGCTTGATTACAATTTATAAATGTCAGAGAAACCATTATCATTAAGATGCTGTGCTTCCACAGAGACCACACACTTAAAAGTAAACCAACACCACATACCATTCAGTTGGCACATGGTATCTCCATTTTCCAATGCAGCTTTGCAAGCTGGGGCCCCCTATTTTAGCACTTATCTGCTTAATTTGAATCAGATTAATACATTTTAAATGTTTGAGGATTAAAGTTGCAACTGATTAAAATAAAATTTAGATATGGGAGAGCTTTATCCCAGATGAGAAAATCCCACTGGAAAACTAAACACACTAGTCCTTAAACTTCCAACTGCAATATGCAGAATGAACAAGCCATGGATGGTTTTGAGCTGAAGAATTTTTGCTACGCGTCTCAAAAAGCTAGAATTCAATTTTCGAGTTTGAAAAAAAGGAAAAGAAAAAAGGAAGAGACAAATTTCTTACTAAAAGAACTTGTTTTTTTTAAATGTAGGGTGACTTAAAGCTGAATTTCACCTTAATGTACAAAAAAGAAGTAAGCATTAGCTAAAACTGGTCCTCACCCATGAAAGAAAATCACAGCCAGCATACGCCCCCACTCTGTATACTCAGAATACAAAATCAACCATAGCATATAGCTTAGGGAAAAGTTTAAAAGTCCATTACTTCCTTATCTTAGAATAGTTGCTAACAAAACTACTAAAAAAATTCAAAAGCCATAAATTTGAATTTCTCAGATGCTACTAAAAACCTAGAAAAGCCACCATTATTTAGATGGGGTGTTGGGGGTGAACGTGAATTGGCAGTAGAAAAACCAAGCTACTAAAAAAGAGACCTTGTTACAAGAATACAAAGGAAATGAATATTTAAAGAAAGGAAAAACTGAAGAAGTAGTTAAGAAGTGTGAGCAACTCGTATGGCAACTTAAAACAAAACCTCAACTGGTGAAATATTTCAGGACAATAACATGGAATTTTCAAGAACAAGAGGTGTCTGACCAAGGAATAAATACATTTCAAGATATGGAGAGAATTCATAAATAAAACCAGAGAAAAGTTAAAAAGGTCATCAGAAATTTACATTTTATAATGAGAATTATAAAATCAGAATGTAGCTATTCTATATAATATGAAACATTACAAAAAGTTTCTAAAAGTCCACATCTGCCAAGATTAAATGTGGACAGAAATAATCTATAGGTCTGGTTAACTTACCCACGCCTGCACAAAGCTTAAAATTGCTTAGCTGAAGGGTTCTTCAGTTCATTAATGTTTATAAATTACTTTTATTATAATAAATCATGGAAAACTGGAGCACGCCCAAAAGATGGCTGTACTATTAAATAAAAGAAAATCCTGGCACTACTGGAAAAGAAAACCCTGTAACATGTGGCTTCAGAAACTTATATCTCAATTTACTGAAGACTGACTCGAAAAATGTTGAGAACGCAAAAATGACCTGAAAGTAGACGGGTTTTTATTCCGTAGCCATTTCCAACAGGAATATAAACACTGGAATTGCTAATGTTATGGGCTCAAAGACACTTTCAGCATGAACTTTTCTAGATGGCATTTTTTCCTAAACCACATTCCTTACTGCAGCTTCTTAGGCTGGCAGTCTTTGCAATCAAATCCTCCAATGAGGTGGCAGGTCCCGTCTGACCTCGGATTTTGTGGAAAGGACCCCTAGTGTCTTCAAAAGCCTTTGACGGCTGTTGTGCTGATGGGCACAAGTATGCAGTCATCATACAAACAAACCATCGCCACAGATGAAAGCAGGATTCAGCCCATGGAGATTAAGAGAGTGTTTGCAGATTCTTGTGATATCTCTCAGAACAAATGGAAAATCTGAATATTAATTAAAAGCATAGATTCACAGCTGAGATCCTGAACATGGCATTTCAGCTGGAGCTAATGTTTATGAGAAGTTACACTCTCCCCACCTTGGCAAAAGGCTATAAATTTGCAATTAATAATTGTGCTGCTATTCATCTTTGAATGAAGTGGAACATAGTCATTAAACAGAGAAAGCCTTCTACAGGTAGATGCATGGGGATGAGTAGAGAATCTTTTCAGGGAATGAAATGGAAAAGTGGCAAGAAATGCTTTTTAAAAGCCCGTTATTAAAATGCACCTATTCCGGTCATGAATAAACACTTGAGGCCCCCCCAAATGAAGTCTCTTGCAGTCAGCTGCAGCAGTAGCTAAACCTGCTCCTGCCCCACCTTTCTGTCTGCTTTTCAGTTATAGCAGATCAGAACTCATTGTTATGACTTCAGTTGTCCCCATCAGCAGCTCAATCTCTGGTATTTCCATCAGCCGGTCATAAAGTATAGCCTGTTCCTGTTGCCACTTGTTGAGGTTCAGGGTAGGAAGGTAGGGGCAGTAGTATGTGTAGTCTGGAGCTACAGCACAATTGTCTACCTGGGATCTTAGTTCTTCCTTTACGTTGCTTTTGGTCTAGTGAAAATGCAGCCTCAATCTAGGGTGAAGGACTATTAGGGAAACGGGCTCAGTTCTCACCATCAAGGTGCACAGTGAAGATGGGTTTCCCAGAGACATTCTACCTAGAGTACCTATCGCCTTTCTGTGTATTTTCCTATTGTCTGCCACCTCTAAAACCAAAGAGGCATCAGGCCCTCGCCCACAGGTTGCTCTTGAAGCCCTTGCAACAGGTAGGGACTCACATCAGTGTCTACCCAAAGACCCAGGTTTGTCAATACAGGTCTTCCTGACAGCTCTAGTGCAAAGCATCAAACCCAGTTTTTCCTGGTACATTCTTTTTTTTCTCTTTTAAAGTAACCCTCCTGAATATCATCTTCATGGAACATCCTTCAGAGGTGTAATGGACTAGGAAGAAGGAAGTTTCTACCTTATCTTTGATTCTAACTAAAATCTCTTGATCCTCAAACCTGCCCAGAGGTTTATGAATTAATTTTACAGGCCCTATTGGAACCAAGTTCCTTTTTCAGTGTGAAGAGGAAGCAATGTTACCTACTTCTAATCCTCACTGTTGCATGGCATGCAGAAAATGCACTGACTTCTTTAAATGAAATGGGAGAAATGAAAAGTAGCAAGTGGCCAAGTTGAACCCATAGAGCCTTTGATTGGGCTACATATTTGGAACCATGTAAGTAAAGCAAGAACCTAATCAGGTGCCACACTCCTATAGAACTTCACGAGGAGCAACCAAGTGCAAGCGAGTTCCTTAAGTTGTGCAATGGGAAGTGAAGTGGAAAATATCAATCACTTTCTTGAAGATCACAAAGTAGTGGACAACTTTCCCGAATTTGATAGGCATTTCCTTTCAAAAGGGAATTAATTAAATAGGAATATGTGCTTTTACTGAAGAAAGAATTCTTGCTTTTTAATTACTTCAGCATTAGATACGACATTTTGATATCAGTATAATTACTATACTGCCAACCATAGGATCTCCAAGTTCATGAGTATCAATACCTTCAATGTTTCAGAGCCCAGAAATTCTTAATTCTCCCTGATAGTAGCAGAAGAAAACCTTTTAACATCATGGGCAAAATGTTTTAGTCATTCCCCAGTGAATATCACAAGTGATCCAAGAAATATGCAATAAGGCAATTTATAAGGAACCTACACCAGGGCCATTAGAACGTGAAATTTTAGTTTGAGCTAATTTTATTGGGTAAGACAAATGAGCCTTTTGCTTGTGATAGGAATGTTTTATTGATTTCACTTCTGAGGCAGCTTGGTAGGATTTAGAGAACAATGTAATGTGGCTATAGCATTATTATCTCTTTACAGGAAGCCTATCTTTATGTGTTCATGCTATATCTATGTTGCCTGTGTTATAACCATTTCTCACTCCTATGGTAAATTCTAAGATATGCCTCTTGGTGGATTCATGTAAGGCATCCTTCCCAAACCTATAGAAAAATTATAACACTTTGACAAACTGATTTTCCACACCTTCACATAAGGGCCTTTTTCCTCTTGTTTCAAAAATCTTGTCAGCTGAAACAAGTGCATTTTGCTTTTACATATTCATTCCTTAGCATGCATTTATAGGCAGTTAATAGTTATTATGCTGCATTGTACAATTTAAAAGGACATCTGCATGATGCTAATACAAGAGTAAGGCCATTTTATTTCTCAACTCATTTGCTAAAATAAGATAGAAGATTATTGTGAAGATTGATGGAGATGATCCCTGGCTTAATCATTATAACCAAATGATCATTGCACACTGATGCACAAAACACAAGGTGTTTCAAGTCAGAAAGTAAGCACAGATTTTGCAAGGCCAGAGAAAATCACATTAACTGTGGAGAAGCAATTGGTTATTTTCACTGGCCTTTTCATATGACTCAACTTTCACCTACATACAGCCACACAATGACCAGGAATTTTTAATTCCTATCCTGACTAGACTCCTTTAGCCAAAGACAAAGAGAAGTGAAAAAGCAAGTTAGAAACAACAGACAGCTGGTCAATAAATCATAAATCAGGTCCCTACGGAAAAGTGGGCAAACACAGCTAGTTTCTACTGTATTCTCCTGATAACTGCAAGTAGAGCACCCCAATAGGAGAGATATAAAGAATGAAATGAATGGTGTTAAGGACTCGGAATTCAGCTCATGCATGTTCTGGTGAGATTTTAATTTGCTCTAGTTTGCTCCTGAGGACTAACCACACACTACCTGCTGGGAGTGCATCTTACAGTTAAGTTTCAGCTGCCAGGAGTTCAGCTCATGTGCTGTCACACCACTTGGCAAGGGGAAGCAAAGCCTGGTAGACAGGGATGATAAAAGCATTCACCTTAAAGTGAATCTCCTTCAGATCTCCTGAACTGCAACACTAATGCGGATGTTCCCAGTGTTTCGATATACAGAGACACAATGCCAGTGTAGCAGAACAGTGATAATGCTGCACTTACAGTCATCTATGTGCTACTTTACCGTGAATTCCGCAATGACAGTGACAATAGTATCTGTCCTGCATGCCATACCTTTGCTTCTACTCTGCTAACATGTGAATACTATCTTACAGGGAAGGGGAGGAGGGGGTCCTCGGGATGCACAGAGATCTCACTTTTCCTTTCAGACTGTCTATCAAATGCCTACCAGTAAAGCACACTGGATTTGTGCTGGCACAGATCAGCTGCTGCTCAGGACAGCCAGCTGAGCTCTCGAAGGGAACTGCCACCTGTGCGAAAGTCCCATACTTGAAGGGTACAAGAAGGAAGATTATCCAGCTTCCACCTTCTGCGAAAGGCAGCAGACGCATCCCTCCTCTCTTCCACAAACTCTCTTCCCTCCCAGGCTTCACAGAACCCAGCCAGCCCAGCAAAACACCCATCAGCCTTGGTTTTGTAGCCTGGGAGAGAGGCAGGAGCATCGCTGTCATGGAATATTTCAGTGGCACTTTCCATTACTAGGGGACAGTCAGTCTTCTCCAAACAAGAGTTAGACAACTCATGAGAACAAAAGGAAAGGACTTTGTTTCCATTAAGCAAGATGTTCTTCTTCTTACCTAGAAAAGGAACATCTTTTTGCAAGTACCAATTTTGTTCAAGCCATGTGTTACAAACTGCCTAATGTAGCTAGTACGGTTGGTTTCCATAGTGCACTCCTCTGCAGAGCATTTAAGTAAGTAGGAGCTAGTTGCAAGAAACAGGGAAGTAAAATTTGATGCAGAATCATTCAAACCTCACTATTAATTCTCCTTTCTGCACATGCCTTCATCTAAGGAGGGAATGAGAAGAAGCCTTAAAAGCCATTTTATTAGAGATGAGTGCCCTTTTATTTCCACCTTCATCTCTGAGCTATCTTCTTGCTCATAGCACACCACAGCCATGGATGGGGACTGCTACCTTTGACTTGGTGCAGCTCCACACAAGTCTCGCCTGGCCTTCTTACAGAGTCCAGCCTGTGTTGGTCCCCCTGAAATAGCATACCCCGGATTTACACCTTGATGAACCAACCTCCTCCACCTTTTAAAGACCTTCTGACTCTGGAGCAAATGAGGTGTCCACTCTGTTTTTAGTTATAGCATCCTTCATTTGAAACAGAGGCCAAAGAAGTCAAGGAACAGCACTCAGTCAGGGTGGGCAACACACTTTGGGTTTTTAAATGACAGCTCATGTAGCGACAAAGTAAAGGTGCAGTATAGAGAAAATAGCTATCAAAAAATACATATCCTACTTAATAGCTATACTTCCTGACTCTTATCAAACAGATGATGATAATATTTTCCATCAGCAATACATCCTCTAAATAGCTAAATGCATTGGCAAATGTTGATCAAATTTCCACGTGAACAACATAAACCCCTTAAAAAGTTACCTGGTTGAAAACGGCAGCTTTATTCATGTACCTGCAGTAAGCAGACTCATACTGAGTATTACAACTAATGTTCATTTTTCTATAAGTTAAAAGGTACTACCTCACCAGTTCACCACTTCAGTTTACAGTTCACTAAACTTGATGCAGATATAAAAGCTGTGTCTGATTGAATCATCTACTGAATAAAATTAATGAAATGAATTTCACACGCATCCTGGCACTGTTTTAGCTTTAAAATTTAGTGCTCAATCCCACGTATGAACTCTTTTTAGATTAATTTTATTGTTGTACGTGATAAAAAAATAATCTCTGAAGGCTTTTGGAAGGGAGAATATTCAGAACTGGTTGCAGTTCTCACGAAATGCTGTGCAGGAAGCAAGCTGAAGGCTGAAAGTCCTTTTTCCACCTTCCCTTCAAAAATCAGGTGCAATGTGAAGGCATGAGAGCACCAGCTCCCTACGCACACATTTCACAATATTCTTTCCCAGTATCTCTGCCCATCAACTAGAGTACCACATCTAGGCATGGGATAATATCTGGTTTCACCTCCACGCACATTGCTGTCCTCTTTGCTTGTAAAGCCAGAAAGGTTATAAATAGTGATCGGGAGTATGTGACATGGACACCTGTGGGGTTAAGACCTCAGATTATTTCACAGGTTGCTGAACAGCTGCCTAAAATATCCTTTCTGTCTCCTAGTCCTTTTTCCCATTCACTCCCCCAGAAATTTACACAGAAGAGATGAGCTTAAGCCAGCAGTCTAGAAGAGATGTGAATCTTAATAAGCAAGAAGCAGCACTGCTTTTCCTTAAGTAGATCAATCTGTGAAGACAAGATTTTTCTCTCTGGTTAGGAAAGCATATGGAGAGAGCCACCACATTGGTTAAGGGCTGAAGGAAAAGGATGCTTAGCGAATAGCACATTTAGCATATCACGATGGCAATGTTGCCAAGGGCAAAGAAATGTTCAGTGCAATCAGTATCTCTGACAGCTGATACTGGCCATGCTCTTGAAAGCTAAAAGATTCCCTTGCAAGAGAGTGCTTTGCAGCTCTATTTCATCCATCTTCCCCAAAGCTCCTAAAAGCCTCCAAGGATCTCCATGTGGCAACCTGTTCTGTCGCCCCACCAATGTGTCACATTACTCAACATGCAGCATGTTTTTTGGGCTGAGGCTGGGAGCAGTGTGCAAAGTGGCAAGTAAGCCGTGTAAACCGGACAAAAGTGGATGCTGAACCACAAGTTCTTCAGGGGCATGAAGCAATTTGATCTGTCTAAGGAAGTCTGCTGCAGAAAGCAGATTTAAAAGGAGGGTCACACACAGATGGGGGAGTGCAAGCAAAGCAGTTCTCTGACTGGAGAGCATCTGGCATACCATTAAGCTACACTTAAATAACTAACAAGCTAAACAAAAGCTTTAAGTAGCGCTTTTCGAAGGACCTGAAATGTGACAGCAGGAGACAGGTCATAGGACATTTAACTACTGGAGATCCAAAGCTGTCAAAACAGATGCTTAACTGTAGCTAGAACCAGAGGAAGGAAAAAGAACAGAGGCTGTTCAAGTAAAATGATGGATATGATGGAAAACTGGGCTTGCTAATGTAAAGAAAGAAAATTAGTTCACGCATTGCCCCAGAAATTCATGTATTGCCCCCCTTCCCTCTCCAGCCACTCACTCATTCCCCAGTGGGATGGGGGAAAGAACTGCAAGGCTAAATGTGAGAAAACTCCTGGGTTGAGATCGAGACAGTTTAACAGGTAAAGCAAAAGCCGGGCACACAAGCAAAGAAAACAAGGAGTCAATTCCCCACTTGCCATCAGTAGGCAGGGGTTCAGCCATCTGCAGGAAAGCAGGGCTCCATCACTTGTAACAGTGACTTGAGAAGACAAATGACAGCACTTTGAATGACTCACACACACACACACACACATATTTCTTCCCTCAGCTTTACACACTTAACATGATGCCTTATGGTGTGGAATACCCCTGTGGTCAGTTGGGGTCAGCTGTCCCACCTGTGGCTCTTCCCAACCTCTTGTGCACCCCCAGCCACTCACTGGTGGGGTGAGAGGCAGAAAAGGCCTTGGCTCTGTGCAAGCACTGCTCAGCAGGAGCTAAAGCATCCCTGTGTTATCAGCACTGTTTCCAGCACAAACCCAAAACACAGCCCTACACCAGCTTAAGTCTATCCCAGCCCAAACCAGCAAAGTCTGCAGTCTTTTACATAGAAGAGCTGATGTTTATGCTACCTTTTAGAAACAGAGGGGTGAAACAGCTTTCATGCAGCTCAGGAGTCCTCAGCAATTCTGCATCTCACATACTGAGGAATGAATCTCACTGATTTCTTTTGTCATTTGTTACAAAAAAAATCTGACATATTTGTTCTTTTCTCACATCTTCCACATTTACTTTCATTACCTTGTAAAATACTGCCACCAAAGGAGGTGTGACCCTCTTTGATGCACCATGGAAGTAGGAGGAATTTGGTCAGCATACTACATGTGATCGTAAGAAAGCCTGATATCACTACAACTAATGTTCAGAATAGGAAAACCAACACAAACAAACAAATCCAACAAAAAATACCACACTCGGCCGAAAATACTTTGTGACTAGATGTAGCTGCACACTTGGAACAAAGGTGCAGGTAACGTGTTTCAGGGTATTGCCAAAAAGTAAAAGAGTATTCCCCCGTTGCTTACATTATTTTAAATATAACACAATTCTTAATGCAAACTTTAGGACAGAAAGGAACTTTGAGTGCAGCCTGTATTTGTATTTCACCCATATTAACCAGAGTAGCTCAAAGCTGGCTAAGGACCATCACCCCAAAATACAGCTCTCTTAATCTGAAGATGTCCTGTCCTTGGCTTTGTTGATTTCCATTCACTTCCCCAGTAGTTAATAACAGCTAAATAAATCTAATAATAAAAAAATGCCTGCCTAATACTTATTTTGAGCTTGTCTTGTAGAGTTTTCTGCTATTAGTTCTTGTTGTGCTTTCCTCTGCTAAATTAAGGAGCTCTTTTGTATCCTTTTGTTCTTACCACGGAGCATTTATACACTAATCAAGTGACTTCTCAGTCTGCTCTAGTATAAAGAAAAACTTGATCTGCAAGTGTCTCATTATACAGCTTTTTCTCTTCCCCTTGAGTAATAAGTATTGCTTTCTTCCTCGATTTTTAATATCCTTTTAAAAGGTATGGAATAGAAACAATTTTCAGGTTCTGACTGTTGTACTCACACAGAAATTTACCTTGATGCTTCCATATGTTCCTCTTCCCATATGTCCGAGGGTGCATGCTAACTTCCCTACCATTGCAGGGACCCTCACAGATGCCTTACCTGCAACAGTCTCAGCTCTTAGGTCACTCTTAGAGGGCTCTTAATGCCAGTGAAAAGTAGTGGACTTACAGACACACCTATTTCATCAGTCTTGGATATCACTAAGCTGTAGCTCGGG
The DNA here is from genome assembly GCF_963264785.1 of Psittacula echo. Lineage (NCBI taxonomy): Eukaryota > Metazoa > Chordata > Aves > Psittaciformes > Psittacidae > Psittacula > Psittacula echo. The sequence continues at coordinate 2,548,541 of NC_137736.1, forward strand.
ATCCTCCTCCATCTGAGCTAAGGGAATAAACCAAAACCACATAAACATACACAGCCACTTTTAAACAGAACAGCCCTACCTCTGGATTCAGGAAGCATGCCCAATCCCTAACCTTTTAAGGAGCTCACTCTATTACCTGTCAGCTATCTACTAAGCCTTGTGCAACACAGGCATAAACACCACGTTAAAGGTATAGTTACATAAAGATTTCTATGGCAGCAAAGCTGGGTCAAAGAGTTCCCCCACTGCTTGGTCCAGCTCCAGCTTTAGCTTCACTGTACCAGCCCAACTGCCTGAGGTGCTGCACTCTCAGTGAAACTGTTGAAGTTATCAGGGTAAAATACACAACAGAAAAACCCCTTCCATTGCAGTCTTCTCCTCTCCAGCAAGGAAGAGGGTGGAGAGAGCAGGCAGAACAGAAATAGAAATTTGGAGAAGCTTTTCCAAGTATTAAAATAGAAAAGGGCAAAAAATACCTATCCTGACTTTGCCATCTTGACCAAGAACTGACGGTCAACGCTGTGCATAGAGGAACACACAGCAACAGCAACCCTACCTGGGTTAAAGCAGTCAGAAGCCCTGCCAGAGACAACCTAGAAGACAACGCATATTCAAACTATTGCAAAACTACAATTTAACATTCAGGGCAATTCAATTTGAGATTTGGCTTCTCAGCAAAGAAATAGCTGTAGTTACAGGATGACAGCACGGCTGAATTATTAGGGCAACAACCTGGATCAGCAAATAGCTCCCGACCAGTTCCTGCAGACACCACTGACTCTGCAGACACAAGACAACCAGGAATGACCAACAACAAAACCATCGAGCGGGGTGACTTGACTTCACTTCACTGCACTAAACCTCCTGCATAGGGAGTCACTTTCAGAATTCAAATAGCCTTAACTCAATTTGAAGTAGTGAAAATGAACTGACTTATGAATCCTTGAATCCAGAATAAATCCCTAGATGGTTTTCATCCTGTTTACAAGACTAAAGGAGTCCTCTACTCTGTTCATTTCATGCAGCCTCGTCAAAATTCCCTGCTGCACTGATCAAGTTAAGGTCAAAGCTTTGTGACCCCACTGCTCTGCGACTTGCTAGAAATTTGCTTAATATTTATCGGAAATTTATTCATGGCCAATTTATTCCAATTTATCCTCATAACAACACTGCCCTTTGGGTTAAAGGGCTCTTCTGCTCTGCTCCATGTATCCCAAGCAATATCTTCTTGCAGCCATCCTTTTGCTAGATGAATGAGGCAAACTTTTAATTCTTCTTTCAAAAGGAAATTGAGAAAATCAGAGTTCAGCTTCCTTGGGCCAGACCTGCACACAGTATTTCAGGTATTGTTTCACTGATGCCCTGGGTGAGGAAATCCATTTTTAAACTTAACTTCATTTTACACATTTAATTTTCACTTTTGTTATCTACTCCAAGAAACTTAAAATATATCAAGACCATTTTTTGAACTCATACCTCAGCATTTTGACACAAACCTGGGAAAAGTCAGACTTGAGAATGTTTTCCCTCATGCTGCATTGTGGGGCAGCTCAGTCTGAACTGGAGACTAATGAAACTCTCTCTCTAGATAGCTATGTCGGGATCAAATAATTCATAGCACATACCTTAGAAAAGATAATTTACAAAGAAATAACATGCTGTCTAGTCTCAATAACCTTTTCTAAACATCCTCTTTGAGGTTATGGGTAAGTTATAAAGATTGTATCTCTTTTCCAGAAATTGAAAACCCGTGCTAAAAATCATAATGGTTAGGGAATATAATATATATTATTCTCATATATATGTATAATATCTATATATTATATATAATATATATTATTCTAATATATACATTTTTAACTATAGAATACAAGACAGCGTACCTAGGCCTTAAAGTGTACTTAATTTTATTTCTATATTTAATTATTCCTTTTCAAGATTTTTACTACACTTTCCAATTCCTGATGCTTTTTCCCATTAAAGTGATAAAACAAATCAACTGTTACTACTTTAAACATCGTTAAGTAGCCCCAGGATGGTGCCAACAGTTACGCAAAGCTTAGCAGCCAGAATGTATTTATTTATCTGCTTTGATTCCTGACAGCTATGACTGTACCCTGAACCTGTACCTGCATTTAACCAACAGTCTTCCAGACTATTTTCAATGGAACAGGGCTCTACATTTTTGGTGAACGTTTTGTTTTGTTGGGGTTTGTTTATGTTCTGTTTTGTTGTTGTTTTTTCAATGTAAGACCTCTGGCTTCATGTGACATATGGTGGGGTGTGTGTATATGCTTCTGTGTGCATCTTCAGCTCAGATAACTTGTGAAAAAGCAGGTCTGCCTTAAGAGAGAAAGAGCGCTGCTCTGATTTATACCACTATGAACTTCGAATGACTAGTGACAAAGTTGTTGGATAAAAAAACCACGTACCAGTTTAGCTAAACATTAATTCCATTCTTCTGTGACTGAATGTTCACTTTTTGAAATCTGAGATGCTGAATTCCTGGGCTGCCATTTTAAAATTGGCAGAGAAACTTCAGTTCATGACCATAATATTTCACAAATATCGGTTGTATCAAAATATGTCTGCAAAACTCACTACTCCATCACCACACAGATATTTTTCTCCCTCAAACAGACGAAATTCAGGCAGTTTCTTCCACAAAGCGAGCTCTAACAGAGGCAGGACAGGACTCCTGAAGTCTTTTCTACAGTGGAGCCACCTCCTCAGAATGAACTCCATCACACATTGCACACATGCAAACAAAATTAAACTCTACTGCAATTTCTTAGTAATTCAATTGTCTGAGGGACTGCTGGGGCTCTTGAGTTACCTGAGGAGCAGATATCTCCAGTCATTTAAGTCAGTCAAGGGGAAAGAAAAATGAAAACGTCTGTTCTTACAAGCTACACTGTGAGGATTTATATCTGCACTCCGTTGTCTTAGCTACAGCTTGTACAGTACAGTGGAATAAGACTTGGCAGTTTAAAAAACCTTCATAAAAGTTAATATCACACCTTAATAAAAATTATTTTTTGGGGCTGCTTCTCCCATCTTATTGAACCAGATTTGGCCTGCTGGAAAGGTAACGAGAACACTCTTTAATGTTGAGCTACCTGCACAAGGCACTGAAATTCAGCTTTGTGAGCATCCTGAAAAACTACACATTTCGTTTTATTTTTAAATCACAGCATGTCAAAATGAACCACGTAGAATAGCAGGGATTCATTTCTTCATGCCTGACAGTAGTCACTAACTTTGTTTCATTTCTATTCATGCATACCTTGTGTGAAACAGAGGCATAGATAACAGCAGCTCTATTTTTCACAATGGCAAACTTACTTATCTATTTATTAGACACTGTAAATAGAGCACCTGAACTCCAGAAGTCAATTTATAGCACTGTCCTGGTTTGCAGCTGGGTTAGAGATGTAGGGCCCAATTTTGGTTGCCCTCCACAGATGCAACTGTCTTACAAGTTAACGCATGCAGTGATACGAGAATTGAGATAAAATACTGGACTAAAGCACAGCTTACTCTGCTTCAAAGAGTAGCATTCCAGCTAAAGGAACAGAGAAAACACACCTACTCCAAACACAGCAGTCATCTTCCATTTGGTGGACCAGAACTTTCACGTCATTACTCAGAAGAGAATTTAAGCTATCCTTAGTAAAAAGAGAATAGTACGGTTGCAACCCCAAATATCTGTGGTTTCTGCTTAGAGAACGTAGCCAGCTGTGGGCAAACACTAATACTGTATTTCTTCCCAAAAGTAAGTGTACTTGCCGTATATATGGAGATACATATCTGTATGCATATATGTGTGTGTGTGTATGCATATATATATTTGCAAGAAATATTTCTTAACAAATATAAAAAGGTCCGTCCGTCCCTCCCCCCTTTTTGCAGGACAAAGATTGTGTAAACTGCTCCCTGTGCCATCAATTGCGGCTGGAGAACAGGAATGCAGCTGACAGCAGTTGCTATTCTTTTGATACACCAGACACATGCCTCACATTCCCGCGGCAGCTGACGCCACAATTAGTCCTTGAATGGCTGAAAGGGAGTAGGGAAAGAGGGAGTTCTTCTGGAGAACATTTGGTTTCCATGGATAAGCCTAGTTTCTTCTAGAGCAGTACTTTCGTGAAGCCTTTATAATCTACTCTACTGAAAGCCAAAAAATAAGTATGAATGGAATTAAAACTTTCTGAGAGAGGAACACTTAATGAGTCTCAACCTTGTTTTGTGAAACTTCATGCCAGTGAAAATGGGGTGGAGAAAAACCAGCTTTTCTCAGAGCCCAGTTATCTAGTACAGAAATGAAACCTACCGGAAACTTTTGCCTAGCAAGTTTTTTTTTGGCTTTCTTTTTACGCTTTCCTTGTCTGAAAATCATTTCTGACCAAGGATAGTGCAGAAGGCTTCAAGGTTTACTAAATGGTTGATTTGGCTTAAAACCACACATGGCAGCGGAATTTGTGTAAAGAAAGAATGGATGTTGATTACTAATAGAACTTGACATGTACTGTACTCTCATTCCAGTGGTAGCAACAATTCCATCTCCAATTTCCCAAAACAATGCAAGGTTCTGTCTGGTCTCCACTAACAAGATTTTAAAATTATGCCCTTAACAAAAGTGCTCTTTAGACTTTAAATAGGGATATGAATATATGTATTTATAGACAGATCACAAACTAGTTCATAAGTTCTATGTTAAAGACAGAGACGCATGAAAATTAATGTGAGGGGTTTTAAGTAGCTAAAAGCTGCATGTTAGCACACCTTTGGGTATTTCTACTGTGCCATGATGAATGCACAATTTGTGCCCAGAGGTCAGCATCTTTTCCATTCACCACAGTTGAAACAGCCATTGAGTAGGCTGATGAAGAGCAGCCAAGACTCTTGTTTCCCCTGCAGGCTACATAATTTGTGCCCTTCTCAGAAGCCAAAAGGGAAGGCAGCGCAATCTATTGGTTTGCCTCCAGCTCAGAGCTCAAGACGCACAGGGGGTTTAATGATTTGTGTGCATTATGAAACAGCTTCACCATTGATATGTTTTAAATAAAAGACATGTTCTGTTTCCCTGCCCTAACTCATAATTTGATTATCCAAATCCAGATTTCCCAGGGGCTCTTGTAAGACATTCCAAACAAACACTTCACTCCTCCTCCTCTTATGCCTGCATTTCTCATGCTATCCTATCCAAGACTGACATTTGCTCTGAGAACAACCAGAAAGTACCTTTCTGTCTGAGCAATGAAAAAGTTTCTGCAGAATCCTTACCTTTGCATTGCAAACACAGACGCTGTTCTGCTGTGAATAATCACATGCAGCCCTTAAATAATTTGATCCTCTGTTTTTACATTTTGTGTTTTTAGGGCTGGAGGACAAACTGGGACAAAACTAACATTTACTTCCCCTTCTTCTCATTTGTACCATTCCTACCGACTACGAGAAAGAGCCAAGTGTGAAAAATTGCATGCAGGTTATATTACTTCTCATTCGAATTCTTACATGGAACAGGATTGAAATCTTCTAGGCTCTCCTTAAGAGTCTATGTCTATCTCTACACTCAAACACAGAAATGCACATGGAAAACTAGATTTTGCATTCTATTCTCTTTTCCCTCTCCCTTCAATATTTATAAACAGATATTACTATAGAGTTGGTATAATCAAATGGGTAGAGCTGTAGGTTACATGTGAGCAATTTGCCATCAGACCACAGCTGCGTCACCCTGGCAGCACACTCCACCATTAACTAGTTCCTTCCAGGGGAGCTTTTCCCACCAAGACTTCCTTCTACCCGAGCATCTGGAGGTACTTCAGAGGCATGAAGCCAGCCTGCGCTCTGCTCCTCCTGGTTTTAAACTTGCTTTTCCTTGAGAGAAGGTTGAAAGAGCAAACTGAAGAAGATGTAAAAGAGTCAAAGCACAACTGACCTGCCCAGGTCAGCCTTTGCAGTCTCCTACTCAGCTCCGCCTGTGTAAGTGCTGCTGAGAACATGCTCCTCAGAGTGAATAGCAGAAGGGCTGTGAGTTTTACCTGTGGAAAGGAGGTACGTTGGGTGAGGAAGCAGCGAGACCTGCCCAAAGGCACTGGCCAAGCAAAGCCCACATTTCCTCAGAGAGATCTCACTAGAGGGAGCACACACACCACTGCCTCCCCCTTGCTACCGCTGCAATCTGCTAAAGGAGACTGGCTCGAAATTTAAAGTCTCCTCAACTGCAGAAAGCGAAATGAAAATAATAAATCCTGATGAACAGACATAAAAATCACCATCGCAATTTTCTGGGGAGGTTTTTCCTTTAAAGAAACGTCGTTTTAGCAGCAAGGCAGATTGTTCTGATGGGGAAAATACAATACTAATAAAAAGATGAGCTTGCAAATGAATAAATCCCATCTCCCTTTTCCGAAACACAATGGTAGTTTTTCCAGCCCTTCCCATTTTCAACAGTTGCACTGGGATAATAAAATAATCTTGTTACCATATGGTCTGAGCAAAGAAGAGGAACCAGGGAATCTTGACAGAGTGTGAAATGAAGACTTGTTTTTTCTCCCACTTTTCATCATCAGTTTATTTTCCTGATCCTGTGTTGCTGATAGATTCTGGTATAAACAGTTACATAGCCAAATCATTAAATGCCATCACCAGGGTCTGTTGGGCAGCAGCAGCTCTTCTGGAAATGACTGCTGCAAGCTCAGACTAAAGCCATGAAAAGAGGAGACTGTGCTATGAAACAATTACTCTGCTTCACTGGTACCCACCTTTCCAAAGCAGACCAGTGATGCATCTCCATGCAAATTTTTCAGAGATGTATGCCAATGTGTGATTGATTTGTTTAAAACAAAAAGACCTTGTGCATTTGCCTTACTTTATCAACTAGGATCTTTGCACACAAATCACCCAAGCCTGATGCCAATGGCAGTTCTCAGTGGCGTAAAATGACTCTTTGAGGGAGAAGATGCACGCCAGCCCCTCCAGTCTGCATATTTGCCCATCCGCCCTCTCCATTTCCTCTGTCCAGCTGCAGACACTCTGGGTAGTGCCTTTGGTTTGCCTGCTGATTGTCTGCACCTGAAGCAACTGTTGCGTGCCCCAGACTGCTCCTGACTTCTTTCCTACATCCTCTTCTTCTGTATTATTCTTCTTTGGGGGGGTTGATCTGGTTTTGTTCCCTTCCCCACCCCTTGCTTTCGCTTTTCACTTAGTTATGCAAAAAGAATGCACACATCCTTCTACACCCATCTATAACTCCCTGGTGAAATTACCCTTGATTCTCACAGTACTCTGCATTCTTCACAGGCCGTTTGCAATTGCTGCCTGTTTCACTTGCACAGTTCATCAGGCACTGCTGCATGAAGGAATTTCTCTTCTAATCCTTATGTGGTGTGTATCCCACTCCTAATTCAAATCAGTCAGATGACAGGTCTCCTCAGGAGAAAGGCCAAAGTCACAGTTAGTCACTCTTGCAAGCACATAACGAAGGTTTGATGATCATTTCAGAAATGCCGGGAGGTTAATAGCAATGAGCTCTATTTATGTAGGCATGCAAAAAAACATCACACGTAGCGAGTGCATGTGAGTTGGGAAAGGAAAAGAGAGAAGAAAAGCCTTTGCAAAGGTCTAAAACAAAGCCCTTTGTCCTGAAGAGTCACAGAAATATCAAGGCATCCACTATAGCCTGCAAATCCCAGTAACCTGGCAGGATAAACCCAATGTTACCAAAGAGACAACCTTTAAAGAGATACTACTTGTAGCCCTCCCTAGCAGAGTGCACTATGCCAGCCCTGTCAGATTGCTGTAGGTCATGAGCAGGACATATTGAGGGTTTATGTCTCTGATAAAGGGAGTAAGTTGCTTTATCTGCATCTGGATTAAAATGATCTTTCCACAGCTGCCATGACATCCTTGCTTGGTGATGGTAAGTGGGAATCATTCCCCGCTGCTGCTCAGCAGTTCTAGCGGGCTTATGCGACATTCTTTTCCAAATAGATAAAGACAATCAATTATATAAACCAAACAAACCCTAGTCAGTATAAAAAAGACAGACGATGTTTTTCAGGACTGATGATAGTTTTCTCTATGTGCATTTTCTCACTCTTTCTTTCTGTGGTTCTCTGACATTTTTAAATTGTCTTTAGTGCCAAACCTTCATTCCAAATAGATCAGTCCAAACTGAGAGTGATGCAAGAATCAATAAGGCTTGGGAAGAATTAAACCCATTTCTCTCTTGAGTTTCTTGAAGGCTTAATTAATTAAAGTGCCAAATATTTTTCCCATTAACCGTACTGTAGGCAACCTACTAAATAGCTGCAAGATGCTTCTTAATTTTTTAAAGCATTGCTCTGAATTAGTGAAAGATTAATCTTTGAAGAGTATCGGCTGCTAAGGAAACCTGACAAACCATCTACACAGACACAACCCAGGAATCTGTGAGGCATCTTTATCTGAGGAATTCTTGATCTTCCACTTCTAGCATTGTGTACTCCAAGAGCTGACAAAAGAGAGGCCTTTCTGTGGCAAAGATCTCACTTTTACCATCACAGCAGGGGAAATAAAACCACCTTCTAAATCATGACAAAAGCAAATCATTAAACAATGAAACAGAATTGCTCAAGCTTTGCCTGAAGTTCTTTGCCTGCTGCTTTAGCACTCGCGCTATTCTTGTCAGTTTTGATAACTGCAGAAATATTTGTGTCAAGCACATCAGCTACTGAGTTGGCAGCATTGTTTGCTGAGACTTTTCTGGTGATTCCCCTTTGAAAGTATGACAGTTTATTACGAGCCAAGAAGAGAGCATTGAGACATCAGTATGATTTTGGATTGGAGAAAAATTGGATGAGAAAGCCTATACGATGACACAACAGAATTTAGTCTTCCTGAAAAGATGGACTGAACAGTCATATGGTAGTACTTAGAGACTACATCTGAGGAAAGAGAATATAGTAGGAAAACCCTTTGTCTGTTAGAATGAACTTTTGAATCAAAGCTAATAGAGAAATTGAACAGGAGAGTCCAAAGAAATAAGTGAAGATTTTCATCAAAGAAATTACCAGATATCAGCCATAATCACAACCTCAAATGGGAAATGGAAGCTTTTCCTTCATCATGCACAACGCATTTCCCAGCAATGAAATAATGTTATACTCTTTGTTAGGTTTTTCCAGGCACAACATCAAGCACATGCAGCCTCATCTCTGCAGGCTGTTACAGAGTTCTCTGTTTCTGTAATAAGATGTACCTTACTGAGCAGCTTCCACTGCAGCAAACTTTTGCACCGAGTCCAATTCAGTCAATGGTGAAACTGTACAAGCCCTTTGAAAGGCAAGGGCTCACATAGTCGCAACTCATTTGTTGTTTCCTCTCCTCATCTGAAGATGCCATTCCAGCAAGTGAGGTATTTGATAAACCTTTAATAAACACCATAAGAACCACTTTGATTGAGCGCAAAGTTTGTTCATGTTGGGAGGGAAATGAGAGGAGAAATACCTTTGGAAGTTATTTTGCTCCCAGTCCATTAGTAAAAGGTCTGGATAATCTACCACATGAGCACTACTTGGGCCACTGAAATGCCTTTAATTACAGTTCTTGTAATTGGGGTTACTGCTATAATAAGCAAAAGCTTGATCCGGATTTCTTGAAAGAAATAAAGGCCCTATTAAAATTTAATTTATAATAGCAGGTTTTATTCTGTTAAGGACTTTTTTTTCCAGATTGATCTTATGTAGTGATGTTTTCAGTAAAGGAATGGCTCTTCCTGGGGCTAATAATGCTCTGATAGGTGTAGAGAAGGTACCACTTCGCTAAATTTGGATATAGGCAGCTGTACATTCCTGTCTGTCTCAGTGTCTTCTTTTGCATTCAAGATGGTTGGTCTGGTAGTGTTTGGACTGTTTTTACACACTGTATAATGCTTGGCTACGTGTTTTATTAAATTCAGAATAAACTAGCACATTGAAGTCACTTCCACAAAATGCTCCCCTGAGTCAGAGTGAGACGCTGCTATCACATCTGTCCAACTAAAGGAATTTCCAATCTCACTCTACAGTTTCTGCCCCTCTGTTGGGGTTTGTTTTGCTGAAAGACATCAACATTAAATTAAAAGAAGCAGAAAGAAAAATCCCTTAGCTCAGAAAGGTGTTTGGGGCTAGTTAAATGAGGATAGGAAGGAGGGGGGAAATAGAGCTGGTCAGGAAGTTTGTGATAAATGGACTTCATCAAAGAGAAACTTCCATAGTAAAGGCACCGTACTTCCAATGCCTGTGCATTTTTGTTTACTTAAAAGTATATATCTCCAATTTTCCAGTCCTAAAGTAAAAACTTAACCTAAAGGTTTTGGTCAAGACATTGACAGCATAAAATTAAGCATAAGTGGTGGAAATTAGAATCATAGAATAGTTAGGGTTGGAAAGGACCTTAAGAGTATTAAAGTTTACTAAAATATGTGTTGATTAAGCATATCCTTTTCTCCCTTCAAAATACATGCAAACACACAGTCCGGTTAAGAATAAGTTGAACGTTCTAAAGTTTGTCTTCATCTCTGGTCAAATATCCGCTCTAAGAGTCTCTACACCTGCCTGTGTTTCTTCAATAAAATAGATTAGCCTTTGTTCTGAAGAAGAGTGCTGTAAGGCTAAAGATAATCCAGCTTCAGTGTTATACCTGGGAATCTCCCCACCTGCATCAGCCATGCACAAGGAATACCTGCCGGTTAAATATTGGCTTGAACCACTTAGTCAGTCACGATCAGTATTTAGAACACTGCAATAGATATGGTTTAGAACTACAGAGAAGACAGAAAAACACTGCTCAAAGTGCAAGTATAGCTCATTGAATCCAATTATGTGTTTAATAGAACACCTGTTCACAAAATGAAGCTCTTGAGAAAATCTATGACAAACAGAGGGATCTAAAAAAAAGGACAAAAATCTAAAAGGATAACTGAGCGGAAGGCGAAAAAGAAATAGTTGCCACAATGTTAGTCAGGAACTGTGAATTTTACCTGTTTGAAAATTCAGTTTGGCAACATTTTTGTCCAAAATTAAACATTTCTAGATCCCGGACCAGCAAACAGAAGGCATCTCAATCCTTTATCTGATTCTAAACTGCCAGCTTTTAGTAGCAGACTGGAGAATTTAGTTGTAAATTGTGCTGAAAACCCAATATTTTTAGGCAAGTGGTGTTTAAAGTGCTCTACCAGAACATATGAAAGCTTTAGGACTCTTTTCTCATATCTATCAGTATTGTGTTATGTACTGAAAAAACAGGAGCACATAAGCTAATCTGAATGAGGCCTTGGGTGGCATGGTTTAGTGTGGGGTGTCCCTGCCCATGGCAGGGTGGTCGGAACTGGATGATCTCAAGGTCCTTTCCAACCCTAACTATTCTATGATTCTATGAATGTGCAAAATGATTCCTTCTACAATTCTAGCCTACACAAATCCAACAATTCAGCTGCACAAGCACCTGTGCTGAATCCAGTAGCAATCACCAGAACAGCTTGCAAGAAGATATTTTACATAGACCTCTTTAAACTGCCTTCCACATCTGGACACTGCACTTACAGCGATGTGCTTTCAATGCAATACTTGGTCGCAGATCGTTGTGAATCTGACAAACTGCTGGTGTTTTGTGTACATGAATTTCCCACCTGTGTAACGGTACCAAATGTGCAAGTTAAAGGATGAAGCATCCAGGTACTCCAGCAGAAAAGATGGTGGCAGAAAAACAAAGAGCAAGCAAATCTGAAACCACTCAAAATAGCTAGCTCTTACAATTCAGGCAAGGCAGGGAGCCATCAGCGATGCACTACATTGCTAATTTGTGCTTTTCGGAGGCTCAGGGAATGAATTTCGTGGCTGACAGGTGACCATTCAGACAGTGTAGGCTTCTCAGCCACAGGTCCTCCCTGGGGCAATATTTAGTCAAAACACATGAGTGATAGCAGTGACACAGTCACAGAGGGCAGTCAGACATCATTGGGTCACATCAATACCCAGATACCAGAAAAGGGATTTTAGGAAGTGCTAATTTGCTGCTGCAAAAGCAATAATCACAAGCAGAGCTTCACTGGGAACATTTTTTGACCTTGACTGTATTATCTATCTGGTGATTGCAACAGCCACTTTGGAAAATCATAAAACCAGACAACAAATCCTGTCCTAGAAGAAAGCTGTACATGCAGGCTGTATAAAGATGACCCGGGTCACAATCAGCTGGCCATTTTCAGTGTGTCATGTTTTGCAGCACCAGTCTTTTCAACCCAGAGATCGGTATATGACTGCTCTTTTCTTGCTTCCATGCACTGCCCCCATTTTTCCTCCCCGCTGCTGGTGACGCTTAGCTTACCTGTTCTGTAAACACTCCTGCGTTTCCCTTCCTCATCCTCCCTCCTCAGTTGTTCCTTCCTGCTGTGACTTCTTCTCCACTAATTTCCTGAAAAGCAGTCCATAAGGATGTCAATTGTGCATATTGATATAGGGTTTTTCATGAAATACGAAGACTAATTTGACAGGCACACATTTTCCCCCGTAGTCTTACTAAATCACTGCTATCTACTCCTTTGTCACTTAGCTTTGCATTTTACTTTGTCACCTCCACTTGCTGCCATTGCATCTGCTTTGGCTCTTCAGAATAAGAGCCTTGTTTTTCTGTAAAGCCAGACACTTATTAAGTGTAAGCTTTTGTAAAATAATGAAGATTTTTCTCAAGTCTCCATTAATATATTGGTGATTTCAAAGCAGTTCCAAAGGGACAGGCAGAGACATAAACGCCTGGCAGAAATTGGTGCTCTCAGCAAGGAGGTCAGGGACTGAAAAGGCCCTAAAGACTAGCCATTTTGATGCATTTGAGAACAGCCAGCATGAAATTGGTTCCATTCTCTTTTAAAGGATTAAAAAAAGCACCTAACAGCAGCCAAACTCTGCTTCCCATGGAAGTCAAAAGCCTTGCCATTCACATTAATGCAAACAAGTGGACAAACGCCAAGTGCTTTCCTAAGTTCTGCCCCATACACCCGCTTTATATTCAGCATGTCTATGTATGTATCTTAATGACTGCACTTCAGCTAACATTGCGACTAGAAATAAAATAAAGCTGCCGAAGAGACCAATATTTTTCACTTAATTTTTGTGTTTATTTATTAGCTGTACAGCCTTATGAGCACTGCAGTATTTCCCAGTGTGAAATAAAGTAAGTAAAAACAATACACATAAGAAAACATAAAAGCATCAAATAAATGAAACAAGCAAAAATACATTTTTACCTACTGCTGAAATCAAAATACCAACTCTACACATAAAGGCATTAGCACTGTAGTAGTGCTACATAAGGTAATTAAACTCACCTAGATGATTTTGCTCTGCAGCCTCTCTTCTCTGCTGTTCCAATGCTTTTGAGACATGTCAGAAGGAACATATCCAAACCCACTCCGTGCTAGCAAACAAATGGCTGTGAACTTGGTACCTGTACGTGTTGTTGATTTAGCAGGAAAACAAGGTCTTAATAGCCCTGCACATTCTCTACGTTTAACACATCAGTTGTCACATTTTCAGACCAGGCAGGATTTGCATTAAAGGTAGGCAGAAAATGCCCCAGGGAAGCGGAGGCAACAGCAGCATTGACTGAAGTGGACAGAGAGGGTGAGTGATTACTGTGTATGTTACCCACCTGTTTCTTTCCTTGCAGTGTTACTTTTACACCCAGCTTGCTCTAACTTTCGAAGTGAAGCATCATTCTCAGTGCTTCAGATTCAGTGATATATTTTAGGCAACAAAGAAATAAGAGGGCACTTCCAAGCCAAGTTATTATACACCCAAACACAGCCCATTTCTGGGCTATTTCTAGACATTTCTGCCTAGCCAATACACTGCTTAAGTGGCACTACTGCATACTGAACTATGGAGAACCAAGGCAAAAGTGCGAGACAGATTTGGGTAGCAGAGAGTAAAATAAAGTGAGGGGAGAAAATTCCATCCCAGGTGGTACTGGCATCTTGCAGTCAAACGTGCCTTCCAAGCTGAAAATGTCTGCTTTTCCAAGGGCATCCTAAATTGCAGACCACTTTAAAAGATACCTTAAGCCAGAAACCTAAGCATTTTTAGAAAGAGAGCTCTCAGCACGAGAGGCAGGAGGCAGGAGGTTGGTGGGTAGATGTAAAACCTACCACCAGGACGGAGGAAGGCATTTTCTGACCATAATTAAAACCCTAAAGCATTAAACAAAACATCCCCCTCAAATGTCAGCTATGCAGGACAGGGCTGGTGTTTTGACTTCCAGCAAGTGCCAGTGCAGCATCTAAAAGGATGCTTTGTGACTGTCCTCCCTTTCCTTAGCCTAAGCTTTCACATAGCTATGGTGCAACACTGGGTTTTGCCACCTGTGAAGATGCAGACATTGCCCTTTGACAGTAGCTGCTGGGAGAACACAACCTATTTTCAACTAATCTTTTCTAACAGGGTGAAAATGACCTGTTCTGTGAAAGGTTGCCCCAGATCTGTGCCTCAGTTTACCCAGAAGGACAAACATGATTGCCAGAAGAAATCTAAAAACTAGCTCAAACTCATAAATGACACCAGCTTAAACCCTCATCCACTCAGCAAGTCGCTGCAGGAAGCCTAAGTACTCTTGTTATATTGCTATATAAACTTAAACTTGCCAACTAGTCTTAGGACATCAGTGAAGATATTCTGCCGGGAATTGACTACAGTGCCAAGGACTAGGTTTAAGTGAAAAGGACCCAGAAAGAGGTGAAAATCACACTGAGCTTTCTCCTGCTTAATCAGCTCATTTTTTAACACATCAGACATCAATTAAGAACCATAGCTTTGTGAAACAAAAACAACCCAAGCAAGGCGTATGGCGTATTTCAAGATGTGGTTTTCTTTGGCTTTTTTGCCCGGTGATGCTGGTGCATCTGCACTGATGATGATGATGATGCTGATGCAGAAGCAGGTTGCTAATCTTCTCCCCCAGTGACAGTGTGCCACAGTGATACCCTCCTCCCTGGCAGAGCTGGCAGGATTTGCTAGGCAGCATGGCACAGCTCCAGGTGCTGCTAGCCCTGCAGGTGAGCTGCCCCCCATCCCTTTCAATCCCTCCCTACCCCTTGCTGCTGGCTGACCTTCATACTCTGCTCCTCCTTCCTGTGTTAGCCAATCTGGCCAGCTATTTCTCTCATCTCTTTGTCCTCTGGCTTTTTTTTTTCCTTTCAGGAATATCTATTAAAACTAACAAAATAATTTGCAAAATAAGTACGTTTTAGGACTGCTCAGTGCTTGATATAAACCATCTCTCCTCCTCTCAATTAGATGCCCAAAAACCTTCTCATCTTACTTGACTCCCCTCTCCCAAGCGCAGCCCTCAATCTCCAGGCTTACAGAAAGCACTGCTTTCAAATAAGCTTATTTACATGATTGTTAAACTGGCCAAAAGGAAGAAATCCTGCCCCGAACCACAGCTCCACTGAGATTAATGGGCCCTGGGCCAATTAATGAGTTCATTTTTAGGCCTTCCTAATCTTTCCACTCCTTTTGTCCTGTCTTTCTCGCTGCTTAATTACAACTCCATACAGGTCAGTCTGATTTTTTAGAATATCATTAATTTGCATTGTAAAAGACTGGTTTTAGCTCTCAGAAGTATCTGTGGGCAGTCAGAAGAACCACAGACCATGAGAGTGTGAAAGTTATACTGGCTGTGGTATATAGCACTTCACAGCCTACAGCCACGTGTGGCCCTGCATGGGAAGAAAAATGGGAGCAAGCGGACAATGGCCATGGCCATGTAATTGCCCGAAGTGTAATGTGGCATAGAGTTAAAAGGCAGTTTGGTTTTTGTTTGTTTGCTTCTTCATTATATCGTCCCTTAATTGCTTAAAAGTCTTAAGACAGACTGGTATCCCAGGGAAACACATCGGTGAAGGGAAGACAAAGACGTGGCTAGCTAAAACCAGAAAGCTTTCCTTTAGATCCCTGAAAACAGTTCCAAGTCTGCTGGGGAATAAGTAGCTGAGGAGAGTTTTGTAGCTGCCTTTACTACTGAAGTAGAAGTAGTGAAGGAAAACTCCAAAATAAATTAAAAAGAAATAAAAAGATACCTAATTTTAGGACTTGTTAATTCCTGATTTATCTAGAGGTGATCAGGCATTTTTTGAGAGGTTAAGAATTATTAAGCTGCTCACCACTTATAAGAACTAACAACCCCTTCCCTGTTTTTCCCATTTCCCCCAAACTAGGAACCTACAAATAATTCAGCTTCCTCTTGATGCATGGGGTTGTCCTGGTGCAGTATTCAAAACTCATGGTAGACTCGGATGAAGAGACATCACGCACAATGTACATACAGGCTTCCAAACTTGGGCAGTGCTGGTCAATGAAACTGAATACAGACTAATTGTATTTATTGATAACCCTTTAAATTATTGCATGTTTCAGTGCTCCCAAGTGCTAAGAGAACAGTGTTACTGTTCCCCGCTCACGCTGCTTTTTACCACTCCATCACCAGAACTGGCCTAAGAAAACTCAAAAGCACTCCTCAGTCACCCAAGCACAGAGCTCTGCTCCTCATCTCCCACCAGGTCTTTGGTGCTGAGCTGTCAAGCTTTGGCCACAGACCCTGCTGGGGGTACACCAGCCTCTGGCACAGGGTGATACCACGCACCTGTGGAAACCCACCTTTCCCACCACTGCACATGCTTTGGCAGCACGCAGACTCCCTAGGCTCTAGAGGAGATCAAAACCTGTGCCCCCAGGTATTCAGAGACAGTGAAATCAGCCAGTTTGTCAGCTGGCTGTCAGTGACCTCCGCATGTTATCTTCAGGGTTTTAATGAGGTGCTCACTATAAAGGCACAACTCCATGCCCAAGTGGCAAATATTTTGCCTAGGATCTCATGCGTTAAATATTCCAGTAAAGTCAAGTTCCTCCCTTGAAATCTGGACATTCTCTTCTTGACCTAAGAATAACTGAATTTCACAGGGAATATCGAAGGAATAATGAAACAACCTGTCACCATGAGTTAAAAAATAAAAACATGATGAGAATTGCAGGCCTTCTTACACATTTCTCCAATATAGTTGCAACCCTTAACGCATTTACCTTTACTGTGCTTACTGTGTATTTGAGCGGCAAAGTATACACAGCTCTTTTTGATTTTCTTATTCGTATGCCGTTTGTGCTAAAAAGCTAGGCAATTTGTGGTTTTTTGCTTCTCACAGAGATCAGTTTCCCAGTTGTTTTGAGTGGCAAAATGCCCATTTGTTTTGATCATTTGGGCTTTATTAGAAAAGAATCACGTTAATTCCAGGTGGATTTTACTCGGTTTACACCTTTCAGCCCTAAACTTAGTGGTTTTGTCTCAGGGTTTTAGCTGCACTCAGATTTTCTATTTCACATATATCACAATTTCGTAAGTCATTGTAAACTGGAATTTGCCTTTTGTATTTCAGAAACCTACATGGAATTGTCTGGTTAGCTAGACTTTTTTCAGTCTCCTTCTGAATGAAGATGCAGATGCCAAGGAACACGTGAATCAGTCTCAGATTTCCATGCAGCATTACACTGGGAATAGGGCATCTCCCCTGAATAGTGTGTTAGTTTGGGTATGCTCCAAGACAACAGAAGGACCAGCATCATGGCTTACCCTGCTACATTGCAACACCACAGTTCTGCTAATATGAGCTTCTTTTTGATGGCAGATGTGCTGCCTAAAGCATAGCTTTTCATCAACACTAACTAAATTTGAGGCAGCCCATTGGCCAGATACCTCAGGTTTGCTATTTAGAACTGGTGAGGACCATCAAAGTCCTGTTGACATTGGAGATGAATCTACTCTTAACAGCATGGTACTACGCAACAGTAAAACACTCAGAGAACTCGATTTCTAAGTGTCTCAAATTTGGTACCCAAAATAAATGGAAACGGGTGACTCCATATAGTGCCCTAGCTATATGTCTGTGAAACAGGAACGACTGCACCCACAGCGTGAGACTGCAGCTTCAGAACAGAGAGTGAAGGGAGCACTTGGACATTTGCATGGAAAGCCATGCAGCAGAGAGAGCACTTAACTGTTTTCTTAACCTTAATAACAAGCCACAACATAGTGCAAACAGCAGAGAAGTTATTTGTACTCTGCACTCTATGCCAGGTCTGTCAGAATGACAGGACATTTTGGCATGATCTATTAAAGCCCAGACAGCTTTCAAGGTGAGGTGGAAAGTTCAGCCTCCACACAAAGCAATTGTTCTTTGTCACCAGAGAGCTCAGAAGGAAAAATTGTTACTCTTACCTGAAAATTTGAGCTTAACTAAAGCCATACCACCAGAAAGACTGTTTGCACAGTTCTGCTTTTATAGTTACTGTCTTGTGATATTTGGATGAGAGGGTATTAATGCGCCTTGGTGTACAGGAGCCCTCTCCAATCTGTCCACTTGACTTCTCACATCTCTGCTTCCCATCTGAACTCTTGTAACATTCTTAATCAAAGGTCACAGGAGACACTGATACAGAGGCAAACCTTATATATGGCAAGGCAAGGTTATCACACCTGATAAATTCAAGCCCTCTCTAACACATGAGATTCTCTCAGAAGAGAGTGTCTGGACTTGGGGATGGTCTTAGTTGTTTTCAAGTAAATTCTTATATCTACGTATATTCACATCCCTATACATAACACACACACACATTTACATATAAATTTATACATATGTATTTACACACACGTATATATCTACATGTCTTAATTCAGTAGATTCTAAGATGACCACAGCTACTTACCTGTTCACTTTTTCAAGAAACTAAAAAAGCTAGCACTGAAAAGGGAAAAAATAAAATTAATGCTTCCCATTTCCAATCCAAATGAAAAAAAAAAAAACAAAAACAACAAAAACAAAAAAACCCCTTCCTTTTACATTGCAAAACTGAACAACTCATTTTCAAAACAAAAAACTTCTCAAGCGTGTTTGGAAATGTCCATGGGAAAGACCTCATATTTCATTCTGCCCTAGCTTTTGCTGTCTTGCCCAATATGACAAAAGTCACCAGCAAAAGAACAGGAATAAAATGTTCTCTCTTGGAGGACAAATCCTCCAGCATCATCGCTGTGAGCCATCTGCCATGCATTTTTAAGCATCTTGCCCCTAACATCAGTATTAAGTGGCTGCAGGAAAGATCTTGCAGGAAGCACTCAGCATCCCAGGCTTTTATCGGCAGATTGGACCACTTCTGGAAAACACAATACGAACTGCCCCATGCTGGGGTGAATCTACTGACAATGGCTATGCATTTTGTAAGAGGGTCATCAGCGGGTGTGGGGTATTTTATAACGGTGCTGACTGTGGCCTTCAATTAAGTTTAGCACGCAAATACGTTACATTTACTACCTGAGGGTTTAAAAAGAATTTTAGCCTTAAGGGAAATATTTAACTGATAGAGAAAATGAGGCACAGAAAAGGACAAAGAATCCCTGCAGCTTGCCTGCCCGGTTCTGGTAGGCCTGCAGAGAGAGAATAAGGCACACAGGACTACTTCCTTCATTTCCATGTACTGCGTGGTCAAGTACATAACCTCCCCTTCAGCCTCCACTACACTGTTCCTCTGAAAGAGTCACGTGTTGCTCCCAAAAGCTGAGGTTAACGGCATTACTAATATAAAGAGATTGGGTTAGTACTAAAAAACAAAACTCTCTCCAGCTGAAATGGATAAATAATGGGAAAAATAAGCCATTTCAGATCAAAATTCTTACAACGCCGTGCCATCAAGAAAAGTAATAAAAAGCTTAAGAATATGCAGTAGCCTTTCAAGTTTTTTTCACGCCCAGCTCCCCTGCTGCAGCCATTCTCGTTAAAGGTGAGCTTTTTCTCAGGTTGGGGTTTTTTTAAAGGCACTTCTGGTATATTTATTCCAGCGAAGAGTATTTATTTTTCTGTGCAACAGCTTCATTTTTGCCTCTGTGTCCTCTGTTGCTTACGTGATGCTTCATTTTCCCCTCATATTTGCTCTTTTTTTCACCCCCTTCCATCCTTTGTTTTTGGGTTAATTCTGCTTTGAATTATTAAAATAAAATTGATAAATCCTGTTCAGTGCTGTTAGAAAAATGTTTCATCGTATATTCTGAAGAGTTGACCCTATTGTAGCTGAAGGCTCTTTTCAGACCTATGTGGCGAATTTCTTCCATATTGACCTTCTGTCTCGTATGCGTCCTTTTAATAACATGATATTAGAGCAGAAAACACATCAAGACCCACTGTGGGATGTGGGAAAGATAACCTTACAAAGTGAGTTTCTTTCAATAGCCTTTGATTATGTGTGATTTGGGGACACTTCTTCCTTCCCAGGATTATTGAGTGTTGCAAAGGTTCTCATGTCATATGTATGCATATATAGGTGCAAAATATGCAGCTGCACTGAGACTCACATAAAGCCTATTATAAAGCTCTGACATATTAACAGCTGAGTTGCTGATTTCATTTGCAGCCTGTCAAAGAAAAATACTGTTTCATAAGCACATGCAAAGGTTCATAGAAGGATGTTTCATCCTGGAAAGTTACCTGTCTGAGATACAAGCAGTTTATTTCCTTCTTTTCCATATTTGCCCCCATGCCCAGGAAAAAATGTTTTTACTGAGAGGGATAACCTGCCCATGCTGCATCCTGTCCCATGGGTAAATACTCTGCCTTTGAGCATGACGGAGTTCTCACACTTGCCTGCCTCTAGCGTGTCTGTTTTCTAAGGTAGCCGCTACTGCTTTGAGAGGGTGTTCTTTGCCTATTTAAAACTTACTTGTTCACTCTTTTAAAATCGCATGCTCAGAGAAGGTTGAATGACGTAGGTTCTTTTTGCTCCTGTTCAATCTTCCCGTAATCAAAACCTCCATCTTCCATACAATGCAAGAAATTTAAATTGTGCAATAATAGCACAAATAAAGAAATTATGCTGCAAAAGCATAATTCTTTAAATAGTCTGAGAGCACAACAGTTATTAGGTGAACATGACGACATAGCAGCTGATTTATGGCTGCCCTGGGGAAATAATTTCTCCGGAGACACATCTTCACCTTCCAGCACCACACTATTCATCCTCAAATTACCCAAGCTTTCTGCAAACACTAGTTTTCACCCCAAGACAATAGTAACCTGGTTGACTTTTCTCTGTTCCAGCCTAGAGCACAGGTACAAGCACTCCGGCAAACCTATTTTCTTGGGTTAGAAATAAGGGAATCAGTTAAAGACCAACCATCTTATTTGCTCCCTCCCTTCTAACGATGAAGAAGGTATATTAGGGGCTAAAGGACAGACAAACTTGATAAAATGTTTTTCTTTCAGTGAAGTTTACAATACCTGCCTGCCTGAACTGGGAATCAGTGGGTGAAAGAGCATTGCTGCGTTTCTTATATGCTCCCATTTATTGCTGCTGCTGGTGGGTGACAAAACTAATAAGGTTAAAAGAAATCTGTTTTCAGTCTGCAGAACTTTGTTTTCAGAAAGACACAAAGCATGACCTCATAGCAGCCTTCCAATATCTGAAAGGGGACCTACAAGGATGTTGCAGAGGGACTCTTCATCAGGGACTGTAGCAATAGGACAGGGGGTAATGGGTTTAAACTTTAACAGTGGAAGTTCAGGTTAGATATGAGGAAGAAGTTCCTTAATGTGAAGGTAGTGAGGCACTGGCACAGGTTGCCCAAAAAAGTGGTAAATGTTCTATCCCTGGCAGTGTTCAAAGCCAAGTTGGACAGAGCCTTGGGCAACAAGGTCTAGGGTGAGGCACACCTGCCCATGGCAGGGAGATTGGAACTAGATAATCTTAAGGTCCTTTCCAACCCAAACCATTCTATGATTCTATGACACCAACACTGGCCTATACTCAGTAACTGATGTGAAATTTGAAGTTCAAGTTACTGTTTCTTGTCATGAACAAATTCACTGGGTGCTAAGGGAAAGAAGCAGAAGAAAGGGAAAGGAAGGAAAGAAATGAAATACTTAATTTTGTCACAAGCTTACTCTTGCTCTACTGAACAGCAAAATGTCCAAGTGTTTCCATTACCTGTGACTAGCTTTCAGAGTAAAATCCACCATGACATTTTCCATGTTCAAAGGTCATCACTGGTTGACTCACACAGGCAAGTCACAACAAGCCAGCTTCTGTTACCTACTCTTAAGACTGGTGAAATAAGTGCTTTGCAAGAAAGGATATGAAGATCTAAGCATAAACATAATTCTAGTTCTCCAGATGAAATGAGATTTACTGTGTGAAGGAGAGAGAATACTTCGAGAGAATACCTTCCTGCACCCTAAGTTCCTTCCTGATCTACTTAATATTGACTTAAATACTGTAAATACTTATATCCGTTGCTTTTGAATGGAGAGATGTCGACTGCCATTCAAAATCTCATTAAGCAGCCAGTAGACATCTCCATTGTAAGGAAAAATAATGCCAACAAGAAAATCTGATAACTTGTCAAAGAAAAAGTATGCGAGACATGCAAGAACAGCGTCCTCCTCTGTGATAGAACGTGACTCATTATGTGCTCCTTCTCCTTTGACACACAAATGCCTTTGTACTCTCAAAGGGAAAGGGCAACAAGGGCAGAAGGAAATACCTGAAGAAACAAACCAGACAAAACAGACAAGTCATGGTAACATGAGCATATCTGTATTAATGTTCACGCTTTTTGATCAGCTAGTAGTAAGATCTAAAATCCAAAGGAAGCAACCGACAGTGCTGATGAGTAGATAAATAATACCTGCTATCATAAAATGCTGCATTGCAGAAGAGGATGGCAACCACTTTCTTGCAACCAGGTAACTGTGAGAGGTGGAAAAGCAATCTAAAAAGAAAAATAATATGAGGTAATAGTTTCCACACCCAACCAAAACCTCACGTCAGGTGCTCTGGCAATGAATACTACAGTGATTTGATTTCCAGTGTAAATTACTGTTTATATATCAAAATAAAAAAGTCCAAGCTTTCATACTTGCTAATAACTTTTGCATGTGTCTTTCTGTGTACGTGTGTATATAGATCTAAATATGTGCTTGAGTGCATTAATATGTGAATACCCCAAATACACACAGAATTGGGGTAGGAAAAAACCTCCTCCACACAGCTGATATCATGCACAAGTAGAAGCGTGAGCTTCTTGCAGCCTACAAGATAACAGAGTAAAATCCAGAGGAGATGAAAGAAGTTACAGATAAGGAAACTGGTACGCTATACATACCATTTGTGTGACACAAGGCCTGCGTGTCCACGGCTGAGACCAATACAAGTGTTTCAAGATTTCAATATGTAAAACAGCTCAGACAAAACCTCTGTACATGGTGGATGGGGCAGACAGTGGAGCTGAGCCGGCTACAGCATTGCTCTGTTCTAGGCTGAGCTAGTACAGCTGTATTCCCAGGGTGGGAAAAGCCTTAAGACCTTTGTAACTCTCCGATTAGATTTTTAGTGGCTTAACTGATCTCACTGTTACAGGCAAACAGCAGTGAGCTTCTTGTGCTGTTTTCATTCTTAGTGGTCTCTAATTAACTCATTGGGCTTTGTCTGAAGGAGATGAAAAATACTCTTGGAATGCATCTTAAAAAAAACCCTGATTAACTTCTCTTCTATTCCATTGTAGTAAACAGCTCTGATGCTCAGAGAAGGCTGCAACCTCCGAAAGTGTAGCTCAAATTACCTAATAACCAGTTTTTACCATACAGCTGAGGACATTTAACAGCAGCCTTTCCTTGAGATGAGATGTCTTACTTTGCATGCACACTTAAACACATACTAACCAGAAGACTACCTAATTTCTTTTCAGTAGGGTTAATTTTCTGCGGCTTCAGCTCCTTGAACTATCTTCCCAGCCATCACTGGTGCCAGCAGAAGCGGAGAAACAGGAGTGTCTGTTGGAGATTGGAATGAGTTTGTTTCTTCAGAAGAGCCCCTTGAGCTCAGCAGCACTATAAAGTGCACCATCACATTCCTCTTGGCCTCGCCAGAGCAGATATGGGTGCATTCAGTCATCCATCCCAACACAGTTGCTGTATGTCCAGCATAGCTGGTTTTGCCTTCAAGGTGGCAATGCTGTATTGTGGAACGAAACCTCTGCTATTTCAGTAAAGGAATTGCATCACTGTGCCTCACAGGAAGGTAGGTCTCCATCTTCCCACATGACATAAGTGCTAGACAAAAGCTAATCTCCAAGTTCCACAATTCATCCGAAAAATGAAACTGAAATGAACAGAGATGATGGATTAGAAACATTAATACTTCTTCTTGTAATGAACTGCCACATTGCATGTACCACATTGCATGCATTTGGAATGGAGGCCAAGATAATGATTATTATAATTTTTAATAGAGTAATAGGAACTGCTTATGACTTGAAGGCCAATGCTTTGCTGTTTTGGTTTTGTAGATAGGCACCTAAATAAGAAGAGACCTTAGAAATACAGCTATGGCAAGGATGGGTATATGATTTCGGATTGTACTGCCAGTATGTATGTTTCACTCGCATTTGCAATGAAACAGTTAATATGATTGTAGGGCCCTGGTCTAGTCTGAGGCTTTGTTTTACTGTGCTTATCTGAGGTACATAATTTTCTCCTTCATACTAGAACCCCCAAAATGTGTTTCCTGCTGCACACTGTAACCTCACGCTGTCAAGGTATTAATAAAGGTGTTGAGTGCTTTAACCCTGAGTGACCAAATCCAATTTTCTGCCCTGTACAGAATGTTCCTCTGAAACGATGCAAGGAAATTTAATGTTATTTAGCCTGAGGCTGAGAAGCAACAAGAGAATTAGCATGCATGTCACTGTGTTCAAATCCCTATGAAAGTTGACAATTGTATTTGCAAGTATAATTCCAGACTGTCCAGGGAGATGACAGGCAGGCAGGTGCAGGCTAGCCTGAGAGGAAAGCTGCTCCAAGGCAGCACATGTAACATGAATAGAATGAATCTCCCTTCTTCTCTGGAAAGATTTTAAGGGCATGCTATAATGACTTGCTTGACATGACCCTGAGTATATTAAGGAAGAGAGACAGCAGAAGGCAAGCAAAGTACTAGCCTGTGCATCTTCTCCAAGTCTTCTGTTTGCCAAGGCAGCAATAGCATCGTTGTCCCCTGTGGAAAACTGGGGAACTGAACACTCACAACACAAAGCAATGAAAGAAGTGCTTTTACTATAAAAATTCAAGGAAAACACTGATGACACTGGAATTCACTAGCAAGGAACAGCTTTTGTAGCTGGCTGAATGCAGGAGAAGGCTTGACAGAGGCCATTTTGGCAGAAAAACTAGATGTTACGTTCAGTGTATTCTGAACAAGTACTTGGCACACAAAATGAGCTCAGTTGAATGTATTCAAGAAGCAACAAGCTGTGAAATGTGTGTTTAGATTAGGAGACTGGCAATAGTAGCCTCAGTCAAAGAAAGGACCACCTAGTTTCTCTCGGGGGTGTTTCTCCTGTTCGGAGGTCTTAGCTAGTTTGTCACAGACAGTTTATACACAGTTCATGTAGTTTATTTTCCTGTAATTTGCCCATTAATAATGGCAGGGCTGATTTTCCAGTGAAACGTTTGTGTTATTCAGAAATTAACGACCTTGATAAACCTCAGTAAAAATTGTCACTGCAAAACATGGTACATTTCTGCTTAGTCATCTCTCCAGCATTGGTTTTTACCCCTGAGAGAGTCAATGCTATGCTTCTAACCACCATCACGGTTAAAAGACGTCTCTGCTGTCCCTAGCACGTAATCTCTGCAGATCTAGAAGCCAAGTATAAGCAATGCTTTATACACTGACTTTTTGCAGTGAAACATACCTCTAAGGAAGAGATAGTTACAGTTCCCATTAGGTTTCTCCAGCAATCTGATTTGTTTGGCTAACAGTAGCTAATGGAACAAATTATACACGAGATCAAATATTCGCTTCAGGCTATAGCTTATAATAAAGCTGAAGGTAGCCATATACTGCTATGAGACTCTAGGAGCTCACGCCCATACAATATACAGTCTGTACGACAGTGTAACATGGGGATGCTGCATGGACCTTTTTTTGCATGGAAATAGATCGTGTGAAGGCAACTTGATTCATCAGATTGAACAGACACAGGGAGGGATCTCTAACCAATATATTCATAGCATAAGCTTGAGAAAATTATACTATTAAAACAATAAATAAAGCACATGTATTTCCTATTTAATAGTACCCTTTTTCTTTAAATAATGTAGTTCTGGAAAGAATTTCTTACTGTTTATGTGAGAGAGGTAAATCTTTTTCTTCAAACGTTTCCCTCAAATTCTCCAATGCTATCATTACATACATTTCTTCTAGAGCTATCCCTAAATGATTAGCAAGACTATACAAGAAGTAGCTGCAGCTCCACTTTAGGGGTATATTTTATTAAACGCAAAATACAATGCAAAGTTGCACAAGCTTGAACCGTGCATTGGCTTCTTTTCTAATTTCATTGTCTCCTGACAGTGTTTTCTATAACTTGTTTTTACTCAGTGGTATAACTGACTTCAGGTACCTCCATTCTTCCCATAAACCCTGGAAATATCAGCATAAAATCTGATATTTAAAAAACCCAAACCAAACCATCACTGTGAGTCTTCACATATATTCACAAGCATTTGGATCTTTTCTGGGCACTTATTCAAGTCTCAAGACTTATCTGTGTGGCCGCTTGCTTTAAAGACATGCCACAATTTCTCCCTTCACTATGTGACCCTGACACCTGCCTTCAAGAAAAATAACCTGCTATTTAAAAACATGTGATACAATCACAGGCTAGCAATGACTGATTAAACACAGGCCTGAATTCTAATGGATTTCAAGTGACAGGCACCTATATTTAACACTGAGACACTTACTCAGCAGTGCTTAGCAATATGAATCTAAGGTCTGGATCCGGTTGCCATTCTTTCACATGCCCAAACTTAAGATCCAAACTCTCTTTGGCTTCCTCTGATAGAACCACAGCTTTTTAGGATGTAAATTAAGTCTATTATGAACATACTGACCTGCCCTAACACTAAATGCTTAGCACAGGTTATTCTGTCCTTGAACAGCATAAGATGTTTACGCATTTGACTCAATTTTAGTTTATTTA
This sequence comes from Psittacula echo, assembly GCF_963264785.1. NCBI lineage: Eukaryota > Metazoa > Chordata > Aves > Psittaciformes > Psittacidae > Psittacula > Psittacula echo. The sequence goes on from NC_137736.1 coordinate 2,575,643, forward strand.
GGTGGCTGATTACTACAAGTGGATCCATATGACAGTCAACAAGATGAAGCAAAACAGGCACCATTAAAAATCAGTGCTGTTTGCAGATTTGTAATGATGAAACAGAAGAATTCAGGCAACAGTCACCATCTTATCACTTAAAATGCTAAATATTATGTCCAAAAGCAGATCACAAAACCCACAAAGTATTCAGGACAGTGTTTTTTCCAAGGAGTCCACTGGTCCCCACTATTATTGTCATGCTATTTCATGAAATAGGGTTACTTAGCCCTCACGGCAGGTTAAGTGAGAACAGAAAATGCAAAAGGAGTCCACTAACAAAAACCCCATTCACTCCATTAAGCCGAAATTCAGTTCCTTGACTTGAAATAGCTTAAATATTGAATCGAAAAGTAAATCCAGAATATTGAATCAAAAAGAAAACCAGACTTGACTACTTTAAACAGCAGATGCGTTACCGAAAACTGCCATGCTAAAGTCCTACATGATCTCAGCCAATGGCCAAACTCACCCGTGGTGCAATTCCTTTGACTTCAATAGAGTTGTGCTGGCAACCACCTCAGCTGTACTTGGCCCTTTGCCATTATTTATGCAAGGCTGTGCTGTGTGTCTTCTCTTGATAAATGCCAGCGCTGTAGAGCTCGCAAAAATAAAGAAAGAAACATTCTTCAGTAATCACAACAAGGCGAGAAACGCAGACACACAAACTGCAGCACAGCAGATAAACAGGACTTTACAGCTGTGCTATAGACAAGCGCTTGGCAGAAGCCTTTTCTTGTATTTTAAAGACAAATGTAAATATCATGAATAGCATGAGCTTCTTTTGAGTAAATTGACCTCAATTCCAATCTTTCATCTTTGCTTCGAGTCACAGTTTTTCAATTAGAAATAGAAGTGGGGGGAGACAGATACTGACGGACTTCATATGTAAAGCCCCTGGCCCTGAGTTCAGCAGACTTCAGGGGGTGTAGGATTTGCAAATATACTGTTACAGCTTTAAAATCTGAAATAGTTACCAATGCTGCATTAGGTATAGAGTAAAGCAAAAGCTTCAAGGCTCAGAGAAGTACGACTGTCACTTTACATTCAGGTAACATGTCTATCAATAACAGTTACTAAGGGCTTTAGAAAACCTTTAAATACAAATGCAAAGGCTTTAACCTACTATTTTACTGAATTGGTGTAAATGATCTCCATACACATGAAAGGCAGTAGAAGGCACAAAACAGCACCTACAAAGCAGGATGTGGCACCTGTCTCGCAGAAGGTTAGCAACATGTAAGGAACACACAGACCGGCTGAGGTGTAATAAATGAAAATCCATCTAGTAGCTCCCTAAAGCCACAATTTTCCATTTGCTATATGTTGGAGCTATTTTAAACAAGTCACTCTGGCGTGGGTATATATGTATACATGTGTATGTATGTCTGTAAGATCAATTTACCTTCTTCCCCCATTTATTTGAACAATAATAACTTACAAAAACTAGATGTCTGCTGGAGTCACTGAATGCATACCTACCTATCATTCTTTTGTCTGCTTACATGGTCACCTGCTCATTGTGATAAATGAAAATATGCAAAAGCCTGGTTTTAAGAAATAAAATAACAATAAAAGTAAGTAACTGTCTACTCAGTATCGCTTAATACCACATAGATCACTAGTCTGCTAAAAAAACACTTGTCACACTAAGTGAAGACAGTTTCTATGAGAATATATGAAGACACATTTCAAACAAAGAACAAGAAAGGCTTGAAGCAAGTAGTTACTGAAATCTGATGCCACTAAATAGGTATATTGCCTTAGGCAGCCTGTTACTGCTGCCTCAGCTTACCCCTTTGCAAGTATGAGAAAATATCTCCTTATCTGAAAGAACAATTTTCACAGGAAGGCAGAGTAGTTTGTGATGGAAAAGACCTTTGGAGGTTAGTCTGTACGGTACTGTAGTACTGTCTGTTAGTCTGTCTGTTACTGTACTGTATTGCAGTACTGTCCTACTCAGAGCAGGACCTACTTTGAAGATCTCGGATCCAACTTCTGAATGAAATCAGGCTGCTCAGGGCCTTACCCAGTCAAGCTTGAAGTATTTCTAGCGGTACAGATTTCTCTGCCTTCCTGAGCAACCCGCTCCCATTCTTCATGAACATTTATTTTCCCCAATTATAACTGGGAATTCCCTGCATTGCAGCTTCTAACTGCTCCCTCATCCCGTCACCATGCCCCTCTGAAGAGAACCTGGCTCTTTCTCCCCTACAGCCTCCCAGCAGATAGAATTAAAAGCTCGCTGCTTTCAGCTTTCCCTTCTCCAGGCTGAACAAGGCCAGCTCTTGCAGCATCTCCTTGTACACCCTCCGTTCCAGCCCTGAGCAGCATGGCAACCCACTGCTGGATTCTGCCCAGTACCTCAACCTTACTCTGGTACTGGGGAGCCCCAGTCTGGGCAACAGTGCTCTACATGCAGTCTCAACAGTACCAAACAGAGGGGAAGAAATACCGCTCTCGACATTATGCCAATGGTGACCAGCCTCCAGCTTGACTTCAAGGTGCTAGTGGTCCTGCCAACTTCAGCTTAACCAATCCGAAACATATTTTGAAGGGCTTAAAGCCTCCAAATAACTGCAGAAATTGTTAAGTAGTATTTATGTGAGAAAGAATGACTACTTGTGCTTTTTTATTCTGCCCTAAAGATTTACTTAGCTGAATTATCAAAATTTGAACTTTATCTGACAGAGCGTTCCCGTGGAGAGATGTCAGAGACCTTTTAGCAAGAACGTATTTATTATCACAACGTACTTACATTGCTACCAGATGGAAGATTTAGGCAGAGAATAGAGAACTTAATTTCATCATCTGAGTTGACAACTGAATTGCTTCTTCTTATTTAAAAAGAATAAATGATAAGATGGTATACATAGCTACAGAGCAAAGCAGGATTTGTGTTTTCCTCCAATTGAAGCACAAGTCCCTTTCTCCTTCTTAATTTCTGTATTGCTCTTTCACCAGATCGTCCACCTAAAACATGATTGTTTATCACTGCCTTAACATAATCACACTATAAGCACAACACAATCACCTCACTTTGTTGATGTTCTATGGGATGTTAAAGGGGCTAGCAAGAGAACCCAAAGCTGCTATTGCATTGTGAATATTTATTTCTTTCTCTATGCGATGCTCTCCTTAAAATCTCTAGGTAGCCAAAGTGGTGTTGAATTACAGATGTTGTCAGCAGAAATGTAATGTGGCTCAACAGTATTTAGCATCAGGACATCAGAAGTGGAGGACAGGTAAAAAAATCTATTGCCCATCCCACAAACCTACTGAAAGCAGCTCTTCCAAAATAAGTATTAGCCTAGGAATTGGGCTTTAGGAACTCTGAGCTTGCAGCAGACAGGCTAAGTAGCTTTGCTCTTTCTTCCAGGATCCAGCTCTCACATCTGGCATCTGAATAGCATCATTCTCTCTTCCACTAGCTTCCTTCCAATAGCTTCTGCTCTAACAATATGCAGCTATTGTTAAAAGGTATTTATTTTACCTCCTGTTTAATAAGCTCCTGGAGTGCTGGCTTGTTGAGAGTATTTCAGACAGGTTTGCTGTTCCCATTACATCAAACACATGTACATTATTCTTCTTTATCTTCTGCAGACAAGAATGCACATCTGCATTCTTACAAGCTTTCTTTCCAGGGGCAATCAAGGTGTTCATGTCTGAACTATGTCAGATACACCACCTTAGCAAGTGAGCTGCTCTTCTGGCTGATTAATGCCATCCACCTAGAGTAACATAATACTCTATAATCAAACACAATTTTCTACTATATGAGTTTCTGGACAGACTAGCAAAGTAGTATTTTACCTTCACAGTGATTCTGAGAGAAGTAAATACACCTTACAGTCTTTGTCCAAATACAGTTTTTATTTTTGATGACTATATTAATGGTGTGTAGTTTAAAAAACATGGGACTTTCTAAACTTAAACTTTTTTGGGTTTTGACTTCAACAAAGGGAACTTTCAACAAGGGAAGTTTAGATTGAATATAAGGAAAAAGTTCTTTACTGTGAAGGTAGTGAAGCACTGGAACAGGTTGCCCAAGGAAGTGGTAAATGCTCCATCCCCGGCAGCATTCAAGGCCAGGTTGAATAGAGCAACACGGTCTAGTGTGAGTTATCCCTGCCCGTGGCAGTGGCGGGTTAAGGAAATAGATGATCTTAAGGTTCTTTTCAACCTTAATGATTCTGTGATACTATGACATATATGAGATTTCCAGGTTAGTAAATCTGGTCTCCTGCTATTGCAAACAAGTGTTTGCATACAATCCTGCTCATATTAGGAAAAATTTCTTCACAGAGAAGATAATCAGACAGCGTTAAAAAAAACATGTAGAAAAGGTCCTCAGTGCTATGGTTTAGTGGTGGTCTTGATAGTCCTGGGGTAATGGTTGGACTTGACGATCTTAAAGATATTTTCCAACTTAGGTGATTCCGTGATTCTAAATATATACAACTTTATTTTACATAGATTTGCTTTTTAAAATCCTTCATTACCACTGAAAGGCATACCTGAAGTTTTTCTCACCTTCTGGAATCCAGCTCAAATGTACTCAGAGGCACTGAAAAAATCTGTGTTTCTTATACATGGTTCTTTCACCTAGCTCTTTGGTTTTATTCTTCTCACTCCTTTTCTTCACTTTTCTCCTACAGCAAATGATATAAATACAAGAATTTCAGTGTCCTGACAAAGAGAGAGATTCCTCCCAAATCGTATCTCCCTCTCTTCTGTTTTTTAGGTTCACCTTCCATGATGGCAGAAGACCAGGACTGTCACAAATGTAGTCTTCTCCATAGCAAGGCAGAAACATATTAATGACTGCCTAAGTCTTCTGGAAGTATTTTGCCTGATGCATGCAGCTTTTCCATGGCCACAGCTTAACTGTAACTGAGTAAGGTAAATTGTTCTCAGCCCAGTTCTCACCTGAAAAGTTTTCTTCATGACAAGCTTCATACTATAAATTTGCACTAAGCGGTGATTGTAGAAGAGACAAAGATTGAGCAGACATATTGTGCCACATCTTTCATGCCTATAGGCAATCCCTCTTAGTCATGGTTGAGATAGTTTGCTGAGAAGTAAAGACAGGGGTGTTTATCTTCCCTCCCTGTACCCAGCTGTCCTCTGGAGAGGAGCAAATAGAGATGAAATGCTTTCCAGACAGAAGTTAGTCAGGTGAATTAATTTTGCTTCAAGTTCTTTTTGTGTGCTTATATCTCAGGTTACGTTTACAGGGAGATACACACATTTTTCAATATATAAGGCTGTTATTGAAGGTGTCATGTGAAAATTTTACCATTTACATGCAAGAAAGCCTAACAGACAGGGGCAAGCGGGGAGAGGAGGGAAGGTTTTAAGCATATCAACACAAAACAAAATTGTAGAGATATCATTTACCTTTCCACAAGCACTAGATCATAAGAATTGGCTTTCCAGGCTTTTAATGTGCTTGAAGTTTTATTTTGTGCATGACATTATACCTTATCTGCACACTCATTTCCAAGTCTAAGATTTTCACGTCTTAGCCTCACAAGGTGTTTTAAAATACTGATTAAATTAATATTTCATTGCCTAAGCTTTTTACTTATTTGTTTGCTCAGCGTTTTGTACTTTATACTTCTTCACATACACACACACAATTAAAATGCATGAGAAGGAATGAAAGAACTGTAAAGGTTATTGGTTTGGGGCTCCTAGTATTACCCACAATATTTCAATTTAAATTTATAACAAACCTCTTACTTTTCCAAATTTCCTGCTTTATTTTCCAAATTTCCCGCTTTATTTTCCAAATAATAAATATATTCCTTATCCAGATGAAAAATAAAATGTACAAAAATGTTCTACTGATTATTTTCAACCCTTTGCTGTTTCTTCTGTGTATTTTCCATTCTTTTTATTACTGGCACTACCTATATAGAAAATCCCAAAGATTGCATAAACCTTCAGCTTCATAGTAACTGATTTGAAGCATTCAGGATCCAAGTACAGGAGATGAGGGAGCAATGGGTAGTCAACAGTAGTAGTACAAGGTTAGGACAAGAAAGCATTTGAAAAGCAAGCAAGGTGCATAAAAGCTCTAGTGAAAAAGCCGAGGCAGAAATGCAGTCTGCATATTGAAGAGATGAAAATGAAATAACAAATCTGGAGCACTAGAAGAGCTGTAAAAGAAAGAAGATTAGTCCAAAACTAGGCTGAAATACAAAAAGCACAGCAAGTAGCGTGTTTAACCAGAAAAGAAATGTCTTGACAGAAGTGGGAGTTACAGAAGAAAGAATATAAAAGAAGATTCTATCATGGTAACTGAAGTTAGGAGGAAAGAATGACCCAGGACCTAAAAAATACCACCAACAGAAATTAATGTGTTGACAAGGCTGCTGCTCAATTGTGATCGTCTCATTTTTGGTTTGTAAAAGAATGCCAGTATTAATGATAAAAGTTACAGGTACAATGAATGGCAAAATTACATACAAACTTCAAGGTGAACTTTTTGAATTAACGAGGCACTTAAGGAGCTGCAGCAAGTTGATGTACCAAGCTTAATAGCATTCAACAATCCCTGCATGAACAACATTCCCTTTTGCACTGTGAATTCAAACTTTCACAGCTCCTAGGATGATTCTGTTCAAAGAGCTGGGTTGCTGCTTTGTTTTATTATTTTTAATGGATAAGAGAAATTGAAAAGTAAAGGATTCGCAATCTAAAAAAAAGCTATCTAATAGGCTCCTTGCTAAGACCTGCATGGTGTTATTTATAAAGCCTGCTTAGAGAGGCAGAACACAAAAATGTTCAACCTGCAAGACCATTCTTAAATCCTTGTCAGATTGCAGATGAATGTATTTGCTAGGGAAACGTATGCTGGTCAGTATGAATAAAGCATTCTGCATATATAGGAATGGATATCTCCTATGTAGCAAGCGCCAACTATTAATGCAGGAAGCACAATTTGCCTCCTTTGGCACAAAATAAAAATCAATTCTTTTCATGACTAATTTTTGTTAAAAATTGGATTACCTTATCTGTTTCCAGAATCCCTATTTTCTTTCCTTACAAATACATGCTGACAAGAACGCTATAAAGCACTGAAAAGATGCAAAACAATCATTTCAGGTGCTGTTGTATCACTGAATGATACAACAATTCCCAAGTTATCAGATACCAAACTGATCTGCCCTGCTATACGCATCAGGGATTGTACAGAACATGGGTGTAACCCTGAATGTATTTACTGAAAAAGAGAGGGGGCAAAAGACAGAGGTTACACATTCCTTTTACTGCAACATTCAGTCTGGTCTGAGCAATGGCCACACAAAATATCTACTGATTTACTAACTTGTTTTCAATGCTCTAAGCATACTAAGTGATGCTGAGAATTGATCTTTAGGACATTTCTGTGTTCTGAACAGGAATTGTTTTGCTTGACGAGTCTTTGGAGGTAGGCTGCTTATAAGCACAGCCGAAAGGCTGTGGAGCAGATTTGGGCAGGGCTGATTTTGGTTGTGGTTTGATTTTCGCACTTACCCACACATACGATGACCTAATACTTGTTACGAATCAAACCTGTGAGTTAAGCCGCTTGAAAACTATTGGTTTAAAGATGTGTAGGCTGTGGATTCTGTATTATCTTTGGATAACCTGAGAAGACTACTGCCTGACAGAAATATCTATGTCACTATTTAAGCATATTATATTTGGTTTAAGTGGTATACCCTGGTCTTTAATTCCTGCCGCAATTCATTACCTCCAATCACAGCATGTAATAACCTATTGTGCCAATTATACCTTTTTTATTTCTCATTTCTCTGCGATTCATCATTTTTATTTCATTTCAGGTATAAAATGAAAAGTACCAACCAACAAAATTACTTAGGACCATAATGACCTAGTACAATGAAGCTATTCATCACTACCAAATCTTACTCTATACAGATCATACAAATAGTTTCAATTAATAGCTTTACACAAGTACAGCTGTAAAACATACATTAAATGCTGTGCCTGATCCTAAGGACTGCTGAGTTTGAATTAATAACAGTTGGAAGTCTTTTATGCCACTCAGTCCAGATCAAGAAGTTGGATTGATTCAGCCAAATCAGACCCATTTTGGAAAGTCTTGAGCCCAAAAGCCTTTATGCATTAAATGTCTCTCACAGTTTAGCAGAAATACATTGAATAACTGTGGCTCCTAAACTAAAAATGCCCGTTAAGGCATGCAGGGAGATGAGAAGAAGTGCTGAAGAAGAAGAGGAAGCTGACACGAACCATTTGATACTCTTTCATGATAACATTTCCATACTTGCACAACTATTTGCAATTTACACTTGTTAATATCAATGGAAGAAGGACATCCATAAGCAAAAGGACAACCTTAAATATAGAATTACCTACTGAAAAGCACAGAAAACCCTCCCCTTATTGTTATTAGAACAGACTCATATATATGTATCCACTTTGTTAATTTTGGCAGCAATTTGGTTTCTTAAATTGCTCCTGTTACCAGATTCCCGCACAGATTCCTGATTTGCAGCACAGATAAAGGATTTATTATCTTCTGCTGAGATGTGCATACGGTTAGTATACAGAAGCCCCAAAAAGGAGGTATCAAAGGCAAGCATGACAGGCAACATCATACATAAGTATTGCATTGTCCCCATTTCCAAAATGTCTATTAAATAATTGAACACTACACCACTTAAAATGAGGTGCCATTCCTAGAGGTGTGCCAGCTAAAATGTATCGTAGTTCAGTGGGTGAAGCAACCAAATACACCTACTGCACTTCACGAATAGGCATTATTTGATAAACAAAACCTCTTTTGCAATAGTATTCTCATAAGTGGTTACAGAACACTAAATAAGTAGCTATAACAAACACTTTCATTTTTGCTTCTCTTGGGTGAATTACTTAATATTACACTAAGGCACTAGCAAAGAACATATTTTCATTGCAATTACTAACACCCCCCCAACTTTTCCTTAAAGATATTGAACACCGTCTGTAGAAACACTTCAATTTGTATCAAATGCCATATAGCACTGCAAAGCTCACCAGCACATCAGCTGCACAAAATATTTCTATATCAACACGTAGCAGCATGTTTTGTAACCAACGAATTAAGATTTTACACCTTTATTTTCTAACATTTTCCACATCTACTGAAAGACACCAGACAAAACAAGGCATATTGGACTGTCAGCATTTAATATGATGGCCACGATTTACACTGTGGTTGATTTAACATATTGTATTATACTTTTGTGTAAGCTGTTCTGTCTCTTTTTAGTGATATAAATGAACACAATCTTAGTGCAAGCACTGTGCAGCATGAAGATTAGGTTTCATATGCACATGTAATTTAAACTTGGCCAGGATTTTTTACAGACAAAAAAGGACAAGAACAAGCCTTTTCTCACAAATTTTTAGTGGTGACCTATCAGCTCCAGTAAAACTGTGACCATGATTTCAGAGACCACAGGTAAATTCGGAGGGACAGACAGGAGAAAAGAGAGGGGTTCAAATGAACAGCCAATGGTTCAGGTAATCAGCTGAGCAAGGTTTTACACCTCCAGGTATTTGTGTAATTCAAGAGTTTGTACCTTTATCTCATACCTCCTGTCATGGTTTAAGTCCAGCCATAACTCAGAACCCAGGGCACCTCCAAGGAGGGAGTCTTAACCATGAAGCAATTCCCTAACTTAGGCTGTACTCCACTTTATTGAAGGAAAACCAAAACAAAACATAAAGCAACCACCCCACCCGACCCCTAGATCCTTCCCTCCCCCAAACCCCAACCAAACAACCAGAAAAATCAAGAGCTATCTACTGTACCCCATTACAAAGTGTACCCAGGTAAAGAAATCTCAACATGCATAAACATAATGTTGATTCTCATCTTCTGACCACCTAATATAATGATCACAGGATCATAATATTTGGGTTTGGGTTTGAAGGGACCCTATAGATAATCTAATTTCAACCTCTCTGCCATGGATAGAGACACCCCCCATTAGACCATGTTGCCCAAGGCTCTGGCCAACCCAGCCTTGAACACTGCCAGGGATGGAGCATTTACCACTTTGGGCAACCTGTTCCAGTGCCTCACCACTCTCAGTGAGTAGTTTTCTTCCTAATGTCTAATCTAAATCTCCCCTCTTTCAGTTTAAAGTCATTATCCCTTATCCTATCACCACATACACTTGTAAAAAAATCTTTCTCCATATTTCCTATCAGCATTTTTAGGTTGCTATAAGGTCTCTCCTGAGCCTCCTCTTGTCCAGGTTGAACAACCCCAACTCTTTCAGTCTGTTTTCATAGGAGAGGTGCTTCAGCCCTCTAATAATCTTCACAGCTCTCCTCTGGAGTCAAGCTCCAAGAGGTCCATGTCCCTCTTGTGTTGGGGTCCCCAGAGCTGAAACAGTACTCCAGGCAGGGTCTCACAAGAGTGGAGTACAGGGGAGAATCACCTCCCTCGACCTGATGAATATGCATATCAATGGAAATCAATGACGTTCTGAAGGTTGCACTCATGTACTCTCTAGAAGGTAAACTTGTTCTATTGACATGCACGCTGCGCTAGAAAGGCAGCTTGATGGAGTCCTTTTATTTGTAACGTGCCCATTCCCATTACTTTGATTGAAATGAACAGTTTAGCTTTTTTGTCTGCATGACCCTTTGGTCAGCATATCAGAGGTTGCAAAGCACAATGCACTTGCCAGAGCTTGTAATATCAATGTCTCATGCATCAGCATTTCACTGCAGTCATCTCTCATCAACATTGTTTTTCCTTGTGTGTTCTCACCCAAAGTTTCTTTGGCTTTATGCATGGGCTTGCATCACAGACTCCACAATGGAAATCTACGGTGATACATGCTCAAAAGAAAATAAATAACCAATGGATGTAGGTTTTGTGGATTTTGATCAAACAAATGTGAGAAAAAAACCTCAAAATAGCCATTAAATTAAATAGAAGGATCATGAAAGAAATCCACAGGCAAAATCAGGACAAGCACACTGGCATGATACTCCTTTTGCTTTGGTCAAACAGCATCATCTCTGGAGTTAACTAGCAGAAAGTTTACATTAAGATCAATTACATCAAGCAACTTGCATATGTTATAAAAGCCTATGTGATAGTTCTAGATGCTGTCTGTATGCTGGATACACTCTGTGTCTTTCTGAGATCTTTACAGCTAAAAAGAGAAGTGTTTGAGAGTATAAGCTGACCACATGACATACAAGAATTAAGGACCAGAGTGCCAGTAAAAGTTTATTGGCTGACTGATGTTAATTGTCAGGAAACACAGGAAAGCAGAATGCACCTTTCAGTCTTTCCACTCTCAGATAAGACAGACGTAAGCTCTGTGTCCGAATTTGAGAGAGTAAAAATTAACTATAGAATTAAATGTCTTCCGCAGTATAGATCTCATCATAAAGAAGAAAATATATAAGCAATGCTTTGAGTGTGACACCACACCTGCAGCAGCAACTTCATGGTATCTTTAAAAGATATTCTGTGCCAGTAACTGTCTTGTAACAAAAAGCTCTGATTTTCTGATCCTTCTTTTCCTATATGAGTCTTTAGAAACAACAAACACGCTTGACACAAAGAAAACATTATTAATGAATGGAGGAAGAGGACAAGAAAGCTGCTGAATGGCCGGAGCCGCAACATCCTGGTTTATGAGGAGTGGATTTGCTCTGTCTTTAACTAGAGCTCATAACTATTGCCCACAAATAATAAGCAAACAAGCTCACCTCCTGTACAGATAACCTCAGAAGCAGGCTAGCACGACTACACGAATCCATTTAGAAATCCATTTAACTCTGGTGCTAGCTATAAATACACACAGTAAATTTTTATCTGAGGTCAAATATCACTCTGAGTTTGTGTAGCTGTTGATACGGTTATAGCATTAGAAGTCTCCACAAAAACATATTGCTAGCCCACCACCCAACCACACATTCAATGAAAATCAATACTAAACGCAGGTGTTAGTTTTCAGTGGAGAGTATTAGCATTATTGCTGACCTGTCATTGATCTGAAATAAGAGTGTCATATTGAAACAGTGTTCATATAAAGTAAATTCATATAACTTTCATTTTCTTTATAAAGCATACTGGGGTAATCAGACCTGGAGTTGAAATGATCTGTGTATTTTTTGAGCAGGTACAAAAAAAGATACTGGTAGCATTTCTTTCTTAACGCTATTAGGGTACCCTAATTTAAAAGGCATTATATGAAGCTTTTAGCAAGTTTATTTAGCCCTTTATGTATGAAAAAGTTCACTAACTTCACTGGACAACAAGAGCTAACAAAAGCAATTGTTTGCATTAACCATGGATTTTGCTGTAACAATGTTGCCTTTTTCCAGATTATTTTAGAATGAAAGTTGCTTACGATATTCTACTATTTAAAAAGAAATAAATCCAAGTAATGATGGCATGTCTGTGAACATTTCCCTACAGCAACTTCTGAGATTCAAACACCCCTAAAACTCTATGCATGTGTGATGCATAGATATGCGTGATTTATGAATTTGAGAGTTAGTGATTTCAAAAAGTAAATGCTCTTAACAGTCCTCTGACTATAACCCCCTTACCTGTGTCGGTGAATGCTTGAATATAATACAGGTTTAAACTTAGTTATTAGAAAATCCTTCACAAAAACAAAGGATGTGCATCCAATTATTTGTAAACTAAGAAAAATACATTACAGATCTGCAGCACTTGAGAGCGCTTCCAAGTAATATAAAGTACAGGAAATAACTCGAAGTTTGTAAAGTCACAAACCCTAACTTCTATTCTATCAGGATTTGAAACACAAAGGAATTTTACACCTTCATCCCCTACAGGTCAGTTTGCATTTCATCTCTTTCATCCAATTTGTTCTGGACTTACAAGGTGCCTGACTACACCCGGCACCTTTGCTGCATATTAATCTTACTAAGGCAAGAGCAATCACAACTGATGTTTCAGGAAGCTGACTGAGGACTGTAGACAACAGGAGCCAAATTCCCTTTCCTTCAGAGTACATCTCAGCCTCTCAAAGGCACCATAGAGTTTTCACTTTTCTCTGAAGCATTAAGCAAAGATTAATGTGAGAGGCACGATGTTAGAGCTGATGGAGTAGTAGTGCTATCTAATACATAAAATCATCATTAAGAAACAAAAGGCAAACAGAAGCGGTAACAACAGAAGGCTTAGGGCATTTAAATAGGTGCATGTTAAATCATTACACTAACCCAAACTTTTCAACCTGTTTCACAATGTAAAATGTGAGATACCTGGGCAGAGCTAAGAGGCTTTCTTTTTTTCAATCCCTAAAAAGTACTTGTGCTATTTCTAATGACTGACCTTCCCTTTTGTCAAGAAAACCTCCAGTAAAAACAACAAACTGTTGGGGGTTTGCTTTGAGGGAGAAAGAAGAGGATTTGAATAGATGATGATGATCATGTTTTGAAGTGATGGTGGTGGAAAGCTGCATTGGAGGAACTGAAAAGATGATGTGCTTCTATAATCCAAAGCTTGATGTACAGAAGCTGCATTGTTCTCCAAAATGTTAGAACTATCCAGTGGCATGGCAATGGAGATGCAGAGGGTTTTTTGTTTAATTTTGGGGGGTTTTGTGTGTTTTGGTTTTGTGAGGGGTTTTTTCATGGTTTTTCATTTTTATTGGGTATTGGGGTTTTTTTGCGGCTTGATTGGGGTTTTTTTAATTGTTCTATTTTGCTTTGGATTTTAATAGCAGGTGGGAAGTGTTTGCTTATGCGTCTTAGTAATGGAAATATTTATATGAAGACAGATGCACAGTATGCTTTAAGAAACTGACTATTCCATTTTTAAGAGGGTTTTTATCCTTCTGTCAAATTCACAGATGTTTGCACCGCCTTGCTCATCCTCACCCTGAATGCTTTCTTAGTTCATTAACCATGATAGTAAAACCGACAGAGGACAGAGTGCTGCTCTGCAGTTACCTACCTGCTTTTGACCCAGTACCATTTCTTTTAAGACTAAAGAATGAAAAAAATATGGTCATACAACTTTACTTGAGAACACACAATTTGTGATAAACTGCAAATGACCACAGAGACACACAAATCACTTGAAGATGGTCAAAAGCTGTGCTCAATGAACAGCTGTCTCGAGGTTTAATAAAAATATTAGGGGAGCACGTAGTTACAAATTACAGAACTGGTTATAGACTTCATGGAGCCTTCCTATGTTTCTGAGATTGTTTGCTTCTTTATTGTCACCTGTTTCAGATGACTGGAATAGGTCCGAAAACTAGATCCTGACTCCTGTAGAACTGTTTTCTTTCTTGTATTCACGTAGAATATCCTATCTGACAAGAGTAATATTGTACTGTGATGTCTAAGGAAGCATTCGGTGTCATTCCTCCTTGGGCATTCAAATGCCCAAATAACTGAAAGATGGTTCATGAGCTTGCAATGCTTTTGACTGCAACAGAATTAGGTGCCAAGAAACAACGTTAACCAAAAGTTCCAGTTACCAGGCAATGCTCTGCAGAAAGGTACCCCAAAATTCAGATTAGACATCACCACAGATTAGGATTGGTTTGATGTTGTTATTACTCTGAACAAGTGAATGATTACTGAGGTTGAACCCCACTCAAGACATTCCTCAGCTGGGATTTGAAAGAGCAGCAGCGACTAGCACAAAGCGGTTGTACAGGTAAGACCACCCCCTCGCATGGAAGCACTGAAAGAGATTCACTCCCTGATTTTTCCAGCTCAGGGCTTCACACTTTAACACACAAGCCTACAAAGGTGTACCTGAAGGAATTACCCTTTGTTTCCTTAACATTATTCTTGTTTTCTCAGTCAAGCATTTGCAGGGCATAACAGCAGTCAGTACGAAATGCTGTTTCAGCTAGTCCTCAAAAACCATTTCAAGCTCCTCCAGTTTGCTACTTGTTAGCCATTTTAACACAGAGGAGGATAAACAATACTGTTAATAATAGACATTATTAACATAATAATAACATAACTAGACACTCCTACAGCTTCTAGCCTAAAATTAACATAATTAATAAGTAATTTGCGTCTTATGAGACAAACAGCAGGAAAGAAAAAGAGTATTCAGAGGCTTTATAGTATCATCAAGACCTTGTGTGAACATTTGGATAATATACACCTCAAGCTTGCATCAAACAAGAAATTCTGTTTTCTGAAGAAACTAGGGAACATTTTTGAATATAAAATTGTTTGCTTTAAAAGGCTGAGAGTAATGGAAATCCTGATAGAAATCAGTAACTAGCGGACACACAAGATACAGGAAGCAAATGTTAACATATTTCTATTTCATTAAGAATATACTAAATGATTTGAAATAATGGGATCAAAAGAGCTTTAATTAGCTGAATGCAGATACCAGATTTTTGCTTTTCTTCTTCTGATTTAGGTTTACCATTACTGATTCGAGACATGTTAACTATATAAATGAAACTTGTGGAGAACTGCTTTTATTAGGAATCTCAACTTCTCATACATGCAGCAGAAGATGACCAAGATGTCATTCTATAGACGTAGCGTGAACTCTTTTACGCTGTTCAAATACGTAGTCCAACCATATTTTGTGCATCAGTGTATTTCTGGCTACGTGACTATTTTTAGAAAGCTGGTCTTCATTGTTCCTGACTCAGGCTACGTGCAATAAACCAAGGAACAGACTGGAACCAAGAATCGATGATATTCAATTCATTGGGCCTGTGGTAGCACATTTTTTCCCTTCTGCCTGCATTTTGCCGCCTTAAATGCAGCCACTGCTGACAGATGAGAAGATTCACATTTTTCCAGTATCTTGAAGACAATATACAAGTGCTATGTGACTATTAATAAAATGTCAGAGAAAATATCTTTGCCCTTTTAATATTTATAGCTACGGAGACAGACTTGTTGAGCCAGAGAGGGAGTGCATTGATGGGACCAGCTGGCATGCTTTTAGGCTCCAGTAGATCTCCTTGCCAGAAGATCTGATAAGCAACAATTTCCAGCAAAACACAGGTTAAGCACAGTGCTTTTCACCTGTTTTTGGTTTAGTTATAGTCCTTTTTCTGCTGATCTGATGAGACCAAAAACTGATGCGGGTTTTTTTCCCCTGAGATAGTCTAATGAGAGATATTAGCTGTTTGTGTGCAGTGGATGCTGTTACATCTTCAGGCCATTATCACAGCTACAAGACAACTGACTTTCACATATTCATCATCTACATGAGTCTGATTAGAAATTCAGATGGAGATGTCTAGAAATCAACAAAGGATAAACAAAAAGACAGATGACTGTGTGTCTAGTTTAATTTCAAAGCAGATGTGCCAACTTAACATCCTCTGCATAAGTTTTGATTAAACACTCAGTACCTGATGTTTTCGTCAGCTTATCCTCTAGCAAAAAACAGATAAAGTCCTCAAGTTAATGTTGCATTTTATGAGAGTTTTGGATTTTTTTGTGTGCGTGGTTTGTGTTAAGGGTAAACCTCAGCCCTCTGTTGATAAGCCACTGTAGCATCTTTACATTAGAATTCACAACCCAACAAAACAGTATCATTCATAAAAATCCCTCTTAGGTATACATCTGGAAAGACATAAACCTGGATCTGAATCAGTTCTCTGTGAGTGTTTTTGGATTGTTTATAACAAGTAATTAAAGTATTTGTCCAGCAGTAGGATGTTCCACTTACTTCTACCCTAACCCACTCTTGATGAAAAAGATGAGCTTGCATCACAGGAAGAAATGTGCCTCTCTGTTTTTTCCTGCCACGCTATTTATTCTGTCATTGATTTATTCTACTGGAGGGCAAACATATTGTGCACAGCTACTTGTGATGCTGTGCCACTATCTGCTTCTGAGCATGTTATAAAATTGTTGATGCTGCCCTAAGGGTCAATGTTTGTCCTCTAAAGAGGAAGGGGTTTTTTTTATCTCAGGGCAGTTATGTCTGATTTCCTTACATTTTCTGGACTCTTGCTCTTAATTTACTAAGGTGCTGGACTAGTTCAGATGTTGCTTATAAGGTCAAATTGATTTATATGTGGAGTCATTCTATTTTGTAAATAGAATTTCAGTGACTGTGATTTTAGACTGTTTTTATGCGTACCAATATAAGTAGGTTCACGAATGTATATACATATAGATGTGTATATGTGTGTTTGCTTTAAACTATAAGAATAACCTTTCTTCAGCAAAGAGCCCATTTACTGCAGTGCTCAGACTGAAACAGTATGGGTGGTGTGTTGTAACTTTCTTCATGTATTTTGCTGCAGACAACTGTACAACAGCAGCTGCTACGTTAGCAATGTTTCTAGTCAAGGGAAAACAAGGAATCTAGTCTGAATCATCTAAACAAGCACATTCCGTCAGCTTTAAGATTAATTGATAAAAACCAATTAGAAGTCTTGTGAGATTAGAAATTCCCATCACACCCAGGGGCTAACATTCATACCCCCCCCAATACACATCTGAAGAAGTAAAATGGTGACAAGTATAAAACTTCCAGTGTTCCACTGTGCTTGTGTTTATTTCCTCAGATGGTACCTTTTTGTTCTGAGCATGTATAACTAAAGGATTCTGGGCCATTCCTGAGGTTTCTGGATGCTAATGAAATACAAACAAACTAGGGAAGCAGCTAGAGAAGAGATTTGCATCCGTAAGCAGATAGAGGCACAGAGTGCACAAAGTCTTACAATGCTTGCCCTAAATAAATATTTGAAAACCACATTTTGCTCTGTATTACCAATATAGAGCACAAATTGCTCTGTATTCTCAATATTTTTTCTTCTATATTCATAGAACTGAATATCCGTGAGTCATGAGGGCTAGTGATATTGAAGACATGACCTGATAAACTGGTGGACGCATAGGCTTTTAACAGCAAAAGCTCTCAGTAAAACTACTTATTTGCATGCTTAGGGCAGCACCATAGTAAAAATGAGAGGTGTAAGAACGGGAGCATGACACAGCTAGGGAAAAGGTGTTATAATTTTAGGGCTTAGCTGTATGCCAAGCTTTAGGAAAGCAGCTGGGAGGCAGCAGGAGGAGGAAGTGGGAATAAGGAAGAGTCTTAATAACTTTATATTCATACAAAGAAGCTCTCCAGAAACAACCAGCCAGTTGGAGAAAGTAACTGTCTGCCCTAAAAGTGGGTTATGCTAATTTCAGCATGGGTGGATGGGGAAAGGGAATGCAGGAGACAGAAGCAGGGAAAGCATGTACAAACATATCCGTATTCTGCTTTCAAGTCTGCTGCTGGCAGCTCTCCTGCTGCTTCTCACTCTGCATTGCCTCTCTGTGGGACTGAACTGCCTGCTTGCCTGTGTCCTCTGCTGCTCCTGCTCGTATTGCCAGTGCATGGGCTAGAACACTTGGCCTGCTTTTACCATGCTCTTGGAGTCAGGAGTCCTCGCCAGGGTGATAGGTGGGCTAGGATTTGCAGCAGGATGTCATTTCTAGATAGCAGTCTGACATTTACAAGTGTGCTTTAAGCAGCATGCAGAGGTACAAACATTTATAGACATATAGCAAATATGGAGATGATTTTCCTGTGCCACAACTAAGGGAACAAAACTCAGATAGAAAATAAGTTTTAAAAGCATGCATGAAAAGAAAGGACCTTTCTGACTTTAAAAAACTAAATTTCTGCCTTACATCTTGCTCCTTAGAAGCTCAAATCAAATCCAAATAAAATCCTGGCATTGCAAATAACTGATTTTAGATTTTGATGTTGGTATTTGACTTTACTATGTCAGACAATATATCTATGAAATATCTATTAACACATTTACTCCGATTTAAGTGAAGTTACACCTGGTCCAGTTGAGCTGGGGATCTGATCTCAAAGAAGTAAGCAAGAGAAACACATTAAAAGAAGAGAGAGAGGTAGCCAGACTGCAATCATAAGGAAACATGCTATTCAGGAGCGCAGCCACTGTTTCAACATAATACTGTCAGGAGGAGACCACATCCTGCAGACATGAAACTTCTTGCTTTGTCATGGGACACCCAAGGACTAGCACAGAGAATGTACTTTGTTCTCTTACCAGATTAGGCCTCATGTTCATCAGAAGCATCTCTTACTTAATAGAGTTTGACTGTAACACAGCCTTAGAGGACTATTATTAAAAGATTAGGCTGCTTTAATCCTCTTGATTAATTAATTTTTCAGTGTAGAAGAGAAACTCTGAGGTCTCTGTTGCTGATGTAACATATTACAGTATCTGATCACAGTCAGACTAGTCAGCCTCCATGGACATTTGTGGATGAGCGAATAGCTCTGTAGCCACTTCAAGATCTATCAAATAATGGACACATAAAAAAACTGTGCATCAAGCTAACCAGGGAAAAAAAAAAGACACACATTGCATTTTAGTCCTTCCAGCTGAAACTAAAACCAGCTTCATTGGGAGGAAGGTCTTGTAAGGACATTCTTTTTACAGAAAGTTAATAATAATAGAATTGAACTTCTCATTGGGATCTTTTAAAGGAAACTTTAGTCTAAAAAAAGGGTTATGATGTTTCTGGATGGGATTTGGCATTCGAACAAAGCAACAGCATAGGTAGTAAAGAATGAGGAACTCCATCTCATCCCCAGAGAGTCAGTGGCCCCACAGTAACACTATCCAAGTCTGACCCTAAAGCAACGCAGAGCAAGGATTTAACTCTTCATCTTCCCAGTCTCAGGTGATGTTTTTTCCACTAGACTCTTGCCTCTGATTTCTCACAGCAAACTTTACAGTTTGTTGAAGCTTTTGACTTCCTCCTGATTTAGCTTGAAGACATTTATGAATCTCTGTGTCAGGTTGGCAGCCCCTTCGCTGTGGCGTCCTAACCAACATTTCATTGTGACACAGGAGGGAGGGAGAAAATGAGAATCTCTAACTGCTCAGTGTTAACCGGGAGTGAACACAAAGCTACACGCTGTGTCAAACAGAGGAAAAACATAGTCCTGTCCTTACGAGTACTGGCCTCATTCTTGTTTAAATTCTAATTACTCAAGTGGATTTTGGGCTACTTGCAGATGAAACACGGGATCTAAATTCTGACAGCTAACCAGACAGACATCCTAAGCCACAGACATGTAACTTGAAGATAAAAGTGCTTCTAATGCTGGTAAAAAAAGGAGCTTGACATTTAAAAGGAGATACTTTAAGGGATGAGGTGGAGGGCAAGGGAAAGAATTAAACAGTGCTTTAGCATCAAGACTAACAGAATTGTGCCAGTTTGGGGAATCTTTGGGAAAAAATCCTATTCTTTTGGAGACTTTTACTGCCTATCTACAACACACCAAAATATCACCTCTCACGTGTACTTTGTCACTTTGTTTTTCCTCTTCGCGGAAGAAGAACTGAAAGGATACGCTATAAAAAGGTCCTTGCTGCTTCATCTTTATGGGAAAAGGAGTCGGTGAAAGAAAGCCGCTAAATCAGAAGTCAAGGTTTAAGATGAGCATAGCCCTAAAGGAGTATACACCAGTCATCATCTCTGAGAATACTTGTTGCCTATCATCTACATGGGCATTACCTTGAAAATGTCAAGTGGCGGATACCCCATTTTCCTGATACGTGACTTGCTTATAGCCAGCAAACAAGCCAGTAAGAAAGCTGCTAGACAAACCCCTAAACTTAGTCTATGTACCAACAAAGAGATAATTGCATTTTTGCCATGGCTGTGACACCAAGCCCCAGGTCACACACAACTTTGATGCATTAACACATTGTTATAACAGACAATTGACAAAATGGCTAATAAGGCTGAATTATTTCCCAGTGACAACTACCTCACCTGAAACTACGCATAGCTAATGCATGGCTGTCCACAGCTCCTTCCAATCCCATACCAGCACTTTGTCTACACGGGTAGGCCTTTGTGAAAAGATTCATCAAAGGAGAGGATCTGTCAAGAACAGAGTTTTACTCAGTCTAATAAATACCTGTATCTGGACCAGCTGTCCCTCATAGGTAAGAGCCGCCTTAATCTTGAGGAGGCCCTTAAATCAAGAACTTAAATCTTACTTGCCAGTTGTATTTGCAAGTTGCTATTCTTCAGTCAAAACAATGCTATTTTACTACCTCAGAAGGCTATTACGAAGACAGATAACCTAGTGTTTGAATATTCTCAGATATTAAAACAAGGGGAGAACACAGAAATTTCTACAGAAACGTGAATCTAGCATATAAGCTTTTTTAGATTCAAGTCAAATGTCATTGACAACTCTTGTGCTCACAGTTCTGCTCCACTCCACAAAGGTAACTAAATTAATCTCACAACCTGCCCATAGATATATTAGTACAAAACAAATGCTACTACATTACACTCAAATGTTGCTTTTCTACCACAAAAAAACCCCTGTGTTGTTTTTGCAATATTTTTATTATTTCTGTCCTACCATATGTTTGGCATTTGCGCCAGATTAGCTTTTTAAACTTGAAAACATGAAAAAGCCAGACTCCCCTGACAAGCCACCGTTCCATGTATAGAAAAAGACAAAGCCCACACACGTTTAAACTTCTGACAGCTTTGGTACAACACAGTAGGCTACAGGATGAGAAGTTTTTAAAGAAGTTAACCTATTTTCCCCTAAAGCCCCTCAAAACTATTTAGGCACCACTCCAACATTAAGAATACAGGGAGAACCCCTTCCCACAATAACCAGAAGGCCCTGCATATTTTTCTACTGGAATGCCATGACCCCAGGAGTCTCAAGGATTTCCAATACTGCAAATTTATTCTATATCCGTTATTTCCATGGGTGGTGGAAAAAACACCTAACAAAACCTTCAGCAACAGAAAGAGCAGACTTGCACAAAGTTCCAGCATGTAGTTTCACTAGCGTTTTAGTTTTGGCTTCTCTAGCTATGCTATCAATCTTTGCTTGGAGAGCTGTGCTTATTTGTAATACTGGCTTGTTCACATGCTCCTACTATGGTAAATAATTTTAAACATAACAAGTTTCAAATGGGTTATTTTCATTGTTAATGGAAAAAGCCTCATTAGAAGATTCTACTGTGCTTATTCAATGCCACTTCATAATGAAAAGCAGATAAACTGTATTTACATTCTGTATAGAGTAACTAAAATAATGTGCCACTGTAGATGACAATTTAATTACCCCCAATTTAACGTTTTCTTTCCCAAAGTAATTAACCCTCTTGAGGCATACATACCTATATCAAAGGAGGGAGTTTTCTCATACCGCATCAAGCATTAAATCTAAGCATTATTATGTGTCGAGTGATCAATTAGGGCATTTATAAATGGATAACTGTATCATCATTACTCTATGTGTGTAATTAGGGCTCGGCAAAATTCTGACTTCACATGCTGCAGAATAATCTGAAGCCAGGCCAATCCTAAAACTAGGCACCAAAGTAACAAATTCACCAATATATATGCCCTGAAAAAACCATTAGTTTTCAGCCCTACTGTTTTATCAACTCTTGCTACAGTAAATTAGTAGCACATAATTGGTGAAGCAAGTGCAAGAATGCCCAAAAACGTTGATAGAACTGATGCCCCTTCACAGCACAGCAAGATTAATTAGAGACATCCCTGGTGGTGAGCTGTGATGTCAAGCAGATAACTGACACCTTACTGAACCATTCCACTATAAGCATAGCAGAATAATCCTGGTTACTAGGAAGAAAACTAACTTTGCTCAGTACAGCTCAGAAGATACTTTTAGCTTCTGAAGACTTGTGAAGAACCCCTAACTCCCGGACCCGATTTCAAGCCTGTCTTCTGTTAATGTCAGCTCAACCCAAAACAAACGACTTGCTTCAGGAGGTACCTCTAATGCTAAATGAAAGCACATGTCTCTCAAGAAGCTAAAATAGCCTGAGACACCTGGTAAAAAAGGGTAGTGCTGTGAGGTAGCATTAGCCCTTTTCACTCCTGCAATGCAGCCTTGGGAAAGGCAACCCAATGGCAGAGGTCAAGGCATTCAGAGGAACTGGTAGAGTCCATGATGGGCAGCTTTTCCATGCATCATGTCCTCATTCTGTCTACCCACTCCCAGTCCCAAGCTGCCTGTCCCAAACAGCCAGCTGTCTGCTAGGACACCTATCTTGGCTCACTGAAGTGCAGGGTAGCCCTATATGTCTTTGAAACCCAGATAAGGTTTCACAGCCTGGAACTCATGCTTTTAAAACTGTTTTTATTAATTTCCTATATTTCAGATCCCATTTTCATCTTTTGTCTCTCTCTTTTGAGTTTAGATGTGCAGTTCACAAATGAGACACGGTCCCTTGGAAAGACAACTTTGTGGTTAATCGTTCAAGCACATGAAGAATTATGTCATAGCATTGCATTTGATTAAAAAGAACTCAGCCTGCACTAGATAGCCTGTTAAAACAACAAGATTAGGTTTTGGGTTTTTTTGTTAGATAAAAGGATACTTTCATGTTGGTCAGAAACATCTCTGTGTTCACATTGATACAGATCTCTTTTCTTTCCACCTCCTGACTTTAATGAAGGGAGAACAAGGCATTCCAGATTTTATTACCATGATCACTGCTGAAACGTGTATTAAATTAGAGATGTGGCAATGCTGCACTTTAAACAATAATTCAGACAGGTATGGAGCCACTACAGACATTAGTCTCCTATCTATGCTTAACATCTGCTTCAAATAAATCCAAATCAGATCGGCTCACCAATCCCATAGTAAAGCCTACAAACTTAAACCAAATACCTTTCTAAACCATCTTTGACCAAGGATAGACATATCAAAAATCCAGACATATTCATAAAACCCCCAAACTTCACAGACAAAGCAGTGCTCACCATTACATAATTACTATCTACAACAGTTGAGGGCCTCAACTGAGCCACTCATGTTTAGTTTACAGAAGAGGATGACAAACACAGATGAGAGAGTTGTATTGCCAGGAAGCAGCAGCATTGCAACTCCTTTGGGTGTATAAGTGCACATAGGCACTCCTCCCCAACCTTTCCTAAGCCTCATTAAATTTTTTCCAAGTATGATGCCACACAGCCTGACCACCCCCTCCCTGCCAAAAGTATAATAAAGCATGTTTTTAAATGTCAAATCACAATACATCGCTAGTAAAGAAACTTTGTGAACAACGGAGGAAAATATTCACCTCAGAGCATCAGGGAGATGGTATTTAAGTCTATTTGATTTACTGCCATTAGCTATATATTTTAACTACACTCCTTGCCTGTACTTTATAGTGTATTTTGTACATGGCGTTTTCTTTGACTCCTTGTCATGAGAATTAAACCCCTGGCAAGGGGTGCAAATGACCAGGGCACTGTGCACCAGAAATTTACGTAGCACTATCCAAAGAAGCAGGTACAACAACAAAGCACCCTTGTGACTTACAGTAAAGGAAAAAAAGACATCAGAGTGCTATTGACAGGCATGGGCAAGCAGAAAAGGCCACAGAGACTGATGATACTCACAGTGATTCCTCCAAGTCACTGAGCAAATAGTCACAGACACAGGAAGTGACAGATGGAAGCACATCCCATCTGCTGCAGCAGCATGAGCTCAGGCTGTCCCTTAAAGTTCAGCCACTGGTTCAGGGTGGCAAATGTATGTTCAGAGCAGCACTGAGCTAAATACACGCATTCACGTAGGAACAAGCTGGTATGCTTCTTCCTTGCCAGCTACTGGGTAAACTGAGAGAGACTGGGCTAAGCTTGGGAAGGTAGCATGGGCAGCCAGCAGAAATGACCCTGCTTTAGCCCTCCATAAGGGAAAATGCGAAGCAATGCTTTGCCTCAGTGGCCTGGGTTGGAGTTTGCCTCAGCATTTCTCTCCTGGCAAACAGTGGGGGTAATTGTGGTTACCATGTGCTAGTAAATAGCAACTACTTTCAGGGATACAAAGCCTTTTTGAAATCAGGTGTCTGAAGGGAGGCAGCTCCTCTGCTCTGCACTGCCATTTGAATTCAGACATTGCTCCTCCCTGCATAATTTGCTACACATTTCTGATTTAAGTGTCACATATGAGCATATACTTTTATATAATACTTTGTAATCATCAGAGATTGATTTATTCCCCCCTTTTTAATATGTGCTTTATACTCAACTTCCTCATAAAAGTTGGTGGCAAATTGCTGCAGTTAGAAAAATACATCACCATAAATTTTGAGACAGGGCAAAGAAGCGTTAGCAACAATCCTGTGGTGCTATAAATACTTTTACCCGCTTTGGATATTCCAAAAGAGTGGAATAAGTAATTTCAATCCAGGGAAGGATTTAGGAGACCTGTAGGAAGTCTGTAAACACTTCAGCATGTTCTTCTAAGTTCTTCCCTGATGCTCAAGTAATGTCCAGGTGTGTGTATTTTCACTAACACAAGTAACAATATGGGGCCTCTTTTTAATGAGCAATATGGTGAGATGTTAGAGATACCCAATGAGGGAGCAGATAGTGTTGAAGGCCACAAGATGGGTGCCATTAATCTGGAGGGTACTGAGCTGTTCCAAGTAGCCCAAGTATGACAACATGATGAACTGGCTACGTTGCTTCTTCCTCCTACCCTATGCTGGACAAAGATGA
The DNA here is from genome assembly GCF_963264785.1 of Psittacula echo. Classification (NCBI taxonomy): domain Eukaryota; kingdom Metazoa; phylum Chordata; class Aves; order Psittaciformes; family Psittacidae; genus Psittacula; species Psittacula echo. The sequence goes on from NC_137736.1 coordinate 2,601,224, forward strand.
TACCAGTGCTACCCACTGGCCTAAGCTAACCCAATGACTTCATCTTGGTTCTCTTGAGGACTGAGCTCAACCTTCTCCAAACTGTGCAGTACTCCAAGCACTTGGTATGCTGAGATGGGTGGAAATATTCAACCCTCATTTTCTTCTTAAAGTCAAAATTAGGGGGAGAAAAAGGTTTTATTTTTAATAACATTCTTTCACACCTAAATGTATATGCAAACACAACCGCTTTCCAGAGGAAAAGGAAAGTTTTCTTGGGAAAATTGCTTAGATTTGGAACGCCTGAACGTGCGAAGACCCCCATGACTCAGCATCAGGGTACTCACCTAGGATGTGATAAGCCCCAGTGCCTGGCCACAATTTATTCCCCACATCCTAGGTGAGTAACCCAGCCACCAAACTGCTAAGTCTTCTGCTGTAGCTTCCATCTCCCAGTAGCAACCTTTTAAATACCCTGTTTTCCTTCTGCATTGGATAGAGAAGCTTTCTGATACCATGTGCGCTCCCACTTACCTCTGTTGATGAGATGTCCAATGATCATTAAGAGGTCATATGAACAAACTGGCTGCTAAGCTGTATGGTTTTAAGAAAATCCTTACAGGACTGTACTGAAAGAATATTATTACCATTTACAGTCTAGAGACATTTAAGGCACTGCAGGAGGTCAGCAGAAGACAGAGCAGGACATAAAGGAGAAAAGAAACTCCTCTCCCCTACTAAAATCATATATCTAAACAAAGCAGGAATAACGTTGGAATAGCTTGGTGGGAAAAAGTGCCAAGGCAGTTCAAACATTTTGCACTTTCTCAGATCACTTAGCCCTACTTGGCTAACACTTCCACAAGGTGTTAACCAGATAAGAGGGTAAGCATTCTTAGGCTCTGAAATGAGAAATGTTCCACAACAAATTTCTTTCACCTTCTTCCATATGACTCCACAGCTTGCTAGTCAGACCTTATACAATCCTACAATGCATATAGCCCGTTATTGGCTCTAGTTTGGGCCACAGACTGTTTGATATCAGGAGATAATAGGGGCAGGATTGCCAACTTCGTCTTTTGAGAAATACCTGGTAAAGGAACTATTGAAGTCTGCATGCTAAAAATCATACAAGACAGCTTTTCAACAGTGATTAGAATTATGAGAAAGAGGTAAATTGTTAGTGCTATAAACACAAAGCTAGAATGCCCCCTCTCATTTTCTCAAGCCCTTATCTCCTTAGATAGGGACCCTTGAAAAGTCATATATGACAGAAAGCGAGTGTAACTGAAAACATGGCAAAGTGATGGGATATTTGAAAAAGATGCTGCAACGTATAAATAACAATTTATGGGCATGTTCAATCATTCATATTCTTCTGCTGCTGTTGCTTCTGAAATCTTCCTCTGCACTAAAGGGGGAATGGCTTTAAGATGAAAAAGGGTAGATTTAGATTAGATATAAGGAAGAAATTCTTTACTAAGAGGGTGATGAGACACTGGAATAGGTTGCCTAGAGAACTTGTGGATGCTAATCCCTGGCAGTGTTCAAGGCCAGGTTGGATGTGGCTTTGAGCAACCTGGTCTAGCGGAAGGCGCCCTTGCCTGTGGCAGTGGGGATGGAATTGGATGATCTTTAAGGTACCTTTCAAAACCAGTCTGGGATTCTATGAAAAGCAGGAGCTCCCCCCAGAATTAAAATATACAAGCCCCTTTTGCTTGGCATGCAGCTGTGGTAGTAGCAATGCTTGTGTTTCAGCTAATGGAATATGCTTTCATTATCCAATCTCTCCAAAAAATTAAATACTCAAAATCATAGACAGATTAGCAAACTAGTGAGAAGCCAGCCAGATGAATTTCAGCTTTTTCATTTCTGTAGATTAGGATGGTATATGGTAGAACCATCTGTAAATTCACTTGGGTTGCAGTATGGAAAGAATCAGAATTCATTAAAGGATATTTTAAACCACTAATGTCATCCTCTGTTGTTCTATAAAATGATATTTTACAGAGGCTTTTAAACTAGCACTATGATGAAGCAGACTGCTATCATATCAGGATCTGTAATTTGAACAAGGATATTTTACTTGATTTTGAGTTTAATTCTATTTCATTCCTCTGTAACAGCACGGATGAAAACTTGAATTAGTCTATTCTGATTATAAAAGATCTGTTCATTATGGTGCATATCTGTATGTGTGTTCATACACACATATAAATGAATGATAAATATATATATGTGAATGTTCAATTGCATCTGTGCATAGATATCTTTGCTCTTTTGCCTTAAATTCTGGTGGAGTGCAAACTGAAGGAGTTGGTAAGTCAAGGCATTGCACAACTACATACATTTTACTTTCTGTTGCTAGGACACCACCATCACAGCTGGAACCTGTTCCTATTCATGCTGATGGACCTTCCACTTACAGGTCTGTGTGATGCATGGCCAATCCCAGAGAGCTCACCTTCGTGCTGTCAGCCTGGGCTCTGGACTTGCCTGCTCAACCCATATGTAAGTGGCCTGTTGGACTGTGGCAAATGTTATGCAATGGGTGTTGTTTTGCTTGTCTCTGAAAGAAACTACAAAAATAAAGTCATTCTAAGAGGAAATATTTTATGACTCTGGATGCTTCAGAGACCACAGTGCTTCTTTATACCTTGAAAAAGTGGTAATTGTGCTCTCCAGACAGTACACAGTAGCATAGTAATGGGAGTATTCAGACAGTATTAGGTATTTCTAAAGCTTTTGGACAATATAAAGAAAACCCCAAAACCTCAAAACTAAAATCAGCCACTGAAAGATAACTTCCAGCAACTTTCTGTAAACATCTTGTAACCAATACAAAACCCACCACTAACACAACCCCTTCACAGTGCGCATCAGAGTTCAGTGAGTATAACATGGTATAACTTGGGTGGGTTATGCCTTAATTCAGTTTACAGTTTGACCTAATCCGTGAAGTACATGGCACATGGCAACTGTCAAATTTCACAGCACTGGGCTTTCTGTAAAACGAGCTATGTACTAGCGCTGTATAGCACTGGTGCTCCTTACTGGGAGCAAGACTAGAATTTTTGGCCTTAATTGAATCTGTAGTGTCCATTCAGACCTTCTGTATTAACACTAAACTATCTTAAGCAATATGACTAGTTGGTTGAGGCTTCCTTTTACTGTCTGGACCACATCTGGATTTGTGAAGCAATGCTTGACATTATGAGCTAGAGGTTTACTGTATAAAGTCAGGCTACACAAATACAACTGCCATGAAACCATTATGTCTGGACCTATTTTCTAAGAAAATCATGGCTGCCAAACTGAATTGTTTGTTGTTGTGACATAACGATTTGTACTGCAGTCACTCATTTCACTAGGGACTGAATTTGGTAAGATTCAGAAATGAACACCTTCAGATGGAATAGTTGCAAGATTAAGTTTTATAGAAGTGTATATAAATTACTTCCATCAGTCTGCAAAGATGCCTCTCTCATTCTAACACCAAGCAGCTGAGACAATACAGCACATACTTTAGTTCATGTATTTGTTTCTTGTCTCAGTGTGGTGGGTCTCCTTATGCTGATATGTGCAGTGCCTAAACAGTTATGATCACTGCTGTATAGGAATTGTCTATAAACTCTACACCTTGTACGTGCATTTAAAGAAGAGTTGCTAAGGTTCAAGACACAGCACTGGTTGCGACTGTTTCTGTTTACATAAATACCAAGACCCTAATTCCCAGAGTTTTCTGCTTCAGTAACCGTTCCTGCTCCAAATGAAAGCCTGACATCTATTATCCAAATGCCCATCCTCCTTCCACTCAACAAAATTCTGTGCTGCAGACGGTGCAAGTGGCCTGGCATATGCAAAATCCAGTATATTTGTCTTTGAAAGACTGCCAAAGGCAGTGGAGAGCTCATGCATAAGGCAGACCAGCAGAGCTCTCTGGAGAAGTTTGCCCATTTATAGCATGTCTGACCTCAGACAGGGGTATCAGCTCTCCATGCCTACAGGAGCTGTGCATCTTTGTACCTCATTGCGTGAACAACTTTGAGAGTCAAGGCCAGGAAGACTGACTGAAAACAAGTTTCCAGATGGAGATTCAGGAACATAGCCTGGTACAAGTGTCAGTCTGTTGCAGGAGCCTTCATTTTCTCAAATGGCTTGGGTAAAATCTTTCTGAATAAGAAAATGTTCAGAAATCGCTGTCAAGTTAACATCACAGTTACCATTTTATTTTCGTCAGTAACTTGCTCCTTCAAGCATTCAGATCCTTAAAGTACAAAAAACAACCAATTTTTTGTGAGGTGCTGTGGTTACACAGTGCTTGGCCACATGAAGCCTGAGGGAACTTGTCTACTGCTGATCACCTTCAGGAAGAAACAGGAGTTAAATCAAAAGAATGAGGTACTCCTGAGAACCACCACCTTCCCCATATCTCATTGCAAGGATCTACTTTTCTTCCAATTCATATGTCTTCCTGAATGCAGACAGAGCTGAATCATGCTTCCCAGCTCCTAAGACCTGCTAAAACCCATTATCTTTTAAGAAACATGGGGGATTAATCCAATTACAACTTCCTCCCTTTTGATATATCTCCCCCAGCACCAGCTTTGCAGGCAGAAATCGGCAGACCAGTACTGCGGGCTAGAACTTTGTACTTGGCTTCAGGGGCCAAGCCTCAGCCACTCTTTGCTGAATATCTCATGATATTTAGGAATAGTCAGGACAGAACAAACGCTGATAACACAGTAGAAAGAGAAAGTATATAGCAAAATCTTAATAAGATGCTTCCTTTTCACATACAAGTGTGCATAGAGCTCATGTTCACTTTTCAGCAATGCGAAAAAGCAACTTAGAATAAAATAATGCAACGGTTACAACCATACAATTCACCCATTTGTGTAAAAGTACTGAAGAGAGAAAAAAAACAAGTGGGGACAAAACTGAAGTCTTTAGGGGGATGAGATAAGAAAATAATAGGAAAGAGAACAGAACAATAAGCATGTACTTGGGAAAAATGATACAGAGGAAACAAATGGAGACAAAGAAGAAAATAGACGTAGTGAAAATACGGTCAGCAAATACTTTCCTTTTTGTAGTTTTGTAGAGAAGCCAGTGTTCTGAACTAAGAATTCTTTAAGATGAAACATGCATTTGATTTTAAGACATAAGTTGGTTACAAAATATGTATGTTGGCTAACCTATGGAGCCTTCATAGTTGCTGTCATCAATAGTTATTGTCAAGCTCAGGAAAAAGTCAGAAGAACGAGAAAAAGGGTGTATTAATGTTCCTGAGACTACTTTTTCCTCATTTTGTAATACTGGGAAGCTCAGTTCAAGCCCATATGTCAACATTTCTGTAAGACTGACACCAAAATAAACCTTCACAATATGGTTGTGAAAAGTTTCCCACTACCAAAACGTAAATATACCTTAAAAACAATGTTCCCCCTACCACATAGGTACTGAAGATTAGTCTACAGAAATCTTTTGAGCATCATTATTCCGAGGAGCATAGTGACACAAAGCAGGTGTTTGCTCTCTAGAAAGCAGTGGATTTGCCGTAATAAGTGACCATGTACCTGTTACAAAGTTTTTATGGCTTTATAATAGCAGGAAGAACTCCTCCTTTTTAATCAAATTTAAAACGTAAAAGCTTTTGGCAATTCTGGTTCGACAGCATAATCCTCATTTTCTGTTCAGTTAAACTGCCACATTCATCAAAGTTCAGTGGTTACGCTTCAGACTTATATTCCTGGTTAGCAGAAGCAATAGGTTCTCCAATTAAAAAATGTATATTTGAAGAGAGGGAATGAAAGAATAGCCACCGTACGGCCAACATTGCCATGCATTTAACAGTTATGGTACTTAGCATAAACAACATTGTTGACTGATAACAAATAGGCTCCATTTTAATTAATATAACAGATTAAACCACTCGTCTGTCAAATTAAACTTGGGAAAATGAGCCCATCAGCCCCTTATAAAATACAGACTGTGAAGATTAAAGTCCATTCTCCAGATTGCCCCAAAATAACCACTAAAACCTTCTACCTATGCTTGAATTAACAAGCCGCTATATATGATCCACAAATTCGACATATTATGAGTTAAGCATGTAATGATGGGGAAGGGGAAAGAGACAGAAACGGAGACAAAATGAGGAACACTCTCTTAATAAAAAAATACAAGGTGAATTCCCCTGGGCTTCTTTTATTAACGGGAAAACAAGAATCAATCCTACCACTTTCTGGCAGAACTGTTTCCTGGAGGAATCCATACTGTGCTGTCTCCAAATTCGCACCTGGTCTGGCACCTTAAGCTAACACTTTCAAGCTGAACAGCAAAAATGCCTACATATCTAGTACAAACTCCATCCTGAGCTGCATATGTGCTACATTTCTTCTGTAAGCCTGCACCTGGTGGTAGCTAGGCTGGTATGGTTCAAAAGGCAAATCTCAAAGACCTGACTTCAAATGGACCAAGGCTTTGTTACTTGCAAAGGTAGCAATTTAGTTTCCTGAAGGTCTAAGCAAAAAGGCAGCTGGTCAGGAAAATGCATTCTTCAAACTTAGAAAACCAACACAACTTCTCCCTAGTAGAGAATAAAATGAGGAAAATACCTATCAGGAAATTATTAAAAGGCAGATATACTACACTTTACAGGTTGTGAATAGCTATTTGAAGAGTATTTAAAGGAAATATTCTTATATTTTGAGAAAAGCTTGGGTAAAGAACTGTCATGAAAGAAATATTTCAAACAGACATGTTGAGAAGAAAAATAAAGATAAATAATTCCCTGGAAAACTCTGGATGAAAGGAAAGTGGTCTTAAAAATAAAGTCCCTTTCCAACACACATCAAAAAGAAAAGACAACTAGGAAAGACATTAGCTGTAAACATCACCTAGCAGGGAGCCAGTGGTTCACAAAGATCCATCTTTCTACGGGCAGAAGATAAGAAACAAGCCGAGAAACTCAAGCATAGTAACTTCTAGATTAGAGAAACATTTATTTATATATGTGCTCTGAAGCAAAAAAAAGGGGATGAAATAGCAAATGAAGACAAAGCACCACAACACAGATATTTCTGAATATATAAAGCCCACAACATCTGCTTTTCATAATGAATTTCAGATTAATTTAGTGAGAATATTAAAGCTTTACCACAGAAATTGATAGACATTTTATGATACAGCACAAAGAAACACAACTTGTTCTGGTCACATCATCATGGGTTTTTTTCGGACTTGCTAAGCAGTCAAACCAGCATGTTTTAACAACTTTGGATACTTAAACACTTTCATGTGGGGAATCGTAGTGTAGACTAAGATGACAAACATTAGAGTGGGCTGGAGGGGAGAAGTTAAGTGAATAGAGAACTCGGAGCTGGCAAAGGTGAGTAACAGTGTGCCCATAAGACTAGGTTTTTGTAACAACTATTTTGTACATGGATGACCAGCAAAGGAAAGAGTAATTTGGGGAAGTTTTCTGATGAATCACATTCTTTTTTCGTGTTTAACACAAGATGAAAGAACCTCTCCCTTTTCATTAACACCCTGCAAAATGCCACCATGCTGTCAAGATCCTCTCCTTAGCACTAAGACTTATGAGGCTTTCAGACTGAGGAAGAGTATGAGCATGATGGACAAATATAAAAGCATCCTTTTTTAAAGTAGGGTATTTTGGGGGATGCTCTTAAATGGTATTCAGGTGGAGACTGAAGAAAAGAAACAGTTCCAAAAAGTTGCTGGAATTAACACAGAAATTTTCCTGTTTCCTTGTGCACAACATTCAGGGAAAATAAACTTCCTCCCACTACACTACTGAGCAAGGTGGTACATACTGGGTTTCTCATACTGTGAACATTAGACAACAGATAGCCAGCAGCCAAACTGATTGTGCTGTGTTTTGAAAAGATTCTATGCTACCATCAGAAAAATCGCATTTTAAGGAAGACAACCACAAAGGTACTCATAAAAGAGTGAACAGAAGAAAACAGCATGCCAAAAATAGGTTTAAGCCCTGAAATTATTTATCCTAAGAATGAGAAAAGTAGGTAGGTTTCCTTTGTGACGCATTACAGAGCCAGTCTTCTCTTTTTCTATCTTCCAGAAGCACAAGAACAACACCATGAAAAGAACAGTGGAATGTAAAACCAGGAAAGGAGAACATTGCTTCCAGCTACTCCCTCTCATAATCTGTGAAATTTATAGCCTGAGAAGGCAGCACTGAAATTAAATGTCCCTTCTTTAAACTGAACTCCGGGTTCCAGGATCCACGTAACAACATTGTGCTTCTTCAAATTAAAACACGGGCAATCAAAAATCATGCACAAAGATGTCACATTAGCAAAAGTTTTAGGATTTTTTTTATTCCTTGAGTTATAAGGATTAGGTTTTGGTAAAACAACACTAATCACGAGGGGAAGTTTCTTCTTTTTTTTCCTGGCAAACCCTTAAATTCCTTTCTTGATATTCACATAATTTAGAACATTAAAAAAACCCAACACAAAACCAAAAACCAAAATCAACCCCCTCCAAAAAAAACACCAATCAAACAAAAAAAACCCAAAAACCCCAAAAAACACCCAAGAAAGATAAAATTTAGAGATATTGAATCAATGCATTTCACGACTGAAATCTACCATGCGTATACTTCCATGACATAGCAACACCATACGAGAGTAGAACAACCACTTTTGTCAGGGCCCTGACAAGCTTCATTTGCTAAAGCAGCCAAAACTGTTGAATCCAGAAAGCTTTGAAATAAGAAATTAATTTGGTCTAAAGGCAAAAAGAGGAAGCAATGTATTAGCTCTACACAGCCTATTAGTGCTAATCTTTAACTGAATTTTCAGTCGTGATGTTAAAATTACAATCAGAAGTCTATTGATATCACAGCTGTAAAACATGATTCAGGAAATCAGAAAATTTCATTTACTTTCAAGCACTGTTTGTATATCCCTAATGAGTATAAACAGTATTTCTAATGCCTTTTTTCTTAAGTATGCAATGGAATGCAGGGGAAATGTGTGACTGGGGCAAGTTTTAATGAAATAGCTTAATGATAAAACCAAGCTATGCTCTCACCTTAGGCTGAAAGCAAGAGAGATCGTACGCTACCAAGGCATGGAAAAGAAGAAAGTTTGACTAAAGAAAGAACACAGAAATAAAAGCGGCAAGATGAAGCTTTCGTAACAGTCTTCAAGCAAGATCAAAGATTCAGAAAAAGGCAGCAGTGTGACAAAATAAAACACCTGAGAGGAAAAACAGAGAGGAGGCAATGGCAGCTCAGGAAAACTGGATGGTTTCCTCTCAAGATGCTGCAGTTTTACTTTTCCACATCTGACTGCACCTGTCTGGTGGGAAAACACCAGAGACAGTGAACATAAAATTTCCACCCAACAAATCTATTATGCCTAAGTAATTAAGGAAAATGCAATGTTAAACAACATGAAACACATGGAAAAGAAGTTTCAACCTATAGTTCTAATTTTTCTTTCTCTTCTGTTTGTACAAAGTCTGCTTGTAGTTATATTCTCTAGCAGGGGAAAAGTTACTTGCCAAATTATTTTTACCTAATTTTTTAGCCTTGTGTAATATAAACCACACAAATAAATCATTTTGACATTCATTTGTGTCCAGCCTCTTCATTCGGAGGCTCGGTTGCATTGCTCTGCTGTTTTGGTATGCCAAGTAACAGCTCAGTTCTGAAGGTGGTCACCACACTTCTCTTTCAAAAACAACTGATGCCATCAGTCATGTGAACTGAAACAACGAAGCTGACCTCAGGTCAGCGCTGTTTCTTACTTGTTCCTAAATCCTGTGAGAGAGGAAGCCTTTGAAAGCTGAAGAAGAGGTCTAAGCAACTCTCTGTTTCCAACTTCACAGAGCCAAAGCAGCTATTCAACTATTTCTGCACTTCCAAATACCAGATTATTGCATCTCCAACTGTTTCCTAGTGTTTTCTAACAGCAGCCTTTGCACATTCACATACTCACACCACTACTTTTCAACAAAGCCTCCCGCGCTCTGACACCTTACACACAGAAACTATTTGCCACTCAGGAGAAATATGCGGCTTTAGTACGACAGCTAGCAGGTATCATCTCCCCATACTACACTTACTACTCTTTGCTTTGACAGCTTCCCAGGAAAACAGCTAACTGGCTTGCTAGACTCCTTTGCTGACCTCCATTTCATGAATTTTTACTGTACATTTTGTTCCACATTGCAAATTAATAGCAAGAAAGCTGAAGCATTACCGCTCACTGCATCTTTCATTTCCAAAGCTGAAGAACATTCCTACAGAACAGAGTTGAGGCCTGATTCAGCACCTTTCATCTAAGAAATACACAGTCCCATCACCTCCCATTTCACAGAAGCAAAAAAATAAAGCACCAAACTTGATCTGTCTGCTTATTTATGCAAGTAAATAAATACTTCCAGAAATTAACAGCAAAACATAGTGCATTTGGAGGAAAAGAGAGAATACATTGGAAATATACTACTAATGAAAAAGAAGGATAATAGGACTAGAAAGATTTACTGCAGTCTGAATACTGAATAGTATATATGACCTTAAAAGGAGTTTACAGTTATCAATTCGCATGACTCAAGTGTTTCAATCTTCTTCACAATACAATCATCCGAGATCTACAGCCAATGTGACAAGTACTTTTGCAGGTGTTGACACACCAACTGCCATACCCTATGCCACTTTTATTCATTTCTCCTTTAAACACATCTTTTGAAGTACATGCTCCCTTCAGTGAAAGAACAAAGCAATGCTCCCTTCAGACAGAGCAGAATCAGCTACCCTTGAGATACTCAAAGCAACTGAGGTCCTTGGTGTCCACAAGGGTGCTCTTAGGGTAATGGGTTCTTCTAGGAAATATGGTCATTTTTAACAGCACCACAAATGTTTTGCAAGCTCCTGCTGGCTTTTATGCAGGCAGATTGTACAGTTTTAATTATAGTGGTTTTACTGTGGTTCTTCAAAAGAGAACGCCCTTCCCCACCATCCAGCATGTTTGTCTATCCGTGCTTAAACTACTTCATTTTCAACTTGCTGTGGCCTTTGTTGTTACAGGACTGCTGAACTGATGGCACAAGAAATTAAATGATTGGGAAACTAAAAACCTGTTCATTTAGTTTTTACCTTTGTAGCTTACTTGACCTGTTTTGCATATGAAGAAATCATATAGTTTCACACCAGACAGTACAGATCAAAAGGGGAGAAAAAGAGTTTCAGGATCATCAGCTATGCCTAAGGTTTCCAGTCACTGGCCCTGAAGACTCTACAACTGAATGCGTGCACCTCAAAATGTTAGTGATTATCAGAATTTACAAGCTTGCACCTCTATTGTTTTCTCTGCAGACATTTGAATTTGATTGATTTAACTGTGCAGACCTCCCAGCTGTGACAACTGCCTGTTCCACTGCCACCTCTCTAATAACAGTCGTATATTTAGCTGCATCCCCTAACCACCTACTGGTTGTACATTGCTTATAACTGATTTGGCCTGGATTTAGACATCAAAGATTCTGTGTCCTAATAACACTCCTTCAAGCCACCTACCTCCTTTGCCTTTTAAGTTGTTTACTAACCAAGATAAATGAGCTTGCCCAGACAGGACAATGACAATAGCTGGCAGATACATTGCTCACACAGCTGACCCTATTCAATTTTAAACCAAAATAAATCCATGCTGTTTTGTTTTATGTATGTCTTATTAAATTACTGATATATAACTTGTCTGCTGCAGATTGCAGGGCACCACTAATGCACCGAGCTGCAGACGCTACGTAGCCTTAAAACTCCAAACCAAACCAAAACAGGTTTACATTGAAATTAACATGAAAAAGAGACGGGTTCAAATGGAATGAGAGATAAGGGGAAAGGAAAAAAGGCTTAATTGTCTTCTGGACCCAAGTATTGAAGGCTAGTGACTGAGAAAGACAGGTATAACACATCAAAGCTATTCATTCAAAAGGTGGAGTTACAATGCTTCAGAAATTGCTGTATCCAAAAAGTCTCTGTTGAACCTCCATAACTAGAAGCACTCATAAACATCCTGCAGAAGCTCTGTAGTTATCACTGATTTGACAAAGTCCCATAAGAACTACTGGTTCTAGGGTATACATATTCAGCTAGAAATAGGAGCTTAAGAAACACTGGGTCTTAAGGGCTCTTCTGCTGCTTTTTATGAAATACACAACCTGCTGGTATTAAGGCTCACAAAACAAGACCTTGCTTAATTATAACAACCATTACTCTAATCCAATTCAAAGGGAGCTCACAAACCCCCTACCCAACAAACAAACAAAATCAAAAAAGCTAAAAACAACTCTAAATCTATCTGGGATTTCATTTCCAGGTGAGGTGGATATTTGGTCCACCCCTTGTCACCATACAACTTGTGCTGTCCTTTACAGGAGTGCTAAATAGAAAAGGTCAGAATGGACACAATCAGGGAAGATCTATATAATCCATGAAAAATATCAGCATCCAGGGCAGCCAATGGCACAAAACAGGGGCTTTGTTGCATTCTTCTGGCTTTGTTGCATTCTTCAGGCTTTTTTTGATACATTTCCAACAGAATCAGTGAACGCTGTTATTCATTGCATTGTAAGAGAATGTTGTGTAACAAGGCAGTTAGAGAGACTGAGAAATAAAACCACCCATTGCTTCATCTGTCAAGTAATTATCCTAGCCTCCCTTTTAGACCAGCTAAGAAACATCAGCCATTACATTCGTACGGCTGCAATAACTCAGTGATTGCCTAGTATCTCCTTAACAGGAGACAGAATGGCATCCAGGCAGCAAAAGAATATGTGAAAAAATAAAACACATTACTTTGCAATGATTTAAAAGATTATGTTCTACATGTATTTGGCCAGGTCAGCAAGCAGACAAGCTCAGTGAAAAGGAGGAACACGATTCCATCCCTCCATATAACCAAAGGGATATTTCACTCTTTGGTCTGCAGATGCTGGTTTGCCAGAGGGTTTTTGTTTGGTTCGGTTTGTTTGGTGTTTTTTCTGTTCCTTTTCATAAAGTAACACACTAGGCTCTGCTCCAGACTTCCCATACTCCCCAGATTTGTTCCTTCTCCTGGGACTTTATTGTGTACATGGATACTCTGATGCATAAAATCATCTCCATTGTTCCTCACATTCTGTTAGCAAGAATACAGTTCATTTATAAACAACTAGCATATTGGATGGATAAAATACTAGTCAGAAAATACTTCAACATGGCCTGCAGCGTTAATCGTATCCAGTGATTATCCCCATCCCACTCCCTACCAGTCTGAGGGTCACTTCTTAAAACAGCACTTGGAGCAATGTAGGTATAACATAACAGCAGAATTTTACGTGTTAGATGAGGCAGGAAAGTTCCAAGCCTCCCTTCAGTTTCTCCATGTTCTAATAGCAAAACCCTGAGTAATTGCCTTAATTCCAGTTTCCCCTCATCTTTTTTTGCATAGACCTCACAAATACATTGCAAAAGCTATGTAGAGAGGTCTCAGATGCTTGGGCTGAAGGCAACTATAAAAGTTCAAGTTCCCAGTTTTTATAGGACCAAGAGGAGACAGTTGGATAACTTCAGACTGAAGAAAGACAATGAATTCTGCTGCGTGAGTGATCAGAGAGCTGGGGCTCAAGCACACCCTGGAGCTCTAAGCTAAGATCACAGTTTAAATCAACCTCATGACCTCAATCACAAGATGACACAAAACACGCAAGTCAAAAAGGTGCCTAACGTGTAAGCAGAACCTAACTAAAATCACAGTGACAGGAGTTCAGAATGAACAAAAGGATTGAGATCCAAAATGTGATGTTAAACTGTTTTTTCTAAGCACTTCCACCTGTAATGATCAGATAAATCAAGTGATACATAATTTCACTGAACTGTTTTGTGCTAGATCAGTTAAAATACGGTTTCTTTGGGGTTTTTTTCAAAACTATAAATTATTTCTAAAATGCAGTTGCATGTTTTTAAGCAATAACTAGAATGAATCCCAGACTCTTTGTTTTGCTCACCTCTTACGTCCATTGTTTTAGAAGATGGTCAGTAGCAAGAAGTCACTTTCTTTACCTCCTTTCTGAGGCAACAGTTAATTCCAAGGGACACTATGGTAAATCTAATTAAATACTAGTGCATCTTCTTGTCTTGCAAGATCCTTTCTTCCCTCTGCATTTTCAGTTCTAGCAAGCTGTGTGTTATCACTGCATGCTGCATGTTATCACTTACTATTTCTCTAAGATCTCACTAGCCTTTGTCCTACCAAATGAAATACCACCTGCTGTAACACTTGATTACAAACTCCATTGCTATTTGTAAGTAGACCCATGAGCAGCTCTAGTATTTTGTCATATTTGACTCGAGTTTCTTTATACACTCTCATTGTTTCTGAGATAAGGTTGAACTGTTCATCTCATTCACCTACATCATGCCCAGTAAGAATCACTAACATTAGCACTGCTGTCTTAGCAAGAAAAAGTAACACATGCAGTTTCATTTCAGGTAGTACAGAAGACAGTCCAAGCAGAAACAGCTAACGTAAGCCAGCCACTTTGGTACAGCAACCTGCCCTCACCTTAGTTTTTATACCTGGCTGTATGAACACACACTGAATCAGAATCCTTTACTCTCTGAGTGGTCCAACTTGCTTAGCAGCAGCAGAAGACAATCGCATGGAGTCCACAGAAGACAGACTATGACCAGAAAGCAACAGAGAGAAATCAAGCCTCTAGCTCAAAGAGCTGCTTTATAGCAACTCGCTTTTTAATCAATAACCAACTTTATGTGGCTAAAAAAAAATTCAAAGCAACTTCAGACAAAGCAAACTATATTTTCTTATTTGGTGTCTAAATTATACTCTCTGGCTTTTAGATCCTTATTTAAAAACCCTGTGTTGCTTTGTGGCAGCTTTATGGGGAATTTCAGTGTTCTGTTTTTCCACGAATGCAAACTTGTACACTTCCGAGACCCACTTAATACTTTATGATTTTAGTCCCATTCCCCATAACTTAGCCTCAAATAATAAAGCAAGTAATCTTCACTCATGAAACTTCTGCCTTAAAGAAATTGGCCATAAAAGTTACTCTGAAGAGCTGAGTTTAAGGAAAAATAAAATAGGATAAAGATTGGCTTACTAAAAAGGAATAATATAAGAGAAGAAAACTGAAATAGTTTCTGACAATGCCAAACTGCATTTTATCTTTCTGAAAGGCACTGCCTAATAGAATAGCTTGCTTGATTTATAGGATACATTTGGTATATTCATTTCTTACGTATATTGTATCAGTGGTGTCTTCTGCACACCATAAGCAGTAAGATTGCATTTGCTGGGTGTAGCATAAACAGTATAAATGATACCTTACGTATTCATTCTATTTATTCCCAAGCAAGTGAGACCATTAGTTTAAACACACATTTTTAAACCTAAGTTAACTTTTAAATGCATACAAGGTTTGGTGGGCAGCTTCCAAAATGATGGCTGCTTGTAAAAACGAAGGTTAAGGAGCACCAGAGTTATCTATGTAATCTCCATTCAGTCTGAAAGTCCCTTCAGGTTGGAAATATGTCATCGGCAGAAGTCAGGGTCAATGCTCAGAACAGGATCTCTCCATTCAGCTCTGAGACTACAAAAAAGCAGACAACTTCTGATCAAACAGTTACGTCTTTTTAAATCCTATCTACTCCTATCTGTCCTTTTACCTTTTCTCTCAATAACAAATGTAAACAGAAATTAGGTTTTTAATGGCCTGACATCATATCCCGCAGGTAAGACAACTCATGATCTTGCAACTCCTTTCCTTTCAGTCTCCATTCTCTCTGAACAGGCCGATATGTCTTGCCTGGGAAAACCATCCATTATCACCGTGACAGTTATTGATTTTAATTAAAGCAGCAGAAAGCAGCTGAAAATATTAAGCCCGACTCTTCCACATTCCAGGTATCAAAATAAATGGCACTGAGAATTTACACTGACACAATCGTGAATTTATGCCTATGCCCAAAGCTACAGCCAACCTACAAGAGATGCCAACAGAGCACTTCAACAGCTTTAATTAGTATAGAAAGCTGATTTGATGGTAGGGACAACATGTAATAGTCTTGGCACCAGCAGCTCACCAGGAGACAGGAGTCCCTATTGCAGTGAAAAACTTGATGGGCAGCAGCAGTCACTTAATTTGTTTATATAACCAAGCAAGCTGGGTTTTCCCCTTTGTTCCCCGCCCCATTGCTTATTTCATGCATGCAAAGGGAACAAGTGTTTGGGTTAACATCCAGCTACTTACAATTACAACTTGAAATGTCTGCCAACTGCATAAATCTCACTAGCCATGAAAAGGAAAAAGGCCTTTTCCTAGAATAAGAGACCTACACACACACACAGAGAAAACAGGAGCATGGTCCGCTCCTAAGCAATGCATTCTGTCAAAGATTCACAATATCGTTCACAAGCAATAACTAAATCTTGACATCCCCAAGCTGCACAAAAGCGTTTCAGTCACAGACTCCGAAGAAGTAAACTGATTCTTGTTGTATTTCAGCTAAACTTGCATGACGTGCTTTTGCTGAGTGTTTGTGTTTTTTCTGTCCTGCCAGAAACAGCACCTTGCAATACAGCTTTGCTGCCCTGCAAGGACTGACAAAATGATGTTCTCACAAGGCACAGGGCACACCATTTGGTAAGCATCAGCTAAAAAGGACTGCTGCTTTAGCGATCAAAAAAATCCATTGATCTCTCAACCTTCATCTGATCAATGGAATCTTAAATCTGATCCCACTGTATTTCCGTGTATGCCGACTGATGGACAGAGATAGGCAGTCTATCTTCCTTCTTCTGGAGATTTCAAGTTTCCACAGCTATGTAGATGGATTAGCAGACTTTTTTTCTGTGTATTATATTCTCTCTATGAAAGTCCTGCAGAAACATAACATGGTTGCCTTTTCCCAATGGTCGCCATGTGTAAAGTGCTTCGATATTAACTGGCAATTTTACTTAACAAGGCAATCTTTCCTCCTTTATCTCCAAAACCAAAATGATATAAAATCCATAACGGCTTTGCTCCATTTGTAAACCCGTCTGGTTTTTGGTATGCGCTGTTGTAGTACTGATGCATCTGGGGATAAACACACTGCAAATAAACATGTTTAATAGGCAGCAACAAAGTTTTGGAATTTAAAAAGTTATAATGCATTGCAAGGTGAAATCCCACTGCGTTGCTGTAACAGATATCCTCATCTTGCAGGCTGCAATTTGTTGTTATCTGAATGTTTGTTCCTTTCTGTACAATACCATTTGAACAGGTACCTCACTTCAATAAATGAAAGATGCAAAAGAATAGAAGAGCCATTTGGAAGACTGACATTTATCCTTCTCCCTTCCCAAACATCTGCAGATTTGGCTGCGTCCTTGATAGCTCTTCCTCTGATTATCTGCCTGCATCTTATGGACACAGAGATTTCAGGAGGCCTGATGGGACTGCAGCTCCTTTTGGAGCAATATTGCTAAACAAACCTTTACTGTCCCGGCTGGCTGAGTGACAGACATTGAGCACAGGTATGTCTCTCTGACCAGGGTCATAAAGGAGAAACAGCTGCTTCTGATGCAGTTCTGAAGTCAAATAAAAGCAATACCATGCTAGTCAGGGGGATCAACTGAACCAGTGACTCTTGTCCCTAGACAACAGTGTTAAGTAGGAAATTCACCACACACAACAGCTTTCTGTGCCACCTAGAGAGGGACTTGGCAGAAAAGTGGTGAGAAATTAACAGCTGCCACTTAGATACTCAATTTGAATGAAGAAAAATTAAACTGTTTCCACTCATTTTGAGCTTTGACAAGGGAAACGGGATGTCACTGTTTCCAGCATGCACTGTCTGGGGCAGACTGCAGCATAAACATCCATCAATCGTGAAACCAATTGCTGTTGTGATGTCCATCACAGCATGACATTTTCTCTGTATGAATATTCATGAATCAGACCATTACACATTGCAGATAAGTTCAAGGAGGCTTTCCTTTTCATGAAATGCAGGCCAAAGCTACTATGTGAACAGAAGAAAAAGAGTATTTCGTAAAACTTGTGCAGCTGAGAGATGACTATACCAAAAAGTGGATAAAATGAGGAGTGTTGAATTTCATGCTACCAAAGGTTGTAATGACAAAAATCAATGTTCTTCCCAAAGACATGAATCTTTCCAGGTTTTCAAGAGCTCCATCTCTCACTCTCAGCTGACAGAACACAGTCACCTTGGGGTTATATTGAACAGAAGCAGCTATCGATTAGGAAAGTGTTTGCAGATTAGGAGCCTTGCAAAAGAGTTACTCGGCAATCTCTCTTAATTGCATATGTTCAGCACTTGAAACTTAATTTCTATCTCAACTTGAGAGTCAATACTGTGGAAGCAGCTAGAAAATGGGTCTGGCCCAATAAAACTGCAGTTCTGTTCATATTTGCCTGGACCAGTCTTGTCAAATGCAGAATGTGTCCGCCTGTATTTCAGGTCAGATAACCTCATGCTCTGTGAAAAGACTGTAATGGTGTCCATTCAGCACTGTACCAGGGTGTCATGGACTATACCAAAATTACAGAATCACAGCTTACGTATAAAAGCATCTCTGGTGATTACCTGGTCCAAACCCCTCAGCTCAAGCATGGTCGACTACAGCAGGTTGTTCAGCTACTTTTCAGTTATCCTCCACGTCCATTTAACTAATGTATACTTCAACAGCTTGTCTACTATTGGCAGCTTTTAGAGACCAGGGACTCCGGAAAAAATCAGGTTCTATTAAATTATGTTACTAATCCTAACAGCCTATTACATGAAGAGATAGGCATTGGCTGTGCCTACAAATAACACAACTGGATATTGTAATTTTGTCAATCCTTCTCCTCTGTGCTGTAGGAGATGACATGAAACACTGAAAAAGGATCAAGAGCCATTACACAATTGAAAGAAACTCATTGTGCTTCTCCCCTCAAAGGCTAATATATTAATGTGACTAAGGGAAAAATACTGAGCTTATTTTCTGACAAACAACATGACCTTTAATAGGAAAAGAAAAAAGCCTCTTTTCCCTTCTGCTATACAAACCAGAGGGCTCCTGTTTGAAAATACAGCAAATCTGAGCCTTAAGCTAACATCTGGAGCCTTGCACATCTGTACATTAAACAACTCAGAGGCGGGACATTTTCATTAAATAACTTTCAATACATACATTTATGCAATGTTAAATAGAAAAAAGTAAAATTTTCAGTTTTAGTGAAGATATGGTGGAGACACTGAACTCAAACATATGTTTTAGTTTGGGTTCATCCATTACTGATTTCCAAGGTTTGTCAACTTTCGATTGTTAGAAACGTGGCACCTATTTAATCTTTATAAAGGCCTGACCACCTCATGACAATTCTGCTAACAGAAAACAATTATAACTCTACTGCACCTTCTTAAGAGCAAGAGTAAGAGAAAGAGATTTCCCATAAGCACAAAATAGGGACACAACCTCCTAGAACTCAGGTCTGAAACTTGGGCTTACAGATAAAGAGAGGTACATCTTCATATGTTTGAAAGCACCAACTTTTCATCATTGCTAAAGCATATAGTTCTGCAGGAACATAGAAATTAACTGACTGTGTGCTTCTCTCATTTCGTACAGCTGCAGTTTATTTTAGTGCTTTGCTTATCCAAGTCCAATTGCACAGCTAAAGTTACCAAAAGAAAGTACCAGTACCAAGCGAAGACGAAGGTCTCCTACAGCTCTTTTATGATGCGTTCATGTGTCCTTTCTTTCCCTTGACACATGTGATCATTTCTTCCGTACCCCCCATCTTCAGCAAGAAAGCCAAACTTTGTGAATGTATCTCCCCTAATTTCCTGCATCCTTTTCCCCTGAGCAAAGGCTTGCTCATGCTATTTTTACTGTGATATGATGTGTGCTAATAACTTTTGGTTTGGTGTCTCAGCAATTGCATTTTCATCATGGAATTATCTTTTCATAGAATCATAGAATAGTTTGGGTTGGAAAAGACCTTAAGATCATCTACTTCCAACCCCCCTGCCATGGGCAGGGACACCTCACACTAAACCAAGTCACCCAAGGCTCTGTCCAATTTGGCCTTGAACACAGCCAAGATTATTAGTCACTGCCAACAATGACCTGTTAATTTTATTGTTAATGGTTAATTAATCAGTTTTCTTCACTTAATTTATACAAAAAATTAAACTCTAAAGGTTATGCTAGATGTTCCTGATCCTAAAGTCCAAGTCTAAAGATGCAGGTATTAAAAAGGTGAGAAGCATGAAAACAGCACAGCTATACTAGGGCAAGCATTAATAATTAGATATTACTTTGGTGAAAGGGCAATGATTCATCTGAAGATGAAGCATTATCTTCGATATCTTTTTGTGCAGTTGGTGGAACATTCCCACTGATTGTGCTTCTAATCTCAAAATAAGTTGGCAGGTTTGCCCTTTTCTAGCTGAAATATAGTGTCTTCTGGGAAACCTTTACCAACACATCCTGAGAATTGTTATGTCCTATTAAAGGTTGTTCACTGATATTTGTAGTACCTTAAATGCACACTGCATTATTACAGGTGAACTCTACATTTGCTTAAAGATTACACTGAATATAAAAGCCAAACAAATATCCACAGGGCTACTTTGCTTAGGAAGCAGACTCATTACTGTCCTAGACTATTGCTGTGTACTGTAGAGTTTCTTCAGGAAGAGCAAAAGGAGCTGGGCTTGAAAACCAGGCAGTTGTTAAAGCCTGCGAGAAATTTCATCAGTTAAGATCTTCTATTTTCTAAGAACAAGACGGTTCCACAGACATTTTAGACAGTGTCGTGGTTTAAGCCCAGAAGGTAATTCAGAACCATGCAGCTGCTCGCTCACTTCCATGCTGCTTCTTCCCCCTGCTCCCAGACGGATGGGGAGGAAAATGGAAAGAATGTAACTCCCACAGATTGAGATAAGAACAGTCCAGTAACTCAGGTATAACACAAACCACTGCTGCTACCACCAATAATAATAATGATAAGGGAAATAACAAGGGAAGCAAATACAACCGCTCACCACCCGCCAACCGATACCCAGCCTGACCCAAGCAGTGATCTAGCCCTTCTGGGTAACTCCCCCAGTTTATATAGTGGGCATGACGTGCTGTGGTATGGAATACCTCTTTGGCTAGTTTGGGTCAGGTGTCCTGTCTCTGCTTCCTCCCGGCTTCCCCTCCTCCCTGGCAGAGAATGAGACTCACAAAGTCCTTGGTCAGAGTAAACATTACTGAGCAGCAACCAAAAACATCGGTGTTATCAGCGCTGTTCCCAGGCCAAGAGTCAAAACCACAGCACTGCACCAGCTACTAAGGAGAAAAATGACTGCTACTGCTGAACTCAGGACAGATAGAAAAGGCAAAAACCAGAAGGACTGACAGCTATGCCAGACTGATACCGAAAATTGTTCTCCATAATCTCAAAGATTATTTGTCTTCCCCACAGATGGCATAGGAAATTCCTGTTCCTGTAGTAATATTTTTTTTCCTTTGGGATTTTTATTTTTTTATTTGTTTTGTGCTTTTTTTGTGTGTGTTTTTGGTTTGCTGTTTATTTTTTAATTTTTTTTTCAAGGTTTTTTGTTTGTTTCGTTTAACTTTTTTAGTTGCTCGCATGAGAAAACACAGGATTTCATTGCTTTCAAGAAGGAGGAAAATGTATGTTAGCCTCATTTAGTGGTTGGGAAAACCTACCTTGCCTTCAATTAAGTAATTAAAGAAAAAAAATCTACTTACTTGCAATAATGAAGAAACTATACCAGAAACTAATGCATTCATTAAATTATCCCTTTAGGGCTGGCAAAACAGTCTACGCTCTATTATGCTCAGACATCTACCCTGGAACATCTGATGTCAAGACAATTTAGCTTTCATGTTTGTAACAGTTTTAAGGTATCCATTTGTGTTTACCACATTAGCAAAGGACTGCAATAATCAGGTTAAAAAGGAAAAAAAAAGAGGTAGCTTCAAGTCCTTTTTAGAATCAGAAGTTAAAGTTCAGTAAAGTAATACCATGAAGTGATTCATTGCAAAGAGTGTTACAGTACTGGTTAGCAGAGAGCACACTGGTAACAATGTTATCAGTTCACGGCTGTTAAAACTCAGAATTAATAAAACCCAACAAAAAAACCACTATAAAAAAAATTAACACAAGGGCCAGTTATGATATTACCCATATCTTCCCCAAAATACACATCGCATTTTCACATGCTGCTTCTAAACCTGTGCACAGGTACCAGGCAGGCAATTACGTGATTTACTTCAAATTATTAAAAAAGCCCATAAAAGCAACTCTGCCGACATCTGTCGTGCATTTCTGAGCTAAAAGACAAGTGCCACTGGAAGGTAATTGCATATAAAGTGCTATAGTATGTAATTATTAAATTGCTTTTATGTTAATAGCTGCATTTAATCAGTGAGGCTGGTCAAAATCGTTTTATCAAACATGTTTCGTCTAACTGGAATCTCAGTAGGCCTATTTTGAAGACAGTGTTTGCATGAAAGGGAAGAAAGTAATTTGACCTTGTATGCTATTGCATATATGGATTTGAAAACAACACCAACCTGTCTCAAGTCAGTCGCATTCAGAATGCTTCATCCTATCTGTTTCTCACTGTGAGACAGCGCATCCTGCTGAAGCACGTATTCTGTGCTCCTGCAGCTCTCCAGTAGCAAAATCCATGTGTTCAGGAATCCAGGAAGCAAAACAGAACAGTGGGGAATTTTCACTCTGTGCTAGTCTTACAGCAAGTGTTATGCACCCCCCTGCAAAATATAAAATCAATTTAGCCCATCTGTTTTCGGAAATTAACAGAATAAGTTGAGTTTGTTTGCAGGTCTCTATTAGTGTGCCCATCACACAAAAAAATACTTTACAATATTTATTGTGAAAGACACAACCTCCATTTGTTACTTTCAAATAGAAACTTATAATATTGACATTCATAAATGAATCTTTAGGGCTAATTTAATGACATAAGGCTGAGTACGCTGTTCACCTCAGCTGAATAAGTTTTCTATTTATACACTACAAGTACTTATTTAACCCCACCATTTCTTCTTATGCCCCTTGCATTGTTAATCTGCCCATACTAAATAAACTTTCACAGGCAGGAAAAATAATCACAGCTATATATTAATAAAAGCAGGTTATCTTCATGTGACATTTCAAGGTCATGTGTTTTACTGAGTGGAATCTCTGTGTGTCCTGAATATTCCCTCAACAACAAAGACATGTAAGAAGTCACTCATGTCTCTGAGAATACAAAATAGTTTCATGTCTAAAACATATTCTACTGACCTCATTAAATTAAGGCTCCCTTTGTTATGAATTGCGCAAATTATACACCTACATGAATGAATTAGAGCTGTTTATCTATTTCAAAAAATAAAATGGCTTGATTTTGAAGGGGAGAGTTTCCTGACAAAATGAAGGAGAAATCTCCAGCCTTTCATCTATTTTTGTCTTGATTACTGGGAAAAAAAAACCCAACAAGGTGGGGAATAAAGTGTGAATAACCAGAGAAATTTGTTCTTCTTACAAGAAATGGCAAAAATAAATTTCAGAACTTAAAAACCCACAAAAAAGAAGGTAGATCTGCAATTTTATGTATGTCAGACAGCTGAAAGTGATGAAAAACTGAGTGATGCTACTTAAAGCCCGTAATCGCATGCACAGTCCATATTGAGCTTTCATGTTCACAGAAGTCACAAGGAATAAAAAGTGGTCCAGGGCAGTAACTGAACAATGAAATATAGGCATTTGTAATCTCAAATGTGAGTCCACAATCCAGTTAAATGCTTCTCACTTTTCCAAAATACATTTTGCAGTTAACAGTATGTACACAGTAATTGAACTTATGAGAGACAGGCCTACAAAGCATGATTATGCATCTCTAAAAGCCTATAAGCTTGTGAACTGAAAATATATTTCAAAGGGTTTTCCAGTCAGTTGGGATTCAGGAACCTGGTTTTGACAGTGTAATAGGAAAACAGAAAGAGAACATGCGCACAAGACATCATGCAAGAGGGCACGAGAGAGCGAGGGTGAGTGAGAAAACATGAGGCAGAGCAGTAAGAAAAACCAAGAAGAGCAAATGGGAAAGAGCATGACTGTGAGAGCATGCATGAGTGTGAGAGTGATAAGAAGAGCAACAGTGAGAGCAAGCGCGAGCAAGCTCACGAGAGCATGCAGAAGAAGGAAAGATAGTCTAAAACGTTCAGTAATGTCAGCTATTAATAACAGATGTAGGAAACTAACTTGTTTCCAGTGAACTGCGTTTTGACCCGTTTATTACAGAAGTCAAACACAAGCTAAAAAAGTTGGTCTGGGAGCACTGAACTTCAGCTGCTAACACCACGTTTAAAAGCAGTATCAATTAGTTGGATGAGAAAGCAATTAGGAAAGAAAGGACTGGTAGAACCCAGGAGGGGCAAGGAGGGGAAGTCTGTGATTGATATAGGCTATGGGTTTCAGTTGCTGGTGATCAGTTTGCATCATTTCTCTGCTTCCTTTGCAGAGCAAAACTTGCAAGCCCATGTTGATTAAATAACACCACAGATTTATATAGACTAAAGCTGTGGTCCTGAAATGTTCCTGCTAATCGTCCATTTTGTATATGAGGCCAAACTCATGCTAGACACTATGGAAGATGAGGAATACATGTGAGAGCCCTGGCACATCAAAGTGGATCAATTGATGAGAAAGGGTATAGTGCTCTTGTCCATCTCCCACTGCCACCCCATAACCGCAGGCGGAAATGGAGTTTTAGGACTGCTCTTGAGCGTAGACAAATAGCTTGGATCAGTGTTTCCTACATGGGAAGGAAAGCACTTTCCAAAAGTGAAAACAAGTTTGGAAAAGGAGTGACTCTAGCAACACAGTTGGAAATTAGCTGAAACTAGCTCTAGTCGTTGTAAGAAGAAATTAAGGTTTTGGCTTCACTATGGTTGAGTTTCTGTACGCTGTTAAATATATTTCTATCTATGAATAGCAGGTTTGTAAGTCTGATACCTTTTGAAGCATATCTGTGACCTACAAATACACCCTTCTGCTATCTATCCCATATGATGCCTGGAATCCCACTATTCTTTGACGGAAGATTGGACTGCTAAGCAGATGCATGTGCTATTTTGCATTGGGCAAGCAAAAATAAGTTCAGGTCATGCTGCCTTTGCATTTGAGTGATCAGGTAAAAAAAAACCCAGGCTTCCTTAAGGATTTACTTCCCAGGATCACACCTAAAGGTTGGGAACTACTTCTATGTACCTCTTTGTTTTTAATTTTAATTGAAAATCTTGCTTTCTAAAAGTAAGAAAATATGTATAATTACCCATCGAAATCACTGACCAAAGATAGCGCTTCCTCACTTCTAGCTATGTTGTATAGTATAACGTTAAAAACACTGAACAGAAGCCTGCTTATCAAACATCCTTCAGCCTTCTTGGAAGCAGTAAAATGCTTCTGCTGAAGGCACAAAATAATTCTGAGAACTAAAAAAGGCTTTTCATAGGATTGATGAAATAGGTAGCTTGTCACTACTTGCTCATTATAAAACAAGCTCAGATCAGTACTAAAAATCATTAACTTCTGGCAGAAGCTCAGTGACATATGGTGGCCTCAGCTCACTTCTTAAAGCATCTAACATTTCTCAGTTGTCAGTCCCAGCAGAAACACTGCAGTTTGAATGCAGGCTGGAGAGCTGCTTTTTACACCCCAACTATTACAGCTCATGGAATTTGGGAGCTAACAGATGAGCTACACCTGTGGCTGTGCTGTCTTCCCTGAGTAGCACACATCAGTTTCAATTAAGTAATGCAGCATCTGGATACCGTGTGGATATATATATACCATGTGGATACCAACTTCAAGACAAAGGGGTTTAAAAACAACCCAAAGCCAAACAAACCCCAAGACATGATACCTCTTTAACAGCCAGAGATACATACTCAGTGAACTTACTGCTCAATCACACCGTTTCTTTCAAATCATGGCTTTCAAGTTTATGTCCCTCTTTTCTGTCTTCAAGAACTGCATAAAATTTGACAGCGTTTTCTTTTAATTATAGCTGTACCTGCAAGAAAGTTGGAATACGCAGCAGTTAGGATTTACCAAATAGTGAAAACACACAACTCCCTTAAAATGTATTTATAAAACCATGCAGGCAACTGGATAAGTTTATACTAAGTCTTTTTCAGTCATAGGGAACAACCATTAAAAATATAGTAGTTTGAACAGAAATCTTGTAGTTTGGTTAATGGCTTGATCCACCCAATGGCAAAGCACAATCCTTTCTTCAGAGCAGTAACACTGTCAGGCGTGTTGCAGCCTGAGTTGGAAGGGGCAAAATATAGAGACAATGGCTTTTGTTAAACCAAGCCAATATACTGGTAGAGAGGAAAGCGTATACCAGAAACGCCGATAAGCTTTTAAGCATGAAAACTCTTCTTCCAGTAAGCACAGAGACAAGTAACCCTTGCGAATCTTCTTTGCAAAAGCCACTATCATATTTTACATTATCTAAGTAGCAGAGGTGACAAAGTAATCCCTGCAAAATTCCCATATACACAAAAAACCCTATGTGCCATCTTTCTCATCAGAACAGACAAATCAAAAACTTTAAGGTGACATATTGTTGTAAGAAAATGTTTTGGCTACCAGCTTCAGCCAGTTTTACATTATGTTTGAACCCTATTAAGTTGTCATGCTCTGTACTGTACCTTGATGCCATCTACATGGCTGCATTTATCCCAAGTAGACATAAAACCTAAACCCAAAAACCTTTGCCTTAGGGTATGTAGTTGCTTTTCCTCAACACCTCTCTAAATAGCTATGTCGCTTTGAGAATCAAAACAGCCAGTGACAGAGAAGTTGCCATAATACTTCACTCATGTTGTTTTTCTTGAACTGAAGTCAAGACGTTTATGAACAGAAATACATGGATTCTTTGCTTTTTTTGCTATGAAGTACTTACTATGAAAAGTGTATTTCACTTCCATTACTGTTCCTTACCACCAGCCTTTTAACCATGGAGTAATCCTCTGCTGCCTACACCATAACAGCTAGCAAGCCTGACATGCACAGCTTTGTTTCTGCGTGTTTTAACACATTGCAACTGAAGATCCTGTACTCAGTCCAAGTAATACAGTGTGAAATCAGGACAACTACTTTTCTATATATTCAGGGCCCATTGCTGACAGGTTAGGACCATGTTATTGTTCACATATCAGGGAAGATATTTAGACGCAATGCACTTCTACCAGTGAAAGCATGTCCTATAGCTTAATATTATAATACAAGTTCATCTTTCCAACCTTAACTAGTCTATGATTCTATGATCTGTATTTCAAATAGAGTTAGATGGATGCGCAAAATAGAAGAAAGACTAGCTGACAAGTTTTAGCCAAGGGCTTTCAGCTTCTGCTTCATGCTGTTGACTGTGATAAATATTGAGCAAAGGAAGTCAGCTGATCTAGAACATCTAGACAAGGTAGAGTGGTAGCTTAATGGCACACTGAAAATACTGGCTTCCAGAGTAGAGCCTGAGACACAATGAGCAGTCTCAAAGGACAACAGATGGATTTTCAAGAACAGAAACAGACCTCAGTGCTGCCTCGCACACTGGAAAGTGAGAAGCAATGCCACATTTAATTAAAAACTAATTGGAGAATCGTGCTGATAACCATAAATACATTGTTGATTTGATAGGACAAAAGGTCATAGATATTTCAGCCTAAGACCGTGACATTAGTTGCAACTGTTCACAGGCATAATTACAGAAACAGAAGTCCACTGTTTTAAAGCCAAAAAACACTTAAAGCCGTACTGTAAAGTAACTTTTAAAAGGGGCAAGCATAGCAGATCACTTAAACCACAAAAAATCCATAAATTACTCTCTTGTACAATGATGGGAATATAATTATACCCTTTGCTATGCTCTTGTAGGAAGCTTATTTGTCTTTTTAATTTATGACAAAGGTCTTCTCATAGACAGAGTATAAGACCTCAAATTAGAAGTCTAAAATTGCCATGTAACTCTAAGACCTCACCCCTGGGAGGCAAAAGAAGAAGAGTTTCTGACTAGTTTTGCTAACCTCCTGGGGAAGCATTTTCAAATATAGATTTCATATTCAAATACAGGTTTCAGAAAACATTATCAAACTGCAAGAAGAGGGCAGTTCTCCAGAGAGGTCTTAATTATGCAAAAGCTCTGAAACCCAAGTCAACCTTTCTGCAGTTTTCCCTTTCTCACATTAAATCCTTCAACAGACAGGTCATCATCTGTTCATTGTTTCTCGGTTGCCCTGCAACAGTATCTCCGTTTTATCTCCCCTTTCTAACATCTTTATTCTTCATTCAAAATCATCTGGTTGTTCCACTAGATTGGGTATTACATTAAAAGTGGCTTTTACTAGTTGCACATCTAAAAAAATACACACAGTTCCACCTCCAATGGCACCCAAAACCGTTGTGCCACTTGAGAAAATACAATTTGCGTAGAAAGAAAGAAGTAGCAGCAGTGAATAACAAACTTTTAGCTATAACAACAAGCTTTGCATTTCTTTTGCACAAGCAGTGCAAAAATAAGGCGAAGTTACTGAAAGTAACAAGGAAGGACACACGCACCACACTTGAGTTTTGATGCTAAAGAGGAGCATTTCAGTCTCCAGCAGCAGCAGTAAATAAGTAAATAAACAAAATTCCTGGTATCCTAGAGCAATGTCTCTCCATCCTTTCCCCAAATCCCCGTGTCATTATGGACAGTTGGGTGCATACAACAGCCTTCAAATGAATAACAGTGTTAAGAACTTCCACTGTGTTTTGAAATGCCACGGACAAGCACACACTCTAAAGCTACAGCTATGGTTGGTGGCATCTCACTCTCTTCAGTGGAGAAAGCCCAAAATATCTGCAAGACCTGTTAGAGTATCACACACCACAACTTAACACTGTCCTCACCAAACTGCTACAGCACATAACTAAATGAGGCAAAGGAGGGGCTGGCTTCTGAGAAAGGAGAGTAATGAAAAAGCTAACTCTTACATTGTCAAAAAGCAATAAAACAAGATCATTTTCCAAATTACTGGGAATTGCAGAATCACAATTGTCATTTAATCCCACACAGCTCCATCTGATGCTTTATTCTAACATTTTTTGAGGGTTGCCAACAGGGATTGACTCAAGATGTTAAAGCTCTTCAATTTTATTTGTTTGCGCTCTGTAATCAGAAAGAAAGGAGCAGCTGAAACTGAGAATTACTATGGAGTTACTAAAAACCTTCACGATAGCAGCGAGTGGTCCCCAAAAATTGCCATCAGGAAAATGAAAGAAAAATATTTAGTTCCTATTCAGCTGCTTGATTTCTTTTACTCATAGGCTCAGGTTTGGTGTCTCTAACCTGCGTCTGCATGCATCAAATCTAGAACCTTATTTGTGAATGAGACCTGACACCCTGATGCAGATATACCCAATTCTCAGATTCATAGTAAAAACTGTCAGTGAGTCATTGGCAGTACTTATTGCAAAAGTCAACTGAGGCAACTTTTGAAACCCAACAGGATTTCATAACATCCAACAGGACCCAGAGTACTTGGAATCACAGTTACTGATATAATCTGAGGCCTGATTATAGCACTGTCCTGTGCTTCACAGGACACGCATTTTGTGCTTCACGAAACACTGAAATTTAACTTTCTCCTCAATATATTGCTGCAACTGTTTCCTTCAGAGTGCAAAGCCAAGATACATTGCAATACCTTTTGGGCATAAATCTCTAAAGGAGAAACTCATTAAGATTAAACAAAAGCCTGGAAAGGCAGCCTGAAGTAGAGTTAATTACATTTCTAGACAGAAAGCAAGGAGTTAGTGTTAAGACAGCAGGACTGCTCTTCCTATTTTAGCGAGAAGAACCTTATTAGCTCATACAAGCTCAATTCTAAAGTATCCCATGACACATTCTGCCCCTACAGCTGAAATTATCAAAAGGGATTCATTTGCAACTCAAAAATAGTCTCATTTTCTCTGCATTGTTCATAATGCTTTATAGAACACTATTAAAGGAAATAAGAGTAATATTAGTAACCTACATCAAAATAATTTGCCTTCTGTTATGGAAAAAACCCAATCCCTGAACAACAAAAATTGTCTGAACTCCTTGGAAAATACTCTCTTTCTATAGTGAGTCTTAAAAAATTACACTAATTTCATTAGGCTATCTTTCCACAGATGTTTATTTTTATCCCTGAATCAATGGGTTACTAGGCTTAATTGTGATCCCTCTATTCAAGCAAGTGGTAACATTGATTTACAGTGTACCACGGGAAAACACCTTTACTTCTCACCTGCCCTCAGATTTTCTACAAGCTAAGTCCTGATTATGAGCCTATAAGAGAATGTGATATGCAGCTAAATTACATTCCAGTCAATATACAACCTGTAAGCTTCCAATAAGCACCACACATAGGACAGAGCAACATTTGTTACTGAGTAATTTAACTGAAACACATAGCTTCAGTTAGCACACATTAATTCACATGACCAGGAAATATTTTTCATTCAATTAAAAGAAAAAACCCCACAAAGCACAGGACTTAAATGAAATTTCCAAACCAGGGATCTTGCTCATCATCGTGTTCTCTATAGTCCAGATTTAATTTCCAGCAGAAAAAATCTGCCAGCCAAAGATTCTCATTTGCTCAAGCTACTGATCATGCAGTCCAAAAAAATGCAAGCATAGTCCCTTCATTCTGGGAGCAGCCAGCTGCTTTTCACTGCATTGTACCATCCACTTCTCAACCTGTTAAATTTCAAACTATATTCACCATCCATATTTTAAAAAGGAAGGAATATGAAAAATAAAATGAATCAGTGTCGTGGTTTAAGCCCAGCCGGTAACTCAGAAACCACGCAGCCGCTCGCTCACTCCCCCCCTTGCTCCTGGAGGGATGGGGAGGAGAATCGAAAGAATGCAACTCCCACGGGTTGAGATAAGAGCAGTCCAGTAACTCAGGTATAACACAAACCACTGCTGCTACCACCAATAATAATAATGATAAGGGAAATAACAAGGGAAGAGAATACAACTGCTCACCACCCCCTGACCGATACCCAGCCCGACCCAAGCAGTGATCCAGCCCTTCCGGGTAACTGCCCCCAGTTTATATACTGGGCATGACATGCTGTGGTATGGAATACCTCTTTGGCTAGTTTGGGTCAGGTGTCCTGTCCCTGCTTCCTCCTGGCTTCCCCTCCTCCCTGGCAGAGCATGAGACTCACAAAGTCCTTGGTCAGACTAAACATTACTGAGCAGCAACTAAAAACATCGGTGTTATCAGTGCTGTTCCCAGGCTGTAAGTCAAAAACATAGCACTGCACCAGCTACTAAGGAGAAAAATGACTGCTACTGCTGAACCTAGAACAATCAGCTAACCTCTCTAGCTCTCCTTTTACCTTAGACAATGACACTTGCTCACTGACACAGAACTAGAGCCCATTCTCAAGCACCCTGGATTTTTTTCCCGTAAAGGAAAGTTTCAATTGGAAGGCCCTCTCCTCTTGTCAACAGACCTGAAAGTGTTTGCTAAATAGGTATGGGAGGCTACTGATAAAACCATGATGATCCTACAGAAACCTGAAAGGATTGTGAATGGCACTTAGTATTTTGTGAGAGTTTGTTATATCATTCAAGATACAGATGAGCATTCAGGAAATGACAGCGGTCAATCAAAGTCAATATAACTTTATTTTCCTCCTGATTTTAATTTGAAATCCCACATAAAAATGTATTATAAAGATGAAATCTAAGTCAATGCTAGGTGGCAAACAGACAAAACCATCTCCGTGCCAAGTATTTCCAGCTGTACAATTGTTTTGCCAGAACTGATCCATCCTGAGTGCTTGCCACAACAAACAGCTTTAATCAGAGCACTTAATCCACAGAAAGTCTCTAAACCAAGTTGTCTGATGCTTTTTTGTTTCCTATTTCCTTCCATCATTTTTTCTGTTCTTACTAAATTCCATAGTCACTGCTGCCTTTGTGGTATGTCGGAGATTTGGTACGAAGCTGCTATTGTCACATTACTGCCTTGGTTTTCAGCCACAGTAAACATACAAGTGGCAGCACACTAAAACTAAAAATTTATAGCTCTAAGAAATTATAGTTTAAGTTGCTATTCATCAACATAATTAGATGTTAATAATAGGGTGTACAGTGCTGGCATTCGCATCGGGTACACATGCTATACATTTATTAAGTAAATTCATTCTCCTGAAGTTCTAATGAGAGTTCTTAATTCCAGCTTTAATCAAATGCCAGAGGAGCCAGAAACTCCAGCAGAGACTGTTTTTCACAGGTGGAATTTTGTGAATAAGTCAGAGCTTTTTTAGCATTAAGTGTGATTAGACTTGGCTTTATCTCTGCCTACATACATTCTCTTCCCTATTTGCATTTATTTTTCTTGCAACCTGTAACTGAAGATGAATGGAACTGAATGTTATGTTCTGATTGTCTGCTTGTTCCAGTAACTATTCTTCATTGCGTGACTACCTTTAATGGATATACAAGATGTATTTTAAGACAGGTGGGGGAAAAAGTAATTTGAAGATTTTCAAACATGTTTTTTGAGATATTTTTGAGCTACGTATTATGTGAGCTTTTTCAGCTGCATACGAACAAGCTGATACATGCTTTTGAGCTATTATGCTAAATGCTATCATCACGTTAAGTATTCACTCTTTTGTCAGAAAGTTCTGCCATCAGCACAAGATTAAAAAAGTAAGAGAAACTAATAACAGCTCATAATATTTGCTAATCTCTAGCTGTCATCCACCATCACTGTCAGTCACAATCTGAATGCAAACTGGTACATAGACATGTTCTTAGAAAGAAAGTAAATTAGTTGATCACAGAATTACTGCATCCTATCCCCTAAAGAGGGCTGTTTCAACCCCTCTTTTCTCTAGCACATGCTATAACAAAAAATGGAACTGGATATGGTAAAACACAGCAATGAGCACCAAGGAAGTGCCAAAATATAGCAACCTTTTCATCGTCTGCTTTGGAGAACAAGTTTTGCATCTTTATGGCAGTAAACATAAGACACTCAGGTGACAATCTGATTACCTTCGTAAGAAACTTGCCTTCTAATACTGATTTCTCCCACAGATTTGGGAGCTCATCTTCTGATTGAAGAAATTTAGAATACTCCCTTATCACCATCAATTTCTCATGTAGCATGATCAACCACAAAAACGGTTGCTTAGAAACAATAATATACACTAAAACAGTAAAACCCCCAAAGGTAAGCACATCTATTCCTGTAAAATACAGTAAACCTCTGAAACATCCCCCCAAAAAAGGTCATTTATATAAAACTAAGCCCTCTTTTCGCTCTGAGAAGACTATACCCCCCCTGGAACCAAGATGATGTTTATGCAGCAGGCCACTCATATAGGGAATTAAGTCAGATTTTGGAAGAAGCACCCAAAAACTGGGAACTTCAGTAAAAGCCCCTGGTCCCATCCCTGTGTTTGCTCCATGTTATTCAGTGCTAGCGCCTATAAAGGAAAATCACCAGCTAATTGCAACATATGTTTTCTTGAAATAAGTGCTCCTAATCTTCTGATGCCTCCCTATCCCTACTACATGAGAAAATGCAGTCTGCCATGAAAGGAGAACTCCAAAACCATTCAATGAATCTAGGGCAAGCCTGAGCAGGTGTAAAACTTGCCATATGTCCACTACTGACACAATAAAGTCTCCCTACATCAGAACCATCAGCATCTTACTTCTGTGTTTCTGGGAGCATGATACATCACCCACTGTCCCGGATGCCCTTCCAGTATCTTCAGATTAATCTGAACAAGCATTTCAAACCAGAATAAAGTCATACAGATAACATACACACACTCCACTTACCGCTAAGGGAACACAATCAATCACTTTGATTTCTGATCTTTCATTCCTGAGTGATAAATCATAACTATACTGGGCATTTAAAATCATAGCCCTATTCTTCCCATAGAGATAACCACTTTTTCTCCTTTCCCAACAACTTTGTACTTCACAGGCATAAGATACTACTCTCCATCAATCTCACTGCCTACCTGATTGAAGTCATAATGATAGTTTTCAACATGTATTTGGTTTAAAGTTTGCTATTACCTTCTGTGATTTGATGAGCAGCTTGTACACCTGGTAGCTTGCATGTTGTTTCCAAAACAGTTTATGCTTGCTATATATTTAAAAGAGATCAACTCTACGTTCACAGCTCATCTATGTTATTGTCCTTACAGCATCATAAATACAACAGATATCCCACTGCAAACTAGACACAGCATGTCCAGCATGAAAGACCACCTTTCCGCTATGGCAATAAACATGTAGTAGAGCTCTCTTACATATTAGCTGCAGAAAATACTGACATCGACTATCAAGATCTTTGAGATAAGCAGAAGAGGACTGATGAAAGATATAGGATATTGGTATGCAAACAGTACTCACATCAAGTATCCCTGATATTCCTCAGTCTGTTACTCATTTATTTTTAAAATGTTAGAATTCTATCCCACCTTATTAAAACCAGACCGCTGCATAAGTACATACCATTGCATAAATAATTCCTGCACGCTCGTATTTGTGAGTCATGTCAGTGTGTTCACAGGGATGCAAGACTACAAGTTCTGCATTTGAATATCTAATTTGTCTTGTGGAGAACTGATACTAAAGCTGATGAAAAGTTATGCCCCCTTTTGTAATTGTAGCGGTTGCATATACACCTAGCAATAGTTTAACGGCGCTAAAGAGCAAGTGGCATCTTGGTAACTCTATGTGGCATCTTTACAACCAAGTGCCACGCTTATTAAAAGTCTAAAACCTCATTTAAAAATTGATGCATTTCCTATACAAAAAAGTAAGAGGCGATCTGGAACTCTTGGAGAATGTGTGGTTTTTCACCAAGATGTATTTGACAGCTGTTGTATGGTAATTAACCATCACAATATATCCAAGGAGTGATTCATCAACTGGAGTGGAAAAACTGATAGTAATGTGGCACCAATCACCTGGTACACATCTCTTCCTGTAAGAATATATCCATTTTATGTACTCCTGATTCCTTTAAAGTAACTGAAAACTTCCTGTATAGTTTGCAACATCTCTGAAAATTGCCTTCATACTGACAGCTGATTCCTTTTCCTTCTGGTAACCCTATAGTTTGCAAATCTGGAAAATCCTGCTGACTCCCCGTGTTCCACCTTAGGCTTTAGATTTGGTTCCAAAACCAGCATTTAAACTTTTCCCAGCTATTCCTGTGTGCCACAGCCTCCTGTAATCAACCATATGTTTAATGAGGCAGAGAAAAAAGAAATGATCAGAAAGACTTTAAGGCTCTAAACAACCTGGGGAGTTAGTTCCAGGACCTGAGGCTGATAGCGAAAAAAGGGTTCAGTGCAGCAGGTAAGAAGGAAACTTGTTTGGTTTGTTTTGAGAAAGTAATTAAGGTTCTAAAGGACTTCAAACAAACAAACACACAAAATGCATAACGCGTAACAGATCTTACAAGTAGCAGAGAGAAGCAGACTGATAGCACAGCAGCTTAGGTACAAGAGAATTTACTGTTGAGAACACAACAGGAAAGCATCCATATGCTTTTCAAAGTGGGAAAAGATACGCTGGACTGCAGACATTCCAGGTCTGTCATCCCATGATTAGCCTTCCCTCACCCAGGAAAGAAAAAGATCCCCAAACAAGCACAGGCAGATGTGAAAAGTCTTTTTCAGTGTCTATCATGTATAAAGAGCTCAAATAATGATATGTAGATACTCCCTGAGAGCAAATCCCCAGCCTCAGTAGGCCTGCAGGATGCTTCTGGGTGCTTAGGACATGCAGCATCACAGCAGGGTCAGAATAACACAGCCCTTCCAAAGAACTTGGCTATGCAGGGCCACCTGTTACACAGCCTGGGGAGAGTGAACGTAGAGCAGCTGCAAAGCCATAAGAAGAGGTCAAGTGAATTATTGCCTGCTCATTTGAGTCTAACCCATTCAGCCTCCTGGTTCCCAGGCAGTGATCGATCCCTAACAAAAAAATCCCAAAGCTGAAAAATCAGCTACTACAAATGTCAAAGAAAGCATTTCTATTTTGAATCTGTGTTTCACTTCAAGTATTTTTCACCCCCTTCTTTTTTCCCTCTTGATCCTTAGTCCTTAGTTTCAGAAAAGATAAATAACAGTCAGCTTATAGCATCATCCCTGTTATAATTTTTTAAAGACAGGCTATTCTGGTGAACAAATAATCAGATTACATCTTCATTTCACACTGTTTACCTTAACAATTGTCTTCTCAGAAGCAGGACTTTTGGGACATGATATGCCACAAGCCCAGAAAAGAATCAGGTTTTCTAAATTAATCAGAGAATGCTAATTTGATTAAACCAGAACCCTCTGAATCTGATAGCATCCAGGTTACCGATCAAAACCTTGGATACTACATAAACATTCCTTTTAAACAAAAAATCACATTGGAAACAAAGTGGCTAAGCCTGTTTTCCTATTGTAATGCTAAAACCTTTCAAATAAAATGAAAATG
This sequence comes from Psittacula echo, assembly GCF_963264785.1. Lineage (NCBI taxonomy): Eukaryota > Metazoa > Chordata > Aves > Psittaciformes > Psittacidae > Psittacula > Psittacula echo. Next base: position 2,637,867 of record NC_137736.1, read on the forward strand.
TATTCTGCATAGATTATTATTTAAGGAATTTAGTGAAAGAAGAGCAGAAATGTACATAAAAGCACTGTTTAACAACAGATATTTCTTACAAAATTAAATAGATCTCTGGTAAAAGCTGTAACTTCAATAATCAGCAGACATGTTAGCAAAATGGACCAAGGATGCACTTCAGACTGGCTGGTTCACTTCTTCATCCCAGTGGTCAGCTCTGCTGTGGTTCTGGAAACGTTACAGCTGAGGACATTCATAAGGCATTTTGGGTACCTCATTCTATAAGTCATGCTGGAAATTAGGCAAAATATATATCAGTACAAGATCATTTTAGGGTTGTTAGAGAACCCAAGTATCTATGTGTCTACATGGTTGAAGCTCTTTGCTCTGCAACATCCATGAAAGTAATATATGCAGGTGCACTGTCACACAGCTGACTTAAAATATTTAGCTCAGTGTTTAAATAATCACAGTCTTGGTTCAAACTGAATTACTTGCAGTCTTCTCAATTTATCCTGTAATTACTCTCGTTTTAAGATTACATCATCTCATTAAGACACTCATTCTCCCACCTACTACCTCAGTATCTAACCCTGGCAATCAAGTCTGTCAATACTAATGGTGATTCACAACAAAAATACAACGACATTCCAAGTATCGGAAAGCCCTATTGCATGTACACTACCTGATAAGCTAATAGAGACCTTCCTTCTGAAGTGCAGACACTTGGGCATCTTTCAGCAGTCCTAGGAGCGCTGCTAACAAAAATAAACTTCCTTATGATGTCAAAGGTAGGAATCTATCCTGCACTGAAAACTTCCCTGTCAACTTCTTAGGAGATCAGATGTTACTGTGGATGAAGGATCCTGAATGAGAAATAAAGTCAGAAAAATAGACAAGGAATCAAATTTTTCTCTTTTGTTTTAATCAAAACAAGACCCTACTGGCATTTATAGAATTTATCTTATGGAAAAACAGATATTTATCTTTATAGAGTAACAGCTGGGGCTGTTCAGCCTAGAGAAGAGAAGGCTGAGTGGAGACGCCACAGCAGCCTTCCAGTATCTGAAGGGGGCCTATAAAGATGCTGGGGAGGGACTCTTCTTTAGGGACTGTAGTGACAGGACAAGGGGTAATGGGTTAAAACTTAAACAGGGGAAGTTTAGATTGGATATAAGGAAGAATTTCTTTACTGTGAGGGTGGTGAGGCACTGGAATGGGTTGCCCAGGGAGGTTGTGAGTGCTCCATCCCTGGCGGTGTTCAAGGCCAGGTTGGACAGAGCCTTGGGTGCCATGGTTTAGTGTGAGGTGTCCCTGCCCATAGCAGGGGGGTTGGAACTGGATGATCTTAAGGTCCCTTCCAACCCTAACTATTCTATGATTCTATCCAGCTACAAGTTTACATCAGAGCAAACAAAAATGTTATTAAGAGAACACTGAAATCCTTTTACCAAAAAAGTCTAACTTTCAAACAGGAAATCTGGAACACAAAAGAATTGATTTGGACCTGTTCAAGTGGAATCTCTTAAATTCAGTATGTCGGTTTCAACTTAGAACACTTCAGTAGCCCATTTGAAACACAGGAGTAAGTTTGCTTATCCCGTGTGGAACAGGAATAAACAGCATTGTCACCCTTGTGGAAAGTCATAGCGGAAAACAGAGACTAAAACAACATCCTTATTCTCAGACGCAGTCTCACCATAACAAAACAAAAAATGCAGAAGAAAGGAAAACTGTGTAAGTTTAGGCTTACTGAATGCACAGTAACACTATCACACTGAAACATGGCTTTTTTCTGTAGCAACTGGCATGGGGCCCTTCCCCAACCCTTTCCCAGATAGACAACACCAGTGCAGAATCATCTGGGGAATAAGCAAGCTGCACAGCAGGCTTATTTTAGCTTGGTATTTATCAGACTTGAAATATGGAAGTCTGCTTCAAAATACTGCAGCTACTAGGATAAAGTCTCTGATCAACCCACATTAATGAAAAGTCAGTGACTCAGAGCTGTATAAAACACCCAGTAAGAATCAGTGCCTACTGACGGCAGCAAAACCAGAAGTATGAGGTACCACAGGAAGCATTCCAACAAAGGCTGAGGGAAGAAGAGGTGCAGGTGCCCAGACAGGCCCAGCTTTAAGCACCAGAGGTTCTCAGACACAGATATTTCAGGCTTGTTATACAGCCAACAGAGGTATTCCCAGGAGATTGTTCAAAACTTGAAGAAAGGTTGACTTACCCTCCAGAGATGCCTCTTTCTCTCTCCGCATTACCAGAGAATAAAGACTAAGGAGACTATGATCCTAAAATCATGGCAGTATGAAGTGAGGCTAGCACAATTAGGATTTAGCTAAGAACAGAGAACTTATACAGTTCGAATCTGTAAGAAAATTAAACGATAGCCATTGAATTTATTACAGCTTGAATGATTGATAGGGTCATGTTCAAATATCAATGAGGGAAGCAATTAATGTTATCACTGACCATAGCATACAGCACTAAAGGACAATGAATGTACAGTTATTAGCAAACAAAAGCAGCAGAAAGACATAAATTTAAAGGGGGGGGGGGGGGGGATGGAGGGGAAGTATTCTTCCTCCATCAGAGGGAATCCATCCATGTCTTCCCAGTTCTCAAAGACCAAGTCAATGTTTTGTGGTGTACAGTGTGAAAGTACTAGGCTATAAAGAAAATAAAGAAAGGAAACCAGGGAAAGGATAGAGTGACTGCTTTTAAGGAATATAATTGAAGTTGTTCAATTCTACTATAAGAAAGTGTTGGTGGTAGGCTTTTTCTCGTATTGAGCTATGAATCTGAGAAATCATAGAATCTACTACTTACAGAAAATGTAAGGAAAGCTCAGGTGTTAGGAGAAGAAACAAGGCTTGGCTTTGCTTGAATTCAGTAAATACTAACAGAGGAGCAATGTTGCACCATAGTATCTGCTGATGTAATGGTGTCTAAGTGCTTTCCAGATCAAGGCATTTAAAACCCCATTTGTAAAATCCAAAACTACAATTTTACTAAAATTACAGATTTTAGTCATGAATTGATGCGCAGATACTCTACAATATTAACATACCAATTTCAACTTTTCAACTTTGAAAGGTCTGCACAAACATTAATTGGGTAGTTTTCACCAAGGAAGTATATTACTCTAGCATAATGGGGAAAAAAGATAAGAACAGATGGAAAACAAGGTACAATGTAGTATTTCTCAATCCTGAGCTCTCCCCAGCCTAGGATGTCATGCTGCTTCATACAAATTTGTGACGAGATGTACTAGAAACTGGACACTTCTTGTTCAAGTCAAAGGATTCACAGATCAGAAGCACAGTGTGCTAGCACATGATTTGTGACAGCTTGTCAGTGGTGGTACCAGAAGTAGTTGTATTCACCTGTTTGCCCCATCCCCACCCCAGCATAGTACTACTGGCTAATACAGGAATACCTGGGGTGCATCCACTGCTGTGCCAGCATATTTCGTACCTGGGTACTGTTAACTTCAAATACCATCTATTTCAAACAGCATATGAGCTCAGCAGATGAGGGGATGCTAATCACCTGTTCTGCTACTAGGCAGTAATTCGACCAATGATGGGCAGATGGTAGGCATAAGAGCCTCTTAATTTCTTGTAACCACGCCACAGATCAGCTTTGGTTTAGATCATAGCAAAATCTTGTGGACTGGAAACAGGAATGCCTTGACATCAGGCACCTGAGTTGCAGGAGGGGAAATGACGAAAGCCACAAATGTTGCTGTATCCATGGTTTAGCTTCCATTTACGTCCAGAACCTTAAAATATGGAGAGGCGCAATGAAGGAGGAATAAAGATGAAAGTGTTTGGGTTTGGTAGATTCCTGAAAATATCCAGTGTTTGATAACATCTAGCTTGTAATATAGCTGTGAAATAAACATATTTCTTCAACTATTCCAAGCATATTGGCAGCTTCAACTCATTCCATAGCTCACTGTGCAAAACACGTTTCTGAAAGCAACCTTCAAATCATAATGGAAAAAGTGCACACATTTTGCTGTGTGATCTGACAGGTTAGCATCTCCTGAAAACAATGGCTGGATTGAATGATGGAAGATGGATGCATCTTCTCCATACCCAGTCCTACTTGGGTTTGAACGGAGACACACAGCGCTTGAGCAACATGGCGCAGAAAATGGTGACAGCAGACACAGCTTTCAGTGTCCCTGTATGACAAGTCTACATGGCTTTGATTGATGAAGGATACATACTGGTCTACCAGAATCAGCTTAGGTTGTATTCAATGAGCTATATGCTTAGGATAAACAAGCAAGCTGATCTTGAGGGGCAAGTCAGTGGTTGCAAATCCTTTCCTACACAAAACCATGATGATTTAATTGAACTCTGCCTGCTGCTACACTATTTCCAGACATATTGGACCACAGTCTGGGTTTTCCAGACAATTATTTGCCCTCTGTTTCATTATGTACATCTCTCTGCATTTTCTTGCAGCCATATGGGCTCGTGCAAAAACACCAAAGTCACCAACAACAGCTTTAGTTATAAATAGCACTATAAGAAAGTAATCAGTTTCAGGAAGAGCAGGTGTTAAAATTACATGCATCTGGTCAAAAACACATTCTGTAACACCCTCTGATAAGACTGGCATGTATATTAGCAAACACACGCCACAGCTCCTTTCACATATTTAATTTAATTTAGCATTAACGAAATTATGGAAGCTGAAGGAAAGGACAAAGACTTCCATAAACCTATGAAGAGCTTCGCCTTGCCTCCTGAGATGCAAATGTTATCATTTTTCCCTAAACCCATGATCTTTGATAAAACTATCCTTTTATGCTAAAATAAAAAGCTATTAGTATTCAGCAGTGGAAGCTCTGGAGAGCTATTTCTAACAGTTTAAAAATAGAATTAAAAATGTTCCTTTAAACATCACCAAGGGAAATTGCACAGTCAGGAGAGAAATTGCTTACAGTTATGCACAAACCCGTGGTACTTAAGAGGAAATAAAGCCCTTCAGTCACAGAGCATCCATTTGTGTCCTTGGGAATACAGAGAAAGGGGAAAGAGAACCTGAAGCTAAGCACGTGCAATGTCTTTTTGACAGTAGGTTCAAACAACTTGGTGAAAAAAAGCTGTTTACACGCAGCAAATAGAGTACAGACCTGTGTGCTAGGGGCAAACAACTAAATGACAATTAAAGGTCATCTCATTTGGATAAACAGGTCAGGGAATTCATCATTCAAAGAAGAAAACTATCTCCTAAAAGCATCTTTATCATCCAGACCATAGGAAGCTTCCAGGTAGCTGAGGTGACCATAGATCTCTCCTGAGCATCCTTCTCTTTTCTGGGCACTTTTCATTCATCAAGAAGCAGCATAGCATAAAGATGCAGGGACTAATAGCTCAAAATTCATATCTAGTGATGAACATGACCACATTGCTACCACCTCATAAAGTTTTGAAAGGTTCATTAGGATCCCTTCAAAGTGATAAGTGAAGCATATGGGTCAAATCGCAATGTGATGGGTACTGAAATCAGTGAGAGCCCTCCTAAATCCCTGTTCACAACATCACTGTGTTTATGGACCTGAATGAGCTATGTATGGTGGCATTTTAGGAAAGAAGAGGATAATTGTTTATAAAATACAGTTCAGAAAACAAATTTTTCCCTGTGTTTAAGGGTGCAGGACAACTGACAGGTCATGTGTCCAAAATGAAGAGAGATGAAAACTGCTGTGGCAGCTCCTCTCCAGCAACAAGACTCAGTAGAGGAAAACACTGAATTTGGATAATACTGAATTTCCTTCCTTCCCAGCCCCCTCTTTTTATCGCCTAAGACCTTAGATCCCAGTTTAATGGCACGTTACACCGACACAGTTTCTTCACATACCCACTTAAAAGGATTTATTGTAGTTCCACACAATACCACGTGTGTATTTCTCTTCTGAAATTATGTTTTCTTTCTGCTAAGTTGAAGGTAATAACTGTTGAATACTGATTAGGGTTTTCCTTATTTGATTACTGTTAATTAGAGTTAAGCACGTAGTTCATCATACTGGAGGGCTGCAGATCATCATGACACTTCAAACAGCCTCTTTAACTCAGCAGAGCCTGTTCGAAGTTCGGGGTCGGGATAAATCTTCAGCCAAGTTGTTTATGCATAGTTGTGTGGCATTACACAGCATGGGGTACTGGACTGTTTGGTTAATTAGTTGAAGAGTGTCAGTGGCAGCTTACCTTCAGGTTTACAATTGGAAATTGCAATTAGCATGAAACAGCTTTCTTTTGGGGTCCAATTTCTCCCACAGATCATTGTAAGAACACAAATTGCTCTTACAGATGAAGAAACAGCCTAAGAAACCCAGGAGCGTAGCCAGTCAGCATTCACTCACTTCCTTCAACTGCTGTCTCCATGGGACACCTAAAGTAACATCAGAGGGTTAGGCTAATCCTAGCTGATCTTGGAAAAAGTCCAGGGTTTCCTGAGGCTTAAAGGCTGTGATTAAAGAATACACCTGTCTGCCGCAGTAATGAGTTCAGACTATCTTTACCAACAACAGCCTGCTTTTCATCCTGTGTGACGCACGTCCTGGAGGAACTAAGTAGGAGACACCTAAGAAGGAGAAAAAGTGACTGCTGCTGCTGAACCCAGGACAAACTGTCAAGGAAGGGGTGCAAATATGAAGCAGTCAAACAGGCATTCAAGTGACAGTCTCTACAAAACTACAACTTTACAGTTACTACCCCCAACCAATCATGAGTCATCCCTCTCTTCTTCATATGGCAAATAAACTGCAAATGACACATGGTGCTGAATTATTTCACACACAATGCTGGAATTTGTTGATTTTGTCTAGGCTGGTTGAAGGTGATGCAACCTACACAGAAGTTATCTTTGAAACAGGGACAACTTCAAATTTACTTGAACATCAAATTTAAAAGTAAATACCGTCCTTTCCCTAAGTACTCAGGGACATAGACTTTTAACAATTAATCCGTAACTACGCAGAAAGTCAATCATAAAGTTTCCATTTCAGTTTGCAATCGACATCTTTTCCTATGTTCTCAAAACCAGACCGTAATTTACCTTACAGCCTTATCAGCAGAGCTTACCAGGTTACAGATGTTAAACAACTAATCTCCTACCCATCTGTCATGGTTTAAGCCCAGGCCGTAAATCAGAACCATGCAGTCCACTTCCCCCCCACCACCTTTCTTCCCTCCACTTCTGGAGGGACGTGGAGGAGAATTGAAAGAACGCAGCTCCCACGGGTTGAGATAAGAACAGTTTAATAACTAAGGTATAACACAAATCACTACTGCTACCACCATAATAATAATGATAAAGGAAATAACAAGGAAGAGAATACAACCGCTCACCAACCGGTATCTCACCCCACCCCACAGTGATCCAGCCCTTCTGGGCCCTCTCCATTCTACATCCTGGGCATGACATGCTGTGGTACAGAATACCTCTTTGGCTAGTTTGCGTCAGGTGTCCTGTCCCTGCTTCCTCCTGGCTTCTCCTCCTCCCTGGCAGAGCATGAGACTCACAAAGTCCTTGGTCAGGGTAAACATTCTGACCCACAACTGAAAACATCGGCTTTATCAGTATTATTCCCAGGTCGAAAGTCAAAACACAGCACTGCACCAGTAGAAAAAAATGACTGCTACTGCTAAACCAGGACACCATCATATTGGCCGAAAAGGGAAATGGAAAAGAGCATGGAAAGAGAAATAAACTATCGCAATTGAGAAAACAGTTTCTCACATACTACATTCTATTGACTGGAGTAGTTGCCTTTTCTTCTGTCTCATGTCAGACTCACTATCTGTCTGGCCCATCTGCTTGTGCTAATTTCTGGGTCAAACAATTAAGACGTGAGAGTCTTCTAAATATTTGGGTCACAGTTATTCAGGGGAATGAGTGGTATTCATTAGTCATGTATAAAATTAGCTGCACGGTATGCCAGACAGACAGGCCTATCAGATGGCGCTGAAGATAAAACCATGTATTTCCAAGGTATCCACCATTTCTTATAAAAATATATTTAATAAGAGGTGGGATTAAAGGTAAAGAGACACTTTTTTGGAGAAAACAGTTTCAATTCTTAAAGCTTATATTCCTTTTACATTTATTGAAAACAGAGTTTCAGCCATCAGCAACTGCAGGAAATTCTTTCTTCTGCTGATCTAATTGAACCTCCAGAAGGCAACAGGGTTATTTTGTTAGTGCAGATATACCTGACATCACTGCCTCTGGCACTAATGATATTCCCAGTGCTTTGGCAAAGCTTGTCACAGCCCCTCCACCTACCCCCTCCCTCCCAGAGGGGAACCAGAGGACCTGTCCTGAACATTAGCACAAGAGGCTGAATTCCTTCGAGCGTTCAGGAGGCTGCCAATGCCTCCCTGGTACCCTGCTCACAACAGGGGTTCACCTACCCCTGTCAAGAAAAGATTATGGCACGCTGCTTACCCACACAGCCAGAGGGAAGGGCTATGGGACTTTAAGTGATAAAAAATGAATTGCTTTTCTTTGGTATCGACGCTTTGTTAGCTACTGTATCAGTCACAGCATTTCACGTGCTGCTCTTAAACCTGCGCCTTCAACCTATTAGAAAGAGGCAATTATTCTTCTTTTTAAAAAGGGTTTGATGTTTTGCTAATCCTTAGTATGTTATATTAAACAGCTTTCAATACCATTTATAACATAGATCTTGATCTATTAATGTACTTAACTGACATCCATGAAGCTTCTATGAGTTTGCTTTCTTAATGCTTTTCTTGAGATTCTTCCCAGAGCTATGTTAAGAGCATACTGAAAAATTCTACCTATCTTAAATGAACACAGTAATCCTAAAATCCTAAAGTAACGTACCCATTTCCAAACCAAACAAACAAATTATGCCACCATTCTTTTTTCCCTTTCTACAGCTATGGGATTAAAGACACTCTGTTTGTTATTCTCACCTTTAATCACCATAATATGATTCTGCTATATTACACCTTCCTCTTGCCAACTACACTGCTTGTTTTCCTTTCTGCTTTTAGTTACCACTTCGCAAAAACACTTGTGATTCTGCCACATCTGCAGCCGTAGACTTATTTGTGTTCTAGGAGACAATTACAAACCAGTCTACTCCTGGCCACCAGTTCATGTGAAAACAACCAGATCAAAGTGGTGATTCACACTTTAGGCTGGAAGACATTCTGAGTTTGAGAAAGAAGGCGATGTTTTGTCTTATTATTTGAGGTAGAGTGGTGGTGGGGTACACGGTCTCCCGCCATCACCAGGACAACAACCAAAGGTGACTTGATAGTAAAGACAGTTGAAATCAGAGAGCATAAACTTTGAGTTTTTTGTGTGTGTTATTCGTGCTTTTCTTTTTAGGATATTTGCAATACATTATTATTTTATTTAGAAAATACACATGGTTTACGTTGTTCTAATAATGCATTAAAAAGGTTACTGTAAAACAGAATGGACTTTCAGTAAGCAAAGAAAATTCAAAGGGGTACAGACACTGTATATCATTTAAAGATACTAGATATTCCACTTATATTAATATTTAATTTATAATTAGGGAGGAAAAAAACTCTGTTCCATCAGATACCTCCCTATTACAGAACTCGTCCCTAATTTGTCACAAATTCATTTTTTTTAAGGCTTGACTCTCCAAAAATGTTTTCGCAGCATTAACAACAAGCATTTGAAACACTGCAGAATTCATTTTAGGGAGTTCCTTTTGTCACTTTTTGTGACAGTTCTACAGTCACCATAAAATGTATGAACTGTCTGCATACTGTGTTTTCTGCATAGCGCTGGATGATCTTTTTTACTCCAGTCTTGGGAAGCACCATGGCCAGTAGGCAGGGGCAGAACGCAGAGTTAGGGCCATTGTCCATAAGTTTCTTCCAGCTTGTGATTAATGGACTGTGTGATGAGCCTTGCTTCTCATCCAGCTCATTGATTTCCTTAGGGAAGCAAGAAATAAGCAGGAGAGCAGGACATAAAACAGCTTTAAGCTTTTTGACAGAATCCACATTAAGTTCATCCTCCCACCCTGCTGGCATCACTGCCAACACTCAGGCCCCTTCTGCTTCCTCCTTACCAAAGCTCTTACTAGCTGCCATAACTTGTTCAGACAATCTGGTTTAGTGCACAGCATCTACATGGCAAAACAGTTTTTTCCTAATGTTTACTTGAAATCTTAACGCACTTCAGACCCTACTGGTGCTGAACAGAGAATACGCAACTCTCAGTATATGCCAATGGAGAAGTTAGCTTTTTCCTCATCAACAATCATTGCCTTTCAGTTTGTGACCCTGCCAGATCATGCTGTACAGTTGATCATTCCTTTTTCTACAAAGAACTTGCTCCCTCTTGAATAGCATCTTATTTGTTATAGTCAGCATCTCCATTTTGTAGAAATGGTTTTCAATTCTAACCTTGTCGTCTGTCATTCTTGCAGTCCATCCTAGCTTCAAATCTAATAACCACATATGCTATTCCATCATCCAGATCATTAATAAATACGCTGAGCTGTATTATTGCCTAGACAGGTCCCTGCAGAATGCCATTCAATCCTTTCTTTCATTTTGACAATTGATCACTAATAGTTCCCTAAATATGCTTTTCAAAGCAGCCTTGCACTCTCCTTAGTAATTTCTTCCACATTATTTTTCCCAAGGGACTGTCATATAGGACACTACAAAAAAGCTTTAACAAAGCCAGGTTATGTGACACCTACCATCCCTTCTCTAACCACAAGGCCTACTACCCTGGGGAGGATTTGAGAAGGAAATTAGATTGCTTTGACATTATTTGTTCTCAACAACTCAATGCTCACTGTTAGTCATTTCCCTGTGTTCTTTTCAGGACTGACGACTGACTTTAATGCTCTTGACAAAAGCAACATCATAGTATTGATAGTAATAGCAGGATCCATTTCACACTTCTGCATTCCTTTATTAAAACTTTACAGAACACGAGAAGTGACATCACTCAGCTCTTAGAGACCATAAACACAGAAATATTCAGTTATCTGTAACTTTTAAATTAGAAAAGAGGCTGAACAAATAATAAATCTCTAGTGTCCTAAAAGAGACCAAATTAAATTGGATTAATAGCTTCAGTTGTCATCATTGCAAAATTAGAGTATTAAAAATAAAACCCAACTTGCCAGAAAGACATGGCATTAAAGTATATTGCTAGTCCTGAGTCTGTCATTGAAATGTAATTAAGTGAGAAAGGTTCATTGTAAGTGGACTAAACACAGTGATATCCTATCTCTACTCAGCACTCACTATTTAAACAGTTACTGTAGTCTGAACCCAGGTTTCAATTATCAGCAAAACCAAGCAAAGCATCATTATCTGTTTTATCAGAAGAACTCCACAGAACATAGCCCACAGATCCCAGATGGAAGCCCATTTGGCCACTACAATTTCCTACAAATCTCTGAAAAAGCTTTGCATTTATTTTACACAATACATGCTCAAGGATCAGTGTTCTTGATTGGGGCTGCAAAGCAACTCACTTAGATTACAACTTCAGATGTGAACAGTAATTCGGTTGTATCTATATGAATGATTCTGGCAAATGGCTTCCTGATGATGTGTTTCCCGAGAACTCTGGTCATCAGACCAAGCAAGACACAGGCACATCATCAGGTACCACAAAGACACCTCAAGCCGTGACAAAAGAATTTGTGTATATGGCAAATGTAGTTATAGGATTGCATAAGCACTGTCAACTAATGACTTAATTCTCCACATTCCGGACATTCATTTCAGTTGCAGAAAAAATGCAACTTCAATAAGATGAGGAGGTTAGCAATGATGTACTTCCAAAATGTTCTATTGCACTTCTAGCATGAAAAGCTGAGTACATAAATGACAACTGAATAAGTCAGTTACAGCCAAGGATGTAATCTCAATGGAACCATCACGCTACCGAGAAAACTCACATCATGCAATGAAAGACGGGATTTAAGCCCATCATCCAAGTCACTTTGGGGTCCTTTACAGCTAAAGACCTATCCACTGATACTTTAAGGCTTCTGCTTTCTCATCTAGAAAGACGCTGAAGGAGCATAAACTGTCTCTATGAATACTAAGAACTACGAAATCCCAAAACAACCCCCCGCCCCATGTAGAAAGGTAAGCTCCACACTTGACAAGAACAGTTTTGATTGATTTGTATATAAACAGAGAGACTAAGAATAGTTGAAAGATGTAATCTCCAAAAAAGAAGACTTGATGTAGACATTGCAAAAGAAAGCTGCAGGGTTTTGTTTGCATTTACATACATAAGCACTCTCATCCTACTTTTAAGCATCTTATCAGAACAATTTGTTCCTTTACCTCTGCAGCTTCTATTGTTTCCTCCAGCTGCTATTCTAAAAACTCTCATGTTTGAAATAAAATCAAGCCTGTGAGCATCCAGCACAAAGCTTGTGTTTTTATTACTACTTAGTCTAAGAAATCAAAGGAAAATGACTATATAGCTTTCCCTTAAGACAGTTCTCATCTTGGAGAGTAATCAAGGGTGTTGTAAGAAGAAGAGGGAGACATTACAAAAGGAGACAATGAAGGAAAATGATGTTAAGGATTAAGCTGAAGTTAAGGACTGGGCTTTAAATTGCTCTCAGTGTGGAAGATTTGACTCACAATAAGCCTATGTCTACAAGACACAAAATTGAGCCTGAAAGTGGGCTCTCAGCCTTTCAAAACGAAAGTTGCAAACAACAACAGTAGTGTCTGAGTAGGTTTGTTTCAATGCATGGCCAGAAGTAACAAAAGAAACAGCTCAAAAAGCAGGGGAAGAGAACAGTGGTATTCCTGGAAGATGCAGTGGTAGACAGCATACTTCTATGCTAGCAGAGCTAACTGGGACTAAAGTTTAGGGAAAGGCAGGTAACAAGAACCCAGCATGGTGGATGCCCTGAGTCATCAGACACTGAATTAAGTCATCATCTGTTACTGCTGGCCTGCAAGTTTGCATGCCCAGCTGGGCTTCACAGTGAACGTTCATTCCAAAACATGTGATGTCTGCTAAAATTAGTTCAGAAATGATGAGCAGCAGTCAATCTTGCACAATGATGATTGGGGTTGCTCATTTATAAAACACACAGACTCTCATACAACCCTGCAGGCTCTCACAGTGGATATTATTAAAGACTTCAGAGCTTAGCCTTTTCACTTGGATCCATTCTGCAAAGCAAGTCTTCTTGTAGACTGATCAACATCAGCTGCACACAATAAACACAGGCTAAGGATAACAAATAGAACATGGATTTCCTTGAAATACTTCTTTTTTAAATAATCAAAGAATCACCTTAGTTCTTGGCTCCATTCCTGCACAAACAAAATGCCAGTATTTACCTGGCATATGTATCTGTCATTTTCAGGGTTACATCCCTTGAAAAGGAAACCCAGTCACTCTTACCAATGCCCAACAGTCTGGAGACTGATACCTCATTTCAGTAGCTGATTTTCATCTATGTTTACAGCACCCCAATGCTACTGAACATATTCTGGAGGTCTGCACTATGTGAGAACTGCATACATAGGACAGCATAATGCTAAGCATCAGTTTCCAATGATCAAAGTGGGTTTAAGTAACTCCATCAAAAAAACTGGCAGAACCTCCCAGAGAGACAAGAAGAAAGCTGAGCAAGACAGGCAACATCTTCAGTCTGCAATAGGAGAGGCCTTTGGCTGTGTCTTATTAAGCTTCCCAGAAAACAGATTATTTCACAGCACAGACTTTAAAGCTTTTTAATTCTGTCTTTTTATTTGTTTTGTTTCTTTTTAAGGTCGAGGATTGTTGAGCACCCAAGGGCACAGGGTAAACTTTTGCTCCAAAACAATGCACCCGCTGTTAGCAAAAGTTCCTTCCAAGCACTAGACCCCCAACTCCAGCTCCAACACACCCTCCCCTCCCAAGCTATAACAGCAGGTAGTTGTTCCAAGTGCACATTTTGCAGTTCCTGGGCCAGGCATAGGAAAGTAAGGTCTATGAGTGCCTCCAGGTCCCAGCAATTCCTGGTAGCCAGGTTTCCAGTGGCTGCATGTCTTTGTCATCGTGACTAACAGGAGCTACGGACCATTTCATTCAGAAACTGCCAGGTCTTCAATGGCTCATTTTAACCAAAACTCTATGCGTTCCTCTCCTTACCAAATTTAAAGTTGGGAAGCAGGTTAAAACTAAACAAGAATTAACTTAAAGCAAAATTCAAGCTTATCCTCCTATAAACTGAAGTTAAATTTTGATGTTGACTGTGAGCCAAAAATCTGAATTAATTCTGCCTTTAACTGAGCGAGAACAGGATCATTGGGCTTGATGCCTCAAGTGATCCCAACAAATTGTATCTCCTCCAATTTAAGAAACTTGCCCCTGACAAATGTATGAAGCCTAAGGCAGAAGTCTGAGGAAAACCCAAGTTCCTGTGTCCTTATCACATGTTCCTATTGGTATGTCCTTTCCTACAAGGTTCAGATTAAATCCCTATGCTTTCATGGCCTAAACAGCATAAGGAAAGCATAAACAAACTTTCCACTCAAAAGACCTGAAGTGCATAACTCAATCCCCTTCCCAAGGCAAAAAATATGACCACAAGACAGGTAGGTCCTCATTGACGGCTGCCCCCAGGTAGCAAAATGGGCTCTTTAACAAAAACTTCCTACTGCAAAGTAGCTTTGCAAGTAACAAATACATAGCATTCACTTAGTTGTAAAATTACACAGCTAAATTTATTTACCCTATTTTACAAACCAAGTAACCATATCAATCCAGAAGGACACTATATCAAACATAGCTCTCATTAAAAACCTGTAAGTTAAAGATGCTTGCTAGCTGATGACAAAAAAACCACAACCCAAAACCCCAAAAACCCACGTAAATAAAGCCATACACTTCGACCTTAAGTGCACTTAAGAATAAGACTACTTTTACCATTCAATAGTAGATTATATACAATTTTATTTCTACATTGACACCTCCACAGAAACATAAGCAATTAAACTGTTATTATTCTACTAGACCTTAATTAGCTGCTCACATTACAAACACCCTGAGATTTCTCTCAGTGTAAGGGTCTGTAATTAGTGTAATTAAGATAATATTTTGATTACATGGCTTCAATCTTTTAGGCCACATAATGGTCTAAAAACTGAATACATTTTAAAGTGAATGTCCTCTGAAAACAGACAAACAAACCAAACAGTCTGATGGACTCATTTGTTCTGCATCATCACACCGGCCCGTCACTCAAACCATGTCACCACTGCCTAGCAAGCTGTATCCAACTAATGGAGGACAAAGCTGGGCTTTGCAGAAAGACCACTTTTTCTATGGAATTCTTGGCTTATAGCCAAAGTTTATTAGATGGAAACATAAATATTTAGCTGATTTATAGCCTCGTCCTGAGAGTTAAAAACATTTTCAATCATTAACTTACTGAAGCACCAGCTCCTAAGTTTTCACTCTCAACTATGTTCAAAACTGGTCCTTAATGTAAAATACTCAGCATCTCTCTTCCACTTTTATTTTTGTCTTTATCCACAGTTTTACTAAATAATGCAGCTCACTTACAGAAACTGCAAGGCAGAGCAAACCTCAGAGGAGAAACATGCATCAAAGAGAAGAGAAACAGCACCCTGCATTTAAGTCAATGTGCTTTGCCCTGACATATAGCTTGGGCAAATCATCAAGGCAAGATTTTGTTCCTTCTCGAGTTGCCATTCTTCTGTTTTAGACTAGGAAAGCCGCAGAAGCCTGAAGCATGAATTGGGGGTGACACATACCTCTTTTCTCCTGCTAATATGAGATGCGTTTTTCTCTTTTCCCTAGCTCCTTGTTTTAAGAATGATACTTCAGTCTATTACATACAATAGAGAGGTCGGCTAAAACACAAAGGCAAGCAGTAGTTAATTCATCCTCAGTATTAAAAAATTATAGCAAAGTGCATGTAGAATTCAGCTATGGTCTTCCTCATGAGTGATAATTCAGCACTGCATCTAAAGACACAGGTCTTTAAAAGTTTATTAGGAGTTTTAATAGTACCAATAAACAAATTTCATAAAAAATATATATCCTTAAATCCCTCAACCTTTTAAAGCTCAAATATTGCTCAGAAATGAAGAAACATCAGTGAGGAAGAAGTCTCTAACTCAAATCCTTGGAGGTTTAAAATGTGAGGAATTCAAATTCAGCCTAAACTCAGTTGGAAAAGCCAACAGAAGTCTCTCGTGTCTTGACTGGTTCAAACCTTATTTTTGATCACAAAAGCACACTTGTGATGACAGTTTTCAGCAGTCCAGAGGACCAATAATTCCCCTCAATGTCCTTCCACTGAATGGACTGTCTTGTGGAGTTAATCTCTTATCTATGGATTTACGAGTCACCATGAAAACCAGAACAGCCAGAAAATTAATCCCCATTGAAAAGTGTTAGATGCAGTCTACCTCTGTGTTGATTCCATAACTGTGCTTTCCCCTCCAGCCCATCAAGCTGAGGAGTTGCAGATTAGAGTGGTTCTGGTTGGAAGAAAACTTTCCTCTTTCCATATCAAGGTCTAGGTTAACAAGCATTCCCAAGGCCTGAAACATGCCTAGGGAGTTTTAATGTCAGATCCCACTCTCTTAATTTTCTCTAGCCTGACTCTTAGCACAGTTCTCCCAGCTCTTATCTTCAGCTTCACAAAACTACAGCAGCAAAATGACATTACGAGAAAATTAGCATAGAACTGTCAAGCACTTTACAAATTATGGATGTATAAAGCTTCTTCAAAAATTATTTATTTTAATACATGAGAATTTGAAACAGTTTTTATAACTCTACAGCACAGCAGCAAAAATGCCTTTCTCAAGCTTCTGTGCTCTAAATCACTTGAAATAGCAATTAATTGCATAAGGCACTCTTGTACTTGCTGGTTATCCCACAATTCTTATATTCTCTTGACAATGAGCACACCTCACACTGTATTTATGCTTCTGAGGTGATTAATTAAATGCTGTCACCACATACACCAAAAAGAAACCCTGAGATTTGAATTACAATTCTGGATATCCCAAACTGGGGAGGAAGAGGCAAGCTTGGTCCTTTTGGCGGCTAGCTTCATACTATACTTCAACTCATCTACCATTCTAAAATAAGGATGATTTAAATTCCACTACCTCTACACACAATTAGTATTGTCTCTAAAATATTTCTTCTAAACTTAATAGGAAATGGTGGTAGAGAATTCCTGAAGGGAGAGCCAATTCCTTCCCCAGTTCCTTTAATTTAAGGCAGGTTACCCGTAGACAATTGTGTCTGCTTCTCTCACAGGTCTGACATTATTCTCAGCCAGGGATAACACGTTTGCTTCATCACTGAGTAGAAAGAATGGCCATGGTAGATACCTGCCTTGAGTAATTTAGCACTGGCAGTCTGTCAGATACCTCTGCTTTATCACAGACAAGTATTTAGTCCACCTATCCTTCCAGAAACTGGTGTAGCAATATTAAAAGGTGCTATATACCAGTGGCATGTTCCAAGACCTAAGAAAATCCTTCAAATGGATGTCAGCCTAGTATTCATAAACTCATCAGCATATTTTCCTTTAAAAGCCTTTAGAAGACACATCTAACAAAGATTCCTTCCTCATGAAAGAATAACATATACGCATTATTCTGCAGTTGGTTTCCCTCAAACTGCTGAAAGCTTGAAAGGTGACCACAAAAATGAGGTAAGCAAACAAATACCCTGCTTCAATGTCGGTGGAGAAAGGTGCGATCACAAAGCATACAAAAGAAATCGTCAGCATACCTGGATTTACGACTTAGATTATTCATCCATCTGCTACTTGGGCTCAGCTCTCAGATTCTAGAACGCAGTTATTTGTACATGTATCAGTAATGTAGATACTGGACGCCAACTATTTAAGATAGCTAGTATGAATTGCAATTAATATTTCCATGGGGGAATTTGCTTTTCAAGACCTCTCACAAAGCCCAATACAGCAGATAGAGCAATAACATTTTCTTATAACCTTTCAGAAGAAAAAAAGTGGTGTTTCCTCTACTTTTATATCCCTTAAATAAGAGAAATGCCTTAAAAAAACCCAAAAACAAAACCAAAAGTTTTAACATCAAATGACACAATGATATTGTCTCTATGTTATGACTTATACATTCTATATCCTAAAGGAATTAATATTTTGGGGTTACTGACACTTTAGAGACCCAACTAAAATCAAACGTCTGCTCTGTTGTTATCCACAAGGTACCGATTGCTGTAGCAAGAGCAGATAAATGCAAGCACAAAAACTGCCTCAAATTTACACAACCTCCAAAATGTCTGCCATATTTTTCTACTTAATTGAAAGACAGGCTCACATACAGCATTATTTCCTTATACAGGCACCAAGATAGGCCATTTTTTAGCTTCTCTTAATCATTTTAAACACCCATGACAAATACTTGTTTCTGATGCACTCCTCCCCCTATCACTCCTGGCAAAATAAAAGGAGAGGTAGCTGTCAGGGAAAATCTATTGACGCAGATATTCAGCCACAAACTAGGTTTTTTTTATTGTGTTCCAGTAAAGAAACTCAGTCAATTGATGCTGTGCTATAGAAGAACACCACCTTCAATTTTATTACATAAATCAAGAGGTACATTAGAATGACTCCTATCCTTCCACCTCCCCTTGGTAGAATTATACTAACAGAAATAATGCCACCACCTAAGTAACGCGTTGCAAATACACTGTGGATGGATGGACATGAAGTCTTTTGTTACAGAATTCAAGTTTGGAGCTGATTAAATTGATATAAAATGACTGACTTCCTGTTTTACTTTCAAAACCATTTGAAAACTGAAAACGAGCAAGCATTTATCATCCTGTTATATTCACCTGGGGGATGTTAATGATTTTGGACTACTGCCTCCAGCTCTTACCTCACCTCCAAGCGAGTATTATGTGATGGCAGTACGCATTTCATAAAGATGTATTGCTGATTATATTTCCATTAAAGAATACAGCCAAGTCTGACTTCTAATTTTCCCGGACTAATCTGCCACTGAGAGCTTTCCTGCACTGATGAGTTCATTGCAGAGAAGAGATTCCTTTCCCCTCCTCTTGCAAGTTGTATAAATACATGTTCCGAGTGTGAGAGTAACTTAATACAGATTGGCTACAATAAGAATACTGACACAAGCTCTTTAGTTTAGGAAGGGCTTTTCATTCAATTACTCTTTTTGCTTCATAGAAGCTCAATCCCCCTTTTAGCAAAACACTGTAAAAGACTTACATTTTTTTTTACTAGGGGCTTTTTGTACCTCCCAAAAGGCATCTAAGTTTGAAAGTACGACATAGACATTGCTGAAAAATTATAGGCTTCCACCTAGTCAAAATAACAATTCTTTACACAGATTTTTTTTCCTTCATACCAGTACTAAATTAACATGTAGAAAATACACTAGGGAATGATACCACTTTGAAAGCAGCACACTTGTCAATCAGATACTGAATTTGAGCATGCAGGCATTAACATTTGCTCAAGGAGCATATTTCCATGTCTAAATAATGGTCTTGAAAGAAAGAAAGTCACCTTCCTTTCAGTTTTGCTTCTCAAATGCCCTCGTACAAAATAACAGCCTGTCGAGCATCCTACCACCTCCAGGTTGGCTGTAAAGATAAGCTTGCTTGCTCTGGACTCTGTTTATTTTCCTCCCAGATCTGGAATTGTATTATTTAATTGTTGACTTTTATGAAGGGAGATTCATACTTGTGCTGTGTTTATTTCAATAAATGAGGGGTATTTTCTATTGATGGACTTGAATAGAAATAGCTAGGACATACCGGGACTTACAAATTGAGGGTATGCTCGAAATATGAAAGAATTCTGAACCACACTTAGAGCAAGCAAAATAAGGGGTACTTAGTGCATGAGTCACACTAGCTGCATATGGTGACACCTCCTGAGTTATGTTCTAGTATTTGTTTTTAATTATTAACGTGTTTGGCTCTGTAGAGATTGATTTGTTCTCACAGATTCATAAAGCTCATCTCACGTTAACAGCACAGATTTCTTGTCAAGGCTGTTCTGCATTCCCTACTGTTTGGAATGTTAGCATTCAGGTGAAATATTTGTGTTTGACCAACTTTTATAGTTCCCTAAAAACGTAAGTATCTTACTGTAGTTGCCTTCACCAAGTACCATTAAGTTGAGTCATGGAAAAACAACACTGTAGATCATGAAATACAAAGCCAACAAGTATACAGTCCAAGAAGAGCAATGTGTGGAACGTGCTAATTTCCATATGGAAAGATATGTTAAACATTACTTTGCCTTTGTTTTTTAATATGTTTTCTCTTGTTTCATTTGCATGAATTCTTGTTTGTCCAAAACTGGCAGCATGCACCATAGCAAGTCCTAAGATATGGTTTTCTGTAAGCAAAGTTTATATGCAACATTCACATGAAAACAATACGTTAAGAAACCAGCTGAATCTTACTACAAATGTATGGATAAATTAGTTAACCTGAAATGTTCTTCCTAAGCACAGTTCCCAGACTGGTTCACAAAGGAGATCACTTATACAGGACTCTGGAGACTTCAGTCTCCTTGAAGCTGTGTACAAAGCCTGGTAAAGGTTACCTGTCTCTACCATGTTCTCAGCCTGAGTTTCCTCATTTGTAAGATGCTGATATTGCTCCTCTGCTTATAGTATTTTGAGTATATTTCTTGACAAACAAACAAACAACAAAAAAACCCCAAAACAAAACAATATATGAGACAGATATGTATGAGGTTGATAAACAGGTGAACACAGAACATAGCTTTCTGGCTCTAAACCCCTGAAAAGCAGATAAGTACCTTCAGCAAATTAGGGCTGACAGTTCAGCTGGAATTGTATATTCAGCTGAAGCCAAAGTGAAATATACAACAGATGTTCTCTTCATTTTCTGAGTTATGCATCATTACTAAGTGATTAAGTATGATTTTACTTTTCAATCCTGTTATCATTGCAGAGCTTCGTAAAAGAATTATAGCTCTCCAATCAGTCAACAAAACAGTCCATCAGAAAAAAAGAGAAGAAATTAGAAGGTGTGAAGTTTGAATACCCATCACATCTTGCAATAAACATCAGGTTTTAAGAGCTGGAAGAATTATTAGTGCTAAATGATGCTATATAACCATTATCTGTGGAGTTTTGAAGATAAGAGATGGGGAAATGATCTGGAACAGAGGTGCATCAGCCCCATTAAAAACACTCAGCTTTGTAAATAATTAAAAACTATCATATTAGGGACCTGCCTTCCATTTCATTCTTCCTGGAATCTTAGCATATACAGAAATCTACTGTCACATGAAGCAGTCAAAACCCTCTATATGGTCTGAGCTGTTTAAAAACTCTCTAAGAGAAAAAAAATCACATACTACAGTGACGAATTTAGTCTCAAGAAGGGGATAATTTGCCCTTTAGAGACCAAAGAACTTCAACAGCATGCACTCACAAAACAGTATAAGGAACCAAGTTTTAAAATGATATTTCGATATCCTTTTCTTTTTACAGTCCTAAGCAGGAGAGGAACATCACGTAACTGAAAACTGAACAAAAATAGCCTGCTTATATTCTGATACTAATCAGTGATTGTAATCCAATATTAAAAAAGAGAGACCCATTAGACTTTCTATAGATTTAATGCTAAATTATGAGGTTTAAGAATTGATTCTGGTTCTGACAGAATGAAGATAATAAACTAAAAGAATAATAACTTATGGAGATTTTTTTTAAGGTTTCTGTAACAAAGCAAACCGTGCAATGGGATTTTTAAAGGAACACACTGTAATCTTCTACTGTATCTTCTATTGACTTGTCAAGTTTCTCCTAGGGTTCTCAATTACATAATATTTTTTGCATTAAAGCCTGGATTTGGAAAAAAGCACTAACAACATGCTTAACTGCATATGATCTAGATTTGTCATACACAAAACATTAGGCTGATAAAAAAGCAACTCATCCTTTTCGTTGTTTATATGGCAAAGCTGAAAACAGTTTGCTTAAGAACACAAAAACATCTAGCATAATTAGGTCACTCTTTCCAGAAGCATTTCCTTAACTTTACCATTATATATTTCACTCATCCACGTAAACCTTGGCAGTCACTTCAGCTTCAGCAGGTTAGTAGAACGGAATGATTACAGCATTTTCCTAGAGCTAGAAATGCCAACAAAATATGACTTGACTATTTATACAGTGCATTAAAAGGATGAACTGCTTTTTCCAGGCACATTTTTATGGACTGGAATATGCACTAAATCTCAGATGGAATTCTTGTATATATCATTATGAAACTAATTTTTAAACCGATTACTTAAGATATGCCCATCCACTAGTATACAGGTACTACCATAAAAGTATACAAGATACTTAAAGAGTATTATTCATTTACACTTTGCAGACCCTTAAATGAGGTTAAAGTCCATTTAGAAGGATCTTTAACTTAAAAAAAAGAGAAAAAAAAGTAAACCCAAACTATTTCAGAGTTTTTTCATAATAGTTTAATGAAGAATTAATAATTGAGAATTTGTGAGCATGTCACTCTTCAGGGACAGAAGAATGAGTAATGAAACACTGTACTGACAATTCCCAGGAGCCTCCTCTTTCAACTGGGGGAAAACTGTCCAGGGGAATTTCCTGGACTTGTAAAAGAAATAACCAGTAGTTCAGATCTCAGTCAGCTCTTTAGAACTCTAACATCATTATCAAAAGCTAAAGAATCCTCAGCCAAATGCCAGAATGGGAGACATATTGACCAGCTCTTCTTTTTCTTACAATCATTAATGGCTACATCTCCAAAGTTAAAGAGTGAGAGAAGTAACGCAAAGTCATACACCATGAGCACAGAAATTGTGTCTAGCTCTGCGCCCCCATCTTTTTGGTTGCCCTCTAAGATGACACCAATGAAACTGAGCCATTGTGAACTGCCTTTTCTCCAAAACCAGGTAATGTAATTCCCATCCCGCATCTAGTGGAAGAATGTGCTATTCTTGATCAATAACACTCTGCAGCTGCCTATTAAACAAGATGTGAACCGTGCACTAGGAAAATAACAGTCAGGAGCTTGATGCCTATTTTCCAGCCCTTTTCAATCCCAGTCAGCAT
The DNA here is from genome assembly GCF_963264785.1 of Psittacula echo. Taxonomy (NCBI): domain Eukaryota; kingdom Metazoa; phylum Chordata; class Aves; order Psittaciformes; family Psittacidae; genus Psittacula; species Psittacula echo. The sequence goes on from NC_137736.1 coordinate 2,661,026, forward strand.
TGTGAGGTTTTAAGATGCCAACAAAGTCGCTAGACTCAGACGATACAACAAGCATGGGGAAGACATTACAACCTTGTGCACCTTAGACAGCAAAGTAGTATCTGCAGAAAGTGTTTCATGTAGAGCTTGTAACAGGGATGCTACGAATATTCATGATAGAAAAGTGCTTCATAGAGAGGCTCTGCATCACATCTTTTAACAATCAATTGCTGCCAGCAATACTTCACTTTAGGACATCATGTCCATAGACTGCAGCCTCTTGCCCATCTCCTTGGGAAGCACTGCCAATACCAAGCAGCCTGTCTCTGAGACTGCCCAGGTGCACCCTCACAACACAGACAAGTTTAGGTGACTAAGATACCCTTGTCAGTTAAAAGCAGAGGCTGGCTTTTACTTGCTTTTCGTAACTTCAGTAGCAGTTAATTGGGGTTAAAATGTTACTGACACTCATTGTCTATTGCACATCAGGGCTTCACAGAACCTTCAGAAAAAACCACAAGATCAGGAGCATATACAGCCCTCCAGCTTCCAGTTTCAATTCTCAAGCAGGTGCAACTCTTCTGTTCCCCAGATCAGGGGAATGATCCATTTGGCTACCCAAAAACTGTACAAAAAATGCTAGTACCCTACAAAACAAGAAAACCTGCTCTGAGCTACAGGAAAACTGCTTCCAAAAGCACCCAGGTTTGACAAAGCAAATGCTGCCATCAATTTGCACAAAATCATAGAAACTAACAATTTTTTTGCTGTGGCTAATCTAGGGAACTCAGTATACATTACTGTTAGGTTATGTTAACTAAGAAATGCAGAGCTCGCTCTGCTTTCTGACAGCTAGATTTTTCAAGTCTTTGAGTGAATAAGGTCTGTTCTGCTGCAGACTTATTTCTAACCAGTTTTATTTGGTTCCACTGCAGACTTAATAGGTAACATAGACATAGATTATTTTTCTTCCAGTGGGCTGTTCACAATATGAACACCTACCATCTTCTAGCCTGCATTTCATGAAATATTTAGAGAGAAAATTTGGTTCCAATAAACAACATTTAATCTAGGAAATGCTGTGCTGACTTACAGCTTTATTAGCTTAATGAGATGAATGTGGGTTTAGTCGTAAAACAGCATTGTGGTGCTGTCCTGAACTAAGTTTCCCAATCATTTTTAGAACATGTTTGATTTTCCCTAGGCGAAGCTCTGATAGCTCATGCAAGTTTAGCAAGCACAGTTCAAAGGCAATGTGAAAGTCCTAGTACAGATTGCCATTAATGCAGCTGTTATAACTAAATTATGAAAGCCATATTCTTGCAATTATTCGAAATAAAAGCAAAGTCCAAGCTGGTGAATTGTTTAAGTATCACAATAGAAAATACAATTTTCCTATTTATTAAACAAAAAAAATGTTTGTGAGTAATCCTTTTTGCTAATAAAACGCTCAATAGCAAATTTTGGGCATTAGGTATTGAGCAGCTATTGTAGTAACTCTGGTGCTGTTACAGAACGGTTAAGGTTTAGATGACCATTGCACTACTTCAGGCTGAGAAATGTGAACAACACCACAGAACACTAGAGGAAACAAAAAGGTCATATACATAATATCTAAACACCAGACTGAAATATCAACTAAGCTATTTGCAAATGTTAATACATTAATTGTCCATGGCAAAGTGCATTTGGTTTAGAAAAGGGCACATTTCTTTAAAAACAAGTATAAGCGGCCAGATCACCAACTGCTTCGAAAGAAGCTTTTTCTGTGACCATAAATACCACACGCTTTAAGACTTATACTTAGTCAAATCAAACAATCCCCAAATAATACAGTAAATAAAAGACAAATAAGAAGCATTTCTTCATTTTACATGGGTAATGCATTTGGCAAGCAAGACTGAGCTTAGTTTTCATTGGCATAAGGCAGAAGGTGATGAACTTTCAAAATATTATCTTTTGCCGTTCATGGAAAGTATAATCCAGATTAATATGCAAATACCTATTTGCTTGGTATCAGTTTTTATAGACAGAATAGCTAGTCTTGAAAAACGTTTGCCAATACAGGTAAAGTGAGCTTTTGTAGGTTTCTTTGGGTACATACATCAGGTTAATCTTGTTACTATTTACATACCAAAGTGCTATTTCCTCCTAAGGTAAGCTCAGATTTAGAGCTTGATCTTTAAATGAAAGTTTATCCATGACTTTTCATTCAATAACAGTGCCTCGGACACCAGGTTTAAGCAGCATCTCACAAATAAGTTGGTCTTAAAACAGGTCTTCTACTATAACTGATAAAGAAGTTCGAAACTTAACTTATTTATCAGGCAGTAAGAATGCTCTTTGGCTGAGGAACAACTTGGTTGACTTAGGCTCATGGAAGGATGAGCCCAGGTAGTCTCTGTTGGTGTATATATAGCCAAAGATGACAAAAATACAAAGCATATTTCCAGGCTGAAAATACAAGGGGAGTTACAAGTTGTACTTTGTCTATGTTCAGCCTTTTTTCCACAGCTGCATGATTAGGTGAGGGCAGAGATTATAGCCGGAAACTCAGAAATGATATGGTCTCTCTGCTATCATCCTCAAACACAGTAGGCAACAAAAGGAAGTTTTCCCTCAGTTCCTGCAACGAATATTTGCCTCTGATAACTGCATCCGTTTTTCTGAAAAGCTGGCAGAGACTATCTGAAAGGCAGTTACCACATAAGACATCACAGGAGTTATCATACAGAACCAAACCAATGTATCTACCTTTTACACGACAGAAAGAAGAGCTATTTCTGTGCAGTCTGCATGTACTGAGTACCATGCCAGTGTTATGGAAACACAAAACCTGCCACACATTAACTGGCAGAGAACACAGCAATAATTAAACCTTTTGAATAGAGAAAGTAAAATACTTATTTCAACTTTTAATAAGTGGATACGGATAGTTTTAAATCCGTATCTCTTAATCATGTACTTCTTCTCTTAACCTCTCAGACTGCAAAACTAAAGCAAACAGATAGGCTACTTATCTTATGCAAGGTCAATAGAAATGACTAATTCAAATAAAAGAGAAACAGGGCATCAGAATATGATCTCAGTCATATGATTATTACTACTATGGAATAAGAGAGTTAATTCTATACATAGTTAAGGTCCCTCAAAAAAAAAAGATACCAAATTCCAGCTTATCAAAGTAATGATCATAACTAGATGAAAAAATCATGTCACACTCACAGGCTAAAGACATGCAAATGGCAGCATCTCTGACTACGTAACCTCTGCTTGCTGCTCCCATAAAACAATTCACTTGGTATGTGTTCACAATCATGACCGAGATGTGAAACACCTGAGCTCCCTTCAACAGTAATTTTAAGTGTAAGAAACCTTGCTTGTGTGTCACAACTGTTCATCATGTCAACGAAAGAAAGCTCAGTTGGATGGTAGTTTTCAAGTCAGACGTGAGAGGTTCATGGAAATTCAGAAGGGAGAAAAAAAGCTGCTTAAAACACAGTTGGTATCATACCCCTTTGAGAGGGTTTACTGTAACTTGCGTTTGGTTTCCTTAGCATTTTTAGCTCTTATAAGCTTTTCGTTGTTAATGCCTGAAACAATGAAGTGATATTTACCTAGGACAGATAACATTAAATATCAAGTCACTTTCAGCATCAGAAAATACGAAGAAAACCAAAGGAATAAGTAGACAGAAATACTAACATCATCAGGAAAGTCATCTCAAGTGTGACTGGCATTGTAGAGCCAGCAGTAAAGTGAATGGGACTTTAAAACATCAGTCAGATATCAAAGCTCAGACTTTGTATATTATTGCTACATGTTGCTGTCTCTTTTATATGACAGTAGATGTACAGTGCAGACTCTTTTACTGAGACATCTTTTTTGCTTCTGTGCATAATGAGCCGCATGAAATCAGCCATTTTGTTTCAAATTACCCTTCCAAGCAAGGTCTTTTGTCTGTGGAACCTAACGGAAGGCAATTAATCCCTGGCAATATAAAGCCTTAATCATACGAAAAATGTCTAATCACTGTGTTTATAATCTCTTGGAGCAGAATCTAATGCAGAAACTCAGAGCTCAAGTCTTGGCTTTCCTTTTTAATGAACGTCAAACCCCGACTTCCTTTAAAGTTTAAGGTACCCATTAGTGCTAATACATGTTTCTGTGAAATACCCAGTTACAACTTTCACTGAGACAAACACTGGGAAGTGAATGGGATTACTGTTTCAATCGCAGGTTGCTGGCTAGGTCAGTGAACTGCCATGCTGGGAGTCTTGCAAGAATTTGTGTGCTGTCTCTAATGAGAATTTCAGCATTATGAGTTCAGGGAAAGGCTCAGGGGTTTGGGAGTTTGTTCGGTTCTTTCTTCCCCTATTTGATTTATCAGCTTTTTGACACAGTAGCAAGATTTTTAACAACAATAATGCTCTCAAACCTCTTAGAGTTCTACACACAAGAGAGAATTTACACAGTGCTCATAGCTTGCAAATTTGCTTTGGAGTTTAACCATGAATCTCTGGAAACTTCAGATAAGATATGGATTCCCATGCTGAAATCGTGTTTCTTCGCAGAAAGACCTTTGCTTCTGAAGAGACAAAACAAACTTCCCTGACACTGTGGGAGCCGGTCCTACACTCCTTGACATTCTAAATAGCAATAACAATTGTGTACAGGAGAATGTACAGCTTTGTGTGCATCTACTGAGTTCTGCAGACAAAAACCTCTGAACAACAGTGCTTTTTGTCATGTGGACAGCTGTTCATCAGCAACTGGACTGAAATAGCCAGTCTTAGTCTCATGTGCTACGCAATGCACAACTGTACAGACAATGGCTGAACGGTTTTCAGCTCTTATTGGGGTGATCTATTTGAAACAGATGTTTCATTAAACAAAGTATTTCTCACCCATGCTCTTTCGGTTTGCTGTCACAATTCAGCACTTAGCTGACCACTACAGCTGTTGATCATGAGTTTTGTCCAGTCATATTGCTGAACATACAGTTCATTTGAACAACTACATTAACTTTCACCAATTGTATTGGGTTTGCATACTAAGGTTTTGGAGCAGGGGAGGCTACAGGGGTGGCTTCTGTGAGCCAGCTGCTATGACAGCTAGCTTCAAGATGGACCCACCACTGGCCAAAGCTGAGGCCACAAGAGATGGTGGTGGCGCCTTTGGGATAACACATTGAGGAAGGGGGCTGGGGAGAGGGAGGAAAAACCCTGCTGCACAACAGCAGAGAGAAGAGTGAGAAGATGTGAGAGGAATAGCTCTGCAGGCACCAAGGTCAGAGAAGAACGAGGAAAGGAAGTGCTGCAGGCCCAGAGCAGAGGTTCCCCTGCAGCCATGGTGTGGTCCATGGTGAAGTAAATTGTGCCCCTGCAGCCCATGGAGGTCCATGGTGGAGCAAATATTCCCCTGCAGCCCATGGAGGACTCTACACTAGAGCAGGAGAGCGCCCAAAGGAGGCTGTAACCCTATGGGAAGCCCATGCTGGAGCAGGCTTCTGGCAAGACTTGGGCACCCATGGAGAGAAAAGCCCACACTGGAGCAGGTTTGCTGCAGGACTGATGACCCCATGGGGGATCCACATTGGAGCAGTCTGTTCCCTCAAGGACTGTACCCTATGGAAGGGACCCACACTGGAGCTGTTCAGTCCATGGGAAGGACCCACATTAGAAATGTTCATGGAGGACTGTTTCTGTGAGAGGGACCCCATGCTGGAGCAGAGGAAGAGTGTGAGAAGTCCTCCCACAGAAAAAGAAAGAGCAGCAGTGTGTGATGAACTAACTGCAACCCCTGTTCCACATCCACCTGTGCTGTTGGCAGAGAGAAAGGAGAGAAAAACTGGGAGTGAAGTTGAGCCTGGGAAGAAGTGAAGGGGAGGGGGGAGAAGGTGTTTTAAAATGTTGGTTTATTTCTCATTACCCTACTGTGATTTGATTGGTAATGAACTAAATTGATTTCTCCAAGTTGAGTCTGTTTTCACCCGTGACAGTAACTGGTGAATGATCTCTCCCTGTCCTTATCTCAACCATGAGACTTGCATCATAATTTTTCTCCCTCTGTCCAGCTGAACTGGGGAGTGATGGAGTGGCTTTCATGGACACCTGGCCTCCAGCCAGGGTCAACCTACCACAACAATACTTTCGTTTCCCTAACACTTGCTACCCTTTTTTATATTCACTGAGTCCTAAATATCTCTGGGCTCAGAGATGAAATAATGAGACAAGATCAATTGGAAAGAAATATTCTCTTAGACACGTATGCTGTTCTATCAAGAATAAATGGGTTGTGCAATTGAGATCTCACTGGAAAAAGGCCTTCAAAAAGCTCAGCAATGCAGAGGTGTAGAAATGATTCTGTACTAGTCAGAAATTTTAGCATGTCAGCTGCAAACAGTCCAATCCCGGGTACCAACTTCAGATGGTATATATAACACAGCTCCACTACTAGCATTACCACAGACTATAGGTCATACTTAATCTGCTGGCCCTTAAGCAGCAATAGCTGAAAAGGAATGCAAAAGGCAATTTCGTTCCTCCTACCGCTGACAGTTTCATGTGCTCTCCAGTTTCTGATGAACAGCAGAATTTCCTTTTCCTCCTTTCATCTCTATTCACATGTCAACTTTTTGAGCTCAGTGCTGAAAAATGTCATTTTTCATATCCAGGCTCTAGTAATACTTTCATATTGACTTTCAGGCAGTTATAACAATGCCGTTTAAATGTATATTGACTTACCTGGAACAAAGACACAGCTTTCAGTTTCTCCACGGTTTTGTATTCTCTGATGACACCATCCACTGCTTAAAGTCTTGTCATCGCTCAAAAGCTATATTATACATATATGGCAGAACTGAAGATGGATGTTTGGTGCAAAAACCCCTTTGTCTGAATAATGTTATTTAATCTTAAAACCCAAGCTGCTGTGTCATACATTAGATGAATTAGGCAATATAAAAAAAAAATCCCTCATTTTTTCTTATCCTTTAAAAAATAAAAAATAAAGAATATTCAACACATGCTGATACTGAAGAGAACGTTACTTCACTCATTGCCTCAGGTTAAGTACTCAGGACCTTTTTTCTGACTGACAAATGGATACACGAAAGGACTGAGACTCCATTCAACTCCCATTGCTCCAGAGGTACTTAGGTTCCCGGAGAAAGACCCCTGTCTCACTGAAATACCCATGCTAACTTCCTTTCAGCTGCACTCATGCCTACAGTTCTGGCTTTATTTTAATTTTCATTTTTATTTTTTACTTCCAATAAGTCACCTGGAAAAGTTGCTTTTGATGTCACTTTTCAGGTTTTCTGCTCTTTTTAAACAAAAGAAAAACACATCTTTACATTTCCAGTATTTTGGGAATAATACATAGCGTTCAGCTAGTGAAGTTCACAGTTGAGCTGGCAGCTATATTCTTATTCCTCATCACCATGCCTTATTGTCCAAACTGTGGTCTCCAAAATACAAGACTGTGTTGCTAATTCATCTCTTATGACTCCAGCACAAACTTCATTTTTGGAGGCAAGAAAATACGGCAGCAGTAGCCAACGGCAAAGACAGCTTTCACAGATATGTTTGTAGAGTTAGCATGCATCATGCCTTTGTACAGAGGCACATGCACCTCAGGAAAGACTACACTGCTCATCGCTTTTCCCTTCTGCTCCACCCCTCCATTCCATATCATCATATAAAGCAAAGCACTAACTATGGAAGCTTTCATTAAGTATTCCTGAAAAACTTCGTAGCAACAGTCTTTAAAAAGCCATTCAAGCCATATTTCATCTGTTCACAACAGCTACATTCATAAAGCTCCACCCTTTATATCAACCTATACACACCAGTGTGAGAAAGAAAACACAAAATCCACATAAAAGGTATTTACAGTGCAATATCATCAAATTCTACCAAACGCTAAGTCCAGTTAGTCACAAAGGTCTTTCTTTAATCTAGCCTCAAATAGTTACTCTTTTCATGACTCAGATTGTCACTAAATGTCATTTCAAGATCACAGGTGGTTCTCTCACGTACAAAGCATTTACATTGTCTGAAAGTATAAATATTGCCACCAACTCTCAGAATTTACCTTCTTAAACAGAATAACATCTGCACCAAGGGAGTTTTACTATCCCATGTGTCCTGGGTTCAGCAGCAGCAGCAGTCATTTTTTCTTCTTCTCAGCAGCTGCTGCAGCACTGTGTTTTTGACTTTCGGCCTGGGAACAGAACTGATAACACCGATGTTTAGACTGACCAAGGACTTTGTGAGTCTCATGCTCTGCCAGGGAGGAGGAGAAGCTGGGAGGAAGCAGGGACAGGACACCTGACCCAAACTAGCCAAAAAGGTATTCCATACCACAGCACGTCATGCCCAGGATGGGAATTGAGAGTTCCCAGAAGGACTAGATCACTGCGGGGTGGAGGCGAGGTACCGGTCAGTGAGCAGTTGTATTCTTTTCCTTGTTATTTCCTTTATCATTATTACTATTAGTGGTAGCAGTAGTGATTTGTGTTATACCTCAGTTATTAAACTGTTCTTATCTCAACCCGTGGGAGTTGCATTCTTTTGATTCTCCTCCCCGTCCCTCCAGAAGCGGAGGGAAGAAAGGGGGGGGGGGAAGTGGACTTCGTGGTTCTGATTTACGGCCTGGGCTTAAACCACAACACCATGTTTCACAAGGAAAAAGGAAGTTCAACTACATTCTCCCATCACCATGTATGCCTGAATTTCAAAAGTGTCATGTCAATTACTCTTGTTTTGAATTGGAGCCAAAGAAAGTTTACTTTGGAAAACTGCCTCTCACTTGATGGAGAATTATCCTTGGTGTCCCAGGAAGGTAGTTCTTTAACCTAGGTCACTGTGACTATACACTGACAAATTGGTTTTGAATATACATTAAATCTCTGCCCTGCTCAGTCTTTAATTTTATAATTAAACAAATAAAAAGTTCTGTTACACCAATTTGTTTCTAAGATATCCCGGATAGCTTCCTGCAACCTTCTCAAAAAGTTATTTCTGCCTTTTTCAAATGCAGCAGCCAATTGTGATTATAAAGACAACCTTTACGAAACTACAAGGTCATCTTGTGTAGACAGATTGAAACAGCAAATTGCTCCTAAGTCAAATCCTTCAGGTCTTACTGCTGTAAGAGCCTTTGATTAACTTCAATGGCAATTTTTCACAGTTTGAGATTTCATTACAACAATTGCTTATGCTAAAAAAAAAAAAAAAGAGAAAAAAGTCCATATGCCTTTCCAGCTAATTCAGCAGTATCCTTGGCACAAGGAAAACGTGCTAAAAGGGCTGCCCGTGCTGCCATTACATCTGTGAATGCTCCTGAGCTTTTCAGGCAGCAACAGCTCCCAAACTGACAGTTATTAATGACATCTTGAAGAACTCTACAACTATTCCATTAGGGAAAATCTAGTATCATCTAAAGATTGCCAATTATTCCTCTTTCTTTATAATACAAAGGTACTTGCCGGTAAGTGTCAAGGGGAATACATTTAGGACTTTTACAGTCAGATGATAGGAGTTAATATAGGGACATCTTTGTCATGAGGGGAAAAGGGAAGCAGAAAGAGATTAAGCACATTATCTATTTTATTCTGTGTTAAATACCATAAAAGAAACTTTCTTTTTTCCCCCTTTTTTTTCTTTTTCCTAAAGGAGAGAAAAACATAAAAGCTATAAAGGAGGTCACATTTTCTCTGTCAGTTCTAGAAAACATCTTTATCAGCCTGAAGATTATATTTTCCTATAATTTCCTAATGATTTCCTAAAGGCGTTAATTGGAGAAAAAGGTAGCAACTAGAATATCAGGACAATATGATTATGGCCAAGGTAAAATACCAGATGGAGCTCTCTTATCTTCTTTTTTCCATTATTTACGTATTCATACTGCAATAACCATTTCCCTGTCAATGAGCTTGTCACCTTCATATCCGGATCAAAACACCAGACTGAATACTGTAACTTCCAGAATACAGGTATTGCAAACCTGGCTTTGATATAAAAGAAACCCAGGTTGGAATTTTATCATTTAAAGTGCTACCTCTTTAATTAGAAGCAGATTTTGAGATGTGCAGTATTCTTAATCGCAAATATAAATTTCTTACACAGCAGAACCATTTAAAAGAAAGCTTCCTGCTTAAAGTTATTGGAAAATAAGGGAATAGTAACACAATTGACTGAAACAAGCCCTCTGACTGAAGGATTTTCATAAACATTATTTACAGCCTTCAGAATTCTGTCTTTTGAGACTGCTTCTTCTAAGTCTTTTATAGTTACCACCTGTTTCTAAAAGGAAAAAGATATTGTTCATCCTTAGTGATGTAAAATGTAAATTATCACTTTGTTCCTTAAATCCAGCCTATCAAGACCACTAAGCAAACAAAGGACGTTATCTGACTTCCTCCATAGTGGGGTTTGTTTTTTGTATCCCAGCATATTTTCATCTCTCCTCAAATTAGCTCAGTTGAACTTGTTTTGTGGGGGGAGGAGGAGGAAAAAGCTGACAAATATAAGTCTAATATTAGGGAAAAGAGAAGTGCAAATGTGTAATTTTTTCACCCTTTCACTTAAGGAAACAAGGTGGGAAAACATGAACTCTTACGTAGCCTTGCTTTTTCCATGGACGTTTTTGGTACAGGGTGAATAATCAGGTTGCAGAGTAGAGTTCTGCCCAGAAACTCCAGTGCATCAGCACTCTTCCAATTGTAGATATACCAGGAGGACTTCAGATTAGATCTTCTGTGATGATTTTCAAGATCATCGATTTTGTCCAAGAGGGAATGCTTTTTTTCTGTTGCTGTCAGCATGTCTGCTGAAGAGCAGTTTACATTGTCCTTGGCTTCATTAATTCTTTCCTCTCTTGCAGTTATTCTTGCCACTGTATCAGCCAAGGTCAAATAAACTGTTTATACATCTGCTTTAATTGAAGGCAAACACACATTAAATGGGACGCACTACCTGCTTTCATTTCAGCTAAGATCACTTGGAGGTCCATGTTTTTGATGTAGTCTTTTCTTAGATTGCATTCTGACTAAGCTGCTAACTGTATTAAGATCACTACTGATTGCAGACACACTGTATCTAAAAGAAAATACCCAAATCACAGCATCTGAGGCCTGCAATTGATTCTCAGAATGAGAACCACAATGCTGAGCATTCAAGCAAATGCGTGATTACTAGAGCCCTATATAAAATGCTTTTCCATCCTCATTTCTATATACTAATGATACCTAAAAACACATTGATGCAAGATGCATGGGCGTAGTGTGATAAACACTAAGTGCACCAAGAATTTTGACAGCCATGGACATGTGATGGCAGCATGCCATAATACCATCTTCTCCTTAACATGGCATAGTATGCTCTAGCTTTTCCATTATGCTACCCCATGTGTACAAAAATTGGTAATTGGCTTGAGAAAAAAACTTGCACACGCTTCCATTTTGTTCTTTCAACAAAAAAAATCAATAAGTTGAGCTAAGCATTTGAAGTAATTAAGAACTAAAGATACAATTAAAGGCCTTGGATTTTCTAAACTAGGTTTTTCTTCCCCCTTTGTCAAAGATAAGGTGATTTCCTAAAAAATGGAAAATTTCATGTGAAAAAAATACTTTTGACTTCTCTCAGAAAGCTTTTCTATCAACGAATCTCTTTCTACTTGGTGAAACTAGAACCAAAGAATCTCAGGCAGGTGATCTCTTCTAAAACGTTCTGGTTTTAATCTCTTAATCACTACATAACGTTTTGGTATAATGAAACATAAGAAAAAGCAGAAAGGATTCTTATCAGTTCCTTTCTGTAGCTGGCTTCTTTGGCCAGGATCAGCCCCAGTGGAAGGGACAGTAGAGTGAATCAGGGGAGTCACGTATATGGATTTGTTGTGGAATTTCTGCGTTCATAAAGGACCTATCACGCAGTCAGGGAAGCTTCATTTTTACTGAATAGATATATAAAAACCCAATTCCATCTTCAAAGAAATTAATGAGGCTTAAAAGAGAGAATATATTTATTTCTGGACAGATTGAAGCATAAAGAGAAGACAAGACTTCGTGTTATTTTTCCCATTTTCATGTACATTTTGGGCTGCCTTGTTGCATCAAAAAATCTCAGTATTTCAACTGAAGAGGCATTTAGCTAGGAATAGTGAAGCTTCAAGAATAATATTGAGAAAGTAGTCTTCTGAGATAACCAAAGATGGGAAACCTGGCTAAAGTTCCTTATCGCTGTGCTCATTGGATCCCATGGTCATGTCTCCTTTTCTCTCAGAGATTTTAAGTGTCAGCAAGAAAGAAGTGACATTTAAGAGCTCCTCTAGGGAGCTGATACCTGTGTTAAGAAAGGGGCAAGGGCTTGCATGCATTCGTGTTACAGAAAGACCACAATGTACAGGTTCGGTTTGCACACTACTTTCAACTTGAATGATACGTGACTTTCTCGTACATCAGTGGAGACCCTAATGGTGACATCTGCATAGACATTAGTGGTGCACATAAGGAAAGTATGACACTCTTCCATTGCGAACAGATGCCACTGCATAACCAATTAATTTCGTTAGCTTAAATATTCAAGCTGGATACCTTAAAAACTAATTAGCTTCAGGTTAACTGTCTAGGGAGGTAGCTTGAAGAACTACTATATTAAAAGGTTCTGGGACTAAGTACCTTGAAGTCATGACCACTTGTTAGTCAAATTTGAACTTTATTCTTTCCCTATTACTCTGACTGCTTTACGTATAATGCATTAAGAAGAAAAAACAAGATTTAAACTTACAAAGCAGCTAAACAATGCATTTCCAATGATTTAATGAATTAAAATCTGTGTCAAGTCTTACGTGACCTAGCAGAAGACCATATTTCCTCTTCTCCTTACATGCGTATCCAGGAAGAGAAAGGAAATTCAGGCAGTGGGGAGGAAAGGGGGTTGAGGAGTGGAAGAATAAAAGGCATCTTCTCACATGCCCAAAAAGCAATCTGTTTCCACAGAAAATATTTTCCCTTGCCACAGAGTTCATTACCAAAATAGGAATGCATAGGTAGAAATATTAATTTGATCTTCAGTATATTTGACATGGACATCATAATAATAAGGTAATGCTGCATTTTACTGCTTTACTGGGGCAGCTTTAATCTACCCTACCTCTCACACAAAAACACCTTACTGAATAATATTGGCTCACATTCAATGGTGAAATGAAAAGCAAAAACTCAGGTTCTAACATATGGATATCTTCGATTGTTGAGAAATTCAGATCCCTCTTTTACTTGCTCCCATGTTTTACCGGGGCATTTTAGTCCCTGTGTAAAGTGAAAAGCAGAAGAGTTGGTTAAACTGTCCTCTGGAATAGAAAAATGGTGGAAATAAACCTTTCAGGAGAAAAGGTAAGCTTCAAAAAGGTGATATGTTCCACTTGTAAACAGACTGTGAATCCAAGCATTCCCTCCGCCCTCCTCTAACTCTGACATTATAATAGCACATTGTGCCACACATTTGTATTCTCCCAGCTGTCACCTACTTGGATGTCTTGTATGCAGGCAGGCCAGTTTTCATCAGAAGACATATGCCTACATTTTTGTGGAATAAAGGACTCAGATGCTTGAGGAAGAAGGGAAAAGCAATTAAAAAGAAGCGCCCTTACAACCTCAACCCTCACAACACAACAACAAAATGCATCTTATCTGGTATTGCAAAGAATATTAAATAGCTCTGTGCACACAGACTTCTCATCTCAGGAAAGCTTCATTTCCCTGTAAAGATGATCCTGGAGTTTACCATGCTTTTTTGCTAAATTGAGGTGTTTGTGCTCTTTCAGGATTTGGTGAATACTTCAGAGAAGCCTAAAGGGGGTATTAGGTAAGAAAGAAAAATAGTGAGGAAGACGTGACAGCCATGAAACCAGATATTCCACAGCTTTTGAAAGCGTCCCACAGCAGGCACGCATTGGAACACTGTTTTCCCAGAGCCAGCTATACCCCATACAGCTTTGACTGCGTTTGCGTTACAGAGCATCTTTAAGTTTGGGAAAAGACTGCCTGCATACACGGACAGCACCTCTCTTCTTCTGGTTGTGTGCCTACGACTCCAGTGTGGTACATGCACCCTCAGCTCAGCTCTCAAGAGAGTAACTCACAAAACAGCAGCAGTCTGTGCTGAACTGCGTGGAGCTCAGCAGGCACCAAACACCGCTCCGGAGAAGCAAGGTAACACTAGCGCAGCTCACCTCTGCCGAGTTCTTGTTAACATACCCACACTGCTGCACACTTTGCAGACTACTTCGTCTTTCAGTAGGTACTACAAAGTTTTGTTAGGGTAAACAAAGCTAAGTTGTTATAGAATATAAGTTTTCGTTGGTTTTATTCAAGCTAATGCTCCTGATGGAACACCATCACTGCCAGGCATGCAGGAAATGGAACTTGCCATGCAGGAAGGCTTTGGCGCAGTATTTGCTCTTTGGAAAGCATCACGCTTGTAGCCAAGAGAGATCTTAAGCTGAAAAAAAGGCGGGTCATTGGCAGAGGATAGTTTGGCATAATGCGAAAAGCAGATGAGCAGCCTTCAGAGGAACATGCTGAGAGTTGTTATGAGCTTTTTGGGTGGGAGAAGAAGCAACAGACTAGGAAAGGGGAAGTGAAATTCACCTGTTACATGAAAAAGCTGTACCTCTACCACCACTTCCACAGAAGCAATGCCAGCTGCAATCAGATGGAGTACTGCAGGAAACCACACATTCAGATAACCATGTAGGGAATAAAAGCTACCAGCTAGATCAAACTCCTGACGTCAGAAATCATCCTTTATTCCCATTTGCTTGTCTCCACTTCATGTAGAACTTCATGTTTATGAGAAATACTTTACAACTACTCCCACAAACATGCACATGATGGTTTTGCCTTTGGGAAACCCACTTTCCAGTACCAAACTCCATATATTTAAAAGCTTTTAAGACTGTACCATTAGCTGGGTACCATAAAAGTGCCTGTTACCAACAGGATACCCAAGTACAGTATAGATCAAATATATCAAGTGTTTCTTTAGTTATTAATTCATTTCACTTTATTGACACAGATGACACATCTTCCTTTGTTTATGTATAAGAATAAAGTCTTGGCTGACCTTTATGCTATTACTCTGGCTGGTGTTATAAAGATTTAATGAGGTGGGATCCATAAAGCACTTTGGGAACCTGATGTTCTACTGGTATTCATTATTTAATAAGAAATGGGGACTTCCTGTCCAGCCTCCAGCAGGCCTTTATAGCCTCTATACCTCTGCTTTATTACTTGTTGGTTAGGAAAAATAAAAGTAACTCTCAATGGTAACTCAGAAGCTTTCTTTTAGACAGTTCACAAACCAAGTGAAGCAAAGAACTACTGTTAAAACAAGTCGGGCCTCTTTCACTTTGGATATTGGCCATTTGCACACATCAAAACCCAGTATGTTGCTTGAGCTATTTGCCAAGAGTAACTTGTGGAAACATCCTTTACTATGCCAGTTCAATTGCCTCTTCCCTTTTACTTTTTACCAGTTCTGGAACTCTGGTCTGCAGTTACAGCAAACACTGGTGACTTCTGTATTGTGGGCATGTGCTTAGCCATTAGATATGAGTAGTGGCATACAAATTGCTTCCTTATCTGTCACAGCAGTATTTCAGCTGGTACTTTGCAAGTATGCCAGCATCTTCCTGGGATGAGCTGCCACAGCTGTCTCTGCTGAACCTTCAGCATTATTGACTCTGCTGAGATGCTTCTCAATAACAACTCATGCTGGAGCCAAACATTTATATAAAATCCTAGACTCTGTGTCTCACTGCTGCTTGGATAACCTCATTAGGGTGATGAGCAGCTTTTGCAGGAAGGAGAAAGGACTTTACGTTACCAGTAGTAATTTCTGTATATTTTATTAGCTATGGGATTTTCTAAAGCTTTTCTATAGTTCCAGTGTTTCAGAAATAAACCATTGTGTAGGCATTTCCCCCTTCATTTCTAGCTTTCTGAAACTTCTAAGCTGGGAACAGATTTTCCCATATTGGTTTTTGCTTATAATTATTTACATCCTCCAACACTGTATGAAAATATACATCAGTTTTAAGAAAGTGTTATCATAATATAGCTCATATTTCTGCATATATTGGAGGGGTAGTAATTTGTTGTGGAAGCAAGAAAACGTCCCCTTATGCTATGTGTTATCTGAAAAACAACACACTGAACGATTGTATAGTACATTTAGATGGACAGTTAGGTAGAGGCTACAACAAAGTAAAGCAGAATAGATGTGGAAAGACAAAGTGGCTTTAATCCAAGGTCACTCAGCAGATCTGTAGCAAGTCCAGGAACAAAGAGAACACGACTCCTTGTTCACCAGGCTTGTCCCTCAGCAACAAACCCTAGAGACTGCATACACATTCAACAATTTTCCTACCCATTTCTTTATGAAGTTTCACTTTTTTCTATACTAAAAATATCTACATATTATGTTGATCTCCCAGTTCTGTATGGGAAGTGGTTCCACAAAAGAAAGGGCAAACATCATGAACAACTAGGTGTAATCCTTCTCCAGGTAAATCATCGCATGAGGAGTCAATCTTTATCCAAATTAGGCTGAGTGCCTTTAAATGCATCAGTTTTCTATCATGTATAAACTGTTTAATCCCAATTTTTAACCATTCATGGTAATATTTGATGTGGTCCTGTAATGAAAGTGCCTTATTGCATAGTTCTTTCTAATGCTAAACATCTCTCATACTGGTGTAGCTGGCAGCAACCATGGCATAAGTTTTTCTAACACACAGATTTTACTTTTTCGCAGTGGATCTGAGTTTCAGCAGAACACCAATCTGGAATTCATGGAAAAATCAAGCTCAATTAATTTTTCGTTTTATATTTATGGTCTTTCTGCAAAGCAACTCACCAGCATTTGTTTTATCATTATTATAAACTGTCACTGCATGGCTTCCCAATCAGAACACATTACAAGGAAACTTCTTCTCCTTCCATGATTTAGATGTGGTTTAATGACAATAAATGAAACACTGTAATATAAAAACAATCCTCCTCAATAAACAGATGACATTCTTAGAGATCCAGAGCCAGAAAGCATTTTCAGATCTATTACTTTAACAGATCTGCATTCACAAAGGTCCCAGTTCCATTCAGTAAAATCTGTGGCACTCATGTAAGCAGCTAAATATAAATAACTCAATAGGATAGCATTCTCATGAGCACAGAATTGTTAAAGCAGAACTTGTCCAATACCTTGCTTTCATTTATGTGCCAGTGGTTATTTAGGAATGAAAGATTCTCTCCCCCAAAGAAGGTATCTACATACCAATATGGAATTCTAGGAGACAAACCTTCTGACGCTCAAGGAGATATTTCAGTCTTTAACAAACCTCCACCCATAAAAGCTCCTTTTGCATATTTAACAGAAGTGCTACCTATTTAGAACAGATAATGAGCCTAAAACTCCTGCAATTCAGAAATCCACAGCACGAGGACATTCATACAGCTTGAGGTCCTCTTAAAAGCAGCAAGTAGTTACGTGTTTATCTACAGAACAAAAAAATCCTGCTTCGCAACATCTGAAGTTAGTTGCTTTCAATGACAATCACTCTGGTTGGATTGATGGAGTCAGTAACATTCGGCTTGCACAGCTGCAGTATGATACCCAATAGGACTAGCTTAAGAAAGAAAAAGTCATCCATAGATCAAGCAGCTCCCTGACAACACAGGAAAAGGTTGTATTCCAATCCCTCTTGACAAGCTTGCTTAATGATTGCAATGTACTTTTGTATGTTTGCTATCTTCTAAAAGACAATGAGAACGCTTACTAAATAATACATGCGCAAGTACAACAGAACTCTAGCCCTTTCCAAACAGCATTACCCTTATGGAGGCTCCAATAAAAGACAAAAATGTTTAATTCAGAAATGATTGAATGGGAGAGCTCCAGTAGAATGAAATACACAGATACACATATGCAAGTTAGTGGGCTTGGTAATAGCTTGGAGTCAATTAACTAAAAAAGCAGTCCAATAAAACTGTCTCTAAAATGATTTATGGAATTAGCAAAGATTGCCGAGCTCTTGAGTAGAAGACACTGCAAAGCCACTCAAAGCATACTTAAACATGTATGTATGTAATAGTTGTAATGAAATGGCAGCATCTCTCAGGCAGCACTGAGCTACTTTCTGTCTTTAGAAGAGACTACACTGTTGTCTCCTCTCCCAAGCAGTAAAAAGGGGCAATGCAAAGTGTCTAGCTTTCCATTCCCACTTTATCACTCTCATTAGAGAACACATTGTAGCTCCTAAAGTACTTGCTAGATATATTTAACACTCAAGAAAGCTTTATGTTTGTAATTAGTCATATGAGGAAACCAGATACCTATCATTCGTGTGCCCCAGCACAACCAGGCTTTTAACAGAGACAGCAGAAGAACCAAACCAGGGAACCCTCCCTCTGCATGCTAAGCAGATGATGTACCCTTTGCCTTCCTCTCAGTGTACCTTTCTCATACCCCACTTATTCTACATGCTTCCTCCAGGTGAAACCAAGATGATCAGAACATTAACTAGGAGCACTGAATAAGGTACCTTACACAGGCAGGTGTCAATTTGTTCACATTAAGGATTACTAAGCTATTGGAATATCCTGATATATTCAATATAGTTCTCCATCTGAAGAAAAGTTGAACCTGAATTCAGCAATTCTCCTCTTAAGCTCTTGCTTAAGTCTTCACTTAGATACTTTCCCTCATAAATTTGAACATTTTATTAGAGCAAATGAGCCAGAAAACAAAGCTGGGAGAGAGGATCTAGTTCTAGCTACAGGGTCAGTGCAACTTTATACACACCTGAAGTTTTAATCCTGTCAGTTATGCATGAACCTGAGCAGTAAAGCAAATATAATTGTTCAAACTAACTTCCATGCACAGACATCAGAGGAGATATTCTAAGCAGATGAAACCTGTTCACCGCAGGTTTAACTCTAGATTTGTGTTTATCCACATGTCAAGTACCATAGCAAGATCAAACGTTAAACCCTCTCTTTAGTATCAGTCCGTAGGCCCCAAAACTTCATGGGGTGATCAGACTTTTGTTTCCCACCAGCAGAAAATCTCTCCCTCAATTATAGCTCTTTAGAAGTGCTCTACACAGGACCTCATGTAAGGTGTTCTTTTCCCTCCCCAACTGGCAAGCTTGGTGGTTTTGTTAAAGCCCTAGGAATTATATATGAATACATTATATTTATGATGCACGTAAGGTAAAGATTATATTTATTATATTTATGATGCATGTTACATAAACAGGCAAAAAGGGTTTGATTTGACCAATTTGATAGAGAACTGCATGTTGAATTTTCCAGCTTTGTCAGTTAACACAAAAATCAATAGTTTTCTACTTGCATATGTCTTTTTCTCATGTCACATCCAATAATTATCTAAGATAATAGATTTTAGAGATGAAGAGTTTTGTTCCTTGTGAATCAACCCTTCTTTCCAAGCTTGATTTTTCCATGAAGCCATAATGAGAGGTTCAATTCATATAGCAACCTATACTGAGGTTAAAGCGCTGCAAATTCATTATATTTTAAAGTATAAATAAAAATGTATATTGAAAGAATGAAGTCTTCAGAGATCTACTTTGCTTGTTAAAAATGAATAAAATTAAACAGAAAGTACAATATATTGCTCTGTATATAGGTTCTCCCTGAAAGTCATGACCTAGGAGGTTTTTCTTGAGATCTAGACAGTGAATACAGATGAATAAACTGGAATGCTGTAAAATAACATTAGTGCAGGGGAACTAGCAAGCACTTTGGTATTTCTGGCATTTGAGAAACGCTGATGTGACAGATACTGTGATGATTAATGTAGATTATTCTTTAACTAACAACTGCATATTTCATTACATTGGAATATTTCCTTGCACTTGTGTGAAGCTGAGTATCTGATGAATGTGTACCTACTACTCGGGGTACCCTGATGTGATTATCAAAAGTATAGATTGAAAAGAGATAGTATAAGGTAAAACAGGACATAATTGGTACTGACACGCTAAAAATCTGTGAAATAAGATCACCAACATCACCCAGAATCTTCATTTTGGACCACTGCAGAGAGCAGAAGCCACTTCCATTCTAAGCAGAGAGCGCAGTTAGCATTACTGTAAGGGCCTACATTCATAAAACCCAAAAAAGACCTGCTGATTCTTGTCCAGATCCTTTTGTGTTTGCTTGCTTTAAATAAATCAATTTCATCTCACCCTATTAATCAAGTAGAAGAAAGGCTAAAAGTGAAACCTGAATTAAAATCAAAATTGGTAATTCAGGAAAAATCCTACAGGGGTGCTTAGAAAAAGGAAGATGAGTTCTTGTCAGTGGCATTCTGAAGCTTTGGTTTAAAGAATTTTTTCCCATGTATGATGCTTTCATGCTATTTTGTTAAGTAGGTGCTACAAAGAAAAATGATGATTTTCATAAGATGAGCATCTAAATGCTGCTCAGTAAGAACCCTCAATATATTGCTTGCTTATTAACATTTAGCTTGCTGGCTCTTGTGTTCACACAATATTTTAAGAGGAAATATGAATGTGACTAGGTTAATACTTCCCAAAGTAAGTGTTAGTGTCATTCTTTTCAGAAAAATAACATCATGATTTTGACAAAATAATTATGCTTTGTTGGCAAGGCTAATTAAAGATCCAATTTTACTCAGAGCAATGGATGGTCTTTTTTTTTTCTGGTGACAAACAAAAGCAAATGCATGGCACTATTATTAAGCAATTTATTGAGATGAAAATCAGTTTTATTTTCACATATAGAAAACTACATTACTGATTCATAAAAGAATAGTGTAAAAGAAAATAAACACAAGAACTACTGCAGCAAAGACTCAAACGCCTTACAAAGATGACAGATGTACCTAATTTTATTAGGCACACAGACACTACGTTAATAATTGCATTGACACATGTACAAAACAAAACTCTGCTAAAACACTATTCATTTTGTCTGCTCATCGTAAACAGGCAAAGTAGTTTTCTTCCTCACCTTCAAGAAATCTAATTTCTCTTTCTGAAAAGAATTATCTTAAATAAGCATCTCTTCTTTGCTCCACTGTCTGATGAGGGACTGCAAGAAATATCCTACCTGCGTCTCCAAGGAAGGTATGCATCACATCAAATACTCTTAAGTAAGATTACAGTTCTTAAGCTGTCCTTTAGAAATAAGAATTCCAAGAGTATGGGCCTCAATCTGCATCGGGATGTGAAATTTCATCCCACAATCACCACATAAAACACCATACGTTTAATAGAAAACTGTATATAAGAGACAGCCTGCAGGAAAGACATAAAAGCACATGAAGTGTCTATGGATTTTCTGTTTTCACAAAAATCCCATTTCAGAACCTGTTGCAGAAACATAAACAATGAATTATTTTCTTCTTCCTTATCAGCACTGAAGGACTTCTTCCTCATTCAAACCCAATTAAACTCAGAGTCTAATTCAACCATTCCAGAAGTATTTATCACCCAATACAAATGCCAAACTGCCCAACAGACATGGGCATTGCCTTGCTTCCCACAGAACAAAAATATCCCAAGCTGATAAGCTGCCTTGCAATAACCTTCAGTCTATATATTCATTGCCCAAGGCCATCATTCAAGGAACTTTGGAGAGCAAGGAGAACATGAAAGGGTGAGTTTCATTGAAAGCTAAATAAGTTTAGTTAGCTTGGCAAAAGCAACAGCACTTCTTTCCAGAGAGGCAAAAAAGTAAAGATTAACAGCACAGTTTCTGAAGCAGTACCAACTACCCTGCACGCTAAAACTTAATTTTACTTATACTCCTGATGACCTTGTAACAAGATCATTACTTGATGAAACAAATAATATTAAATAATACAAAACCAAGAACTGTTTTACACTGGTCTCAGCAAATGGTTATCCTTCAGGCTTCAGAAACACAAAGGGATTCATCATCCAGTTGGTAGTAGGCTTTGCAGGGCTTAAAGTACTCAAGTAATCAGTAAAAACTCATTTCTGTCAAATAAGAATAAAAAAGCTACTAACAAATACAGCAAAGTACTCTTACCAAGTAGTAGTCCCAGAGAGATGGTGAAGAAAAATCTCAACAAACTTGGTGAATAAATGGTGGAGGAGGGAAGGAGAGATAAATTCCCCAAACTTTGACACACAACTCCAGAAGAAAAGCATAAGCCAAATACCACCAAAACCCATTAAGACTAATCCATCTGCCTTGGCTCAAATCTATTTATGTATTTACAGGTACGTGGACAGCTCTTATTGGCTGTTCAGCCACAGTACTTGCTGCTGAACTTCATTCAAATATTTGGATGGAGAAATCGCATCCACTATAGCATCATTCAACTGATGCTGAAATTTCCACTGGAGTAAAAGTGAACCCAATTCCCAGTGGCCAAGTCACCACCAGCTCCGTCCCAAAGCAGCTAAAATCATCACAACTAGGAGCAAAAAGCACAAATGTGACAAAAAAAAGAACACAATAATCTTCCAAGTAACAGAGCTGCTCTGCCCTTATCAAAAACTTGCAGTAGGGTAGCCTGAGAAGAATAAACCACCACATCCTTTCAGCCTACCAGAACTTCTCATGCATAGTGAGGGACACTTGATTCCTCCATCAAATTAGTCCAGTAAAATCAGACTTGACTCAGCCACAGGAATAAAATACAACGTCAAATCACAGAACAACGCAAGTTTGCACGTCCCCTCGAAAGCACAGTTTAAAGGCATCTTTTCCAGGCACCCAACTGCAAGGTAAATAAACTCCAGCAGTTGGTACTTATCACTGGTTATAGGTCAAACAGGGCTGATGCCCTTTAGATCCACTTATAGTGTTGGGCTGCACAGTTTTTGCATCTTATTCTCAGCTTTTCCTTTTGATTTGTCAGAAGAATTCGAGACGGGCTTAAATCAATCACAGTAAATTCAGCAAATCCGATGTAAGGGTAAGTTTAAAGCACTACGTGAGAGATGATGTACCCATTTGTACCAGTTTGTCATGGTTTAAGCCCAACCGGTAACTCAGAACCACGCAGCCACTTGCTCACTCCCCTCCTTCTTCTTTCCTCACCAGATCCCAGGAGGATGGCGAGGAGAATCAAAAGAAGGCAAACCCCATGGGTTGAGATAAGATCAATCCAATAACTAGGTACTATACAAAACTACTAACTGCTACCACTAATAATAAGGGAAATAACAAGGGGAGAGAATATGAAACTAAAAGAGGAAAAAGGAAAAGAATAAACACAACTTATACACAGTACAATTGCTCACCACCCACTGACCAATACCCAGCCTGACCCAAGCAGTGATCTGGGCCTTTCAGCTAATTCCCCCCAGCTTCTATACTGGGCATGACGTGCTGTGGTATGGAATACCCCTTTGGCTAGTTTGGGTTAGGTGCCCTGTCTCTGCTTCTTCCCAGCTTCCGGTGCCCCTCCTCACTGGCAGAGCATGAGACTGAGAAGTCCTTGATCGGAATAAGCATTACTTACCAACAACTAAAATCATCAGTGTGTTTTCAGCCTTGTTCTCAGGCTAAAGTTTAAAACACAGTACTGCACCAGCTACTAAGAAGGAGAAAAAAAAAACAACTTATTTTTTGAATCCAGGACATACTTTTTTTGAATGTTTGAAAATATGGATTTATATCTTCTGTTGCAAATTGTTCTCCTATCCATTTACTCATCCTGAGAGTAAAAAAGATGGCTTCTTTAATCGTCTCTGGTTTACTACATCATTATACTATGACCAGGAAGGCCTACTGGGTTTATTAACAAAAAAACACTTGGATCAAAACACCAACAGTTAACAAGTTTCCAAAATGTTGTCCTTTGGATGCTCTGATACTTTTCTTATCCTTCTGTCAATCACATGGAATTTGGCTGTTCACACTCTTGAGTATCTGACCCCATATTTTTAATTCCCTTCCCTGTAACCTTCCCTCTTCCAGAATTTCAGAGTCTAACCTTCTCACAACATATAAACTAACACCTGTCCTAAACAGGGTTGTGTTCAAGGACAAATGGCTGTCCTTCAGACAGGATATAGGAAAGGCAGAGTTGTGTCTCTGACTTGAAGAGAAGGAATAAAAAGCTCTGCAGGACCAGATCTCAGTTTCAAGCAGACAATAGAAGACTGGGGGACTACCGTGATGCAAGTAGGAAATAATGCAGCAAGGTAACATGAAATGAGCTAAGAAGCAGTTAGAAATACATGCAAAGAACTAGTCTAGAACTTAGGCAACCCGAGAACAACAAAGGTATCTTATGCTTCAAGTGATCTATCAAGTAGCATCCAAGAAATAGATCAAGATTGAGGCCAGCATCAGCTGCATCACATTTTAAACATAGGCAATTTGAGTTTAGATTTACAAACCCAGCGTTCTTCAGGATGTTCCATATTTTGCAGTGCCTGTGATATGTGACTTCACAAAATAAGGGCTGCACAAAGCTCTGCTCAGAAACACGGTTAAAGCATCAATGAACTGCAAGGGAGTAAATCCTTCTCCGTAAAACTAGCATACAATATCTCAGCTTCCTATAAAAGTTGAAATGTTTTATAAACTTTAGCATGCCACTGACAGAAAAGTATTACAAACAAACAGACTAAGGTGGAGAACAGACATCACAGGGAAGAAAACAGAGCAGAATGAAACAATGCTGGGAGCAGTGGCTAATAAACAAAGAGCTAGATATCCAGCTATCCAGGAGAAAAACTAGGACATAAAATGAAGGCCTTAAGAAATTAATTGCTAACAAAATGTATTTGTGGGCTTTCTCTCTCCGCTAAGACAATCTACTTTTTTCATGTGACACTGCACACAGCTGTTTGCTTGGTGTGTCATTACTTCTGTACATCAGGGGTCATGCGAAGCTGAGACCTAAAGCTTTTAGAAAGTGTAAACAGGAAGAAAACAAAGTCAGTTCTCCAGCAACAGGGGAACAGCTTAACTTACACTGGTAAGGCTTTAGAAGCTCTAAGGCAAATCTAAACAGTGTTATTTCTAAAACATGTAATTTCCCCTAATCCTTCTCACAGGACTACTGTTGGCTTGGTTATTACTTATGTAACTTTTTACCCCACCAGCAAAGCTTATCTTCATTTTTAATACACCTTAAGCGTGTCAAGACCATTGATCGGTAGGAACAGCCTGACCCTTCATCCTCAAATCAGATATTTCTACAAGGATCTAGACTGTAATAATCCATTGGGTTAACATGCGCTCCACTGAACCAACAAATTAGCATGCGGACTGCAAAGACAATAAGCTAGGAAAAAATTCTTTTAAGCCATTAAAACCCACTCCTCTTACGTGATTTAGTCATGTATATCAGGCAAAAAGGTAGGATTCAAAGAAATTTAAGCAGCATTAGTCAGCAACAGTCTGAATGTTAATATCAAAAAAATAAATGAGTAGGGAACAAACAAAACTACAGGAATTTCCAAATCTATATAAAAAAACATATATACAGCCTGTACAAATATGATCCTCTGTAAGTGTGAGTTAGACAGAAGGGTACCTAAGTGAGTTTCTAAACTTAGCATTCCAAGCACATCGACATCAAGTAGTTCTGTTTGGATTCAACTCAATGCTAATCCAGCAAAAAGTTGCTCCTAATGTTAACATTTAACTATCATCCATCCTCCTACTCTCAGCTGGCTTAGAAGATACACTAGGGATCAGTTTGGCCTTAGGACTTTGGTAATGAACCAATGGAATCACCACACACAAAGAACAAAACAAAAGCCCTAAACACAATGAATCATTAATGCTCCTTGAGAAATGTGTTAGAAATATCTGCCATGAGAGCTTTTAGCAGATGTCACAATGACAAACAATAAAATCACAGGATGAAACCAATCTACAGATTCCATAATTTCAAGCACCAAGTTTCAATAGGCAGCTATTCGGTTGTCATTTTTCTTTACCCTCTGCAAAGCCAGAAAGCACATACAAATAAAACCTGCCAGTCATATTTACACTAGCTGATGTGCTACTACCATTAATTTCCCTTATCATATGTTATTTCTCAGTGCACAGCATTAGAACTGCCAAGATCTATTTCCGCAGCTCTTGTCCTGTTAACATACTAATTCAAACACAAGACAGACCAGCTTCCACAGCTCTGGCAAAGAGACTGAAGTTGTATTTCTAAAAATTACAGATAGACAAAATTAATGGAGAGAAAATTACCAGGTGGAAAGAAGGAATAAAGGCATATCATTCTCTTGCTAATTTCTGCTACATTCTTAAAGCCACAGTCAAATCCCCCCCATTTGTGACCATACTTGGGAAAATGCGTGATTTTTGTAGACATTTTACACACTTGTGTTTTATCCCAGTTCACAACCCCCCCAAGCACCACCTATAAGAGAAAAGCAAGGTCTTAGAACATAAGAAAAATAGCGTTTGTGGTGTACTTAAATTTCAATGGCTCTGCTAAAATTCCTTCCTTCCACTTCCTAAGAAAATCTCTACTCTGCTAAGAGATGCAATTGAGGCAGTGTTTGGATGTAAGGCGCCTCTTGTGTAGGTTTGTAAATTTAAGCTCTATATCAATTGCTTTTACTGTTCACTTAAAGGTCCCCTTGGCCATCTCAGAAATAATCTACTTTTAGTGCTCTCTATTTCAGCCAAGCGCCAGAAACAACCCTAAAGCAGTCTCTTCCTAGTCATACAGTTTTGTTTCTTTTAAAACCATGTCAAGAGAAGTGAAGGCAGAACTCCTAGAAGGACGAGACAGAACACCTGAAAAAAGCCCCTTGAATTCCTAGATTCCTCCTTGCCAGCATCCACCCGTGTGCACCACTAATCAATCCAATGTAATTCGTTACATCATGCTATTACTCTGGTTGTGTTGAAACCATCCCATCACTGCTTGTGGCAGTACCCTCTGTTAGCCTCCTTCTGGCATCTGAAAGCAGGACACCGTTCTTTAGTTCTGTTGTTTATCAGGGTTTTCTTTTTTCCTTGGTCATTATTTTTCACCTGGCTGTTTGGACATTATAAATGAAAAATGCAACACAAAATATTATATTCAGGTGCACTTTAAGTAGGAAAATCTCCCAGAATAGTCCTTCTGTAGTCTCATATCTCTCTGTTCTGTTTTCTGGACAACTGGTAATGGCTATATGTCCTACTATTAGTTCAGAAATAATGCCTTATCTATTAGAAAACCACTGTAGCTTATGGTCAAACCATTACCAAATGAAATGCTTCTGAAGAGGACTTCAAACAGTAATTGAATTGACTTTATTTGCTCCAGCCTTCTGAACGTTATTTTATTTTCTCCAAAATCACCATCACAGTTATTGCTTTGAATCATCGAGCTATACATAACTTACTGAAAAAACACAAGCGTATGTAAGCTTTACCACATATATCTGATTTTCTTACTCTTTCCTTTAAACAGTCTTAATATCACCTAAAGACCTTTCCATCTGTCCTTGTCAGATGTCTCTTCACCATCTCATTTAAAAATCACTTTTATACCTCAACATCCTCCAGAGCTACATCATTAAGCTGCCATTAAATACTGTCATTAAACCTGGCACTGACAGCCCTGCTATTGAACCCCAGAATTTCAGTGACCTACTGCAACTTTGTGAGGAGCCAGCAACCTTGGCATCCGATTGCTGCTTATTCTACCCTAACAATCCAATGATATTCTCTTTTTCGTTTATTTTCAGATCCTATTAGAGAAGAAACAAAGAAACCTACTTAGTGGTAAACTTCTCTTTGATCACAGTAAACGTATCCTAGAGACAGGTTACTTTTACTGACTTATTTGCATGTCTGCCTAAGAGTTGGGCTATTACAGCTATGGAAAGAATTTCCATTCTCAGCTATTTCCATTACAGAATGGAAACCTTGGAGCTCTCTGGCTGATGCTCACAGAGCAAGGAACCCCAGACTGACATCCAAGGGTTGAAACTGTCTTGACTGCTGGTATCTGCACTGCCAGCTGCTGGATAGTTACAGTAAAACCAGCCCAGTTCTTGGGTACTTGCTGGTTAGCTTTTCCAAGTGAATTGGGGAATTTGGTTCCCAAAGAAGCTCTATTTTTGGGTGTCTCTAGATTGCTCTAAGCGTTCCTGAAAGCTCACATTCTCATGAAGTGAAAAACATTTCCCTGTTGGTTTTGCTCACTGGCATAGACTGATGTTAAGATACAACAGCAGAGCATTTAAGAGCAAAAATTATATATAAAAATATGGTGATACTAAAAAAGTCCATTTAATTATCTTTTTCTCCGATAAAAATTCATTTTATCTCTCCGTAAATCACCATTTTGTGAAACCAAGCTTTCTGGTGAGAGCCCAGTTAAAAACTGGGGAGCCTTCAGTCATAACTAGAAACAGTAGAAGTTGAAGTTTCACTTGGTTCTAGCAATACAGAGTAGGGGGTGGAAGGAAACGGGTTGTGCTTGGTCTTGATCATTAATTAACATGGCCATTCAAAAGTCACTTCTGACATTTTATTTAGAACGTGTTTTCTGACTTATTTATCAGTGTTATTTATTTCCCTGTTCTTCAACCAATTTGTCTGGTTTTTTTACATGGCTTATCAGAACATCCAGTGGCGAAGAGGCTAAGGTAGTACTTAATATAAAAGTATGTTTTGGTGGAAAAGAAGATTAGTTGAAAACATGTAAGAAGCTTTCTTGGAAATTATATGACAATGTATTATATGGACTATTCATGACTGGAGAGCAACACTGTTCTCTGACTTCAACACTGCTTACTTTTGAAGAGCCCCCAATACCTGTCAGCATCGGCTGCTGTGTTGCACTTCACAATGGACAGCTAGACAGTCAGTGTCTGCATCCGGACATGCCTTTACCATTTGAGCTTGAAATCTGGAATGAAAACCTAACAAATCTGTGTCTGTCCCAAACCTGCATTCAAGAAATAAGCCCACATACATTGCAAATTCTGTTATAAGACTGAAAATGTACCTCTCTCCTGTCTCCAGAGTAAATTACTGACCATTCCTCTTGACAGCCTTCTGAAAACACGGTTATGGGATCGTACAAACTACTTTAAAACAGCAAGTCCTCTGGAAAATATTAGCATCTGTTACATTGATGCAGAACATGAACTCAGTTTACTATGAAATTGTGTTGTTTGTAAGCCATTTTCACTGTCTGGCTGCACCAGTCCCTGGTCAGGGAAGAGGCACCAGAGAGCCATTCAAGTAGAGAGTAGCTTAGAGAGTAGTTTAGCTCCGTGCTCCTGGGAAACACATTAAAGCTCCAGCTATCAGTTTAACTTACTTGAACAGGAAATAAACAGGAGATGTCCCTCCTTGGACCTCAGCCCTGGAGTGTCTGTATGTTTGCATAGTGCTAAGCAGCACTGGGACTCTGTACTTCACATGCCCAAGATGCCACAGCTCAAAAACTGGCCTCAAGTGCTGAGACTTGACACACAGGTACAAGACAGTTCAGTGCCAGAAGTACTGCCAGGCTAGGCTTATTTTCATACAAAGGCAGACAAAACCCACTAAATTAGAGACATAAATGCTCCTAGTCTTAACTTAAATTAATCTTAATTTAAATTACTGTCTTTTGTACATGTATTTAAGGATGTTGAAAGTAAACCCCTACTTAAGTAATTTTCAAGAGCTTTGTGTGTGTCTCCTTTCATCAGTTTGCGCCTTCTGTTTGCTCCAACCCTACTTTCTATTGCCGAAGTTACTGCTGTTACAAAATACCAATCTCATCAACCAAATATTGTATCTTATCGCCCAGCCTCTGTACATGAAGAAAAATTCCTAGAGATAACATGGCTACATCTGCACATCATCATTTTGTTGCAAGAACAGATGGGTTTGATCTTACTTTGTTCACTGCTTTTAACACAGATTTGTACAGCTAAATCATGCTGGTAGACCAAGAATTTTGCATATGCGTATGTGGACTCAAATGCAGTTTCAGAAGGAGAACCGAGGGCTCAGGAAGGAAGCTGCATCAGCCTTAGACTGGTTTAATATTTGTCTTACGTGGTTTTACCTCAGGCTTTCAATACTTGTTCACAGGCTAACATCCTACCAATGTTGTAGTACCATAGAAGTAATTTCATTAACACAAAAAGCACCACCATCATATGAATGAATGAAGATTAGTCATGTTAATAGAAGTGGTGAGAAAGAGAGCATTGCACTCTTTCATTAGACTAGAAATTTATTAAATTATCCCACTAACTGAATGTAATACTTTCTTATAATCCTCCCTTAACTCTTGTTGCATATTCAATTTTTCCAATACATTTGTAAGCTGCTTGGAAGAAATCCAACTGTTTCATTCAGTCCTGGTTTAATTTGCTTTTGCAGCTCCATCACAGGAACAACAAAATTCTTTGGGACGAGCATTTTCAGTTAAATACTAGGAACGTTCTTTCTGTCAATTTGGCTCCCCAAATAGAAAGAGTTCCCTTTTATGAAATACATATAGAATTATCTCGGGTGTCAGTTTTATTTTTATGAGGTATATTCTGAGGTAGCTGGAACCTAAACACCCAAAACGAGCTTTAACTCACTTCACATTCATATTTTTAAAGCCAGAAGCCTAAACTCCAGCACCTTATGATCAAATGTTTGAAACCTTGAGGCCAAGGGCCTCTGCTATGTTGTTCAGAAAAAGCATCATAAGGAAACTACTCTTCCTCATCTCCCAGTCTTTGGCTGCCTCAGCTCAGTGGACCCTTTCTAGATGCATCAAAACACTGTTTTCAAAGTGCACGCACAAACGCAAAACGATGCAAGAAACAATAAGGCAACAACATTGAAGCAAAGCTTCAAGCTCTGCCAGCATCTGGGTTAGTTTAAATAACTAATAACTCAATTGTAATTATATTTGTAATGCTACCTTGAAAGCTTTTTTAGTAATTCCACCAAAAGGGTGTATTCTTAACATTGGTTTAATGGGAACCCTTGAGCCCAACCAGATTTATAGTAAAAAGCAAACAAACACGCCTCATGAACCCTCTAGGGAGTTTTTCAAAGTAAAATGCACTTACGGTATTGATGCAGATAAGCATCATCCCGAAAAGCCCATTCTTTTTACAGTCAATGAGTCTTTTCAGCAACTGAATCCAAATGGTTTATATTTCCTAGTGAAATTTTTATTCATCTATCTGTTCTGGTAGGTTGGCATCCTATAATTATATTTTAATTAAATAATTGCACAAGGTAATGTGCAATGCACACAACAGAGTAATGTAATAATGAATTATTGTCTAACAATACCTACAGCAACACTTTAATGGCTTAAATTAAGGAGAAAAATCAGAAGCCAGTATCAGAAACAAGATTAAACAATAACCAAAGAGCCCAAAGTAAAACAGGAAAATAAAAATCTATGAGATTTACTGGCAGCTCTATTACTGAAACCCTCTAATAGTCCTCAAAAGGAAAATGCAGCGTAACAAGAAGTGCACAGTTGTACCCCAGCACATTTTCCACTCCTGGCAATTTTACTTGCTCTGTTTTGCACTTGTGTGTTCAAACTGATCTGGGTGGAGCGATGCCCTTGATTGTGGAGTAGAAAGGTATCGAGTGTTTTTAAACTCCTTTTTACACGCTGACCTCTTCAGTATTAACAAACAAAACCTCATAACTTCTACCTAAAGCATATCAGACACACACACAAAGCGTTACACTTTGTTGTGCTGGCGTGAATGCATCCCTGTGGCAGTCAAGAGCTCATCTGATATTAAAGGTGTATCACCAACAGAGCATTCTTATAATAACAGGAGTATGAATAAGAATAACAAAGTAAAGAGCAGGGTTTTGTTGGTTTTGGGGTGGTTTTGCTTTGTTTGTTTGGAGTTTTTCTCTGTGTGTGTGTTTGGGTTTTAAACCCTTTGAACAGCTGGAAAACACGTCCGCTCTGACAATTTACATTCTTAATGCCACAGACCAATGTCAGACTGCTTATTGCCAGATCCAAGTATGAGAATTACACCTTAAGGTGCTTGACATCAATATTTCAAACAATAGTTCAGGCAACAGCATCCTAAATTAAGTGTGTAGAGAGAGCCAAACAGTTACATTCTACTGATTTTACAGTCACTAACCACCAGCTTGGTCACCATTCCGGCTTGCACTGATACCTTCCGACATAAATAACATATACTGACTAAAATTCAAAACAGGTAGGAAACAATAGCATATGGGGGAGTCATTTGGCTGGGGGTTTGGTTGTGTGGTTTTTTGGTATTAACTTTTTCAACTGAGGCTGATAATGTATTTCAGTTTACAACTGTGCTGGGTTATGGAAATGCACACAGTTAAGGTGTCAGCTGGCAGATGGTGACTTGGAAAACCATTTAAGAATCATGTTCTGTCACATATCTATGCAAGTGCCTGAATAATCAAAGCAAACAGTAGGGTAAGCGTGTTACGAATTACAATATTCAGATGTGCCAACTCAAAAAAATTAAAGATAATACATAATGAAAGAAAAAGGAAAACTCTCACACATTTTGCATCTTTGTAATTTATGCAAAAATCATCAAGTTCTTTACATATTATTTTGTATTTAGACATTTGCAGCTCCGTAATGAAGATCAGGCTGCAAGCAGATATTTAGCCTGTGAAATCTGGTAGCTGCCATCCATTCTGACACATTAGCTCTTGCACTCATCATATCTGAAAGCATCTCTTTGTTCAGAGTGCTGCAAGAAAACATCAAATCTCTCCTTTTACTGGTCAGGTAGCAGATAAAACTACAAGCACTCATTAAAACATGGGTTACATCTAGATACGGAAAAGCAGCAGAAGCACAAATCTCCGCCTTGCAGAGCCACACAGAACCATAGAGAATTCATTGGTCTGACATCACTCAGAACATCTGATACTTATATAAGTTAATGTTACATTTGATGTTTCTTGGAACCCTACCATAATTATCCAAAGCAACACCTGGCCAGCTCTCTAAACTTCTCCAATGTTTGTGACAAATTTCCACTCTCATTTCCCTATTTCTTTATGTGCATAAAGCCCAACCCCTCCTCATAGCACTGGTTTCTTGAGACTGTCTTCTCCTTGGCTTCTGGGTTATGTCTCGCTCAAGAGCATCAGAGTGCAGCCGTCTCAGTGCTGCTGGTCATTGCCAAGACCTTGTTCACCTTTTCTGTTCTCTTTGGAAGACGTGCCAAATTTTATTCCTGTGACTAATGCATAAGCTCATCGTTAGTCTTTTCTTTCCCCTGTAAAACTATGAAAAGGAGCAATACTCGTACTGATTTATTGTTGGTGCACCCTGAGGTATCTGAGTAGCTTTTATTTCAAAACATGAACTGCACAGTAGTGCTGGAAATAATTTATTATCCGAAAAAATCCTGGATGATCAGGTAGTGAGATGGACTGCGAACTGGCTGAAGGACAGAAGCCAGAGAGTTGTAGTCTATGGGGCGGAGTCCAGTTGGAGGCCTGTATCTAGTGGAGTGCCTCAAGGGTCAGTACTGGGACCAGTATTATTTAATATATTCATCAATGATTTAGATGAGGGAATTGAGTGTACTGTCAGCAAGTTTGCTGATGACACTAAGCTGGGAGGAGTGGCTGACACGCCAGAAGGCTGTGCTGCCATCCAGCGGGACCTGGACAGGCTGGAGACTTGGGCAGGGAGAAACTTGATGAAATATAACAAGGGAAAGTGTAGGGTCCTGCATCTGGGCAGGAACAACCCCAGGTTCCAGTATAGGTTGGGGAACGACCTGTTAGAGAGTAGTGTAGGGGAGAGGGACCTGGGGGTCCTAGTGGATGGCAGGATGACCATGAGCCAACACTGTGCCCTTGTGGCCAGAAAGGCCAATGGCATCCTGGGGTGTATTAGAAGGGGGGTGGTCAGTAGGTCGAGAGAGGTCCTCCTTCCCCTCTACTCGGCCCTGGTGAGACCGCATCTGGAATATTGTGTCCAGTTCTGGGCCCCTCAGTTCAAGAAGGACAGGGACCTGCTGGAGAGAGTCCAGTGCAGGGCAACTAAGATGATTAAGGGAGTGGAGCATCTCCCTTATGAGGAAGGCTGAGGGAGCTGGGTCTCTATAGTTTGGAGAAGAGGAGACTGCGGGGGGACCTTATTAGTGTATATAAATATATAAAGGGGGAGTGTCATGAGGATGGAGCCAGGCTCTTCTCAATGGCAAACTACGATAAGACAAGGGGTAATGGGTATAAACTGGAACACAAGAGGTTCCACTTAAACTTGAGAAGAAACTTCTTCTCAGTGAGGGTGACAGAACACTGGAACAGGCTGCCCAGGGAGGTTGTGGAGTCTCCTTCTCTGGAGACATTCAAAACCCGCCTGGACACATTCCTGTGTAATCTTATCTAGGTGTTCCTGCTCCAGCAGGGGGATTGGACTAGATGATCTCTTGAGGTCCCTTCCAATCTCTAACATACTGTGATACTGTGAAAATTACTACCATCAGTATAAATACCTGAGTTAGTGCCTGAAAGATACCAGTAAATAGATGATCACTGGTTCTGTTTAATCAGTTGAGTAAGCAAAGCCTGTGCAATCTTTCCTTGTGAATCTGAGTCATCATGGAAACAAAAACAACACAGCAATTTCAAATTGTATAGAAAATAGGTTAGTTCCCACTCATTTCAAGGGCATCCATTTGGAAGCTTTTGTCTTCTGGGGAAGACAGCAAGTTATAAAAGGACCTAGTGTTAATTTCAGAGATTTTTATGGTATTTGAGGA
Organism: Psittacula echo; assembly: GCF_963264785.1. Classification (NCBI taxonomy): domain Eukaryota; kingdom Metazoa; phylum Chordata; class Aves; order Psittaciformes; family Psittacidae; genus Psittacula; species Psittacula echo. The sequence continues at coordinate 2,695,784 of NC_137736.1, forward strand.
GATCAAAAGCAGAAGATCTCCTGCGCTACTCAACGCCAATCTCACCAAAGTATAGCATATATATCTTACAATAACAGTCACAATGAAACTTAAGTTAAAAATTAACTAAAAGTTCACATTAACTACCTGCAACTGCCTCTCTTCATAAACCACTTGCCCAAACAAGAAACTCAATATACAGAGACGATGATACTGAGGTTTACTCACTCCTCCTAACCATCTAAAGGCAGCTTTATTCTTCAAAGAGAAATAATGTTATCTGCTTAAATCTCAGAGCTATTTAATGGAAACATGCAACAGGAATGCAAGTCTTCACCCAATGCAGTTTAATAACTCGTGCCTTCACTAAATCCATTTCCCAAGCACCAGGGGAAACTAAAAAGGTCAACAGCTATTTTACTTCTATTACCTTTTCTCATGTACTCCAAAACACATCTGTCAGGACATCATAGTAACTCTACCAAAAATTCAGGGATTCAGTCCTCTGCCCTTCCCCTGGTTTCTTGGTGACTGTATCTTGGGATCAGTCAAATGCCTAAAACATTTATGTCAGGTTTGATTTTAATCCAATTCCACACAATTATCACGATCTTCGTTTGTCATACACAGTCAGGTTCCACTACTTAAAAGACTGAAGATTGCTGAAAGAACAGAGATATAATTAAATGAAGTATCAGCCCAAAATCAGATCATTGAATCCACAGACTTTTCAGTTTTAGAGTATAAACCAGATCCCACCCATTTAGTAATACTAAAAGCCCATATTCAAAAGTCACTGCACAGAAGAAATATTTTTTGGAGGCTGGATTAATCTTTAGAAGAACAGAAACTCTTGTATTTCAGTCCTCAGATTTATTTACGCTGTGTAGAGTATCAACTGCCAGCATATACTGAACTAGGGAACATCAAACTCATAAGAGATTTAGCATTTTGCTTCTTTACCTTTAGGACACTACTCTTGCTCTTGGGCTGTTAAACCAACCCCTCAAGGTAATCTAATCAACCCCTCTGTCTTAGGCAGTGAGTTTTAGCAGTTCTATGGGGCGTTGTAGAGCGTAGCTTTGATTTTATGCCTTTACTCATTTCAGATGAAGTTTGGATCCCATTCTCTAACATGTACATCTTGCAAAGACTCACAGGTCATGTATAAACCCTTTGCCTTGTTTTAGGCCTGCAATAAGGTACTACCCAACCCCACATGCAATGGTTTAAATGCAAATAGGCCACACTTGTTACAAATTGTATTTTCTGACTACTCCTTCGTGTTTAGCACAGTTTTCTTAATTTTTTTTCTTTTGCTAAGAAAAAAGAGCATAAAAGCAGAAATTCACACTCATTCAAGAGCAGAAATACTGAAATATGACCAGCCATTCCAATGAGGAAAGTTTTACATACTTGGAAGCAAACAAGTTAATTTTGTTTTCCCTTTCCTTTTTTTAGCTCCTTTTCTTTCCCTTATACTAATACACTATCATGTATTCCAGGCACAGTTCTTCTTTCTTTTTTTTTTTCCCTTTTTTTTTCCTCCTTTTCTTTCCCTTATACTACTACACTATCATGTATTCCAGGCACAGTTCTTCAGGAACCAAAAGGATAGTCTTGGGAGATAAAATATTAAAATCTGTGTGGGTTTTTTTAGGCATAAAATTTTAGTCATAAAGTTACAGTGCAAGCACCTACCCCTGGGAGATCAGAGAGAAACCTGACTTGATGCATAGGGTTTGGAGTCATTTCGATTATAACATGCAGCAGCTCATACTGGATGGGCTTTATCTGCCATGTATCAGTGACAGACATTCATGTTTCAGGTTGGTTTTATGTAACAGAAAGTACTCCAAAAGGACTTGATGTTGTGTGTTCTTACTTGTCCGACTCTACCTTTCCTTCACTACCTTGGCAACACAACAACTTTACCTCTACCCTGATTAAACTGTAAGACCGTGTAGGTTAGAGTAGTATGAATGGGTACCAAAGTTGGCAAAATCTTGATAGGCAGTGGGGAATACGTGGTACTCAAAATAAACTGATGACATGGTCTTGAGCAGGCATTCCGATGTATTTGTTTTATCCTAAAGAAAGACTATATATGCTTTGTCACCTTCATTACCTTATACCAAAACCAGTTCTCGATTCATACAGTAAGCACCTTGTACTGGGTTTAGTGTTTCTGAGCAGATGAAAAAAGTAACAGGAGAAACTGAGTGACAAATTTCCCTTCACCTCCTACTTGTGTGGCTCTCTTTATTCCTTTCTTCCACTGAGAGAAGACGGTTTTGCAGCCACCAGTTTATGGTAAACCTTTAAAAGCAGGTATGTCCGATGAACAGAGCACTGTCAATACCTGAGCTGCATATACAGCGAAATCTCTAGTTAATGCAACAGACTTTTAAGACAAGTCAATCTCTGAACTTCAAAAGGAAGCTTTCAGAGAGATGATTAGCAGAACAACATTCATTTCTTTGAGTAATTTTCATTTCTTGCTGAAGTCTATTATTGACTCATTTAAAATGAAAGGGAAAACTGGACAAACTGGCCAACCAAATGTAATGGGGAAAGACAACATTTGTAACTTGGCACCTTGCATCCTGAAAACCCCTCAGCTTTCTCTTGCTTTCATTTGCCCTGTTCCTACAAGTGTCCTATCTCCCTGCCACGAACAGAAAGATCTGGTCTCTCCTCTCCTCACACACCCATCTTCATTCTGCTTAAAAGCGTCCCCTGTTAGCCAACCTTGGACCTAAAATCAGGCTTACTAAACAACTGCCGGCACTGCAGAAACTGAGGCACCTACCTATAGCTTTACTATTATATATACAAATGCCTTATCCGCAGACTTCACTAGAAAGCAATCACATAGGTTGCTGGTAACCACATAATACAGCACAGCATGCCACCAGAATCTGCGCTAAGCAAAGAGCCTGAGCCACGCTGTGCTAGAGAGAGTAGTGCCCCATCACTAGAGAAAACAAATAAGTCACAGTCTACGGTAAATCTGAAACTTCTATTTAAAGACCTGAGCTGACATTAAAATCTACGCATTAACAGTTGAGTTTCTGTTAGCAGTTCAGGGCAAAACCATCTTTACAGCTGAGCTAAACTGAGGGAAAATCCATCAGGAACAAAACAAAATCCTAAAGCCCAACCTAATTCCATGGGAAAAAAGCCTGACAGAGCCTGTATATCTGTAGGTAACTCTGGGCTGCCTGGAGGCAAGGCATCGATTACAACAAAGTGACCTCTTGGCCCAGCAACATCCCAAGATACTGTCCCAAGATCCCAACATTTCTTAAGCTGAAGTAACAGCTTCACTAATGAGCACACAGACCTAGCACAGGAGAGAAGTTTCGCAAGTGCTACAATGCTCGAGATGGGCTCTGGAGTTCTGGCAGAGAACCAAGCTCTTAAGACCCTCTACTGATTTAATAGATGAAATATCACACTAGCAGTGTGATAACATATTGCTAACATGCATAGGTAACTGGGTCATCAACATACTGAGTATGATTAGGCCAGTCAATTCGTACCACACAGTGCAAAACTGCATTTCGATATTTATAGGTTACTGGGTCAACTGTATCCCCCACCCAAGAAAGCCAACCATCTATACCACGTTTAATGCCAAGGCATGTTGAAATCTGTCATTTCAGTAGTCCTACAAAAAGTATATTCACACACTGACAGGACCCATGGCTAGCTACTTCCATCTGTTCATTATATCACCTTCAAAAGCATTGAAATGGTGAGATAATGTAAACAAATGGTAACATAAGACAGTTCATATATCAGAACATACAAATTATTAGCCTTAGAACAATCACCTTTGAAAGATGAGAAATTAGCATTCTCTTCATTGAAAAGTGTCATTTTTTCTTTTTTCTACCCCTTTCCAAAATAACCCAAAGGCTTCATCACCATCATAAAAGGTTTTTCATATAGAGCTTAAAAGTTTTTTGCTTATTTAATTAAGTCCCTCAATAATCTATTAACAATAATTAACTTTGAGTAAAGTCATTGAATCAAGCTGCCTTTCCCCAAGGGAGGGGAAAACAAAAGTCACAAGGAAGAAGAAATAAAGTAGGCATCAGAATGTATCAATCCAGCTTCAACTGGATTTCTTTCTGAAAGAAAAGGAAATTGAAAATGTAAAAAGTAACATATAAAAAAATCCCAAGCTCCTGTGAAGAAAATAGGTTTTAAATTGCAGATTCGAACAGATCAGAGGAGGAGTGAAACTAAACATCTATCTGGGAAACATTAAGAAAGTAATACCACTAATCAACAAATAATGGCATTTAGCAGTAATGCTAAGAGAAGCGGCAAAACACTGGACAACCACTGAACAGTATGGAACTGCAGAAGGAAGAGTGAACAGTTGGAGGTACTAACATGGGAATTTATAAAGTAGCAGCCCGCACCAGAAACCTGACCATGTCGTACATTAATGGCGAAATATCCCTGTAAGAGAATGTATTACCCTGAATTATCCATCAAAGAGGTTAATAACTTTCAGGAAACATTAGTAGACTTGCTTTAAAATCTTCGGTCACTATTAACACTGAAAGTTTACACCAGCTCTATTATGATCACAGAGCAATCAAAGCTTCTTCTGTGCCTGAAGAACTTTTAAGTACCCTTCTACGCTATTAGAAGACACAGCTCTCCATAGCCCAAGCTTTCAATGCAAAATGTTAGCTCACTGGGTGGTTCATAAGTCTATCACTAACCATCATGATATAAAACAAAAACCATTGCAGCAATTTCAGTCACATGAAAATGAGCTTGCGTATCAAGTAAAGCTCCTAAATGCATTTTCTCTAAGTATCTTCTCTGCTATTTGAGCAATGAAATTGCTGAGACAGGGGAGGTTTGGTTACTTGTATGAGCAAGATGCTGTGTATGACACCAGGAAGAACTGCATCCAAAATTATCAAGGGAAATGCCAACTGTAAAGCCAGCTTTGTTTGTCATGTTTTCACTCTATTACTACCAATTTAAATGGCCCTAAAGAAAGCCTGTGTAGGCAGAACAAAAGTAACGTTTATGTTAATAAAGAAATAAAGGGCATCTCTGGAAAACATTTGTTTAAAAAGAGCTCAAGCAAAGCACAATCAATTCCAACTTGGTTTTAGTGGTTTTATGATACTGACATGCTGCTAAATAACAGCTCGGAGGAAAAAACAATCTGACAGAACAAGTAAACTATTTAACAGGCAAATCTGGTTTACAAGTAGGAAACAATTTCTTGTTCACTAGTCACCAGAATTACCTAAACTGAAAATCTGTGATTCCATGTGAAACACTACTGTGGGGTGAATAACACAATGGATATGCATTCAAAACTATAAATGAATTTGGTTTGTATCCACATCCCTTTTGTTTGCTTTATACAACTGTAAAAGAATGTCAAGCATCCTCCAGAGAACGGTTCATGAAAACAAGTTCCAGCTTTCTGCGTGTGAGTTCCTAGGGAAGCTACTGTTTTGCAGAAAGAGTATGTACGCAGCTCTTCCCTGCAGGAGAATTTTGGACAATGTTTTCTCATTGTATCAGGCAAGAACAGTTCATAACCCCCATCTGAGTACCTCAAATAGGTAATAGTTTGAAATTTGAATAACAACGTATCCGCAAAGTCTGTTTTCCGAAATTACCCATTCAATAGCTCAATCACCTGAGGACAATGTGAACTGTTTGTACACATCTCTACCAAGACAGGATAAAGAAGAAGGCATTTTTCTGCAAGTTTTATTCTTCTCTAAAATGAAAGGGAAGAATACCCGGCTGTTACCTTAAACCATGAGAGAGATGAGTAAGATAACATAGCTGAGTTTTGCAAGGCTCAAAAGTAGGACAGTGACTTTTATGATTTATGACAATTCCCCAGCAGAGAGAGCAAGCTCAACATAAAGAAGAGTGTGAGTAAAACTCCCTAATCATCTTGATCTGTTCATCAGCATTTCTTAGCATTGAAGCACCTTTGCCCTTTACTGCTCATATTTCTCCAAGCAGGAATAGTTTTACAAGGTGAATTAAATGAGGGACTGGGGCTGTGGAGCTCAGGTCCTAATGCTATCACTAATAAAAGCAGGTCAGCATCACTGCAGGATGTCTAGCTGCTTCCCTCTGCTGACATGCCGCTATCGGCTTTGGTCTTGAACTAGTTCTCCACAGCACTGCTCTGCCTAGCCCCAAAAGCATAACTGGACCGCAGAAGGTGACCTCCAGTACAGTGCTGCATCATGCAACTCTCAGAAGAAGAAACAAAAAAGCATCCCAAAAAAGTGAGTTAGCTTCTGATGCTCAAAAGCAAAATGTGGGGAAGACCAACTGTAAAATGGCACAGAAGCAACATGGAAAACCGTTTATGGTTGGAAATCAGCAATCATAAATGTAAGAAAAGGAAGTCACAATTCCTTTCTCTGGTTGTTTCTTGATCAATGCTAGGCTTAGGCTAGCTGTTCAATAGCTTGGGATAAACACAACCATTTTGTCCCTTTCTGTACATGAGGATCTGTGGACAACCAGAAGAGCCAAAGCATTCCTTACAGAAGCAGTCACTGGATGCAATCCTCCCATATACGGATAGAATCCAGAGACTTTGCAAAGTACATACTAACACACAGCTGGACATCATTATTTCTGAATCTATTATTTTTGCTTCTCCTTTGTTCTAAGACAACAGAAATGCTAATTTAGGTCAATAACCCATTGATGCAAGGGCAAAGTCTCAATATACCAAAGTCTGCCAAACGTATACTTTTATGGTAGCAGTCTGTTAATGCTGTTATACCATTTCTCCAATCCCCTTTAATTTCTCCAGCTTTCTAAAACTTCAGCATTTACAAACCTCTCAAAACAAGTGTTATGGTAGCTACATTTAATTAGCTACCTGTCTTCAAGCTACTTGCAGCCACCAAACATTTCATGATTAACTAACCTGAAAAGGACCAAGTGATATGTCTGAAGTCTCTCCTACATGTGCTGATGAAATATATCCGCACACAATGAAAGGTCCAAAAATCTGTCCCAGAGCATCCTCAACAGAGGATGTCTAATAAGAAGACGGTAATGAACAAGAGAAGTATTCTATGCTTCAGAGGTGGCCTTTCCATATGCCAGTAACATACAACTGACAATACACACACAGCTCTGACTGTAAGATCACACACAGACTGCCTCTTCCTCCCCTAGGAGATTTGCACTTAACACATTGCCAGATGTCTAGCTCCAAAAGGCTTCAAGTTGTGAACTAGAAGGTTTAATTCTACACTATGGAGAAGAGCCAGGCACACAGCTAAGGACAGCCTAACTACACACTGAATGCCTCTGCCTGCTGCTCCAGGACTGTGTGACAGAGACCATGGCAACCCTCAGCAATGGGATGGTAGCTGACCGTTTCAAGAGCAGACGCACGAGCAACAAACTCCAGCCTCATCTGGCCCTGCCAAACCCTGGGATGCTCTTTTTGCGCAGTTTTTCCACGCATCCTGACTATAACTAACGCTAGCATCAGACTGAGTTTAAAATGAAAGAACAAATGTCACTTCTAAATAAGTACAGTAAAAAAAGGAAGGTTTAAGCCTGGTGTTTTATACTTGGTCTGGACTACAGGGAGAGGGAGGGAATTAAAACAAAGTGAAACAAATGGATGGAATTAGGACTTCTGGATAAAAGGTGAATAATTTGGGGGTGGGTTCAAACATCACCAAGAAAGGCTGCCCAATTCCACCCTTCCTTTCTGTCACGTGTAAGACTTGTCCTCTATGCGCACATGAAAACATTTAGGAAGAACCTTTTCAACATCTGACAGAGGACACACCAGTATGGGCTGGGCACTTGTTCCCTGGCAACGGGGCTTTTTCTCTTAGCAACAGAAAGAGAGGAGCAAAGCTTTTCCACAAAGGAAAAGAGTGCAGACATGAAAAGTGAAATCAGAGCAGTCCAGTGTCAGTAGATCCTTTGGTCTGGATGATGAAAGAAATAGATCTTAAACCAGCAAACATAAGTTTTATAGTACAGCTCTTTGTAGGAAAGATGTCTGCTTTAGATCTCTACAGCAGTGGCAACAGAAGGACTCTAACTGTGTCAGTTTGTGGACATCAACATAAAAAGACTGCTAAAAATACACTTACAACTAACCATTCAATTAGTGGATTTAATCTGCAGCTCTAATGAGCCTTTGAATCCAAGAACGGTTGCATGTGTCAAAAATACTTATTCTGGGCATTTGAAATGTCCAGAGGGGGAAAAGAAAGAAAAGGAAAGTTATTATTTCGCCTCTTCTCTGCTCCCGAAAGTTCCAGTACCGTGTCAGGGCATGTGCGTGACTGCTCTGACAAAGTCTCTTCCCAGTCTAAGCAAAACAATTCAGACGTACACTCAGCTAATTTTAGAACTGCTTTTTCAATAAAACCTTTACATAAATGATACACTAAAATTGAACAATTTCTACCCCCTCCCCCCCCATCCTTCCATTACATCTTGCTTCACCTTGTAACCAGGAGTCATCTGGCTGTGCTTTGGGTGGAAGCTCTGTCTGCAGTGCCTCGGAAGTTCATGCCAGCAAAGCAGCACTACCCCTCACTATTTCTTATTCATGGTCCTAAACAATTAAGTAACTCGGGCACTAAAGCGATGCCTCTCTCTTGATTTCACAAGGTCCTGGCCACCTTGGTTTTGGTTTGAGCTTCATTTGTGGATTTTAATTTCTGTGCTAATTAAAGGTGCTCCTGTAGTGCTATTGACTACTGCAGCTTCCTTGAGGTGATGTGCAAGGGGGTCCTCAGGATCTGTCGAAGGACTCATTTATTCACTTGTCCCTCAGCCCTGTCCTGGAGATCTTTAGAGCAACCTGCTAAAACCCTGAGATGCTGTGGGGCCTTTCAAAGGAACGGAAGAAGATTCAGGAGCTGCCCAGGACACAGGTTACAGGAGTGGGGAGGAGCAAGAAGTCCTTCTCCATTACCACTTCAGACACTGCAAACTGCGAGAGCCAGCTGCAGCAGAATTAGGGAAAGCCAAACCTTTTTAAGCTTAGCCTCTTAGAAACCAACACCTAGGCAGCCAGATTGCCTCTGTGTTTCTCTCCCAAGACATTTCTAACTTGATTACTAAATTTCATTCAAATTGGCCAAATAACTCTTACGAGTAATAAACCATTATATTCCTACAGCTCTTTGCAAAACAGGCACCTAAAGGAATAGAAAAGTGATTTCACAGTCTACAGGCAAGCTCAACTTGTCCACAGTACCAGAAATACTTCTTGAAAGTCAGAGGACAATACCTCAATCAGAAATACCTTCTCAGAAAGCAGAAAACCTACCCGTAAGACACAGATACACAGGAAGTCGAGATACATCACTCCTGCAATGACCTTTGTCAAGATAATTCGTAGTGCACAGATTCATCCCAAATATTTTGCAGAAGAGGGAAAAAAAGAATGCAGTTTGCATGCGAGTGCCAGAGGAAGGATATTTGGAAAAACACAGGCAGAGACAAACCTCCTTGTAAAAATCAAAGGTAAAGATAACGAGGAAAAGAAATACATGTAAACCTCTGGAAAACTCTTCTGTGCAATTGGAATGAAGTAGCTGGCACTGCTAAGTGTTGCCCATGGCATTTTCTATTCTGTTCAAGGAATAATGGCCGGCACAAATTCTGAGGGAGTAAATGCAACTACCAGCTAAAAATTCCCTGTCATTCTATGTCTGATGCTTGGGAAAAGATACTAAAGTGTGGACATCCAGCTCAGAATTTCAGACAGACCATGAATGTTCTTACAAGTTCGCGTTCCTACCTATTCTGCTAACAGAATTTGTGCAGCTGGATCCCTTTGTCAGCCAAAATATTTGGAAGCTTATTTTACTTCATTCTACTGGAATCCCATTTTAGATTTACTGCTGTTATTCTCCAGACATGTATTTTCCCTTATGGGGCAGTCTGCCACCTGCATAGTGCATAAGAGAAGCACCTACATAGTAGACAAGAGTGAGTCAGAGGACAAGGATGAGCAAGCACCACTACCCTTCTCCAGAAAAGCCAGCAATAGATGACAAGCCCGTGCTGCACTGTGGTTAGCTGTCACAGGAAAACAAGAGAGGGAACAGACACAAATAATAATACTTTAAAAAGCTTCCTTAAAACAAAGTTAACAGTTGCAGAAATCTGCACTTCAGAAAAAAAAAAGAAGTGCCAGGAGATAAAGATTTGGAGCTGCTGGATTTTGTAGATGGCAAAAAAAGCGTCACATCAGATGAACCTAAGTGACACCACCTCCGAAGCAACATCAGGACTTTCTGACCTGAAAGGCATGACTGCTTACATTCAGGCTTCTTTCTTGTTTATGTGGTATTTCATTTAGATATGTCCCCCACCCCCTTCAATGCCTTAATATTATCTCAGGTCCGATATTAATCAGGGGTTATGGACCATAGGCACGGGCTGCAGATCACATCATCAACTGCTGTTTTACACAGTAAAGGCTTTTATCTTTCCTCCTGTAAGATCAAGTGAAAAGGACAGAAAAAGCAATTCAGAAGATATACAAGTAGAAGTATGAACAAATAAAAATTTGCATCTTAATAACTTTGTGATACAGAGCTCAGCATAACTATTTGCATTATTTGCTCTGTATATCTCCTTGCTTAATGTCCTTACCCACTTGTTTAAAAGAAGAAAGGTTACTGGGGAAGTATTTTCCGAGGACTTAGACTTATCAAATACCAGAAAGTCTTTCACAAGTTTATATATATATTGATGATATAGCTGGGTCACAAGATAAACCAGATAAGGCTTTTCTGTCTGATATGATGACAAACAGAAAAACCCTTGTGACCACAGGATTAAATACATGGGTAGCAACCTGGTTACCATCATAGAGAATATATACAGAACATATGTATCTATTATCGGCACACAGGCGTGCATTTGAGCTGTCCACGTCAAGGGGTCTCTTATCAAAAACAAATGGAGAATTAGCTAAAATTTAACATGACAATAGAAATCCAAAGGCAAAAGACAACCTGCTTGAGGAGAGAGCAGAAGCATATTATAAAAAGACAGCTTGACTAAACTGGATGAATTTATATACTCTGAACAGTGTTATTCAGTGGGAAGACGCATTGTGGGAAGATAAATGGATAAAGAACTATGTCTTCAATTTCCACAACTGTTTCTTAAGAAACGGAAGTTTTCAAAGAAATATGGGTCCCTATGTAGAAAAGTTACTTTGCATACTTGTCCCCACCTCCAACAAAAACAGGGGTTTACTAAGTTTTATTACACCTTTTTGCCACTAAAAACCAACGCATCTCAGTACAAAAATATTAGCTTATTTTGAAATAAACTGAAACAGCTATCTCTAGCTTTCAAAAATGAACTTGAGTAAATGGATCCAACTTTGCTCCTGTTTTCTCATCTGCAAAATAAGGATAATCATAGAATCATAGATTAGTTAGGGTTGGAAAGGACCTTAACATCATCTATTTCCAGCCTCCCTGCCATGGGCAGGGACAATAAAGACACTTATCTCTTTTGAAAAGCACTAGGATGGGGAGATGAAATGTAAAACCTTTGTACCCACCTAAGATCCGGGTAACATTGCTGCTATGGTAATCTCTTGTCTTGCTTGAAAAAGTGCAGAAAAGGAAACCTGATGTTTTTAAAAGGCAAAGAAAAAGCTGTAGCAATTCTAAACATGTTTTGGTACTCTTTTTACCTTACTGAGGTGCTACAAAAAGACTCATAAAGCTGATCCTTATCTGTTTTCATTCTGCTGCTTCTCATCACATCTATTTGCTTTATCAGGTAGGCAAACCACAGGACATTTTCTGTCTTGTCTCTCATGATAAAGGTTACAGACATGGTGTGAATTAATGTCAGCCTAAAAATTGCCCAGCTTCTATGGAAGTAGCATCACAGTTATATAAATGAGCTTTTTTTAACTTTTCTTCATTTTTATTTTTTTTACTCTAATGAAAAGCATTTAATCTACCTTTTATTTAGAAACATGCAGTTATATATTGTCACATACAGGATATTCCTAAGAAAGATCCTGCTCAATAAGACAAAAATCTTGATAAAACAACCCAAGTATTCATTTATTTAATAAAGGAATCCAGAATTTTGACTGTTTGCAGGTTTCATTCTAGTAGAACAATAGGTACATTTACATCAAGGAGGTACCATGGATTTTACAAGTTTTCATGGTTTTTTCCGGTATATAAAGGGAAATCAAGTCCCAATAATATATTTAAAACCAGCTTTTAAATATAAACAACATGAAACCTCATTGATTTGGTTTTGGCTTTTCTTAAGCTCATGGAGAATTTTCCTAGTTGTTCAGCTGCCTTAGAGAATTAAGAACATAATCAAAACAGAATCAAACACTTTTTCTTCATAAAACATAATGGGACAATTTAACCTCTCAGGAAAACAGATGGTGGTTGTCAAATGAAGAACACAACCTACACAGTATTTTCATATGCAATAAAAAATACAGGCTTTTGTAATGCTCGCCAAAGCAATGTCTGATAAACTAATGATAAAACTGATTAGAGAAAAGGCATTTATCCAGCCTTTTATGTCCAACAGTGGGAAGTCGGAACCAAAACTAAGAAACAACTTCCAAAAAGGTTAAAAATACCAACCCAAACCAACCAAAACACCTTCTTTTATACTTGCAGAAATCCCTTGAAGTCTTACCAAGTTACTGGGTGTTTTCTTAAGGGTACTTTTCCTGTTGTACCAAATCAATGGATGATTTGTCATTGTACGTGCAACGTGTAGGAAAACGTAGAGTAAAAGATAGAGAAAGTGAGTTGCACACGCAAAGGACTCACCGATACGATGTGCATTTGCCAACTAATCAATATCTTAGCAATGCCCCCACCTGGTGGCCAGGTGGGAGATTTTGCTCACCCAGGTAAGAGATGCAGAAGGGGAAGTACACATCTACACAGAAGTGCCCTTGCTCCCTGTGTTTCTATTTTGAAGCTTTGGTAACAGATAATTCAAAAAGGTGTTTGATCCTCACAACCTGCCCGCAAGCCACCAGTTCCTTCCTGAAACACTCACTCACCAGCCTGCCGCAGGTGTTAAGAGGAGATGGATAATGTATCATAGAGTAAGTGGCCAGTATGGTCTGAGAGAAGCAGCTTTCCTAGGAAACTGCCTAAAAAGGGTTTAATCTTTCCAAAATCAGCAGAGGAAGCCCTCTCAAGTGTGGCTGCCCTTTTCTGTCACAGTTTGGAGGATGACCACCAGGCAGAGACTCGTGTGATCTGACCATCAACAGATTTGACAGCCAACAGCCAGCCCATCTCACCCAAAGAGCAAATGAAGCATAACCCAAGCTGAGGAAACCTCCTTTTGTGAGGCTTGGCAGACTAGATCTCAGGTCTTCACTCCAACATAAGTTGGTGACACCTAGCTATTGACTGAAGAGTCCCAGTAAAGAGATGACCACTGGTTTTGTTTAATCAGTTAAGTAAGCAAGGCCTGTGTGATCTATTTCTTGTGGATCTGAGTCATCACAGAAACAAAAACAACACAGCAACTCCAAATTGTGTAGAAAGTAGATTTGTTCCTACTCATTTCAAGGGCACCCATTTGGAAGCTTTTGTAAAAGACAGGTAATTTTAAGGTGGTGTGTCAGCCAGCTCTGGAAAAGCAAAGGAACAGTGTAACTCTTATCATTGAAAAGACACAATTATGTCAGCATCAACATATCCTAAATTGCTGGTATTGGATATTTAACTTCAAAGACTTTCAATTTGCCCGTTACCTTGATCTCCTGTACTTCCTTTTTGATTTACTTTTGATGGTCCACCTAAAAAGTCAAACCCAGGATTTACTTTACGCGTGGCAAATAAGGAGCCCAGATAAGTGGCGACCTTCCGAAAAGGGAACGACCTCTAGCAAAACTGATTTTGCAGTTGTTTCTGGTTCACAGTGTTTGTCAAGATTTGCAAGGTTCTAACTGAGACACATGGCAACTGTATGAATAAGATGTCTTCCAACGCTGCAAATAAAAACAGGCTCCAGGCAGCGTCTGACCATGGATCAGATGTTTATTATACTAAAATAAATTAAATTACCTAGATTGCAAGGCTTCCAGCAAAATGATGTTTTACTGATTCTCCTGCTGTACTGAAGATGTTACCCACCTGTCACTCTGACTAAGTGAATGGAATTAAGGCTGGTTTATTGCAGCAAACAAACATGAAAAGAAATGCTAGGGAGAGGTTTCAGTTACTCAGTTTGCAACTGGTTACTGGATTTGGAAACTAAAACTGTGACAAGGAAAAGGAACCTCTCAAGCAGAAAAGAACAGCTTCTCACAGCACTACATCCTTTTTCCACCGCTTAAGCTAATCTCTGTATTGGTTTTAATACTAAATAAGATAATAAGAAAGGGAAACACCTGTAATAAAATATCAAGGAGGAATTATACTTAGCTGCATTTGTCTTGCATAACTTCAGTTGAATTTTGAGAAACACTGTCATTAATGTGTATTTACGTAAGTGCTCATACCAGTGGCAAAGCTCTGAATCCCAACCCTTATCCAGACAAATTCTGAGCAACATCCCAAAAGAACCAGGTTTCTAACGCTGACTCTGACCTTCACAGCATCTGCTTGTCTAATACGAGGTTTTTCCCTAGAAACACTTTTCTGAGGGTTTTGTTATCATTTTTCTTATTCACAAACATTTTATCTGCCATAATATGAGGCTATAGCAGCCTGACGGTTAGCAGTATTATGGTTATAGTAATCAGGTTACCTTTCTGGTACTGTTTGGCATAAATAATCCCAGATTTCACATTAGAAAATATTCCATCATTGAAGTTGACATTATCAAGTTGGAATACTAATAAAGCTCAAGGTCTCAAGATCATAAAAGATAAAACCCACTATTATCTACATGGTAACGACGAACAGTAACTCAACTAATTTCTTCAGGGAAAAACAAAATACACCCTCCTCCCCGGTTAGTTTAGGAAAACTCCCCAGACAACAGGAGTACTCAAAGTTATTACAGGATTAAGATCTTTGACTAACCTATGTAATCCTTGCCTGAATCATAATAAAAGCAGTCCTTCAGTAGATGACAGACTGGCTTTGTAAGATATAAAATACTATATATCATCACTGATTCACCAGCTTTTGTCAGGATAAATTATGTTCGGTAAGAAATGCAAGATAAAGTTTCAGCTTGATTTCCAAATTATTTCTTTTTTAACTCTGAAAGTTGTTCTGGTTCCTTTTTCAAAATCCAAAATGGTTCCAAATTGGCTCCAATGTTGAAATTGTGCAAAGAAATCCAGGAAGTCTACCTCCACAAAGGCAGACAACAGGATACTAAGCCACATGACCATGACTGAGACCCCAATCTCAGTTCTGAGCTTTGAGCTGCCATAGACCTGTGCTCTAGAGCATATATTCCTGCTGAGGAGTCCAAGCCAATATCTCCAGCTTCAATACAAGATGCTGATACTCCCATGCTTCCTGGTGTAAATTTAGATTCAAAAGACGATCATAGAATAGGAGAATACACTGGGTTGAATGGGATCTCCAGAGAAGGCCTAATCAAGCCTCCTGCTTAAAGGAGAGTCCACTACAACATTTAATTTGGCTGCTTAAGGTCATACCTACCCACTCCAGCTCTAGCTCTGTCCAAGGATATTTATCATTTTAAACTCACATGATAGATAATTCCATCAAGTTAATGCTAGATCCTGCAGTTAATACAGCTCTAACTTCCACAATACAGTCCCTTTACACAACCAGGAGAACTCATTTGTGAACGTGGACCCAGGTAGGCAGACATCTAAACCCTGGAGGCTTCTGAGCCCCAAGGCAACCCTTGAGCACAGAGCTACCTAAAACCTGGGGCTCACAAACCAGCCGTCTTGGAGACTGAAATCTGTATATGCTTCAGGGGTGCATGAAAGCCAGAAAACTTGGTGTTTAGGATCCTCCATTAA
This sequence comes from Psittacula echo, assembly GCF_963264785.1. NCBI lineage: Eukaryota > Metazoa > Chordata > Aves > Psittaciformes > Psittacidae > Psittacula > Psittacula echo. The sequence goes on from NC_137736.1 coordinate 2,711,766, forward strand.
TACACAGTTTTCTACAAAACCCTGACTCACTGCAAGACTCCCAACCTGTGCCATACATAGCCTTCTGATAAAGGAATATTTTTGCAGTAAAAATGTCTGAGTAATTAACAATTGTATTTTAGTAAACATGCATTTATAGCTCTACAGGGTCTCAGTGGGAATGCTAGTATTTTATGAGCTACAAATGCTTTACTTATTGGAGACATACAGAAATGACAAATCCTGAGTCAGTTCCTAGTAAAACCAAATTGTATTTCTACCCTAGTGTAGCTGTACTCCAAACAACTCATAGAATGTGTGTAGACCACCAGAGCCAGGAAATATTAGCTCTTACACCCAGTTTTCTAACAGTATTTCCAGGCTTTAATATGTGAAGTGGACACACATGGAAAACAATTTTAAAGTCCAAAATACTTAGCTTGCAAATTTTATCAGCTACAGCAGCTATTACAGAAGCTCAGTACCTGAGAAAAAGTCAGACCTAATATTTACACATTCAACATTGTCATTACAAGTTGTTCTAAATTTATAGATGGTCCATTCATCATCTACAAGGAGCTATAAAAATGAAAGAAAGAAAAATCACCTTCGAAAAACTCAAGTCCAATGAAGGCAAGGAAACGCAACAATCAGGTTAACTCTTCCTCCAAGTTAGGCGTGCACAGGTAATATTATGACATGAAGCCAGTGAAGGAAAAAACCCACATTACTGCAAGATTAAAGATACACCAAAACATTGAAAACTATAGTTTAGAAAATAGTGTTGAAGTTCTCATAACACGTATGTAAACTATAGCCAATTTTTCTTCAGAAAAAGCAACAAAATCAACAAGTTACAGCAGTATTCATACTATTCAGTCTATTATAGGCCACTTTTTGTACTCCATAATGATGAATTGAATCAGATGGCATTGTTTCACTTTTGACCTCCAAATCTCTCCCTTCCCAGCTTTAAGGTTAATCTTCCAATTTCCAGGTTTATGCAGTCATTCAAGCATTCTGTATGCTGACTTTTGCCAAGAAAAGATGTAAGGTTTGCAAATACTCTGAAGTTTGTGTTTCATTTTTTCAGATCAGCATTCCTTTGCCTACAGAACCAAGCAGTGCGGATTCATGCAGGAGGCTTCGCAAGTATTTAGGTAGCTTAAAAATGAAAAAGCTTCCTAATTCTGTTAATTTAAGACCCCGATCTGACATGGAGCATATATTTACTGCAGTGACCAATTCTCTTCCTTAAGAATGGAAAACAGTATTCTTTGGGAACTGAAAAGCTGCCTCTGGCATACATGAGTACAGTTGAAAACCAAGGGACACACAGTTCAGGTTTTAAAGAACACACTACTTCAAACACTCAAACCCTAGGAAGTTTTCTGTTATAAAATAAAACTATCTTGGTATATATTTTTTCACCCACCCACAGTAAATGGTTAAAGTTCAGCAGTAGGCAGCAACACAGTGGCTATATAATGTGACGGAAAGATCAAGAATTTGGACAGGATTTAAAGTCAAGCTGTTTCTTTGTTTGTTTTCTTGGTGTTTGGGTTTTGTTTGTTTGCTTGCTTGCTTGTTGGTTGCATTTATTTAATCCTTTTCAGCTGATTTCAGTGCTATCACAACTTGACCAAAAGACCCTGGCACAGACTCATTCTACTTAGGGATCTCTACAAGCCTCAGAGCAAGATTATGATTGGCTGTATACAAAACTCTAACTAGTTGTCACACTTTGGCATGAGAACAACTTTACTGGCCTTGTACGAAGCTCTCTCATAATAGTTAAAGAAGGGTTTTCCTTACAATCCAACTCATGATTATTTTGAATGTGCTTTTCAAACAGAACTACATAAGTAATGTGACCCCCTGCAAACCACAAAATAGAGGATTTACACCCCTCAGAGGAACACAGAACTGGATTCTCTGGGAAGATTGGGAATGCAATAGTAGGACAGATCAGAGACCAGCGCAGCAAAAGGTTATTCCCTTTGATATTCAATACCACCCCATTTCAAAGGAGATTGACAAGTCAAATTTTAAAGGCCCCCTAAAGGAAAAGGTATCAGTGCATATGACTGACAAAGCTGCTACTCCAGAGATGAACAATAAAACTGAAAGCTGAGGCTTCCTAGACAAGAGTTATTTTTAGGATTTTCTCCAGCTGCTTACTTCCCAGTCTCCCCTATGGCCTTCAGGTAGTTATTTCTTTGCATCCCTACTGCCCTGTTAACTTCCAGGTTTACTGTCATTTATAACACCTAATGATGCTTGTCTAGTCAATGTTCTACATTTTTAGCAGTCTTTTCCACAGACCTTGGGAATAAACCACATTGGTGGACATAATGAAGATAACAACACTTCTGATTACTGTACTACAAGGAATATTGGATTAAGGCAACATTACTCATATTTGTCGAGTAGTTATCACATGTAGCTGCTTGGCTGCACTTTCCAGGCCACATATCATTTCACACTCCATATCAATGTCTGTTTTACAATGAACTGGGTAGTACACCCCTATTTTTTTAGTCTTCAGTAGTAAATACAGTACAGTAACTGATGCCCCAAACCATTAAAAGATCTTTTGTCTCTCTGTTTTCAGAATAAAGCATCTCCAAATGCAATTACATTTTTATATATATTTCCCTTTGGAAGAATGAGACCCAGCATCTTTCATGCGGACCATTGTGCACTTTATGTTAAAGACAATGGAGGGTCTCTCTTGTACATGTGCCTGTTTTCCAATCAGGACACTAAGTACCAGTAAAGTATTCCACAATGTGGAGTACTATGAAGACACCACAAATCTGTCACCAAAATAAATTCCAACATTTGACACTAAGCAAAATGTCTGAGAGATCCTTTTGGACAGATGTTACTGCTCATTTCCTACTCACAGGGCAGTGTGTGCCTATTAGCTCGTTAGGGCATCATTAAAGCTTATCTATTTTCCTTAGCCTTTGGAACTGCCTACTTTGAAACTTCAGACAGCTGCAATCACAGCTTAAAAGACTTATTTATCCTCAGACTTCTGCCCTTCCCCAAACATAAGGCCTTTTCTAGTGTGCATACTACAGATTTCTTTTCTGCAGCTTCTTTATATATTTCTCAGCAGATAAAAAGGATTACAGTAAAGTGCAAGTAATCCGCTGACCGTACTGAGCTGTAACATATTTCAGCCTGCATTCCCTGCCTCCGCAATATCTTACCAAGAAAGGCAGGGAGAGTTACAACAAACTCTTGCACAAACTTACAGTGAAAGCAGATCGATAGCAGTAATTTGAAGCAAGCATCTGAGTTTTACATTTACTTGATCTACTGAGTTTTGACCAAACTGATCGAACTGGAGAAAGTACCAAATGATGCCATGGGACCCTGAGTATGAGACCATAGGGCATGAGACAGACTTCTCAATCACAAGGTATTTTTTGAGTGTTCATACATTTTCCAGTGCGATTTTCTGAACAAGGGTCAGGCATCTTTTGGGGAAGCTTTAGTTAGCATGCTGCATTTTAACATAACACAGCCAGCAAACACCTGGAAACCCCCAAATTGTTAATATTATATAGATTGTCTATTAAGTATATTTTGCATCAACACAATAACAAAAAGATAACGTAACAAAGAAAACAAACACAAGGAAATCCATATCAATTCTGATGAGAACAGGAGACCTCAACCACAATAGCAGAAAAACACATGTTTAGGACCAAATTCAATGGTAATAGCTTTTATGAAGCCCAGTGTAACTTTAGTAAAAGCATGCTCTTCACCTTTTATTTTCATCTGAAAATAAGCCTAGACAAGATTTACATGAAAATACATATGTGTCCTTTATCAGTGTAAGTTTATCAGGAGTGTTTCAGTCTTTTCCCAGTGTAATTATGCCCCTGATTTGCTTCTCAAGGGGAAAAAAAAGTTAAAATCATTAAGTGCCACTCAACACTACATTGAATTAGTCTAGGCTTTTGGATACTTGGTGACAGAAGAATCAGAACCCAGAAAGCAATCAGAAGTGCAAAAACAAGCTAGAAAACATCCCCATTCAACCTAATTTGGCATTTTACTCTCTGCTTAGCAATGTCTAAATTTATTAATGCCAAATACTCTTTTATCTCTAATTCAAGAAAACAATGCAAAGACATCTGTATTTATGGACCTACTCCATTAATTAACATACGGTCACCACTTAGGATACTGACAATACAGTTGTTCTTCGTACTTCGTTAATTTATCTTGAACCAAAATTACTCAAATAAGCAGTAATTTTAAGCATTATTCCTTTGCTTTCTCCAAACACCAGATCTGTAAAAGCTGCGTTTTGGGAACTCTGCAGAAATTCAGCAAACTCATGCTATATTTCTGAGAACAGCTTGAACACGCTGCCCGTTACACAATGCAGCATTTGCATTAAAGAGTAGATATACGAACACTGTTAGGGAATGGAGTGAATACATTGTACAGATTTGTTGAATATCAGTTGTCCTCTGCATACACTTTTTCAGGAAAAGAACATTTCTTAAGATGAAGGAAAAATATTTCATGTCCATCTTCAACAGTTTTACAGTCACCAGAACCATAATAAACCCCTGTCAGAAAACAGACCTTGTTCTTAAGGCTCACTTAACACATTTTAGTTTAATGTGGAAAAAGGGCTGGCCTATTTGGACCTATTGGTCATTTATGAGCATTTACTCAAAAAATTAAATAGCATGACATCAAGCGCAGCAAGAGAACCCTTGAAATCAAGCAGAAGAGTAAACATGACTGAATTCTCAGCTCAACCAGTTGGTGGGTTTGTTTGGGGTTTTGTTTTTTCCTAGTAAGCACAATGGTTCTTCTGAAGGCTTTTTGGCAGTGTGTTGCTGTGTTTCTTTAAGGACAATATTTTCTTAAAGGTTTTAAAATCCTTGGTATAACTGAGCACTGTTGCACAGCTCCTCCTGAGCATCTTCAGTGTATTCCAAGTTACTCCTAGCATTTCTTGTTTTTATAAACCAAGCATTTAACCTTACTTGAGGAGGATGGAGGAATAACTCATAGAATCATAGAATAGTTAGGGTTGGAAAGGACCTTAAGATCACCTACTTCTAACACCCCAGCCATGCTGCAAAGCAGCAACTCAAGCACAAACCAATTACAAAATGCATTGGCTGAAAAGGCTTTAAAATGTGCGTAATTAGAACTGATACTAATACCAGAGCTTTCACATTAAATGAGCTCTTAAATTTACTAGCTCTTTCAGCCAAATCAAATTCCCATAGCCTGTTTATGTACTGCAAACACCTATGCAACAAAGGAGCTACCTGAGAGATCTTATTCTACATTGCCAATTCCTTTATGCAAACAAATCCAAGGGATTGGAAAGTATAAGTGTTACACGTAGAAAGAATGCTCACTAAACTTATAAAATAGACAAGTCATTATGAGTTTAGGACCCCTGACTGATTTTCAATGTACTTTAATTAAGCCAGATACATGTGCAAGAGATCTACTGAGCAAACCTCAGAAATATCAGGCCAATTTTCATTTCTGCATTTGCGTTGGAAGTCTACAGGCCTGTGCCCTACGAGGTAAAAACTCAGTTCAAGAGTAAAAGCTTGGGTCTTAAGGAAGATAAACTGTAAGCAGCACAAGATACGAATATCTACATTTCAGTTATATATTACAGCATCTTGGAAAGCATATTAGATAAGCCCACTTTAAATAACGATACAGAAAAGAGCTCCTCTGTTTCCTTCTGGGAACCCATTCCAGTACAAAACTGTCAGTACCCTAAATCCAAAACACTCCAGAAAAACTCTTATCCCATAACTTGCTTGGTCAACTTACAAACTGCTAGGCAAACACCAAGACATCCTTGACCTGGATAATCCTGGGAGCCCAACTGGTCAACCAAAGACAATGTCAAAGCAACAATGACCCATGCATACGGAGCAATCTCCTTGGGTGCCCTTCCTAATCACTATGATCAGTATGACAGAAGTGATCCTTACAGTGAGAAACAACTAGTTCTCTGAAAACAGCACAAATCTCTCAAGAATTCAACAAGTTAGAAGCTCTGCTTGGGATATATGCAACAGCAGCTATCTTGAATTAAAGCATTTGCTATTTTTTTCTATTCTCTCCTTGTCATGGACAGAGTCAAAGGTATCACTGGGTCACTACGAAGAGGTAGGTAACTCTTATGCTCTTGGCAAGATCTGCAAACACAAGTAGCACTGGTGAAACTGGAAAGATGCTCTCCCAGTATGGGTGTGTCTGGATGGGCAGTGAAATCTCATTCCCCAAAACCTGCACTTAATACAAATGGTAATTCATGCAAAAAAACCAGTTGCAGACAGTAAACATTTGTTATCCTTCCTACCACAAATGGACTTGAATCAACAAGCAATAAATGGCCAGGAGAGTGTTTGAGTGTGAATGAAGTTGTAACTCTGCCTTTCACAGCCAATTTACTGGTTTGGGAAAAAAGCCAGAATGAAAGCAGCAAAGTTACATTTAAAACACAAGGGAACTGAGCGCTGAGAAACTAGTGGTCTGATCTGAACCGGGACTTAGGGGGAGGAGAAGAGGGCTGCTTCATTTCCTATCCCTGGTGAAGCACTCAGTTTTGATACTAGAAAACCCATCAGTTTCTGCAGACTTAAAATGAGCACCTTACAAAGCCTAAATCACTATGGCTAACTGCATTACTTGGATCACCAGTTGGGCCAACTGCTTCTGTCTGCCTCCAATTTGCATAAACGTAAGAGTCATAGGTGATGGGAGAGAACCATCAGAAAGAAAACATAAGCACCAACATGCTCAAAGCACCCGTTTCTGTAGTGCTCTAAGTTTAAAACAAACACCAAAGAGAAACACCATCCTGCTTAAGTAATTTTACAGCTACATTTGCGAATCAATTTAAAACGCCAAAAGATTTAGTACCAGAGCACTATTCAGCCACTGACAGTTTCCAGCACAGGTACCTGGTTAACAAAACATGCAGTTTAGACATCCCCCACATGGACTTTGGGTACTATCAATCTTGAAACAGCTGGCCAGGTCAAACTAGCACATAAAACAATCTGTAAAGAGTTAAGATCCAGGAGCTTCCACTAGAAGATACCATTCATTTTGCCTGGGAATTTACATGTTGAAAGTGGCAGAAAGAATTAGACAGGTTTTGACTTGGAAATAAATAACAATGGGGGAAAAAAAGTAAATGAAAAATTGAAAAATGACTTGCTAAGACGACAGTATTGTAAAACCCAAAGGTCCTGGCAAGTAAAACAGCAGTTTGAGGTAAATTGCTGGTTGGCAACTTGTATCAAAGGAAAAAACAGAGGGGAAATGAAGACACTTCAAGAAGTTTGCCAACAAGGTAAGGAGGGGGGGAAAGCTGGTCAAAAAGTTGAGTTGTGAGGAAATGTCACCAAAATCAGTTTTTAGATCCTATCTTCAATATGTCAAAGGATCATTTTGACCAGCTGCTGTCTTCTAATACACTACCATTCCTCCCTTTAATGGTATTGTCTGAATACTTAATAAGTAAGTTGTTTGTTTTGTCAGTCAGTCCATTACTGAAACATCAAATATAGAGAGAGGTGACATTCTTGCTGAAATCCACCCTGTAAATGGGGACATTCTGACACGGAAAAGCACTCTCGAGATGGCCAGCTCTTTGAAGAGCTGCATCCAACTCCATGTTGTTATTATTCCTCTAACCACTGTTTCCAATCTTACTTATGAGAGCATTATGTGAAACACAGAAAGCTTTGCTATACTCAGTGACATATACCACGGTTACTGCTTTATGCACAAAGCTGTTTAGCAGTCCTGTGAATAGATCAGGCTGCTCCTACAAGATCTCCTGGCAACTATGTAATGGCTGCTGCTCATGTCCAAATTTTTTGTCATTCGCTATGGTTTTGTCTCTAGAAATCAATTAGCATTATGACTCATTAATAGTTTGGTGGCTCCTCATTTTCACTTTAAAAAGACTAGGCCCCCATTTGCCTTTTTCCCAGACTTCCTGTATACCAGCTATGTTTCCAAGGTAATAGAACTATCTTCAACTGTGGCATTTCATTAGCCAGATCATATTTTATATTTAAATCTCAAAAGGGTTTTATAATTAAATCCAGTATATCAAAACCACCTAAAATACCTAAGAAGTCTGCTAGCTAAAAATGCTTTTGATAAAAGCAAAATTAATACCAGAATAAATGTCCAATTAGAAGCTGATTACAAGCAAGTTAATTTATATCAAACGATTAAAAAAAAAAGAACCTATTTGAAACAATTTGTTCTTTAAAACACACAACATATATCTATCTGGCTTGTTTAAAACCTGTATGATGATTGACAGCAACACATTAAGTTACAAATTTCAGGCAGGCACTATTTTCAACAGCAGGAGAACATCCTACAAAACCTGAGCACAACTCAACAATCAGTGCGCGTACTTCTATAGTCTAGGTGGGATGAAACTCTTCAGCAAAAACACTCCAACTTAGCCAAACTATCATTAACTTCATATAAAAGGTACTTCCTCAATTTGGTCTTTTCAAAGTAATACACAAAAATAACAATACTTCCTGTTCCTAATGTCTTTGGCTACAGGCAGATTTATCCCTGCTGCCTGTTTGATGAGTAACTTCACATGTAATGTATCTACTTTGAGCATACAAAAACCTGAAAGCCAAAGTGTTGCTGAGCTCTACACAGCTGGAAGCCATAATTATTCTTCCTACACAGGCAAAATAAGCTAGCACAATCTAGTTGTGAAGTGCATTCGTGGGCAGGTCCCCACTCTTTTGCTGTGCATTAGTGGTAAGTACTCAAACAAAATTCCTTTTGAGACATAAGCAGTCAAAACAAATAAAATATACCCGTCCACTAATGTTTCTTATGAATTGTTAAAAAATATGAAATATTAAAAGTGGTTAGATGTGAAGAAGAAAAGACACTGGGCAAAAAAGAGACAATGCTCTTCAGAAAAGCAAAACTCTCCTCACTAGACCAAACTTATACTAGAATAACAACTTTAATGTGCAATACATACAGTCTAAAGTTTACATAACTTAAAATTTTGTAGATCCAGACATTTTTCTTATCCTAAAAAAAAAAAAAAAAAAAACAACAAACAAACCAAAACCAAATCTTCCTTCCTATATTTGGGCTATGATGCATGGACCAGACTGATCCTGCATATATCAAAAAGTAGAATGTACAATGGAATATGTCAGTCTACTACATCTTTTTCCATTTTAGACACTTGTAATATTGAGAAAACGTTTTCTCAAGCTTTTGGAGAGATTAGAGCAACTATAGTTGTCATCACTGCAATGAAAAAAGGTACCACAATTTCTTTGTTGGCAGTTGAGTTCTTTGGGAGGGTTCCTCTAGCTGCTGCAGCCCCCTCTGTCAATGGAGATCTTTTACATGGTAACAAATATCTCTACACATCCCGAATAATAGCATGAAACTATAGAAAAACTAACCTCATAAGATCAGAAGGACCTTTCGCTTACCAGGCTTCTGCTGGCCCTCAGGTGACTCTAAAATAACACTGCATTCTGTACTACAGCTGTGAAAGACAACATGGCTTCACTAAGGGCAAATTGTGTCTGACAAATCCGGCGGCCTTCTACATCAGCATCAGGGAATAAGGAAACAGCACCAGATGTAATCTACCTGGAGTTGTGCAAAGCATTTGACATTGTCCCACATGACATCCTTGTCTCTAAATTGGAGAGGCATGGATCTTAGGGACGGACCACTTGGAGAAAAAGGAAAAGGATGAACAGTCACACTCACAGAGTTGAGGTCAATAGATCAATGCCCAAGTGGAGGCATGCAATAAGTGGTTTTCCTCAGGAATCAGTAGCAGGATCAGTGCTGTTTAAATTATTTGTTGGCAGCATGGTCAGTGAGATTGAGTGCAAGTTCTGCAGTAGCAAAGGTACATTTTCATGTGCATTTAATTCTCAATTGCTGAAAATATTTATGAACCATTATCTTTACAAGAGAACACAAACACAGTAAGATACAGAGGGAGATAATGAGTAAGAAACAGAGTTTCCTGTGGGGTCTTTATGTTTTGGCACTAGAAATCAAAAGATGAGCAATTTATGCATTATCTACCTGATTGATATTGGTAAGACTGCACTACAAAGAACAATAATTTCAGCAGTGGTCTATCAGCTTACAGCGTTTTGCAAACAGTTCTAACAATTACATAGGTGGTTGCCTAGTGAATGATTTCTCCTGTTGCAGTTTGGAAGTGCCTTTAACGTTAATGCAGATGCTAGGTTTGCTGAGGCTTTCTCTGGCCAAGTGGTCCAGTGAATTTGGAAAGGAATCAAGATCCAGCTGTGACTGAAAAAACCTTGATGTGAAGATTTAATATATACTGTGCATCCAAAGCGTTTTTCTAATATACATTTGTTTTCCTGCCAATCCTGCCCCACCCATCCATCTCTTCAGTACATTTCTGCTGGATGCATGATGTGGTCGACGAGCTCAGAATCAGGAGATACATGAGGAGATCCGTCTCCTTGTCTTGCACAGCTGGAGGCTGCCTCCTTTTAGCCCCAACTCACACTGGTTTGCAGGAAGGGCACAAGATGCAATTGCAGATTTCGGGCTGAGGCTCTCTGCCATTACAACATTTTTTTTAACATCTTTCAATCTGTAGACCACTAAGCAATTCTGATTGTTTGAATTATAGACTCCCTAGGGAATTTTGCATTCATAGATCAGTGCAGCACACTGAAATTTCCTGTTCTTTAGCACTTTTCACGTAATTCAAGGACCCTTAAGTGAACCAACATCCTCTTACCTGTGCTATCACCACAGAAACTTTTGTGCCTTGCCCATCACTGACAGCATATACTTTGAAAGCAATTCACTGTGGGCTCAGGGGTCTCTAAAACCTAAAGCAGCTGCACTGAAGCCCAGTAGGGCATCCATGCATCACTCTTCCTCATCTGAACAAGTAACGAGCTGCCAAATGCAAGCACAGAACTGACTGAGGATGTCAAAAGGAAGGTAACAATAATGATTTTTGTAATTTAAACATCTTCGCAGAAAGCCCTTAACATGTGGCATTCCTTTGTAGAGAGAGTTCTGCATGTCTGTGAGATAACATATTTGACTTAAGCTCGCAATGAGCATGTCTCTATCTGTGTATCAGCAGACAGACACCCCAGCGATTAATTATCTTCTATCATGTCTGGTGGTCTAATCTTTTCTCGGCACATTAGTTAGCGTTTTTTTAGGAGTTTTTCAAATAGTTTCTGCCCTTTAAAAGTCCTTCAAAAAAATCACCTTCAACAAAAGGTTGGGTGGGCTCCCCCCAAAATCTTAGCTCTCCTTAGATAGTCAGAATAACAAGCTTTCTATCAATAGTGAAAACGTTTTGTTTCAGCTGAATTTGACAGATACTCATTGAAACTTGGCTCAAGACATCCACTAAGAGTATCAAGCTTTATCATCTAGTTTATTAAAAAGGATGTTAACAGTTATGTAATCTGGAGAAGGAATGAGGTATTATAAAGCTACAAAAACCCCTAAATATTTCTGATTTTAAAAAGTAGCTGTTACACTTTATTGTCCTGAGATCTACACAACTCGATTCCTGAGTTACTGAGAGGTCTTTGTCCCACAATTAATGCAATATTATTATTATAACTTACTTTTAAGATTACTATTAGGCTCTACAAACCTATATTACAATTTAATTAATGGCTAAGCTTTGCGAGCTAAGTCTTGAAGAACTAAGCTAGATGATCAGCAGTTTACAGTGACCTAAAGTTTACCATTATCTAATGTTAGACTATCATGATAAAATATGTAACTTGAACAAACCACAAGATCATTACTTGAACTAGCACATGATAACATATCTTCCTTCAATTCTAAAACAGACCGGACAAACCATTTCTCCCCATTTTATGAAGCGCTTATTGGTTTTACAAAACAAATCCTTAGGCATTTGCGGATGTACGGGATGTAGACACACAGGTGTGGGCAACTGGGGGCTGCAGGAGAGGCCAGGGGCTGGCCAGAGAGAAGGAGCTGCAGCTCCAGGCACTGGAGCAGAGATTCCTTTGCAGCCTGTGAAGATCCCACAACACAGCCAGGGAAAAAAGTGATGAGGAAAGAACAGCAGAAAAGAACAATTATGAACTGCCCATAACCCCACTCCTCCTCCCTACAAAAAAACCCCTGTTTGGGAGTAAAGGAGTCGGAAGCAAAAGAGAGAAGCTGAGCCTAAGAAAAGCGGCAGGGCAAGGTGTTGCTTTAACACTTGTCTTTTTGTTTCTCGCTACCTAAATCTATTTTATTTGGCAGCAATGTGTTTTCCCCAAGGTGAGTCTGTTTCGCCCACAGCAGTAACGGATAAGAAACCTCTCTGAGCTTTCTCACCCTATTTTCTCCCCTAAATCCTACTAAGGGCAGGGAGAGCTGAGGGTCTGAATCAGTAGCTGGGTGGGAGTTTGGCTGGTAGTCAGGGTTAACCCACCATAGTGGGAACAGCTAGACTTTTTGAGTAGAAATCAACTATAGCATTAGATTTACCAGTCTGAGCAGCACATACACATAGGTGTAAATTAAGTGAGAATTTTTACAGTTGGAAGTTTAAGTTCTATTTCTTTTTGGTTTTGTTTTTTCCTGGCATATTAAGATTTTAGACTCAAGTTACACGCACAGATTTCCATCACAACAACTTTAAGGTCTACATACACGTATAATAAACCAACATACATTAAAATGTATTCCCATTAAAAAAACCACTGATTTTTGTGACCAATCACTATCAAAACTATTATTCATTCAGTCCTGTTTCACACTTACCTAATTTTAGGTTTAAATGAATTAATATAGAAAAAAAATATCAAGTGGCCATCACATTTCACATCATAAGCCTGCCACCAAGTTCACTTACGGTAACAATCAACAGGCACACCTTTCATGAAGATGCAGGCAATTTATATAGATACGCTGTCACTTTTACAGTTAAAATTTTGTGGATCCAATGTGGTTTCTACTAGGTAAACGTAAAAAAGTCAAACTGCAAGTTCCTACATCAGTCATGCTGACTTTGTAGACATAATCAGTTAATCAATGTCTGGTTAAGCATCTGATCCCTACAGACACTGTTAAAGTCAACTACAAATAAAAAATGCCTGGAGATAGTAAGAAACCAATCTCAGTTGCATACTTGCAATGTATGAAACTTGTACCAAGAGCCTGTCACAGTCCATACATAGTGAAATAACTACAGGCATGTTATCAATACAGTTAAGGGATAGATCACAGTTCATACCTGTAAAGTAAAACTAGATTAAATTTGTTCAACCCCAAAGCCAAGAGCTAATCTCTCCAGAATAAGATGCTGTGAAGTGCATGTGTTCCCATAAAAATTAGGATTACTGGAATGAGTTTAGCAGTTATGAAAGGAAAATGCAGATGTCACCAGTTTGCCAATGAATAAACCTAACTGCTTATTTCTACCCACGTAGTTTGAAGAAAGTCTGATACATTTAATTCAGCTCCCCCTTTCTGAACTATAGACTACCTATTGCAGATACTAGCTAATATCTAATTATATGTAAGAAACTAAGGAGATGAAACAAATGCCAGTAGAGCACTACAAATTTAGAAAGAGTATATTCTGACTAGTTTTCCAACTAACTCTCAATGGTCACATTCTTTAAAATACAGCATTACGGGGGGTTTTATGACTGAAATAAACAAAACCTGTTGCACTAAGCCATAAAAATTTCTTCTTTCAAATTTAATACCTGTGATTGAGGAATATTCTGAATGGAAAAAAACCCTATATATTCAAAGTTGGTATCGCTCTAAGTAGTCATGTGCAACTATAGCAAATGTTGCTGTTGCAAAGTAATGCAAAACACTGATGCATTAAATTGTTTCTTCTGTTTTGCTGCTGAATCTATGAAATACACAACTGGCTCTCTCAGTATCAAGATAATTGAATGCGGCTTTTATTAAAATAGAAGAACCGTTGAAAGTAGAGGAAAGGGTAAGAAAAACAGAGGATTCACCACTTGCAGAAGTTTCCCCTCCCAACCTAGGTAAGGTTTCAATTTTTTCATCCTGAAAATCATGACATTTGATAAAAATATAGCCTGCAGAATTACACGTATCACGTTCATGCAATGGGACGTGCTCTACATCCTCACGCAGCCATCAGTATAAAGTTTACTGCAAAAAACCTGCAGGACACTGTAGCACTCACAGGCATTAAAAAAAACCATTTTGCAAATAAGGAAAATGTGAAGGGAGTTGGAATTTCACACTTGGCTATTTCAAGAAAATCATTAAATTGAATTAAGGAAAAATATTTCAAAACAGACCATTAAGATTTAGCTACTTGGGGAACCCTAAGTCTCGGTGCAACACTAGTCAAGCAGCTGACAATGACTGTATCTCCACACACGTTGTCACATCAAACTGATAGCCAACAGCCCCCTTCTCTACTACTAAACCACGCAGGTATGGCAGATCCAATCCTACATCCCTCTTTTTAGCAAAAGGTTTTATAGAAGGTAAGAGAATTTGTAATGCTTAAAAATATCTGAGTGCTCTCCAGATCTAAAATGAAACGGCTTTTAGAGCACTTTCCATTTGAAAAAATGTGCCAGGGCTACAATTAGCCCACTTGCTGGTAGTTTCGCCTTATTTTATTATTGCAAAGAAGAAACAGACACAGAAAAGGTTTATGGAGCTTGCTAGAGAAGCAGCCTGGACTTGGAAAGGGACAGCGCAGAAGACCCTTTATAGCAATTTTACGATCATCTTCTGCTTTCTCTGTATTTGTTCTTCAGTCAGCTGTGAGCATTCATTTTTCTACACATTGATTTCTTGATATTCCAGCAGAAACAAGAAGCTCAAGCCACCACCCACATCTCATTACATTAAAATTGCTGATAACAAGTACATGTAAGTCTCTCATCTTTAAAGCTTTTACAATATAAGCATATGATAACAGAGTATGACAATAACTGGGGATATAACTGACACCCCCACTACTCCCCTGCTCAAATAAGCAGGGAGTGTTTTATTTACTATTTGATTTCAGTAACTGAAGAGCTGCTTCTGCATGCTCACACCTTTTGCAACTAAAAGAAAAATTAGAATAAAAAGCCATAAAATGCTACTCACCCCTATATCAAAATACCTCAAAGCTTCAAAAGCAAAGGTTTAACTTCTGGTACCTCGGCATCCTCTAGAAACTATACCACTGAAGAAAATGACAACGCATCTCCATGATTAACACCTTTTTGTGCTTCACTAAATTAAACTTTACAGCTTTTAAAGTTGACAAATACAATTTTTTCTTAAACCTTTTGTTTTTAAAGTGATCCACGCAATTGTATGTATTTTATCTGTATTTATAAGGGCAAGCTGGAAACAGAGACAAAAATAGATTCTATATTACTTCTTACGAAGTTCAGAGGCCACTACAAGTTTGTTTTCTTGGGACAGCACTGAGATGCAGAGTTATCAGCATTTGCTTGAAGTGGTTGCCAAAATGAACCAACAACTTTGCCTAAAGTAATGCAACCAATCAAAATTTGTGGTATTATTGTGGGGTTTAATCTACGTATAAAACTGAATAGATCTAAATCTTGTAGAAAATCTGAACACAGTTCTTAGTGACCCTGCTGGAACACAGGGGTTGGACCAGGTGACCTCCAGAAATCTCTTCCAACCCCAGCCCTTCAGTGATGCTGAATATATTGTATATAAACTATCCTTTGAATGATCATCCAAAAATAAGATGAAAACACAGCCATATTCCGCCCTAGATGTTTAATCAAACTTGATGGAAGGACACGGTAATCTCATTGAGATGTAGCACCAGCAGGTTTAAAAAAGGTCAAATTAGAAAGGGAATAAAAAGTATATTAGTAGGTACCATTATAGTTTTGAATACTAACAAACTGTACTAGTTTTTACAGTTTCTTTCATTAAAAGCTTTACATCTTCTTGCCCTGAAAATTTCATTTTCAAGCTCCAAACCTAAATAAGAAAGCTTAGTTCTCTATCAAGTCATGTTTCAATGTGTTCAGCTCCATTAAACCTTTCAATATCTAATATTGTGAGCTAATGATGCAGTGTATGCTTTTCAGATTAACATATTTAATGTTTTTTCCTCATCTCTCCCCTGTCCACCCAGTTTTGTGATATGTTATATTATGAATCACCTAAATATAAAGTTGGTCAAAACACTTAACTGCTAGCAGGCAGAGGTGAGACCAAGATAGCACGACTCTGTAAAATAGCTGTCTTTTGAGATCGGTACTAAAATCACAAGATCAAAGGATCAACTTCATTGCTACGCCAAACCCAATTAGAAGCATAACAATGTGAATAAAGTGCATAACACTACCGGTTTTTTATATAGCTAACTCACACCTCCCAAGACCTGGAACGCTAACTCTTCCTGCCCTCTGCATTAAAAACAAAACACCAAGAAAAAAAAAGAAGAAAAAGAGGCTGTTTCTGTTCCAGTATTCACCTTAATAATATAAGGTAACACATGAAATCCTAATCTGACTGCTGCAAAACTATAAAGGAGTTACTGCTCTTTAGTTAATATTTCACCACAAAACTTAGGTTTATTATAGAACACTGAGGTCTTAATTCAAACCCTTTAAGAGCTTTGCACAGAAGGTCTTGTAAACTCAAAAGTGATTCAGAACAGGTGTTATGTGAGAGGATAGCCCCTTAAAAACCCAAATAAATCATAAAGCCTTCACTGCCAATGCACATATTTTATTTGAACACAGGTTTTGCATTACTTGCTAGTGAGCAGCCTAGGAAATAGTCCAGTACATCTTGGACTTCAGAAAGCATAGTAGATGGAATATTTGTAGTTTTGCTATGTCAAACATTATTTCAACATAGCCTTCATGTCAGTTTACTTCAATAAAGTAGCAATGCCTTTCAAACAAACAACAACACAAGAAGCATCTGGGGATAATGTATAGAAAGGAATAACTTCACCAGCACTGTAATCAGATCACAGAAAGGGGATCACAACAATGAACTGAGAACAAAAATTGAAGGTATCCAAGCAGATCAGGCACTTCCATGCATAAATACGATGTACCGCTGAGGGGAAAAAGACTGTGAATGGCAGCCCTTGTTGACTGAATTTTGTGCGATAAAGCCGACTACCAGGTATTGGAAAACGAGGTCAGTGCTGCACTTGAGGAGTGATTATTTCACCTCTCCATAATTCCAGGATTGTAGGACACCCAAATCCAGCTTGGAAAGTCTTGGCATCAAAGTAGCAGATTAAAACTTTCTGATCCAGCTAGGCAATGCCGTGCAATCCAAACCAGTTGGTAATCTCCATGGCCTGTTTGATGAAGCATTAAAACATAAACCCATAGAAAATTAAGGTTACAAGGGACCTCTGGAGGTCATTCAATTCAAACTTCTGGTCTAACCAGGGTCAACAAGAAGAGCTTAAATTTTCCACAAGACATCCCTGGCAAGTTCTGGCAACACTGCACTGAAGATTTTCCCCTCGTTGTCAATATTTGTACTTGCACATTTTTCAGGTAGGCAGAAAATGTTTCTAGATCTATATAAGCATTAAAACTGAATTAAACAAAACTACTGTGCTAGTGCTGCTTGGCACAAAAAGGGAAAGGGAGGAAAGAAGGAATTGCCAGCATAATCTTAATTCAAGTCTATTGTTTAAATGACCTGAAAGCATCATGGATAAATACGTCCTTATTTATGCAGCCCTCCTGGTTAGGGACACTTACATAACAAAGTATCTCTCCAAGTGTGGTGCAGCACAAGTAATTGGCAAGAATTGTTTTATCTGGCCATCTGCTGCCACTATACTGGGCTTTCAGGCTTCCATGAGTGATACCCTTCTTAAAGGCCCAGGTCTTCAATTCATAACACTAGTAGCTGTCTCTGCACTGAGCTGGAGTTGTTCCTTATTTACATTCCTGAAGAAGCACAGTAACATTAACTGCCTAAAGTACTTGTTTAATTGCACTTGCAGCGATGTTCAGACTAACCCCTATCAGTAAAATAATGATGGAAGCATGATTCTTTTGCCCCTCATGCAAAGAAGGATAAGCAGAAAGAATACACAGAGCTATACTTCACTGAAGCTTTCATCTATCCACAGGCTGCTAACACTAACCTTTCCTTGAGTTCTAGTTGGCTGTCTCAGCTCTGCAGGAAAAAGCCATGAAAGCCATCAATCACCCCCAGGTTTCACACACAACCTCAAAAGAATATGAAGCATCCATATTCCTATTTACCTCAATATTTGTGCAAAAATGAGCCTTAAGAAAACGTTGCAAAATGGGGTTTGGATGCATTTCTCAACACCAAAGTTATAGCACATTTTAAGAAGCAAAGAATTAGTGTGACAAGTTTCAGATTTGGGAGCGGCTGGAAATCATGACTCTGCCTACAGATTTCTTTGCTTCAGTCCCATACCTCTATCCCTTCCCTCCCCCCCTCTTTTTCTTTTGTTTTGAGAGAGAATGCAGAATAAATAAGGTCATTTTGCTTAATTAAGATGCAGTGCACTCTGTGCACAGGGTAAGGGTCAAGAGTGAGGCATCAGCTTAGTACTCAAACCAGGGCATTTCTCTTTGCGGCAAAACTCCGCTATGAATCAGCAGCACAAAAATTAATGTTCAGCCTTTCAAGGAAGGAACTCCATTTGCAAAAAACTGATAGAGAAATAGGGACTAAAGAAGCGTTTAAGGCTGCGTTGGATGGGGCTTTGAGCAACCTGGTCTAGTGTGAGGTGTTCCTGTCTATAGCAGGACAGTTAGAACTGGATGATCTTTTAAGTCCCTTCCTAACTATTCTGTGATTCTATAATAACTAAATATATATATCTATTTCCCCCTCTAAAAATCCAAGGATAAATGCAAATATCTTTTATTATTTTGCTGAGGTAACCCACTGAAAAACATATTTCTATGATTTTATGATATTACAGGGCTTTACCCTTTTTCCATTGCAAAACGTCAGTTTAACATGTCAGAGAACGTGACCAGTGCTCCCTTCTCTGCTTCTTAAATGAAGCTTCACCATCTTTTCTAAGTTTTAAATAAAAACCAGATAAAATACCAACCTTTTATATATTTATTTCCTATTAATTCAGCTTTTATCATACGTATTCTCATTTATAACCTAAGTTTTAAAGCAGTGATCTTACCTTTTCCTAACAGATATTACTAAGATGCATCGTTCATTTGCTAGAATTAGAATTTCCTGAACTAAGAATCATAAAATGGTTTGGGTTGGAAGGGACCTTAAGATCATGCAGTTCCAACTCCCTGCTATGGGCAAGGACACCTTTCCCTAGACAACATTGCTTAAAGCTCCATCCAACCTGGCCTTGAACACTCCCACATCAGCTGATGCCATGAAGCCAGAAGACCAAGCATTGGTATTTGGTTCAAGTCAAATCCTTGCCACAACCTCCCTGCCCCTCTGTTGTTCCCTTTGAAGCCATCTGGACCAGATTTAAAAACATGGAGGTTGCTATCAAACCTACGAATTGTGCTACATAAAATTCAGTGAAAGTAATAGTGCTGCATCAGTTTTGGGGTTTTCTTTCTGGAGTTCATCAAGTCTAATGCCTGTTACTTTAACTGCCCTGGAGATAATAATCCTTCTCACATAAGGTGTTGCATTTTGTGCAAGAGCTCTTCCTCCCCCCACTTGTGATCTCTCTCCAGCCAACTCTTCTAATGTTCTAATAAGCAGTGCAGCACAGCTACCATCTAGATCTTTTTTTCACAGCTCTTTTCTGCCCTTGTTCTGGTCAAAGGTCCCCTGTCTCTTTTACAGAGCATGGGTAGTGTTGGGTTGTGGTCAAATATCAACTTCATATAATTTTAAAAGCCCACATCTTATAAATATATTCCTTCTGTGGGTTCCAGTTAGTTGTCACTTCCCACTTCACTGTTGCAAGTTAATGCATGACTGCTATGTTGATCCACCTCTGAAGCATCTGCAGTTCAGACTGAGATAAAAAAACGGAAGCATCAGTTAAGTGAAAACTTCTATACCCATCTCTCAGACAAATTCAAGATACCAGTGACCTTTCCATTGTAAGCACTGGTATCCAATACAGTTAGACATGTTCTGAACACATTAGGCATGAAAACAGTGATCAATATGTGTAAGTATTTATACATTCACCCTTCACTTTGGTATGATTTACCTCACTAATAATGACAGCAGACGTTAATCTGCAAAACTATTAAAATATCAGTATTAATACTGAGGACTATTAATGAGTTGTGAAAAAGACACCAATGCTATTTCAGTTCTATACAATTACTTCTTTGCTGGCAAAACTCTTATGTAGAAATATTTACTGTACTTACTTTCTTCAGCACCCAGGAAAGAACCTGCGTGTTGGCTCTTTAGACACAGCTAAAGGCTTTGCTCAAAACCCCATCTATTCATTTCAACAATATTAAAGTAGATTAAATTAAAAATATCTCATTTCTGTGTATATTCTGCTTTACACAGAAAACATGCTTTAACAACATTTTAACATCATCTCAGTCTTAACAGATCTGCTCCTCTTATATCTTTAATTACACTTGCCTAGTTTGTATATAGGAGAAAATCACCACCATGTAAAACCATCACATATGATAGCGTCCATATTCTAGGTCTCCATACGCATCTGGAACCTTGGTTACTAAAGATTCTGTTTTATACCAAGTGGAACACGTATAACCACCACAAAGGTAACAGTGGAATTGAACAGGTATCAGTAAAGGTTTGATCTAGTCTTTCAGAAGGATTTTGATATTAAGCAAAGATAGCAGAGTTGCCAAATGGAAAATTATAATCTTTTAAGCTGTAAAGTACACAAAATCAAAGGAAAGAGAAGCTATTTATATTGAGGTACTTACACTGATAATAAGGTTTTGCTTTGTTTTTTTCTTCTTTGTTTTTGAGCATCTAGAATTAGCGTTCCTCCCTCTACAGGAGCTTCTGCCAGGACGTGTAATATTTGGTACCAAGCAGAAAAACCATAAAAACATTTAAGAAACTGTGGGCTCTCATTTCTTTCTCTAAAAACCTTATCTGTTACTAAATTTGGGTTGACTAAAGCATAAGCCTAAGTACTACTTAAATGGTATAATCAGTTTTCTAAATGGAAACATCACAAAGAACCCCCCCCTGTGAGTGGGGGTTCATTCAAATGTCCATTTAAGGCACAAGATGAGTTGATCCCCATTGAAGTGTACAATTACGACAGCAGACCTCAGCCTAATACAGATAGGAGTGTGGCAAAATCTGTATTTACAATGTGACTGCACAGGGGATATACAGTGTATGAAGTTGGTATTAAAGAGAATTCACTATTTTGAGTCAAGACCAGGGGGCAAAACCATCTGATTCTTCCAACAAAATACATAAAGTTGAGCTGATGCTCAGGATCAGGCTCTAGCATCCTCGTCAAGTGGGCATCAAGTTTTTCATAGCTGGCTACAGAAAAGCATTCTCAATGACAAAATATATCTATATATATTTATTTTTTACAGTTCCATACTGTTTTACATTAAGAAGTCTAATCACTTCAATATAACTGATATACGGCAACTCTATCAGGTTAGTTCAGATTCATAAAGAAGCTCCAGGGTGTCATCACTACTTTTACCAGCATGTAAATCAGTCTATGTTAATTGTTTACTGTGATGTGATAACATTATTTGGCAGCTTCTGACTTAAATATTTCATAGCTTAAAACTACTCCTTTTTCCTACTTCAGACCAAATAAAATCAATTGGAGATATTTTGTTTTGATCTAGTCTGTCTTTTCTCAAACTCCTAAGACCGTGACCACAAATAGGGGGTTCACATGTCAGGGAAGACTGTCTGGGAAACACATGAATAGTTTATAAACACTCAGAAAGCTTTGCAAACTTCTCATCAATAGCTGCCAATCAGGAAATCATCTCCTATCACTGCAAGATCATCTCGCAAGTTAATTTCAGCACACAACCCAGGCCTGACCTGACTGAGGGCAGGTGACAGACACCTGGTATAATTTCACTGTGGCTTTTCTTCTGGGGAACTTGGCTCAAATCTGTCCTTCACATCACAACAACAGCATGCACATGAAGGTTATCAAGACACACAGAACAAGAAACACAACTTGAAAAGAGCAAGTCTTCAGCTTGTAGATACAGTGGCTGAAAATGTCCAGCTTACATTTCAACCTGCCCATGGTAGCTCAGTGTGTAAAACAACACTGATTCTTAGCCACAGCGCTCTCATGGCAAGGTTCTTGTTAGTATGTATTTTTATTCACTGTCTTTGGCTACTGCTTGCCCCATCTTCCAACTGCTTTTGCCTGTTCCAGTGTGGTTTCTAATACCTGCTGCATGACTGCTTGTGCAGAACTGCTTAATATGAATATTTTGTCACAACGAAGATGATACCTAACAGGTAATTTCAACACACATAATATAAAACTAGAATATTTCCTAGGTGTTTTCTTAGATCACTTCAAAGTCTTCTTGGTCAAGGCCAAATGTTCAGACCAAGACATGTGCTTGAACATTTGGCGTTGTTCAAATGTTCACCACAACACATTGTGTTTGAACCAGACTTGTGCAGTCATGACAAGTAATTCCCTGTAAGATGCAATATTAAGTGTCTCAAGTCTTCCCACTTATATCAGGCTACTGGTTTGTAAACATTTTAACAGTTTAATTCATTTAACAGAAAGATAATGTATGAGAAAATATTTACAATAAATATTTCCCTACTTATTCCTTTTAAACACACTGGAATGATTCGGATCGTAAGCAAACTCTACTTTTGTTCAACAAAGATGATGTAACAGGCTGTTATACATGCAATCTGGAACTTTCTCCCCAAATTTGCTTTTTAGGTTCATTTCTTACACCACATACTCTTTTCTTAGTTATTTTAAGTGGTAACTAACAAAACTTCTCTGTTGAATTATTAACCAGGTCATAGCTTTTCTTGTCTCATGCTCAATTTACTTCAGGCTTCAAAGTGGACTTGTGCCTGATTTCCAAATGCTGCAGAGCGGTTACAAGTCTAACCTAACACTTTTATAGCAGAAACAAGGATCTCTGTTATGAATCAACAAAGCTTCATGATTTATTTTTTGTTGTTGTTTTAAACTAGAATTAATGAGTCCAGGAAAACTTTTCTGGATAATTTCTAATGGTTTAAAACATGCATAGAGAATAAAGCAGAGAGCGAGTGCTGGGAGATTTTAAAGAATGGTCTCCCAGAAGCACTGAAACAGTTCATCCCCATTAAAGGTAAGCGAAGCAGGTGAAGCAAAAGACCCCCTTGGCTTATCTGTGAGATTCTACGTCTGCTCAAAAATCAAGAAAGCAGCATTCCAGAGATAGAAAAGCAGACAGCTACTGAGAACTACAAGGGCATTGCCAGGGTGTGCAGAGACACAGATCAACAGAAGCTCAGCTACGCCTTCTACAACGAAGTAACCTGCTCAGTTGATGTGGGATGAGTCATGAACATTGCCTAACTGGATTTCTCCAAAGCTTTTGATAAGGTTTTCCCACAGCCTCCTCCTAGGAAAACCCATGTGTTACAGTCTGGACAAGTATTCACTGCATAGGGTGGGAAACTGGCTGACCAGCTGCACTCAGAGGATGATCCTTGAGGTCTGCGATATGTAATTGCTCGATGAAAAGATATCATTGAAGTGGCACAACTAACCGACCAAGTTTCCTAAAATAGCTGATGTTTTACAACTGTTTGGTGGAAAGACAAAATCTACCAAAAAACAGGCAACCAAATAAAGAGCCATTTCCTTGAAGACATTTTCACTGCCAGCTTTACAGTTAACTCATTCTCTTGGGCAAAACAGGAAAATATTAGAAAGGAAAAAATCCCTATGAACTTTACTGATTATAGTGCAAGCATACTTTAAGCTGCCAGCACACAAACTAGGAATTCCAACTGAACTAACCCTCCCTCCCCCTTATTTTTTTACTCCTTATTACTTCACTTTGGGATTACCAGGAGAATATAGGTTGATACCTAGCTTATTTCTGAACTAACTTGAATTAGAAGCAGACCCAAACCTTCCAGAGTTTAAATATTGGGCTAGATCCAGGAATTTGCACCAAAATAAGAGTGATTTTTTCAAATCATTAATTTTGAGTCCAAGGCCACTACTTGGCTTCACAAACCTACAAAGGCTCCCCCTCCTTCTCTCTCTTAACCCATGCCATCTAACTTGTAAATTTGAAAAACAAAACCAAGCGCTTCCTCTGAGAAGCACAAGACTCTCACGCTGCTAAAGCAATCCTTCAATATGCAGCATGAAAGCACAGCAAAGTGCTCCTTTGATACTTGTTGCAAGACTTAAGATGGGAACCAATTTCTCTGAGATACGGATTTGAAAGGTTAAAGATTGCATCCTAAGGAAAGATTACTTTAAAGATTGAACTATCGATCTATTCTCCTCCCTGCCTCCCCTTAATCTAATATCTTAAACAATTTTGAACTCTAAGAAAATCTTCACTTGATAGAGAATAGACAAGAGGTTACATCCTATAAGTTCTGCAAAACTTTGCTACTGGGCAGAGGATACAAAACCCAAACCACTGCTTCTAGTGAGGGGAAGAGTACAGCTCTGAGCTCGGTTTTCAAGTTTGGCTGGCTGGTTTAGCTGAGCAACCAGCACGTGTATACGTACAGCTTTGAAACGGCTGCAGCATAAACTGTGACTTGCTCATCCTCCTTGGCAACAGAGACAGAGCACACTCAAACACTTGGACGTCAGAGGGAGAAGAGGTAGGGGGAAAGTACTCACGTTATTAAGGACAATCGACGCAGTTTAACACAGAGCTCCCAGCTCGCACCTGAGCAATCCACTGACTCACAGCCACGCGGGCTGAAACAGGCGGCCAGACCCCGAACTGCAAGGGTTAGAGGGTAAGGTTTGCCTAAGGGTGAGCCTGATTGGCAGTCAATCTCAAACGCGTCTAAATGAATTGGACACGTTCTTGTGCCAGCTCAGGGATGCAATGCCGATGATGGGCATAGGATGCATGATCATGCAACTCTCCTTCCAGGCATGGCAATGCCGTCTCCTTCCGTAGGCAACCCCCAGTGCCTAAAGAGAGCCTGGAGTAGCTCTTAGCTCTTGATGTTCCTGCCGCAGGCGGGACTTCGAAGGTAATGGCTCTCTGGAAACTCTTTTGTTCCCAGGCACAGCAGCCGCCTGCCGCTCCCCCGACTTAGTCGAGGAGTAGCAACAACCTTTGATTCTCTAACAACGAGTTTTTAAGAGCCCTCCCTTTGTTAACACACCAAAATCTAAAGGCTCGATAAGAAAAAATGCAAATTCTTCATCAGGTAAGTAAACGGGGTCTGCACATAACAAAATGACAGAGAGAATTAGAAAGAAAGCAAACGTGTCCAAGCCTGACACCAGGGACCTTGATTCCACTCAGCACAAAACTTAAGGACAGACGCAATCATCTTCAATTTACTCTTGTGGGAAAGTCGAGCTCTCTTAGGCTTTCATTCTCCTTTCCCAGTGCTCTTGGAGACTTCGATCTTTAGTCAGCCACCATTGCTGCATGTCTCTAAATCAATTCTTCGTTCGCGAAGTCAAGCCATGATGATGAGATAAACTACATTGTGAGGGAGCCCTTTGTCAAAAGAATTCCTGATGATTCGGCCCCAATTTGAGGAAACAGAGTTTTCCTAAATTAACTAAGGACTACAGATCCAATTCTCTCTGTTCAAGTAAAAGTCCTATTTTTACTAGCAACCATTTTTAAGGAACCCTGTAACAAAATGCATATGCTTGTACCTTAAGGTTCCTGGTTTATTTTCTGTCGATTAAGAACCTGAATTTATTAATGAATTTATTATTTATTATTTATTTTATTTTATTTTATTTTTATTTTTTTTAATTTATTATTTATTTTATTTATGAATTTATTAATTTATTAAATTTTTGTTTGTCTTATTGGGAATGCAGACTTTATCCTGCATGCTTGCAAGTTCAGCTTAAGAGATTCAAAACACACAGGCAACAGTTGAACTAATTTCCCCAAATAATGTTCATTTTTGTACTCCAATTGTACACGTGGAATACAGAAGCCTTACACATAAGAGCAGGTGATAAGGATATACTGAAGATTATTGGAAGCTAATCTATAGGCAGTTGGGCCACATTACTGTTCCTCACAGCGCAGTTTATTTAAGCTACACATTGTAATCAATCCA
Organism: Psittacula echo; assembly: GCF_963264785.1. NCBI lineage: Eukaryota > Metazoa > Chordata > Aves > Psittaciformes > Psittacidae > Psittacula > Psittacula echo. Next base: position 2,738,055 of record NC_137736.1, read on the forward strand.
CATTTTTTGTGCAAGTGTGTTGCAGAAAAGTGTTTTCAAGGAAAAACAGCAACAAGTCCTGTATCTGTAACAGAGAGGTCTATTCATCCATGGCATTCTATTTTCAACAGCTGCTTCATACTCTTGTATTTTAAAAGACACTGAGGTGCTGCTTCAAAATCTCTAGGATTAAAGCCATGATCTAAAAGCTTATTCAGCTCATGTTGAAATACAGCTGGCTGTGAGGCCGAACACAGCCTGACAACTAGACAACTTAGATATTAAAGATATTTTAGGAATCTCACATATATGGCCTACATCTAAGGTCAAAGTAAGTAGACCTCAAAGTTATTTGAACTCCTCTTGCTGCACTGCATCTAGCAGCTCTCACATCAAGTAGGAGTTTTGGAAATAGACATTGTTAATCTGGTGAATACAGGGCTGCATTACCCTGGGTATACTTACTACCCTCTCCAAACTTGGCTCACACCAACAAAACATCCCTAGTATCTTAAATATTTCAAGCTGTGACAATACCCTTATGTTGCAAACAAGATTCCTAAATACCCACCTTTGAAAAGAAGAACAGCATGCCTGATAGCCATACCTCCAAAAATCACCAGTTTTCAGGTGTTTTCTATGTGCTTCATTTCCAGAGACACTTACATTTAAAAACAGATATTATCAAACCTGAAAGTTGTTGTTATTGAGCTTTTGAAGAGATGGAAACTGAGGAAAATGAAGAATAAAACATTTGTCACACTGAACTCCCATGCCAAGTGAACACTACAGTGCAAATCTCCAGTTCTCAAGCTGCTGAATACAATTGGTTCAAAATAGGCAAAAGACAACGGCTGGCCCAAAACTGGACGCAAACAGGAAGTCTTGGGTTTTTAAGGCACTTGAAAACTGACTCAACCTCCTCCCCTTCCTTGGCAGCCATATTAACATAGCACTTGAAATGATGAAGCTACAGGCAAAAAGATTTATGATAAGACATATATATATGTTTTATATAATATGTTATACTTTTTTTTCACTCCTGAAATACAAGGTATATGCTTACTCAAGTGTATCTCCAAAACTATAACTCCAGAACTCCTGGGACTCCCAAGTGAATAAGAGCTACTTTAATATCTAAACATGAACACAATACTGTCAAAACTGATCTATCAAGGTTTTCTAGATGATGTCCAACTCAAAAGCTGGGCTTGTCAATTATAACTACAAATGCCTCTGAAAATTTAGGTTGCTTTGCAAAGGCAATCCTTGGTGAGAAGTGGACAGCTGTGTCCTCTGGCAATAGAAAAAGGGAAAAGGAAAAGTTCCATTTGCTAGAATCCCAGTTTCTGGCAGCCCAATAATTTCTAACCTGAGTACTAGAAAGAAAACACTAAAGTTTCATATTACTTCAAAAACTCCCAAGGGGATTTCAAAAGCATTTCAGCCAGATGTCTGACTGCCAAAGAACAGGAGTCCCTGTCATACAGGAGCAATGCAAACAGTTACTTAGGACTGTGCATATCAGTATCTGACAGCTGAGTACCTCCGAAGCACCTGTGGTTAAAATGTGAAACCAAACCTGGAAGAACCAGCTAAAAGGATTAATACTCTAGCACAGACTCCATAGTGCTATGCCTCAGCCACTGCCTGTGGCCTCGCTTATTTTAACTTCACCCTTATTTCTTAAACGAAGTGTCATAAGCAGAATACAGTTCTCAAGCCCATTCTGAACTGGAAGATTACGTCTCAGTGACAAGCAATTCTTCCAAACAGACAGAGGTGTCTTTTGTTTTTTGTCTTTTTTGCTTTTGTGTGTAGAATTTAGCTGTGAGTATAACAACGTTGCCCAAGGACAGATCCTTGTCTTTGGCCAACTCTTATTTGTCACCACTGAAGCCACACATGCACGCAATACAACCGAAGGACAAGCCTTGCCCAAAACACAAACAGCAGCAGCACAGAGCACTTTCACTATGGAAAATGAACAGCAAAGTATTTCTACACTACTGACACCCTGAAGGCCTTTCCACTGCAACCACCAGCAACTAAATCTCTGAGTTTCTCTTAGCTCTATATTCACCTACCTCTTTGCCAAATGCACCAGCAGTGGGTGTATTTGTCCCTAAAACAGGTGGCTGTTGCTGTAACACGGTTTGCACTACACCTGCATTTCCAGAAGACACAGACTGGTGCATTCCAAGGGATGGAGCACCCAAATATCTGGAAAAGCATGCCTGCAAGCGTGGTGAAATAAATAAGCAGAATTGAAAAGAAATATCTAGGACTGGTTTACACAATTCTCCTGCTTGAAAGGTCAAGAACAAGATGATTTAGAGAAACGCCACAAAAAAGAGGGCTCACTTGCACAAGCTACACACAAAAAAATCCCCAAAACCAACCAAACAAGAGAACAACAACCAACCAAAGCCGAAACCCCCCCCACCACCCAAACCATTTCTTCCTGAGTTACATTGTACACACAAATTCACACACTTTCATAATTTACTATGTTAGCTAAATACAAAAGTTTATATTCTCCAGGCACATTAATATTTTTTCCTGATTTTACTTTATGAAGGCCTAACTTCACACCTAGCAGCACTGATTTCCACACTTTCATTATATGACCCCATAGTAAGCTTTTCTGCTCCTAACCAATTTTACCTGAATATATTTTATTATATTGCTATTAGCTCCTCATGCTTTGGTTCCTGACCAAATAATGCTATTCCACTGAAGTGATCTACTTGGTATAATCTGCATGGTGATTATTTTCACATGATATGGAAGGTGTTATTCAGGTCAACAAATCACAATGACAGCAGATAATAAAAACAGTCCACTAGACTTAACCAACACTTCCTCACCAACACCTCCATATATTAAAACTACATATTTTCAAACATGCTGTTGCATGTTAGGATGAAGGACTTTGAAGGATCATGTACACAAACAGTAACATGGATTTTCTTCTTCGGGCTAGATCTGGAGGAGAGTGGCTCTTACAAACACTGCAAAAGACGCTGTGGGCATCTAAGTTCTATAGAAGTTATTTCATACTGGGTATCCAATCTTCCAAAGAAGAAACAAACAGATTAAGACTGCTTCAACCCCATAAACTATGCATATTTTCCAGTCTGAGACCTGAAAGCTTTCAAATAACTCAATAAACATTGTATTCTTGATCCAGTGGTCTACTGATTTTGCCAGTGCTGTCGGCAAATTAGAACACACGCCAAGGTCAGGTCTGTTGAGAGACAGCCACTCTTGGCAGCAGTAACTTCTTCACTCAAACCAGTAACTGTGATCAAATTTAGCACGTCAGTAAAGCATTCACACAAGCCGACACTGGTCTCAGCAGAGACTTCCAGTCACTGGTGTTTATCATCATTAGGTGAGGCAGGTGTTTGCCCAAGATCTCCTCTGCCATCACTCTTTATTCCCTGTGATTTGACTAAAACCAAGGGGAGAGCAGATCTGAGCTTTACCATGAAAAACAAAGACAATCTCAGCTGGGAGGTGGCAAAGGCAGCTTTCCCCTTCCAGCTGAATCTGGGACCTATCTCCTCCTCATCCAATCCTTGACTGCAGGGGAGAAGGAAGCAACACTGCTCTCAGCTGAGAGATGGCAAAGGTTTCCTTCGCTGCCCAGCAAAAAGGCAGGAGACAAAGAAGTCATGCAGCCTGGCTTTGATTGTATTAGGACAGCATCAGACACAGGACTGGCAGGTAGCCCCTGCTCACAGCTGTGATTCACCATTTAGTCCATTCTGCACATTAAAATTGATGTCAGCCTTTTGGCCTGGGATTTTAAACCGCAAACTAGCAGCTCACAACTTCAGCTCAGAGATATAATGACAGCTAAGGTAAGCAAGCTGGGAACTAAACTGAGACTACAAATTAAGACAAAACGCAGCTTATACTTTCCCCTCAGGAGAAAAAAAATACATACAAAGAAGAGTTATTGTTCATTGTTTAAATTCTTCACTTGTGTTAAGAGCATAAAAAAGAGCCTTACTGGGCCAGGCCCATGGTGCACCATGCTCAGTGGCAGCAGGACACATAATACTCTACCTACAGACCATTACTCTTTTGCTCCCCGTGGCACCTACAAGAACTGACTTACTTATGTTAAAAGGCATATCCCCATGTAACCCTTATCTGCTTATGAACCAGGCATTTCCCACAGTTAGTCCATCCCTTTTTGCATTTTCTCACATTGTGTTTGCCTCCACAACCTCCAGAAGTCCATTACGCACTAAATAAAAAACTGGTTTATCTGTTTCAAATCCATTTAAATACATTGCCTAACTTTTCTGGGGTGAGATTTAATGAATAACAGCTCATTTCTTGCCTTCACCAACTTTATGAACCTCAGCCGTACCCTACCACAAATGGCTCTGCTTCAAACTCAACCTTTTCTGTCTCCTCCATAAGGCAACTGCTCCATTCCTTTGGTCATTTTGACAAGATACCAGAGCAGCTATTAACTCCCCTGTGTCTGCCTTGAAATGTAGAAGCCTGGAATGCCTGTAACTGCTGGTAGTATTCAGCTGTAACTGCCCCTAGCATTCAGCACAGTTAGGGGGGAGAAGAACGAAAGGGGAGGTCTGGTCAGAGGGGAGTACTTTGGAAATATGATTGTTATTCGTGCCAGGACAGGATTAAGTGAGACCCTGAAATGGTTGTGAACCTTTTAAACAGACACAAACCACACCTAGTCCTCTTTGTTGAGAAAAGTGTGGCTCAAACACTATGTAATTAAAGCATCTTACCCTAACAGGGTATAATTTCTATATTTCCACAAAAGCCATTTTGTATAGTGCAGATGTTTCACAAAATCCACGGTTCCCTTTTCAAAATGCAGTCATCCTCCCTGTTTTTTCAGGCAAACTCTATCTCCAACTGTAGTCTTTTATATAGTGGATCAAACAAAACCCAAACAATTAAGAAATCTGTAATCAATGTACCTCTACTGACTGAAATCATGTAACTACAGCTATCTGTATAACCTGCTTGCAAGAAAAAGCCTCTCTTGATCGAGACTGGAATAAAAGGAGCCTCTAAAGTCATGCTTCACCACTTGGTGAATTCTCAGAACTGCTTTACTGTTGTTACTTAGCCTGAAAGGCAGGAAAAGGCAGGCTTGAGTCCTAAGGTATCAATCTCAAGAAACAGACTCCAAAACAAACAAGAAAGTTAAACCAACATTTCCACTTGTCCATTTCACACCCCTACCCCCATATCTTTGAGTGTGAGGTGTCCCTGGCCACGGCAAAGGGGCTGGAACTACGTGATCTTAAGGTCCTTTACAACCCTACCTATTCCATGATTCTATACACCAGGCAAAAATTAAGCCAACCTTTTATGGTCTTGAAAGAGTTACACTCAGCCTTTATCACAAAAGTCAGGACTCCTTACCTTGTTGAACCAGGAAAGAACATCACTTTTTTAACAGCTATTATATGTGTGATTGCTTAAAGAAATGAATTAATCTTCCCTCTTGTAGGCACTGTTTTTATGTCCATTTTAAACCTGACAAAAAACTCTGGATACAAAATTTTTTAGAGCAAGTGCAGGCCTGCGCAATGTGCAGCACCCGGTTGTGGTGGAGGTGAAGACAGAATATGCACTATGGAGACACAGTAGGAAGGAAAAAGGGCATAGGTTCACAGCTTTCTTTGCAGCTTGCCTGTTATCTGAGCACCCACCTGGAATAAGAGAATATTAATTTATTTCTACATAGAATTCTCCATTCTCTTCTAGTCACATCCTTTTTAAAAAGGTCTAAATGTGACTTATACTGACAGTCTTATGCAACTGTTAAACATGAACTCAAGAATCATGTACACTGAGTTGCCTTCTAGCTGTTCAGGGTTTACTCTGCCTTTGTCAACTCACACAGGATGATTTTCCTTCCTCTACTGAAAATAAGTCTGACTGTTCAATACCCTACAAGATATCTTCCTTTTTCTCCTGAACAATACGCACAAGAACACAACCAGATTAGAGAAGCCTTTATCCCATTATCAAAAAACCCCTCATGAATATTCAATCACTTCTGAAATTACTTCCAGGTGAGAATTAACAATTTACTTTAAAAAGAGAATAGTTATCATTAGTTTTCACACCTGACTGCAGTAAGGAAATCCTGCTCCATAAACTTTATCATGCCTGGGAGTAAATGTAGAAGAGCTCTGAATGTTTATTCCACCCTTCCTGACAAACCTGTTCCTTTTCAGTATGAGGTATGCCTGACCTAGAAATAGGTTTTATTCAGAGGATGGAGACTAAAAGTCTTTGTGTGATACAGGTGGAGAGGCAGGGGAGAATGTGAAACAGAAAAGCTTCCTTTGGCCACTCACTTGGAAAAAAGCAGACACTTGAATTCCTATCAGTCAGAAATAGCCTGTGGGCACGTTGCTTCTTTTTGAGTCTTTTATTTCTTTTGTTAGCTTTCAGCATCATTTTCCCTTTCAGATATCCTGCTTAAAACAATTAAAATACCCCTCAGAGTGATAGCTATCCCTCCAGACGCACAGATACCTGACATACGTGACAGAGGCACAGCCTTGAAAAAGGGATGAATGACACAGTCAATAGTCAACAACACAAAACCCCCAAACCCTCACATATGAGCTGAATTCTAAAAGCCGGCACTAGAGAAAGCAACTTCAACCATCCTCTAATGACATAAACCAGACCGTCTCTAAAACCCTATCCCTAAAAAAAGACCTGAACTTAAACAATGAATTCATGGAAAAACTAAATTAGAACACATTTTTTTCCTTCATTAAGCTACTGATTCATTCAGCATCATCTTTCTATTGGACTTATTCTGTGAACCAATTGAATCTTCAAAATACGAAGATCTCAATTAATTCCAAAACATCAGCTAAATCAAGATGTTTTATTTCCTTAATGGATGAAAATTCAAGTATTTGTGCGTCTCTTCAACTGTTCATTCAATTTTCAGAGGATCTACATTTGTACTTCTGCCAACAGATTTCAAACATACCCTATCAACAGACTAGCAAACGCAGAAGTTTACGATTTCACACACATACATTTGCACAGCACCATAGTTACCGCATTTTTGGTTTGATATAAACCCTAGCAGAAGGTTACTGTAGGATGGACTCCCAAAAAGTGAAGTTTAAAGACAGATTTGAAGTAGGAGGAGCTGTTGATCACATATGCCTGTTGTTAAAAGAGTTTATTCTTTTAAGCAGTGGCAGAGGGTAAGAAAAGTATCAGTGTGTTGAAAACTACCATGAGGAAACTTAGAAACAGGATATTCTCTCTCCTGGTCTTTCATTTCCAATCATGGCGTTACAAACATAAAAACATGGAATACATCTTCCTTGCTTCACAGATATAGGCACGTGGAAAAAACAAGCAAATGTAATTTACACTATTACATATATCCTAATGTCTAATTTCTTCTTTCAGCTTAAAGAGAAAAACAAACATAAAGAGCATCCTGAGTTGGAAGGCACCCACACAAACCATCAAGTCCAACTCCTGGCTACACACAGAGCAATTTAAAAGTTGAACCATATATTTAAGAGCATTGTCCAAACATTTCTTGATACTGACAGGTTTTGGAGCCTTGATCATTTCCCTGGGTAGGTTGTTCCAGTACTTGACCACACTCTCAGTGAAGAATAACCTCGTAATATCTCATCTGAACTTCCCCTAACAGAGCTTTAAGCCATTCCCTCATACCCTGTCATTAGACACGAGGAAGAAGAGATTAGCACCTCCCTTTCTGCTCCACCTGATGAAGAAGGTGTAAACAGCAACCAGGTCACCTTTCAGTCTCATCTTCTCTACACTGAGGAATGAGCAAACTAGTATCCTCAGCCTCTCCTCATAAGTTATGCCCTCTAGTCCTTTTACTATCTTCGTTGCCCATCTTTGAACACATTCTAATACTTTTACGTATCTCTCTCACACCATTGACCCCAAAACTGCACCCATTACTCGAGGTGAAGCTGCACCAATGTTGAGTACAGTGGGACAATCACCTCTTCCCACCTCTTAGCTGTACCATGCCTAATGCACCCCACGGTAGGGCTAGCCGCTTTGGCCACCAGGGCACACTGTTGTCTTGTAATGAGCTTACCATCAACCAAACCCACAGGTCCCTTTCTCCAGGGCTGCATTCAGCTGCTTGTCCCCCAGTCTACAGCCATGTCCAGAATGACAACACCCCAGATACAGGATCTGGCATTTTACCTTGTCAAGTTTCATATGGTTGAAGACTGCCCAATACTCTGATCTACCAAGATTTCTCTTAAGGCCTTTCTAACACTGAGGGAGTCAACAGCTCATAATTTAGTATCATCAACAAACTCATTGTACACTCAGCACCTGTATCCAAGTCACTGATAAGAAAGCTGAAGAGAACAGGCCCTAAAATTGAGATCTAGGGAGCACTGCTAGGGACTGGCCAGATGTTACCACACTTACTACAACGCCTTGATCCCAACCTTTCAGCCAATTGTCCATCCAATGTATTGTTTCCATGTCTAGCTGTATGTTTGTCCAGAAGGATACTGTGAGAGACAGCATAAAAAGCTTTCTTTAAATAATTAAAAAGAAAACCACAACCTCTGCTTTGTCTTCTAGATGTGTAACCTTCTCATAAGAGGATATTAAGTTAGGAACATGACTTTCCCTTCATGAACCCATTTTGGCTTTCACTGCATTGTTTTTCAAGTGTTTTTCAGTGTCCCCAGAATGATAATCTCCATAATTTTATCACGCATCCAAGTGGGACTGACAGGCCTATAATATCCATGGTCTTCTTTCTTGTGTTTTCTTTTCCCTGAAATTTGAAATAAGTAGCTAGATTCCAGTTGACTGGGACTTGACCAGATTCCCAAGACTGTTCATAAATAACTGAGAGAGATCCTCAGTAACACCAGCCAACTCTTTCAGTACCCTGGCATGAATCCCATTGGAATCCATAGACTTAAGCGCATTCAGTTGCAGCAGCTAATCCTATACAATTTCAAAGTCAACTCCCAATTGCAGTTCTCTGACCCAGGGTTCTGACCAGGGGCCATCACTGGTGTTAAAGATAGTGGCAACAAAAGCATTAGCTATCTTTGCTTCATTCTTATCTCTATTTGTGATTGTAACACCATAATTTAAGACATTAAAAAAAACCCTAATTCAAAACCACTCATGTTTTTCAAGTATTTCAAAACCATTAACCAATATCTAGCAAGGTATTAAAAGAATAAACCCTAGCAGCTTACACTGTAACTGTTCGAATTAAGGTTTTGAAGTTTATGAGCAAAAGTTAACACTGAGTAACTAGAATGCTTCAAATCAGATTACTGCAGCAGCCATTTGAACCCTCTCCCACATAGTGACATACACCTTAAGTAAGTAAAAAACCCCATTTACCTCCAAATGAAAGCAACATCACAGAACCCAGTGCTTGCAGTATCTGTCCCTTTAGGAAAAATCCAGTTGTATATACATTAAAAAACAAAAAAAAGAAAAAAAAAGCCAAAACAACATAAAAACAGATCCCCTCTGCTCCTTAACTTCTAAAATCACATGCAAAAGATAAAGAGAAGCAACAAACACTCTTTGTATAACACTGCAATAGTCCATCCTCATCCAAGAACTTGTGTTTCCAGACTAAAAACCTTCTCAGACAGAAGGGCTGTCAGATAGAGAAGCTGTAAAATGTGTTTAACACCCCATATCCCACACCTTGCAATCTTTTCCAAGCAACAACCAGCAGCAGTAGTGTGGCACATCCCAGCCAGGCTACACCTTGAGATGATGATGGACACCATCAGGAAGGGATCTGTGTTTTGACCCTTCCAACAGCAGGCAGAAAAAGGTCCTTCAGTGTTTAGGCTGCTGTACAAATGTAAGCAGAGGCACCCCAGCAAGAATTCTTTCGCAACAAGAGGGAAAACCACACTTCCTTTGGGAAAGGTGCGCACGTAAATATTTGCCAACATGATGAGTCAGATGCAATTCCAAACTGCATCAAAGGGAGCAGGGTACCCAAATAAAGTATGTCCAAGTCAAACATCTAAGCTGTATGACTGGCTCCCATGCACACAGTCTCACTGTCCCTTACGGGATCAGGGTCACAATCACAGCATCACTGCAGCTCAGACACCTGATAGTTTACAAGAACACAACTTTCCATAGAAGAAGACTGTGCAGAAAAGTAAACACCTCAACTGGCCAGGACTCAGGTAATTGATGTTTGGAATAAACAGCGCAAGTTAAAGACATCTCAGGCAAACACCACGAGCTGCCTCCAGCCATAAATCTGGATAATTCAAGGTGCTAATTGCCCACAGTCCTGATGAGTTTAAAACCTCTGCCCAGCTCACACAGCCGGCCTATGCACTTTCTTTATCCAAGAGCCTGCTCAGCTCCTGCTACCAGTTTTGGTCCGCAAGGAAAGCGAGACCAAGAGTGACAGGTGGGTCTGAAGCCACAGGATCTTAAAAACACTCGCCTCTGCTCGGACCCTTGAGTGTAGAGCTGCCCGCCTCGGCCCACTAACCCCAAGGACACGGAGTCCTCCGAGATGCGCGGCACAGCAGCAGTCTCCCTCTGAGCCCCGCTTCCCGGCGGTTGCCATAGCACTAAAAGGCAAACCTAGCAACAGGCGCACAAGCCTCGCAAGTACACAACTCCAAACCACATCTTTGAAATAAATTAAATGATCCAGCCTTGCCTGTTGCCCCTCCATCCCCCAAAGTAGAATCTGTTGCAAGAAGCTGGTGAGGGTGTGCCCTTTTTGTTCAGACACACAAGAGAAGGGATTTAATTACCACTAAAATTAAAAGGTAAGCGCTGTGCTGTGGCAAAATTAACGTCGTTTCCAGTAAGACTTGCCTTTGGATGTGCCTTTTGTAAAAACTGTACTTTTGGCAGTTATTGACTATGTAAATAGTTACATTAGGCAACAGAAAACAAAAGAGGAGTTTAGCTTTTATTTTAGACTGGCTTTATCTTTTAAACCTGATTCCCTTCTCTGTGCAAAATAAGCGGTTGTACAGCAATTTCTTAGATGATGTTAGCATCACATGCAGAGATCATTTGCGCCTGTTAAAAGCTAATCTCACTACAGCTCAAGGTCTTTACCTTCCCATTTTCATGTGCTTATCAACATGATTATTCAATACATATATTAAATGTCTGTGGTGTCTTCAGAGGCTTAACTTTGCTTCCAAAATTATTTATGTCCCTCTTCAGCTTCAAAACCTTGCATACTAAATATTTTATCTCTGCGACACGTAGCTGAAGAACGAGCCAACAGAGGAATGTTAAGGGCACAAAGCGTTCGATTGCTGCAAATTTCACACAGTTAAGGATATTCTACACATTGTGAATGCAGCCTTTTCATAAGTAAAGCTCCGTAGGCCAAATGGATGTGAAAGAGGCTTGAAGAAATAGAGGAACATTCCACTGTTAATGTCTTCTCTCCACTGAGAGTTTTTCCCTGGCTAAGATTACTTTTTTCTGAACAAGCTGTACTTATAGAAGGAACCCTTTTGGTAATTATATTTTTCCTCAGAAAGCACAGCCTCTAAATTGCATGAAGATCACTGGAGGGATAATACCAACAGAAGCGCTCCACCAGGTTTCAGTTAAATTCAGTCTGGATGAAATGGTTCCACTCGCTGCCCTGTGGAATTTGGATGAGATTTACCTTTTATGACAAATAACTAGATAAATAAAACACTTTCTACCCAAGAGTCAGGAGGGAACCCTGCATGTCCTACTGAGTCCCTAGGGAAAGCAATCTAACATTCATCCCTGCTAAAATTACACACACATCAACTCAAGGAGAGGGAGCGAGCAGGAGGGGACAACGTTCCCTAACTGCTGGTCTTTGCCTAAAGAGTGTTGCTCAATAGATGAAAGCGGAAGACCAAGGTGGAATAGAATATCTTTGTGTGAACACAAAATAAAACACAATTATATATATTAGAGGTTTATCATTAAAGTGAATTCTTATTGAAACATTAATTCTCGCTCCTGCAAGCTATCAAAACGTGATCGTGAACCTCCCCACAACTCCAGATCAGCATGTTCAGAGGCTGATTAGAAGCTTTTTGAAGGTTGTTGGTTTATTCAGTGGCTCCCCTGATGAATGCTGACTGTTCACATTCCTGTTGATATATCTAGAATCACAACTCATTAAATTGTTTCCATCTGCAATTGGTCTTTTCAGGGAAGGTGCCTGTGAATTAGAAACCCTTTCCCTGCCACTTACTGCAGATAAATATCAGAATCAAGATAGTAACACTCACGGCAAGTCAAGTACACACAGAAATTATACCATCTGGCACAATTAGTCAGCCTAAGGGCTGGTTAATGAACTGTAATATACACACTCAAGTATGCATGTTGCACTTGCAATTTTTTATGGTACCAGTGGACATGTAAATTTAGCAAGGGACGTAAGTCTTTCTAGTATATACAGTTTGGGTTTTTTTGGTACTCACAGCAATTAAAACTGAAAGCTTTCTCTCCAAGACATTCCTGTCTACCTCTTGCTGTTTCTGTAACAGCAAGCAAATGAAGAATTTTGGGGTTCTTTGCAATTAAAAGCATCTAGTTCAGACTGTGCTTTTGATAACTGACAGCATTACATAAACACAGACACAGAAAAATAATGCTGGGGATTCCACCAAACTGTGACTTAAACGTTGTCGGCTGTGCATCAGGAATGATAAACACCACCACCCTCTTGCACTTCATTCTTTTCCATGCGCTAATTAGCAGCGCCTGAGGAATCAGCTCTAATATGGTCATCCACCAAAAGAAGACAGCAGCTGTTAACTTCCCTTCACAGATACCATTACAGGCCTCCCCTATCATCTGACTGCCACTGAGAAAAATAACATCTTAAATGTGTCACTTCTTAGCTGCTCCTGCTAGCTCTGCTGTGGCAACGATGCTGTTTAAATCCTCCTCCTCTTTCAGGACTTCGGTACTCATTTGCACAGAAAATGAGTATTGATGTACCACTGAGAGATCCTGACTCTTCACCAAAAATAACAGTTAAAAACCACTCAAGTTTTATCAGATTAATCATGTGCACAACTGTCCTACACCATGGCACTAAACTCTTATTCTTTTCTACAGGCTCTGATGCATAGCATATGTACATCTGTATGAAAACATACATATATGTTCAGAGTCAAATCAGAGTCAAATCAGAGTCAAATCAGAGTCAAATCAGAGTCAAATCAGAGTCAAATCATTAGGCTTCATTGGATATACATGCCTTGTCCCAGACACAGGTTTTAAAACTACAGCTTGCTCAAGTGGTATAAGTCCTCAAAAGAGACACAAACATTATACCAGAATTTCTGGGCATAATTCAAAGCCTGCTGTCATGCCACTGGCATATAATTACCTGAATACAAGGCCAAAAAGCCTATCAAGTTTTCATTTACTATTTCAGCACAATCTTTCTCACCTGCACTAGTAACAGGGATGATCACCTCTTTTGTAAACTTACTGCTGATAAAAGGCATGGTGTAGCCCAACACTGAGGCTTTACAAATGCAGCTGTATTTCACTGCCTGCTTCTCCTGTGAAGTGCCAAATACTCAGCAACTTAGTGACCAAAGTTAAAAAGAAAGAGAATTTGCCTCATGCCTGGCCTAATGCTTTCTCTACTGTACTGTGTTATTTTGTTTGAACGAAAAACTTTATTTTTCTATCAATATTATGTAGCAAAAGAAGGAGCTGTGAAAAAAAGCATGAAAACCAAGGCAAAACGCGAAGAAGGTCTATGAAAGTTTAGGCTGGCAAAGAACTAAGAAGTCTGTGTCAGCACATTTCACCTACTGGTACAGGTGAACACTTGTGCACATATAAGTTAAACTGCAGAATAACTACACCTAGATACCTCCTCTACTTCTGCCCCTTTCCACAGCACTAAGTCCTATAAAACTCTCCATCATAGTTTTCTCAATAGCACCCAAGAGAAACTTGCCTGCTTGAGACAGATTGTTTGGACCAGTTTTTATGCCTCGTTTAAGACAAAGCCTGTTTTAAACAGAAGGCTTGTTTTTAACTTTAAATGGGTAGATACTGTGAGCCCCTATTTAGAAGCCTTGAAGGGCAACAACACATCATCATAATTGAAAGTTTAGATTTATCTTCTGAAGAAGCAACAAGAACTGAGCATCAAACGCTTCTTCAGCAGTCAAGATCCTTCTCTATGTTGATTCCCCAGAAGCTTTTTCCTTAGAGGTAACATTGCTTCCCAGCACTTGTATTTAAAATGAAGGTATACAGAAGCAGCTCTTTGCCCATATAATTAACTACTGCATTTATTTGCAGAAGCAGAAGTGGTTATTACTCCAGGCTCACCTCCGCACATCACCACCAGGAAACTCCTTCAGTCTGAGGAGTACAGAACACTTCTAGTTGTGCCCCCCTGGAGATCAACTGTATCATCCTGCAGCCACGGCAGTTCAGGCTGGCTGCATGGGGAGTGCTCCCTGCTGACTTACTGTAAAACTTCACTTACTGTAAAGCTTAAAGCTCTGTAAATACATGATCAGTGCTTCTGCTGCTGCGTGCCCCTGAAACTGCCAAGGGAAATATAAGAGTGTTTTATAGACAAAAACTCTTTTACCAATGCGTGTTGTTTGTGGTGATGAATTTACTGCAATTACTCATCTTAATACCCACTAAGGAGAAGCAAGAGATGAGAAAGAAGAGACTGCAATGGATAAAATTCAGAGCTAGCAGAGAGATTCTGAGGGTGGCAAAAACTCTGTTTTGTACGAAAACCAGAATCTACTTCAATAAGTTGAAGGTGATGGTAAAAAGTCCTAAAATGTTAATATTGATAAGGAAATTTGAAGTTGTCTGGGTACAGTTATCATTGATGAACAAAACAGAATACTCCTTAGTTGCCTTGCTGCTTTGAATGCCGAGTGTCACTTACATTTGATTGAATGGCATTTACAGGGTGAGAGCTGAGTCTCAGTCCAGGTCCTTGTCACCTGATAATAGGGTGCATTTACAGGAAACCATGGTTATGAACTGGGATTACTGAGCACTTCAGCAATGGCATTAAAAAGGAGATATTCTCTAAAAACTTAAAAGAAATCAATCAGTTCTATGAGAAAAGTTAACTGAGTGTAGTTTTATCTGGTATCAATGGATTTGTGATGACATAAAATTTTATTGGCAGACCTTAAAACGCCTTCCCTGACAGACTAGTCTCTGCTCTTCTGCTTTCTTCACTTCCTTGTTCCAGAGCCAGTTCCCAAATTCCCTGCTATGCATAATGCCTCATTTTATTGAGAGCTATGGAATATCAAACCAAAATTCTTCCTGCTTTACAAACAGCCTTTCTGTTGTATGTGCATACTGAATTATGAATGGCTGCATGGCGTCAGGAAAGTACCCCCTGAATTTTGTACCTTACCTCAGAGTTGGTGCTGAGGAAAATCAGCTTAGGAAGTAAGACATGCACAGAATGAGCCTTCTCTCGGGTGTACTTTCTAGGCTTTGGCAAACTACCTGTTGCCAAACTGAAGGTTGCTTTCAAATCTTGTATTCTACCACCACTAGTGCGTTTCTTCATGAAGCTACTGTACGGTTATCCTCCTTCATCCAGTCACCGTTCTAGCTATTCTTCTACAAAGCTGTATAATGTTCCACTATTTACTTATTAATGGCATAAATGTGTATTTACCAAGGACACATTATAAAAGAAAACAAAAGCTTAGTTGTATAAAGGTATATTTATCAATGATACATTAGAAAACAAAACCTTAATTGTATACATGTATGTTTACCAATGATACATTAGAAAACAAAACCTTAATTGTATAAATGTATATTTACCAATGATGCATTAGAAAACAAAACTATAATTGTATCAAAGTATATTTATCAATGACACATTATAAAAGAAAACAAACCCTTTTCAGCAGCCTACTTTATTTTTAAAGAGATTAGACAGATTTTAGCTTTTTCTTTATTTCCCCAGCTTGCGTTGTTGCCCATCAGAAGCACCAGATGTTTAGACGCCCTGTCATTACATTATGCCAGACCTTTCACACTGAAGCTGTATGTTGTTCTGCACTCTAAAAGCAACTGATCTGTTTGGACACCAACCCAGAAGACTACATAAACCATTCTAAGTATCTTTCAGGCTGTATTGTTTCACTGACTCAAAGGGCAAGCACCACTTACGGATGCATTAAAGAGCACTTCCTACTACACTTTTGTTTTTCCTGGAAGTATCCATTCAAGTCCTGACCCAGAGTAACCCTCATCAGCTCACAAAAGATGGCTAGATCACAGCTCAGGATTCAGTTGCATCAGTGACACACGTTTCATCTGCTTTCTGTGGATTTTTAGAAAGCAAACCTTTTTCTACAGTCAGATACACACTCACCGAAATGGCTTGCTGATGCTTGAGCCTCCAATGTACAGCTGACAGGAAAGCACATCCTTCTTTCAATTACTGAGATGAGCAAAAATGAATTGGAAAAGTCAGCTTGCCATGAAACTATTTGAAGAGTGAGGATAGCTCAGCTAAATAGTGAATAGTTTGTTTTCTTCTGAAGAAATCTCCTTTATCCCCTACATAATATACATCATAATTTCTCTCCTTTCTCAAAATTAGCAAAGGGAGAGCATCACATGTTGGAGATAAATCATCAGCAGTAATAGCATTGTAAATCTACACACAGAAAAGGGGAGGCAGTTAAGGGATTCTCATATTTGAATAGGATCCCAATGGAAGAAGGGGCTTTATTTTTGTCACAGCTATTTCCACACAGAACCAACGAATGGTTTGGATTGGAAGGGACCTTAAATCACATCTAGTTACAACCCCCTGCCATTGGCAAGGACACCTTTCACTAGCCCAGGTTGCTAACTTAAGCAAAACAATCAGCAAGTCCACACATGCACCATTTGCCAGGGAGACTAACAAAGCCAAACCCAGTGATGATGAAACACGTGACATCTGATCAAAGGTTGTTTCCATTCTGTGTTTCAGTTCCTAAAATGAAGCCACTTGGCACGCACAGGTAACTTCTTAACTTGCCTCATTTGCTTTTGAGAGACTCCGAGTTTTTCCCCTCTTCAGTGATTTTTCCAAGAAGAGTGGGAAAAAGAAAACCGGTTGGATTTTGATTACAAGTAAAACGGAGAAAACCTGGAGTTCTTCAGATAGCAAGAGTTTCAGGAATTCACAAACTGTTTGAAAGAGGAACGGGACCTAGAAACCATGGCACTTCACTGGAGTGACCACTGCTTCAGTTGCTGTGATTCATAAAGGAAAATAAGTATCTGTAGCACTCCAACGTACATCATCTTTCAGGATGCACATCTAAGAACCATGGGTGGTTCTCTCATCTCATGTTTAGCATATCCCATGTGTAAGGGCAAATAACAAGGCCTGAGCAGTAGGTATGAGAATGACACCATCAGTGGGAGCCTCCTGCTGTTAGAGGCTATCCTTCCTTCAAGCTTCTGTCAAAAACATGTACCTGCAAGTAAGACAGGTAATCATGTTTCCAAGCTACCTGTTGCAGACAGATTGTCCTGCTTCTTACTTGCAACAGTTTGTGATGCACTAAACTGAGGTTAATTGACAGCTAAATTATAGGTAGTTGCACAGTTAGAGGGTTAATTGCTTACTGCCTGCAACTACACTTAATAGAGAAAGCTGGAAGTTGCATATCTACATTCAGAATTTAAATGACTGGAGAAAGGAAACAAAAAAGCGGGTTTTATTTCTCTTTCAAGTCCAAGTGTTCAGAAACAAACACTACATCACTCTTCTCCGCAAGAATCAGAACAAATCTCTCCTGCTGCTTGCCAGTCTTCATATGACACTGGAAATTATTCAGCCTCATCTCAAGGCTTGCTCTGAGATAGTAAGATAGAGAGGCACTTGGCAGCAGCTGTTAACCCACCTGCAGAGACAACTTCTGTCTCATTTCATCTCCTGAATTGCTCAAGCCACCAGACTAATGTTTACTTGTTCACAATTAAAGGCACCACACAGCCCTCTGGGACTGTGCAAGAAAAGAAGGTCTGAGATTTTGGGGCCTGAAATCCAAGCTGTTGTCCCTGTTTAAATATCGGACAGCTATTAAGACTGACCATATCCTGGAATGCCAAAATGGCTCACCCAGGACAGCAATAAACCCTTACTGACAGAGCACATACAACCACTCCATACTAATAGCTGTTTCTGTACTGGAAGTCCTAAATTGCTTGTTCACTGGCATTCCAATTTATGACCATTTTCATAGGAAATAAGCATTGAAATAACTTTTTCACAGCACAAAAGGATGTATTTTAGAGGATTAACTTGCCTGAGAAATAAACAAGGTTAAAAACCAGCATGTTTTGAAACATGTTAGGACAAACTGACATTCGCCCCCTCTTAATTATTGTATCCTTGGAAATGACTTATGCTACCAGTTATTTTTAACTCTGGACGGCTAAATGTGAAAATAGTTCTGAGTATACACACTCAGTACCAATAGCCAGCATGCTAGCACAAGGCTTTGCACTGTATTTGTCTGTTGGTGTCTCCTCATAGTACTTATGACTCCTGAAAATCAATCATTGTCATAAACAATGTAACCATAGAACTATAAAAACAAAACACCGCTTCATGAAAAGCGATTCTACGCAGATTCCAGTGCAATGAAAACCAGGTAACAAAGGCAATAAAGTGGACTTCAAAAGCTGGGAGTTTTTAGTGACTTGTAATTGCATCATTTTGTTTACCAAAAAGCATTAATTGTCATGCGTTTATTTTACTTATGAAACTGCAGGAAACAAGAAAGCCTTCTTACTCCAGCTACCTGAGGAAATGGAATTTCAGAAAGCCACTAGGAACTGTTGCTCTTATTGAGCTGTTTCAGCCCAGTGTAGACAGAGGTAGGAGTTTCCAAGGCATGAAGGTCCCCCCACTTCATGATAACAAGTAGCTGTTAAAGAAAGAGAGGTCCAAACTACTGCCTTAATGAATGAAAAGCAACAAGCTTCAAATTGCTCCAATAATTTTTTTCTAAGCATCCCCAGAGCCAACACACAGCATACAGACAAATCCAGAGCAACCAGGCCTACGACTGACTCGACAAAGGACAGGGGAATGGCTGGAAGAGACACAGTGGAGAGGTACTATGTCCCTGGGATGAAGGCAGCTGTGAAAGCAGTGAAGAAGGATCTAAAGTAACGGAGGAATGAAGAGCACAAACCTGCAGGAGACCTGAGTTTATCAGTTAACTTCATAGACCAGGCTTCTCCTCTCCTTGATAGATGCCACTTTGTAAACACAAGAAAATTCAGCTTCCTAAAGCAAAGGATCTTTTCCCTTTTAAGCATGGCCCATTCAGTCATGGGCTGGAGAACACAGAAAACAGGATGGGAGCATTTATTTAGCTCTACTATTTCCTAAATTATAAACACAAATTCAGACTGCTAAAAACCCAGGCGTTTCACTCATTGTGCTTGGGAAGTTTTCTGAGAGTAGGACATGTAGAACTGACCTATTTTAGAATCCTAACTGCAAATGAACTTGCCAAAAGAAAACACAACACAAACAATGTGTTCTTTTGGGGTAATGAAATTGAATGGTTAAGGAGTTGAGGACTAGCCAGTATTCTGAGCAAGAAGTAAAATCATCAACCTTCTTGATCTTAAGCCAGATCAGCATCATGTAAAAACATGTTGACAAAGGCTGTAAAGTATTCTTTCTAGGTATGCTCTTTTTACTATTTGATATATAAATACTAAACTGTTAGTGAACAACAAATCAGATACTCAGAGGGTAATCCCAAGAACCCAAGCAAGATCACCCAACATCTGCATTTCCTCATACCTTTTCCCCATACTTAGTGCAACTTTTTCACCTTAGAGCAACTTAGTAAGTTGCTTTTACAGAACACACTATTTGGCCATTTTTGTTACTTTGTTCTACATAGGAGAGGTTTATCTGCCTGTTATGAGAAGGTCGTTTACGAGGCAACCGTCAGCTCTTGGCTTTGTGCTGAATGACACAGGCTATCAAGGAAAAGTTTTCTTTGCCCAGTGAACTGACTAACAAGCTCCTGAGTTTCCAGTGCTCCCTAACTCAGACTGCTGTCTGCCACAATATAACTTTTGCCTTAATGGGCGCATAGGAAATATCTGACTAGGTTTGTGGAAAGAAAAAGAACATGATAAGAAGGAATCAGATTACACAGAGACATACACTAAAGCATTTTATGCTTTTCAATGTGTACTAGCATTTCAAATAAGTCAAATTGCTGCTATTGAGTATCTCATGTTTTAAAACTCTGCTTATTGACTGGAGCTTGCAAGCTTTTGTTCACTATGTCTAATTTGGCTAATAAGCCTTTTTTTTTCAGAAGTAAAGTCTTCCCTGTGTTTTGTAAATATCAATTGCTACTTTGTACAATTGATTCCCATAATAGCAAGTGATTTAATATGTTCAGACATACTGGTCTATGGAAAAAAACCCAACAAACCCAAACATAACAGCTTCTCTCTTTTCAAACAACTATTGCTTTATCTCTAAGTTCTTCTACATGTTGCCCATCTCGTGTCATTCTATCCTGGTTTCTACCCCAAGAATGTTCGACTGCTCACCCTGCATGCCCTGAAATACAGACCAAAGGAAATCTGACCTTTCTCCTACTGCCCTCTTTGCCACTGACCATCCCCATCAAGGGGCCATGCTCACTGCTCCCTACCCATTGAAGACCCATCTTCAGTGTCACTGAGAAAAGTGTAAGAGCAATGAGCTCCACCCATAGATGTTCTTCTAGATAGCATACTTTTCTTTCAGAAGAGAAAAAAGGAAAGTTTGTTCTGTTTTACAGCAGAAGAGTGACTTAATAGTTCCTGCTTTCTCCTTGGCTGTCTTTTGGCAAACTGAAAATAAAACACCATACAAGATTTCACAGTTCAAGCTTTTAAATTCAGATTTCCAAAATACTTGACATTCAAATTCCTAAAATTATTTGCAAACAGGCTGAGATAATTAGGGCTCATCAGCCTGGAAAAGGGAAGGCTACGTGGAGACCTCATAGCACTCTTCCAGTATCTAAAGGGAGCCTATAAGGATGCTGAGGAGGGACTCTTCATTAGGGACTGAAGTGATAGGACAAGGGATAATGGGTTTAAAATTGAACAGTGGAAGTTCAAGTTAGGTATAAGGAAGAAGTTCTTTACTATGAAGGTGGTGATGCACTGGAATGGGTTGTGAATGCTCCCATCGCTGGTAGTGTTCACAGCCAGGTTGGACAGGGCCTTGGGTGCTATGGTTTAGTGTGAGGTGTCCCTGCCCATGGCAGGGGGATTGGAACTGGATGATCTCAAGGTCCTTTCCAACCCTGACTAGTCTATGATTCTATGATTATTACATAAATAACTATTTTGCCCAGGAAACAAAAGCAATCAGTGTCAGAAACAAAAAATTATCACTTTTGACTTCCAGTTCTTTCATGCGAACCACAGCTCCTTGTGTTGCAGCTACAGCAAGTAAAAGTCTGAATTCTTAAATGTGTTTGTGAATGTTCATGCAGTAAATCTGACAGTTTCCCAGAAAGCTGAAGGACAGTAAAGTACAAACTAGTTGATGCCACAATGACAAAGTTCCCTTGTGATTTCTATATTGAAGTAGGAAAGAAACATTGCTGTTTGTTTTCTTTTTCTTTGAGCTAAATGGTTCATTAAAAGAAATTAATGGAGTTATTAAGCTTTATATTTCATTTTTCAAATGTAACTTACCTAGCTCTATGCAAGATATGATGCAATCTTTGTACTTAAATACATCTTATTATAAAAACTCAGACTTTTGGGAAATGTTATTATTGCAGAGACTATGTATTCACTAAATTGCACTGGGAGCAGCTGAGGAAATGAATCACCTAAGATTGATGCTCTCTATCTTTGGAGTAGCTTACACTGGATCTTATCTGGAAAGAGTGATGTATGAGGTCATTTAGCTTTATAAAAAGCATTTTTTTTTAATCTGATTTATGAAGAAGTTCTGTGGGCTTTATACCAAGAACATAAAAAAGCTGAGCAGTAACGTGAGGTTGTCTTAATGAGCAAGACAAATGAGTGTTTATTAACTTACCTGTAATCATAACAGGCAGACACTTCAGTGTTGATTTTGCAGGGACTTAATTAAAAGCAGTAATAGAATTTAATAAATAATGAAGTTATCTGTATAATTCTGTGCCTGAGTACAAGATAAAGATGTCCAAATCAGATAAAACGGTGTCTGAGGAGTCGTAGTTGGTGAGGAGTGAACCGAGGTCTAAGAAATTGCCTACAACTGAAACGAACAAAAACCACTACAAGGGATTATCAAAAAATACAATGTGGACTTTTTTAGTCACGATTTAGCTGTGTTTGGGTCTGCTTTATGCTTATAATTTTATTATAAGTGGCATCTCCAATATTACCTCTTTCCTGAATAGTTTACACCCCTGTGATTTTATTAGTTTGAAATCTGCATTTTGTTTTTAATACTGTCTCACAGATGCACTTACATTTAGATAGTAAATCAATAATTAGGGAAAAGGAACATTACGTATTAATGAAAAGTTAAAGCAGAACAGCTATTATAAAGTAAAAGTTTTAAATTCCGTAATTATCAATTAAAATGGATTTTTTAAGCCTATGATTATACTTCCAGGGAGAGTTAGCTTAAAAATAACAACTAGGGAGGGTCTTTTAGCTGGATTCATATTTTTTAATGAAGCTTACGCTAACACTAGGAAACTGATTGAAAACATTCCTTGCTCATCATTGCCCAATTTAGCTGGGCTTTGTTTCTGAAGGATTGGGAAGATCATCTTCCCTTAAAGAAATAAAATGCGCAAAAAAAAAGGAATCAGAGAAAGAGTTTGATGCAAGATGCCTTTACCTGGTTAGAGGCCAGGCTGCCATAGCAGCTGAACCCACTATGTCTTCCAATAAGCAAAGAGATCATTTCCTACAGCACTCATTCACAGAGCTAACTACTTCCACATGAACTCAGCATCGTTACAAAACTCCTCAGTTGTCTTCAGCAATAGTTCATTTTTTATGTATGTTTCCATGTTCTCTACTCACCTAACAACAGAAATGTCAGTGGGAAACATTGTGGGCTTTTCTTTATTTACTACCCTTGTGAAATCCTGCATCTACACGAGCATCACAAATAGACCCTCATTTTTTGTCACTAAAAGAAGCTCTCTTCCCTTTGCCATCCCAATATTTATGTATAGATCAGCAAAACGCAACATAATTCAGTGGTTTTAGGGGGAAAATAAAGCCATTCTGAATGCATTCCCTCAACTACATCTTCTTGCCATTTAAATGCTTATGAAATTCGCATATTTCTATGCACAGCAATTAAGACCTGGCTTTCTAATGCTACTGATTCGGAGAGTAAGATGACACTGGTAAATCCTGAAATTCAAGGTGCTGGTGCCTGGAGTAGCTGTTTCCTTTTAATCCCATACAATGTTGACACCACTGTCACCCTTCCATGTTGCAACTAAAAAAGCTTTCAAGAGCAACGTTTAGAAGTTAAGACAAAAGAGACCCCAACGTCACTACTACCCAGTAGACAGCTTTACTGGGGAAGAAGAGAGCGCAGAATTAGACAGCAAAGTACCCTTTTCAAGGTGCTGGTCCTTGTACAGTCTGTTGTCAGCTGCAATTCCAGCATGACACACCATTACAAAGCACCCTTCATCCAAAGAGACAAACCATCTGTCCAGAGTCTCAGACCCAAGCCTCCCTTGCCTTGCACTATTACAATGAAATCAAAGTCCTGATGTTATTTAGAAAAACAATTCCTGGTGCAGGATTAGCGAGTGCTTTTGCAGTAGCAGTAAGCATTAACAGGCTGGCTGGCATCCCATAGAGAACACCATTATTCAGCCGGCTTCAGCACAATTCTGCTTGTATAACACATACTCACTTTATTTTTGTTCCCACGTTTCTTCATTATTGGCTCTATTAGCATGAGAACAGGATCTCTGTCAGTTAGAACTGTACCAAAGTTTACAGATTTTCCTCACAGGGCATCCTGCAAGTACTGTCTTGGAGTTTATTCTAATTTATTCCAAGTCTGCTCAAGTTTTGTTTTGAATTTCCAAAATCATTGAAACTAACAGTGTCGACCAATATGAAACAAAATCCCACAATAGTGCATGGCTTTTTGTCTACTTTGCTTAAAAACAAAGTCAAAATTCCTGAAAGACCCTCCTGTCTTTCAGGATAGGCCCATCTCAAATCAATTAGTGCCCATTGCAAACATCACCTGCCCACATAACAGGTGGAACCTCATTTCTAGTCCAAGAACATTGAAGGGAAAAAACAGAGCTCAGGCAGTAGGCTTGGTTGTCTATAAAGATAGATGCAATAATAACTCGGAAGCACTCAGCTGACATTTTAGTTCATTCTTAAATGCAAAGCCTATCATTTCTGCCTGTTCATAAGCATTGAGAAACAGGAACCCCCAGGTAACATGACAATCTCCATGCCAAGTATCATTTAATTCCTAGTTTTCTGACACAATTATTGATGTAACTCACTGCTTTGCTTTATTGTTGTATTTCCAAATTGCCATTTGAAATCAAGCGAATATAAATAGCTGCATTAAGGCCACATTTCAAAGCTCAGGCAAGTATCTGGGAATGCAGAAAACAAACGGGAAGTCTTAGTAATAAAAAGGTGTTGGAAGGGAAGGCTTATCTGGCCTAAATAAAGACAATCAATGGGACATAGCTCTTCTCACTGTGTTTTCTATTACCTTTTGACATTAAAAAGAAAAAAAAAAAAAAAGGGATTTTTTTTCTTTTTTAAGATATATTTTGGTTGCCAGTACTGGAACTTGTTTTCTGGTCTATGATAGATCTGAAACATATGCCTAAAGAGTGGAACTGGAGATCATGACAACAAAAAGAGGAAAAGGAATTTAAACCCCAGAACTCTGTAATGCAGTGAACAACAGGCTAATTCTTACTTATTTATTAAGAGACATTGGTTAATCTGACTTTAAGGCATTGCACTGAAGAAGACAGCTCTGCAGTGAAACCGCATTAAAACCAGGTGTGAATTTAGCACCTCTCAAGGGAACTCCCTTACAGCCTCTTAGGACTTTGTGCCCTGCTCCCTGGGGATGCCAGCATAACCACCGGAGCCAAAACAGTTAACAGCACTAATATTTGTTTCCTCTTTCATACCTGGGTCAGGACTGTTCCAAAGATGAGAAAGCTCACTGCAATTCATAGAAAGGAATTAACAAAGCAATTACAAAAGCTGCTTTTGGTTCTGCTCTACATTTAAGGCCAGCTGACAAGTACAAGATACGTGAATTAAAACAGAAGGAACAAATGTTTCCTTTTGATATTGTGCTGTGCGTGTTTTGCTAAAAAACTTGAAAAATGTATTCCTAAAACCGTGCAGATTTCATCTGCTCAAAGTGAACACCTCTTTGTAAACAAAACTCATTCATTCTCTACTTAGCACCTCATACTTTCACAGTTATGCATTATATAAATATTTACACTAATGTAAATAGCTATAATCACAACACAGTTAAGCAATACATAGGCCAGTCCAATGAGTTCACATAAGCAGCAAAGTTTTGACTACTTTTTTTGTGTTTTGTATTAAACCCCTCAGGCTAGTTGCTTGAAGAGCTGCCATTTCTGAAGTTCACCAGATTGAATGAAAGAATGCATTCATAAGAAAGCAAAACACCATTATAATCCTAGAGAGAAATCTCTCAACCCTTTCAAGAGAAATCCAAGACGATTAATTTCTACTAACTTAACCATACAACTTTGGAACTACATCCCAAAGAAGTAGTTCACTCAGAGAAAATATTACAACCTTCACTACTGATTTCATATTTATCCATAGCTGTGATACTCTTAAGCAAAAAGAGAGTACCAAAGAAGGTACCACTCATGAGTGCTTATAACAAAAATCAAATGTGTTTGATGTCTTATTTAGCTTTCCTTAGAGACTAGAACTTCATTCCTTTTTTTGTAGCAGGAATTACAATGACAAGGATGGAATGCATCTTTTGAAAAGGAAAATATAAAAAGCACAATGAGAAATCCAGTTTCTACTATAAATGATGTTTAGAAAATGTATAGATGTAGAGGTCCTATTTCTAAGATCCCAAGAAAGGCACATCAAAGAAATGCACCATTTCATATATAATATTGCAGATGTCCAGCAACAGCAAACACAAAGTACTACAAATGTTTTATACCACCTGGTAGAGTTGGATTTGAGGTTTTTTTTTTTTTCCCAAAGGCCAGCACTGTACAATTACCAATTTAAAAGCACTTCATCTCCACCTGAATTTCTGAGTAAGCATGTCCACACCGTGGTTCAAGTCAGCAGAAACACATTGGACAAAAAAAGGCATTATATAAGGAAGTAATACTGTTTTACCTAAGGCAAGGGAAGGAAAAAAAGTGTTAGCCACCCTAAAAGTGAAGTAAGAAGACAACAGGTGGGAGTCTCTAGTAAAAGAGGTAAGCTTATTTGATCTATTAGAATACAGGATAGATGTGGAGCAGCTCACTTAGAAGATCACTACACAAATGATACAGAAGTCAAGTGCTATCACTTTGTTCACTTGAATGGAAAACCACATCATTTTTTCATTTTTTGATAAATATCACTTAGAGAAACACTTAGGGAGCACTCAGTTGTCTGCAATGCTGTCTGGACATTGCCTACCTCACACTCTGTGCATTCCCTAATGCACTGCATTAACAAAAAGTCTTATTTTTCTAAACGGGTTCAACTTCACAGTCTAATGGGGTTTTTCGGTTTGCTTTTTGGTTGGTTGGTTTTGTTTTACCTTTGTGCAGCATAGCAGCATGCTTTAATCTAAGATACAAAAAAAACATTCTTCCAGCAGCCTAAAGAGATTGTGTTGTGAAGAGAGGCAGAAAGAGTCCCTTCACTACATGATCACCCTCGAGTTGCAAAACGCCTTCATGCCATCATCAGCTACAGCAGGGAAGCTGAGGCAGCAAAGGCCAACTGTGTCACAGAGAACGCAATGATTTAGTGAGGCCTTGACTGTTGCCTTGGAGGTCAAGCACATGCAGGGTCACAATAAATTTCAGGCTTTTCTCTGGGTTCAAAAAGCACACGTGCTGCCCATGTTCATGTTGTCTATGAGACCCTCACACATTTACAAGACTTCCAGCATTGTGAGAGTCACAATGTCAAGTATTTGTCACCATGGCAGAATTCTTTGATGAGCAACTTAAGGAAAAAAGAGTAAATTTTTCCACTATATGACACTGGCCATTTTTTGAGACTTCCAGTGCTGAAACTGTTACTGCCTGCATCAGATTGTTGACTTTGTTAACATAGACAGATCTGTAGACAGTGACAATTTATTTGATTAAATGAGGTTATTTAAACAGAGAATGTAGATAAGGCTTTCAGCAAGCAAACCTGATTTTCAAGTCTGCAGTAGTAGCAGTAGCAAGTTAAAAATTAAAAGAAACAGCTGAAAACAACACTCATATCGTACAATCGGAGAAATAAAATAGTCAAAACAACAGAATTATGAAAGCAATCAAACTATGGTGGCAAACATCTCCATGCGGAATGCAATTCACCTTCCGTACAAGGGTGCTACAAGTATTTGCCATAAGCATGTTGACTGATTAACACAGTACAAATACATCTACAATGTGACACAATTGACTGAATAATTTATTCACAAAATAGGCATATTCCTATCAAAATCTCAATAAATTTATTTCCATTATACAGTTGTCTTGTCAGTATCATGCAATTACCTAGAAAACACAAGGTTTTAACCAGGCTGTATAAACACCACTCAGTGGGTTAATTATAGCTTGATTGAGGATAGGCTTTTTTAATTGGATAACACAAATCTGATTACAGTTGCAAGTTAAAACACTCTTAATCAACCACAGACAGTCATCTTCAGAGCTTCTTTAGTATTCTATCAGGACACCCTTACCAAATTTCATATATTACTCTAGTAAAGGAGAGCCTACTGGCTGGGATATGTGACCAGGTTTACAAGTGAAAATAGTTGGGTCATTTCTGATTTTGGAGGTGGACGCTCAGCAGGTTACTAAAAAACATAACAAAAAGCATAGAACACTTAGACAAAGAAACACATTGATGCAGTCAATCTGAACTCCCACAAGTTCCAGAAATTCTGAGAGAAACAAAATATTACAAAACTTCACAAAAGGATAAAAATAGAAGGATTCTCAGTAGAAAAGCGTCTTTCAGTCCAAAGCTGCCTTGCATTGCCGATTGCTATTTTCATAAAGCTAATAAAAAAAATGAATGAAAATCACCTCTTGATCTTCCCCTTCTCTGCTTAGCCATGCATGATCAGACAGCATGCATGCCCTTCAGACTATCAAGCAGCTCTTCACTTTTCAAGAGACCTATTGACGATGGATATACCAGCAGCCTCTTCTGACCTCTCAAATATCCACCATGTTTTCCAACCAGTACTTTCTGGAATCAAGATGCAACAAAGCAGGGATAGTTCCTACAATGCCACACTACAGGAATTCTAACATCTCCAAAGCATAAAAGACTAACAGCACTCTTATTTCTACAGGGTTGTGGAAGTGTAATGAAACTTTAGCTGGGTAAAAAAGGTAATTTAAGAGCCAAAGATGAATCTTTTTGCAGTTTTGGTCATATCATCTTAAGAGTCCTGAAAAAATCTTTCTGAGGTCCAGGTTATTCCCTGCACTTTGGTATGGTGGAAGCACACGTAGGCTATATGCTCAGAAGTAAGACTAGTGAAAACGCAAACCTACAGGGACTGTGCAGTCCCCAGCCCAAGATCTTTCCTATCACAACTTACAGGAAAGGTTTGCATACCCCATAATCCAACTCATCAAAAAAATAAGTTTAATCTCTCAACAGAGTCTCAGGTGGTCTGAAAACACTTTGACCTTTAAGTCACCATTTTTAGTAGGGAAGGGTTAGAAATTTCACAAGAAGAAAAGACTCTACCTACAAGCAAATCAAACATACCCAGGAATATAAACTAAACATGGTTGTTGGCATAAAAGATTCTAAGGTTACGCTGGAAAACTCCCTTTGGCTCCAAATCTTATTAAATGCCTGCTGAAAATGGCCCTCCCTTTGCTTTGTTCTGAGCTGTGACAGCATATTTTTGCAAGACCACGCTAGCGCTTAGGTTCCAAAATCATGCCAGGGAATGGTCAGTTCCTTAGTACAGTCAATGAATGACCATTTACTATAATAGACAAAGAACAAATTTAATAAATGACTACCTGGGGGTTAGCACCGTTGCAGGCATAGGTTGGGCAGCAATTGACACTTTGGGAGCTTTGGGCAAGGAGAACCTACCCAAGCTACAAGTCTGCATAGTCCAACAGGGTCTGCCTAGAAAGGTGGACAATTACATTTTGAATGAATAAGGACCTGGAGTAACTTGGAGTTCCATGTCCACGCAGCATAGTGCATAACAAACTCCCATAAACACTTCTTTCTGCTCCTAGTCACACTGTTATCACACAGAATTATGTTGCTTCAAACTACAAAGTGCTATACTTAATACCAAGCTCAGTCTGTTTTGATCACAACAAGACTGATGCAACACCCCTCTTAGATCACCTTGCAAACATTTAATTTGAATATTTTCATTATGTAGCAATTACGTCACAGATGACATCTCAAGCATTAGCCTCCAACTGTCACTATGAATCAACAAGACTACACATAACACTACGTTTGGCCTAACCTGAGTCTTTGACTTCACCTCTACTATTTTTTCCAGTGAGATACAGATGCCAGCTGGTAGCATAAACCTCAGCCAGAGAGAACAAGCACTACCTGAGCTACTGCCTGACCCTGACTATATACTGGAGCTTGGCCTGGCAAAGACTTTGAGAAAGCTAGAGACGTTAGAACCGACAGGTATGCGTTTAATAATGTAGATATGAAGAAGGTTACAGACTTGACACTAAATAGACACAGGCTCAGGAAATGTGCCCAGCTAGGGCTTCATTTCTTCAACATGACCAGGGTATTTAAACCCCCTTACTTCAAGGTAACACTAGGATAAAGAACCTGTCACCAGACACTGCCATGAGAGAGCCTTAACTGTCATGAAATACTGCCAGTGAGTACTGTAAAGCAGGAAAATCTTTCAGCTGTCATAGAAAATAAAGGGGAACCTTGAGCTGGCTCCGTGTCCAGTTATTGCAAGAAGCAAGGTAACCAGTAATCATGTGTAACGCCACAGCCAATGTTTTTAAAACTTCTCAATCCATTCCCAAGGCAACCACATTTCACTGACTGTAGACGGAACAACATTCAGCATTTCTTCTTCAGAAGGCATCAATTTACATCTTCCATCAATACCTTTAGGATTAAGTGTAGATAGGCAGATGAGACTGCAGCAGAACAAGA
Organism: Psittacula echo; assembly: GCF_963264785.1. Classification (NCBI taxonomy): domain Eukaryota; kingdom Metazoa; phylum Chordata; class Aves; order Psittaciformes; family Psittacidae; genus Psittacula; species Psittacula echo. The sequence goes on from NC_137736.1 coordinate 2,768,529, forward strand.
TTTCAAATGACAAGCTAGTTCCACCTTAAAACTAAATACCTCCTTCCTTGGGACTTCAGGTAAGGATGACATAGCTAACAAGGAAGTCAGTATAAAAACAATGAATATATCCAGGGACCGCAATTTGTTTTGTAAGCATCATTATTTCAGCCACAATAATAATACTGCTTCTTACAATTCGCACGTGCTGATATTGCTATAGTGACCCTTCAACAGAAGAAACAAAAAGCAAGAACATTCAGTGATTTTTTTCAGATTGACCCCAGCAGTCTAAGGCAAAGAGAGAATATAACATTGCTGAAGAAATCTTAAAAACCAATCTGAATTTCTGAGTCTAAAGCTCAGCTTAAGAAATGATGCAGCATTTGAGTTAATAATGAAAATACGCAGTGATGGGGCTGTTAATTTATGATTATTTTCACAATTCACATCCCTATGTGAACAAGGCAGGGTTGAGATCACTAAGGTGTTTCTAGTTTTTGACTTTATTATTTTTTCCTGGTTTTGACTAAGAAGTGACTATTTTATCAACTTGATTTAGGCATCTAAAATAGTAGCTATCAGGTGCAGTCTAATCTTGTGACTACAGATGCCCACTAATATTTATTACTACAACACAAATCACAGTTAAGCTTTATAGATTCTTAAAATATCGGAATTCATCTTGATGCATTTAACTTCAGACATAGGTTTTATGTCAAGCAAAGTATTTCATAAGGTTAGCAAGACTGCACATCAGAGCCAACAAGCACATTTCCAGCACCAAGAAAGATGCAAAGGCAGTAAGGTATTTTTGGTTTTGGTTACTGTTTGAACAAAAGGAGCTTATGCTTATTAGCTATTAATGCCTGTATATATGTAGTCATGACAATTAGCATAAACACTTGAGCTTCCTCAGATAGCACATATTTCAATGCGGAGATTCTCCCCAGAAATGTTATTCTAAATTCTGTATTTCCAGTAAAATTAAGTTGAACACATGTACATCAACACATGTACATCTGTGTAACAGAGAAGGAAGCAGAAGAATACAGGGACTACGGTGGCTCCCATTTAAAAAAAAAAGAAAAAAGAAAAATATTAGAACTATTTTTGTAAGATATCTACCATATTCCACTTTTCCACATGATGCAGATGAAACCAAACAAGATAACAGAGTTGATAGGACTTGTTTGAAGTGTTGTGTAACAAACATTGCCGCAGTCCATTTCAGTAAAGGGCACTACTAAGTGCAAATACTTCTTAAAACATCCAAAAACTCCTCAAGCAAAACAAATGCCAAAGAACCCCACCAAAAACAAACCAAAAAACCCCATCAAAAACATTACACACGGTTGTATTTTAACACTTGTCCTTCAGCTACTGGAAATCATGTACCAGTCACCTGAAGAAATATTGCTCCATAACTGTTTCATGATTCAAACAAGAAGCTTAAACTGTTAAGAAAGTGGGCTTGTACCCTTGTAAAACCTAGAAAAATAAACCTTTAACTTTCAACAGATCCATAAGAAGCAGACTGGGCACTGTGTGCAAATTGCAGTGCATTTGGACGCTGCAAAATGTAACATTACTGTTAACAATGTGGGCTTTCTGGCAGGAATTGTAAAGACATTCATGAAAAGAAAAAAGTGGAAATTGAGAAAGAAACAGAGGAAGCATCTGCCATAAGAGAATATAATACTGGAGTTGGAAAATATCACAGTCTTTGCATCAGATTTAGAGAACTCCACAGAGGGCAGCAATGGAAATAATGATCCTTCCTGTCATGTCAATTGTACAAACACTAATTAATCCAAACCCTGCATGGAAAGAATAATAAATAACCAAGTAAAACTTGAGGTTTAGAACAATGATGACTATTCTTCCCTATCAGGAATGTTTAAAATTAAGGACAAATGTAAAGTCTTTTGCTTATCAAATTACAGCAGGGGAGCGAAACGTCACAGGGATGAAAATAGTAGTTACCAATGTGATGTCCTAGGAAGACATGAAGGTGTCTTAGATTGGAGAAGCATAGGGGGCAAAACCAAGAACAGACATTTTGATGTTCAGAAGTGAAAGGCATGCGCCAAAAATCTTCATGAAGTAAAACTAAAGAAACAAGACTGATGACAGGGGTAAATGTACCCTTTTCAGCAGCCCCGGTGCTGTCACTACTAGACAGCAAACATTTGTCTTTCCAGCTAACAGGGAAAAGAAACAAAAGGAAAACAAAAAAAAAAAAAGGAAAAAAGGAAAGCACGAGAGCATGGTTTTATATTGAGAAAGACCTTACAGCTCTGCAAAGCACCACACTAAATGATCAGTCTTAGGGAGCACGGTGATTGCAGGTATTTAAAGGTAGACATTTAATATTAATTTCTAAAATTGGCTGGAAAGGAAGAAACTGTGGGAAACTACCTTGAATTTGGGTATGAGTTTCACTTGGAGAAAAGGAAAGCAAGGAAAAATAATTTCAGCTCAGATCTGTGCCTGCCTGAAGAAGAGGTGGGAGAATTCCATTTGCTCTCAAGTAGGCATACTTGAAAGAGACAAACCCCATGAATACGTACAAATGTTCAAGCTTCTAGCTTTCTTGAGTTTAGATGTGTGTTTTTCAACCCTCCTTAACACTACTTCTTTCAAGATGAAACAGTAGTTTTAGAAGGAAAGAACTTTAAACAGTTCACAAAAAGGAATAAATTCAACTTGAAAGCGCTGGTTTACTGTGAAGGCAAGCTGTCTTAGCATTCAGCAGAAGAGAATGACAATGCTAATAGCCAAATATCAGCTGCAGTGGTCCATCTGAAATGGAGGAAGGGATCCTGGAACCTCAAGCTCAACATGCCTTCAGGAGACTGTTTCTCTACAGCACAATGATGTTATGGAGAGATTTAATCTCTGCTAGCACAGCTGTTGTGCATACAAGAGTCTGCTGGAGTGCATGGTGCATATCTCCTTTTAGACTGCTGACATAAGGCTTGCCTAAAAATAACTCATATAAGTCTGGATGGCCCAAGCACATGGCCTTTGAACTCAAATTTTAGCAACCCAGCTGCCCTTACAAGATGACAAATTGCTAGTGACCAAAACCAACAGATAACACCCTTGAAATTCACCTTTTAGGAAAAATTTGTATTTTTGCAAATACAATTTAACTGACAAGGGAAAAAAAAAACCATCATTTGATATAAACAGAAAGAAAAGGGGGAAGTCGAGTATGAGACTTTTCTTTCTCTTTCCACCAATTCAGTTTTAAAGCTTTTTGAAGTACACAATAGATCCAAGTGGCCAAAATTTAAGAGACTCTAGAAAATAAAGCTAATATATGCTTAACAAAAAATGACAAAGTAATCTGATCAAGCAAGGAGGACAAGGTCACTTAGGAACCATAAGCTGCCTCCCTGATGGACTTTTTGGCTGTTGCTGTGTTCAAATAACATGTTACCATTAGACATTTTTCAAATGATTCTTCCACTGAAAGTCTTTTTCCTTAGTTGGTATCTATTTTCCTGTACCCTTACACACTCATTCAATTTTTAATCTGATGAGAAGGATCAATTACAGCACATAATGTACTCACCTATTGGAGATACAAAGTTGCTCTTCATTTTTGGTTATCTTTTACTCTCTCTGGCCTTTTACCCCTATCTCCCTGAGGAGATCACATCTTTCTTAGTAAGAGAGGCCGGTAAAAATGTGCCTGCAATACAAGTAGAAAATGATTCTAGATACTCTCATCCCCAGCCAATCGAGCCAGAGAAAGGTGACTGAGGCTTTACCCTTGGCTGCACTGATGTACGTACAAAGTGCAGAAACCAATTGAGCCTTTGTCTTTTTAAGCTTACGTAAAATATTTACATCTAGATAGATGTTTCTGACAGCACGACAGCAGACGCACCCTATCATTAACTACACGCATTCAACTCATTCCCCTGGTGAGAAACACTTACCAGAGTGACAAAATTAAATCTCCCAGCAGATGTCTTGTGGGTAGTGATATCAGACTGAGTGCAAACATAGTTTAAACCAATGACATTTTGTTCTGTATCACAGCTGATAAAAGCCAATAATGAGCTGAGATGCTTTTGTTACTACTTTATTCCCTCTCTAAGCCCTATGGTATTGCCATGCCTGCCAGCTGAAGCGATTCAACACTGCCCATGTTGAAATTATTAAGGAGAAAAAAACCACATTAAGATAAAATAGAAAATGCATTTGGTAGGTCTGAGTCTGAAGAGATTTTACAACATAGTTCTTGTTTCAGTGCAAAATTACTAGCAGCATAAAAGGTGAAGTCAGATCTCTTGCAATGCTACCAAGGCTATGGTCAGTTTGCTTTCTGTTGGGATTCCAGAGTATTTACTATTTATGTTTTTAGATTACTCTCTCACCCATGCTTTTCTATTTCTACATAGAAAAAAACCCCAAAAAATAAACCAAACAAAAAACCCAAACCTCCCAAAATATTCCACAGATTCCTCACTAGACTTAATAAAAAGTTGAAGACCTATTTTACCACCAATAAGAACAAAAAAAAAATAAATACTTCTTTCTCCACCACAAGCCAGAGCTCTCACTTGCACATCTATCATCCTGTTATTGGATTTGCATCTAGAGAAGAATATCCATTACTGTGAGAAAAAAAACTGACAGCATATTCAATTCAAGAACCCATTTGTTTCATAAACTGTGTAATAAAAGTGGAGCTAGAACTTGACACAGACATTAAACACTATATTTTTCATAATTGTCCCTCTGCTGCCTTTCACATCTGGAGTGAGTAGCAGGAAAGAAAAACCCTAGGAGCTTTATACTTTTTTCATGCCCCTACCTGCTGTCTTTCCGACTTGAAAGATACTTTACTTATACATTACAAAAAGTGTTTTGAAGAGTATTCCTTTAGGGTCAACAACATTGGGCCAGGCCTGGATTTCAGACCCTGATTGAAAGCAGAGCTCTAGGAGACAGCCACCCTACTAGGGTGCTGGTGCCTACAGCTGCCTATATCCTCACAATCACATCCTCCAGCCCCACTCACGAGTTCTTAGCTTGCAGTACTACTCTACATTGTTTTTTCGGAGCCCACCTCCGTCCTCAAAACGCAACCTATCTCATGCCATCACTGTTGTGGCTATCATTGATTCCCTCCTCTCAAAGGTTAAGACTGTTGATGTAAAGTGTTTCTGTAAAGACATAATTTACACTGAATATTGCCTATACAAGTATTGATTTTTTGTGTGTGTTATCCTTCATGTTCTGAAAAAAGCATTAGGATTTTGCTAAGTCCCTTCAAAATAACCTTTTTCTAATTTCTTTCATAAGAAAGCTTCTACATCAGAGGCCAAATTTCTGATATCACCCTGGCAATCTAGCATACATTTATATCCAGCTTGAGGCATTCTAACAGTTTAAAGGTTTTCAGGTAATCTGAGGAAGAAAAAAAGTTTGGGCAATTCCTTCCAGGGTTGAACGTGAAGATCAATGAGGAAACTGCTCCACAAGCATGAATTAATTATTACGCTGGTAATAATAACTCATACTAAAACTGTATTACAGGAGTTTAAAGATGACTTATGAAAAATCAAATTGAACAGACCAACGATGCACATCTTGCAAATCTCAGAAGAATAGGCATACAGGTGCAGAAATCAACAGTGAGTACTGTACTGCTAATTGTCTTCTCCAAATAATAGCCAAAACCCCTTTCATGGTCACGTTTCTATGCCGTAAGAAAAAGCTAACAACGTATTTAAACCGGAAATAAAAGTTTTCCCATCCTCCAAAAAATAATTACCAGCCCCTAAAAAAACATGAATAGAACTTTTTTCCTTAAGAAAAACTAAAATTTTAATTCATTTAAATCATTAGAAAAACCATGATGTGATTTTGGCACTATTTATTCTTTCTGCAGTATAAACAATACATCATTGCTACTGGCATTCCTGTTGAGGATGCCATTTGTTAGCCGTGTAGTTCACTGTTTACTGGCTGATACTGTTTCTTATATGGTAGGCAGTAATAGCTTTTGCCTTTATGCAATTACTGAAGTGTTCCAATCACATTGCAAATATTATTTAGGCTTTTTAAAGTTATAATTGAACAAAAAAATAAGAAAGCAACTTACTGCTTTCAGCACTTCTGAATATTTAGCAATCAGTTGGAACTGAAGTTATTTGGCTTAATTATTTTGGTTTGCATTATGTTCTTCTATTAAGATTTAGCTTTTCTATATACACAAGAGATGGCCAAAATTAGACGAAAGTAAAAAGAAATATGCTTATTCCCACAGTAATTGACTACAAAATCAACAACGATTTTTGACATCTCTCACTGAATTTAAAGTCTGTGTTTTTGCTTTCAAGCACAGCTTCTGCAATTGCAGCTGTTTACGCGGTTTTGCTCTGCCCTCCTATCTCTCCCAGTGTTCATCCCACCTTGTCCTCACCAGCAGGCTACAACCCAGCAAATAATGATCTTGCAAGATAGGCAAATCTTTTCCAGCAATTCACATCATTAGTCAAGAGATGGGAGGCAGCTTGCCAGAAATCCCAGCCTTTAATGGTGAGGTTTCACTTGCCCACTACAAGGTCATCCCACCTTACGTACTTAAGTAAGGCGCACTTACTGGAGGCACAGATAAGTCTAAGCAACCTGCGTTCCAGCTAACTACTTCAACAAACAGTCTTAAACATTTTTCAAGGCATGGCTGAGTTTTATGTTGTATTTAGCAGAATGTGCCAGTGGACAGAAGCTCAGTCACTCAGCACGTAACAGCCCACCATGCGAGAATGCTTCTCAGTTACTGAGTAAGAAGGCTAAAAGCAGCCACTGGTAGCTACCAAATTAGGGTGCTTTCTGTCTCTAAGTTACTAATGCAACTTCTGACTGTAGTTTAATAAACACTTTAAGACTGCAGAGTTATATAAAAAGGCAGTCATATATTCAACCTAAATATTTCTGCTCATTTCAGAATAAGCTTCTGCTGAACCCTACCCTTTACACCAAAACAATTATTTTGTGGATGTACAATAAATCCGGATCAGGGACCTGATCCTGCTTGCTCCATTTTAGCATGAATTCATCAGGTGTTTGCACAAATGCATGTGGAGGTGCAAAAGACAGGCATGTAGCAGCAGAAACATAAAACTAGACAAGGGCAAGAAGGGTGACAAGACAGTTTTAAACTGTTATTTACTATTTTAGGATGTTTTCCAAGTACAGCCTGAAAGAAACTACTCTTAGTAAGTGATCCAGCACTCCGTCTATCACAGAATACAGTAAAGCACCTCGTAAAATTAAAGAACTGCACTCCAGGCTCTAAGCAAGATACTGGAGGAGTCTAAAACTTTAGCACTGGCCTCATAAGAGCCGTGTAATAGAAATTTGAAGTCTTGCACTAAAATAAGAGCAAAATTTCTTTCTTAGCTTAATAGCAAAGAGTTAAGAAGTATGTTTATATAATGAAAACAGGAAGTTCAGTTATGGATGGTAGCAGACTTCAAAAAATATCTGTGAAGTCCAAGTGCAACAAGATAGTGAATTTAAGAAGGTTGAGTGTTGATGAGCAGAGGTAGGGTTGAGGTTCAGTTTTCTTACATCCTTTGAAACAAATCTAGATCACTATTAAACCTTGCCAACTGACAGTAGAGAGAAGGGAAGGAAAGAAATCCAAACTAGATAAATATTTTTTCTTAGATACAGAACTACTGCTCAGTGCTCATAGATAAATATCAAGCCATGCCTTAACCATAATACAGCAAATTATATATAGAAAGAAATCTGGAACCATTGATTTTTACTGTTAAAACCTTGAAAAAAGAAGAAAATCCTGTTTCTTCAAATCAGTTGCATTCTGGATTTGGGTTTAGAGTAGTCTTCTTATTGAAGTCAGAGTGCAGGAAGAGATGTCTATGCCACAGCATGTTTTGCTTGACCATTTAATCTGTAATACATGTAACAAACATTCCTAGTTAACTTGTGAAACCAAGTACCCTTTTGAACTAGCCCTGGCCTGATGCACAAGCTATAAGAAGTAAACCCCAGGATGTTTCTTTTGACTAATACAAACTGAGTCTTCCAACATTTAAATAATAGCCTTCTCTATCAGGATCTCATTTTCAAGGCAGAAACAGAGAAGCAATTCAGGGCACAAATTAAATCCAAGCTTTCGAGATTTTACTTAGACCACTCTATGAAGTGACAGCTATAATTCCCAGCTATTCTGCTACGTGGTTTGCTTCCCAGCATCCATGTGGCTCTGCATAGTCTGTAGAAGCACAGTTGTGGTAGTCTGTTAGAGTAAGCAAACCTGAATCCTCTGCACTCTGGAAAGAGACCTTTCTGTCCCTGAGACTCCCTTCAAGTTCACAGAACAGAAGGTGTCTGAGCATAAACATGAGGAGATGTTGGGAGCAGGGAGACACCCTTTCACTGCGTTAGTATAGCCTAAGTTTACCATACAATAAACCAATTTTAGGCTTCAAACAAACATAGGATCCCATTTACATTTTCTCACTTAAATTGTCATTATTCATTAATAACTGTAGGGATATTAAGGCAATGTATTGTAGAAGCCAGAAATTCAAGTAAGCATACTCAGTTTTCACATACAGCTATATTATGGAAAGCCCTTCTCTGTAAGCTTCTAGTTAGTCACATCAACTTCATTTCTAAAGGCTTTCCATTAAGATTCAAATTGCTACCACTGTAAGTCTTCAGCTTTTTTGGAACAACTTTATAATGACAAATACATGGTATATATACAGAATTTAGAGCAAATGATAGTTGATAAAGAAAATTAACTTGTTCATCAGAAATCTTCACTGAACCAGGGTTAATGTTATTAATCAGCAGCCAAAAGCTCATGATTTTTTTCTCTCTTCAGCTGCTTTGGTTATTCAGCTTAAATTGGGTTCAGTAGTTTTCATTGGGAAACAAAGCTGAGTTTAATAATAACAACATAGCCATCAAAAACCCAAGCTGTGAAATAGAGATAAATCAATGCTTATGTCATTTCTTGGAAGCTTGTATTATAGAAAAAAAATCATGAAAAGGAGCAAAATTTGAGGAACTTGAAGGAAAGGCCATTTTAGGCCTCAAGATGACTGAAGATTTTGGGGGTTTTTGGCATTTGTATGGTTTGTTGTCAGGTTTTTTTCTTGTTTGTTTGGGGTTTTTTGAGGGTTTTGTTTGTTGATGGGTTTTTTTGCACTGTCTTCTAATCTTTTCTCTCCAGATCTCCTGGAAAGGATTTAGTAGTGATGAACTTTCCAGCTTATAATGCTTTTAAGGCTGCAAGGGAGATGCAAACACTTAATTGTAGAAGTAAATGTAAAACGGATCCAGCTTGAGTATTCAATTTTCTGTAAAGCTTTCTATAGAAAATATAAGCCACTGTGTATGAAGGATCTGTGAAATGTGTAGACACAACAGACTGTCATAGGTTAGTAATGTTGTAGACAAGGTATTTCATAAGAGGCCATAAGCAGACTTAAATAGATTAATTTCTATTTTTACCTTGTATCAGTACCATTTTTCACATGCATTCCTCAACCTATCATTTTTTATTCATGCTATATATCAAAGAAACATGACAATATGAAATTCTGTGATCAACATGCCAGCTTTCAGCAGTGTTTGCTCCATAAATACAGTGATATGAAGTATCTTCAGTCATGATGGAATTTTGCTTTAAACAAACATTTAACGGACTCAATTAACATTCCATATTTTATTGCATAACAGTACTAATTGCAATACTTCTTGAAGCATTTTCATAGCTTAACATCCTTTGCCATTCTTTAAAACCTGAAAACCTCAAAAGCCTTGAGCACTTGATTGGAAATAAGCTTAGTACGCTTCTACGGCTGAGGAACAGCCAAAATCAATTTTTCACATCTGAACGATGAGTACAAAAAAAATTAATTGGGATGCATACAAGCTGTGAGCTGGGTCAAGGAATCTAGTCATATATTGTTACTCAGATTCCTATGTTCTAAAAGCCATAACATTGCAAATCTCTGGCTCTGACCGCTTTGGTACAAAAAGCCATACCCATACCTAAGACATTTCAATGGACAGCTGCTTTCTCATTTCTACACTCAATTTGCCAATGTTCACCTTTAAGCTGCAGAATCTCATCACTTCCTGCTGTATTAAAAAGCAATGTACAATCAGAAGACTCTTCCCCTCAAAAACATTTAGATTAGAACAAGGTCATGTTTTAGTCCTTTCAAATAACAGATTTTAGCCCAGTAAAAGCCATGCCATGCTTTTATTCTTTTTTGAATGCCTTGCAAGTTTAGTTTTGTGAGGTTTTGATTTTTTTTCCCAGACCTCTTATGTCATCATGATTGTTCAGCTCACACAATTGACAGACTCATATTCCCAAGGTTATAAAGCTGAGAGTCGCCCTTTCCTTTCTGCCGTGGCACAAACCAGCGAGCTAGGCCTTCTAGAAGTCTGAGACAACCACTGGAGGTTTGGGTGGTGCCTCTTCCAATTACTGTCTGGTTTTTAACTGTAAGTGTAACTGTTATAAGAAACTGAAGGCACATTCACAGAATTACCCTGCAGCAAATTCCATGGATGGATCCCACCAGCAGGTCTGCACCATTATTTATTGCTCCCCCAGCTTTGTCTTGTGTTTACAAGCTTTTCTAACATTAAGTAGTCCAAGAGCAAACATATTCAGCAGAACAGTTCAAAAGCCCATGACTGCAGGATCTACTATAAAACCACATACTGGATGAGTCCAACCTTAAAAAACAGTAACGCATTCCATCATGCAAACATTTTTAATGACTTAGCTTGGACTGTTTCAATAGCATGTCCTGCATTTACTGAAAAGCCAGATTATCTAACTCTTGTCTTAGGATCACTCACAACTATGTAACAGTGATACAGTTGACACGGCTTACTCTCCATCAAGTATGCTGACTACATTAATTGTTTCTTGAAAATGTTAGAGGTTTTCCCTACACCACTTCCTATCCAGTGCCTTCCTAATGCTCTAAGAAATAAAATGGCACTTTTCCCTCTGGTACACAAAAAGTTTTATTAATACTGAAAGGTATGCCAATTGCACACTTCAAAGAGGTCCTTGCCCAGTTTCTTGTTGCATGTAAATCTGGCTCAGGCTAACCTGAAGAGAAACGGTTCTAACAGATCTCCAGATCACTACTGAAGATAAACATTTTGCAACTAAAATTTATAAAAATAAATAAATAAATAAATAAAAAGATAAATCACAGCATTTATCTTTGTAATCCTTCCCCGGACCAGCTGGAACTTCAATTCTCCTGAAGTGTTGGAAATTCAGGTTAACAACACTGTTCCTGAGACTGGTAAGCAACACAGGCAACCTTAACTGAGCTGCTCATCTCAGTGCTTTTCTTTACACATCAGACTGCCCAGTGGGGAAGGCCTCGGGTACTACCTGTCTCCTCAAACTGCCATTAAGCAAAAAACCCCTTTTATTTGCACCCCAAACACACTATTAAGTCTTCCTGACCCATCATCAGGTGTTGTAAAATGCTTTGAAAGCTCTTTATACCATGACTTAGTTTAGTGTGAGGTGTCCCTGCCCATGGCACAGGGGTTGGAACTAAATGATCTCAAGGTCCTTTCCAACCCTAACTATTCTATGATTATATGATTCTGTGATCTACTGGGCACTGCATCTGGAACCTGTAAGGACATAAATTAGAGAAGGAATGATATAACAGATTTAACATCATTTTTGTAAGGCTTTGTCAGGTTGCTGATACCTTTGTCAGTTATTTACTAGCATTTATTGCTATGTGAAATCCAATACTCTATGGCAACTTCTTCATTCTGACACATGGAAGGCTTACAAGACATAAAAATCCCTATTAAGCATTAAAGGAGTCACAGTGTATGAGTTCAGTGATGAGGAGCTCACAGCTACCAGAATAGGGTTGAAACACACAAATAAAAGGATATTAATTTGATATGGAACATAAAATTATTACTTAAGCCATATGTAAAAAAAAGTCAAAAAGAAATAGAAGAAAGTGTCCACTCTGACATGCTGTTATCAGGGTAAAGGATCTGTGCAGCAGAAAACAAACAAAAGGTCATGCTGCAGCTCTTTACAATATATTTCTTAGACATCTGAAGATTTTACAGTTGAACTCTGTTTCTGGAGAAGCTGTAATTAAATTATATTATTCAGAATACTCTCTTGGCAGCACCAACTAAATACAGGCTACATAAATTAATAGGCAGTATTTCAAGGAAGGAAAACCCCCGTTTTCTAAAGAAAAAAAGCCTACTTTGTGCTTCTTTCATGACACTTAAAAAATGGAACAGAAAGTTTACAGCATGGTTCTATAATATTTCAGAACATTAATCATATGGCTTTATCCCAAAAAATCCAGTAAAAGTTGTCATCCTTATTTAGTAGCAGGACAATCCCAAGGGGATTTGCTCTAGATACTTCTAAAGTATATTGAATACAAATTTTTGACCCAACTACTCACACAGTTTATTAAGAACAATTACATGAAATTAATTACTAGCCCTATAGTCCAGGGTAGAGAATGAGGCAAGGCAAGGTTTCTTAAATCAGACCAACCCTCTGAAATAACCTAATATGCAAGTCCAGATTTTCCTTGGACTTCTCAGATCTGACATAATTCATTTCTTCCCTTGTGATTTTTTTGATATCCAAACCAATCCATCAGCATTCAAAAGTCAAAGATGTTTACATATCAAAACTGCATCTCCATGGTTTCTAGTGCGATTGAGAGAGAGTTCAGATTTTCAAAAGACTCGAAGATGTCAAGGGACTGTTTCAGAGAAGAATGACAGACTGGACTGAACTCTGTAACCGCTTGAACCTGAGAAAGGTCCTAGATGAACAATCTTTATTGAAATGACAATTCTCAAAATAGCCAGTGTGGTCATCCCCCTTGTGCCTCTGGCTAGCTCCTTGCCCTAATGTAATCTCGTTTCCTAGAAACTGTACCACATACGGACAGGAAACATTAAAACCCAGGCTTCTCCTGGTTCTCATGGGCAACTCCTCTGCCCCCATCACAGACATGTCTTGGTTGTTATTGGAAATTCTTCCCTGGCCTCACTGTTCCCAAGTTGCTCTGAGGAGAAGCTGTTAAAGACATCTTCCCACTCTTCCAAAATGATTCCACCTCCCAAACGTTGCACTATTGCTCAATAAGTTCATTCCTTGCTACATCCCTCTTTTTTCCATCATCACAACAATGGCACAAACACCTCTTGCTGCCGCATTAGAGTTATGTCAGGAAAAGTTGGTTGGTTTTGTTTCAAATTGCATGCTACCCGCAGCATCATTAGCCATTTTATATGCAAGTCCTGAAGGATGTTACAGGAGAATAAGTTGCTGCTTACTGATCAGCAAATAAATAACTACATTTAGTCGAAAACTGTTTTCCAAGTTCTTTCATGCTGTTATACTTGTCACCTATACTCATCAGTTATTTTGGTTACTGCCCTGACTCAGAGCTTTTCTTCTGTTCTTGCTATTTAGCCCTTCTGTGATGAGACACTTCAGCTTCATACTATATTGTATTCAGGCACAATTTACAGGACTTAAGCTGCTGAAATCTCATTCCAATTGCTCTGGTGTAAGAGATGCATTACTCATAATTCTTGAGAATAATAAACAAAATAGTCAGCCCTTTAAGTGAAAACTTACATAACTTAATCTTCCAGTTCCCTGCCTGTACACGACACAAAAGGCACATTAACATGCAAGACATAATTTAGGTGAATGCTACTTACTTTTTAGCATTAGATGCTTTATGAAACTTAGGAAAGTCTGACAGCATGCCTGAATTAAGGAAAAAAAAAAGAAAGAAAGAACAAGAGGAAAAAGCAGCCTCCTGACTTTTAACTAAAGCATTTCAAGTTTTTATGTTATTTACTTCAGGCACTCATTACTGGCATAACAGCACAGGCATTAAGCTCTGAACCCAACTATGCACACATTTTACCATATGATCTACATACCTAACTGCATGAATCTTAATACTTACTGCATGTGAGAACTTTAATCATTGTTCCAGCCTCAACATGAATAGAAGGCTGAGATCGCCTCTTCTGTGAAGGAGTGATACATGCTCAACTAGAATTTCCAGAGGAAATCAACAAAGAAGTGCTGCCAGATCAATTCCAGTCTTCAGCATTAAGTAAAGTAATGGGAAGTGTTACCCAAAACTGAAAAGGGTTTTTATAAGCCTTAAGGATGAAATAAACCAAGCTAAACTTCAGTATTATTTGTAATGAGGTCCTCCAGTGCCATCCAGTTGATTGACATGTTGAACCTGCCTAATGTCAGCTCACATCCTTCTAAAATTTAGAAAGAAACATACAACTAGAAAATAACTTGAAAGGCTTTAAATACTACTGAAAAAATAAGGAAAGCAGAGAAAGCAGTGAAAAAAACTTGGATTTGAGCAACGTTTCATTCATCTGCTTACTTAATGACACTACATGCCCTCAGTTAAAGCATATGCTAACACTGAAGCATCTTCACATTTCTAAAGACTTCTTCAGCAACCTCTACAGTTAGAGCTGTAGCATCCAAAAATCACCCTGTCTTGAAGGGCATCCGTTCTGTTCAGAAAAAAATTCAACTTCATAGATTTATCCTAGCAAGCCTGAGCATAGAGAGCCTTCTGTGCACTGCTTTATGTTTTTAAACAGTTTCAGTTAAGACTAGTCTAGAAAGATAGTTTCGAAAGCATGAAATTGGTTATCTTTGTGCTTTGAAAACTGAACTGAGTTTCCATACAGATGATTTGGTATTTTCTCAGCCAAACAAACCAGTTCTGGGAAATTTCAGATTCTCTTATTTTAGGTACAAACCTCTCTTTATTTTCATGTTAAGCTACACAAGCCTACATTATCATAGAAATCCACCTGGATTGAAAAATATGTAGCACATTGATTTTAAAAAGCTATTTGAAGATATCAAAATAATACTGTATCTCCAATTGTTATTAACAGATGTGACTCTTTGTGAACTATAACATAAAAAAGACT
The DNA here is from genome assembly GCF_963264785.1 of Psittacula echo. Taxonomy (NCBI): domain Eukaryota; kingdom Metazoa; phylum Chordata; class Aves; order Psittaciformes; family Psittacidae; genus Psittacula; species Psittacula echo. The sequence continues at coordinate 2,783,559 of NC_137736.1, forward strand.
TTTCTGAGATAAACAGCAACTACTTGCCAGCAACTTAAGAAATATATTCAAAAGTTAAACAAAGAACATGCCATTCCTGAAAAAATAGAAAAGGAAAAATCATTTAGGAGATTAAAGTACCAAATAAATTCATAGTATAAGCATAAAACTAACACAGAATTCTATGTCTTAATTGTCATGCCCACAGTATCCCAAAGCAGTGAGTTAAGATGTGACTATAGCAACCACTGTGCTAAAAGTGCAAGCAAACACATTTTCTTCTGCAGTATGACACACTGGTCTTGAAAAGGGTTTTTTTCTAAAACTGGGAATTTTTATGGTATTGGGATATTGGAAACCATTACATTTTATATTAATGTTTCAAATTAGAGGTTATAAATCTAATTTGGATCAAATTTTGGGGTTGTTTTGTCATATTCTTCAGGAAAGAGTCCATACATTCTTTGTTTTCATTTGAGAACGCCTGCCAATACTTGTAGCCATAGGCTTGCATTTGCTGAAACCAGTTCAGTCTCTCACATCATACCAGCCCCTTCAAAAAGTGAATGGTTTGAATGACTCAAAAAGATGGATGTGGTCAGGAGAAAAACTGATTTATGTCACATCTAGGGCTCAACTGCAGCATAAATAACAAAATCAGATGGATCTTTATACAAGATAGTGGTAGCATGGACAGCAGGTGCTTGCCCTTATTTCTCTTCTCAGAAGAGACCAGCAGATGAGCTGCATCTTTAAGCATCATTAAATCCAACATTAGATTATCTGTGCAATTCCTTCAGCTATCATTACCTTTCAATAGCACATAGAATAACCCTACATATAGCTGCTCCTACTGTAAGCAGAGAAAGGCTGGTCAATACCCTAAGCTAACACTTATTGTCACCATGCTCAGGTGAAGGTGACACACGCCTGGTTCCCTCCTCCAGTAACTGAGATGCAACACACACAGAACTGACAAATCCAGAAGTCTAAAGCAGGAGTTGGTCAATAAGTCTTAAAAGCTTTTTAAAGGGCTTTACAACCTGCAAAAGCATTATCTGTTTGTCACAGAAAGAAGACAACAGGAAGGTAGCTTTGTCAGGGCATCAGGAAAAAAAAAGCCTTGAATCTAATTTGTCTCTTAAAAGGCTGTTTCATGTGGGTAACTGAGGGGTTTATATTTTCCAAGCCAGATCCCATCTACTCCCACTTGATGCCTATCATTTCAAAGACTAAAAATAGAATAAATAACTAAATGTAAAGACATTCAGAGCAGACAGCAACTTTTCATTGACATTATTGACATACCTGGTTCTAGGAAGCCAAAATCATAATGTAACATTTAATTTCCACTTCAGTGCTGTTGGTCAGATTCTGTCCTCAGAAAGACAGATGTTAATCTAGATAAATTTCAATGAATAATGACATTCTTAACACTCCATGGTTCAAGTCTACTTTAAGACTAGCTATACGCTTATCAATGTGTTCCATTTTCAATTAGTCCTTTAATGTTGCTTTTATTGATATCTTCCTATTAGATTTTGTATGAGATTTACAAAAAAGGACACAACTAAAGTCATCTCAAAACTCAGAGTTTCATGGAATTACAACCTTGGTGCAAAAAATCCTATAACATGGATTACAAGTACCTGCCAGACTGTCAAAAAGGGAAACACTCGATACAGTTTTATGTTTCGTAACTGTACAAAAAGTGCATTCCCATGATATGAGAAGTAATCAAAGTCAAAAACGCAAAAAAATGCCAAAATCATACAACCCACACAATCTTAAAAACAAACAAACAAAAATCCACAAAAAAACCCCAAAAAACCAAAATAAAACCCAAACAAAGATTTACCTGAATTTAAAGTAGATAGGAAAGTTGGGAAATCAAAAAGTATTTGATTTAGGAGATCTCAGTTTCAAACAGAACAAGCAACTATTTTTTATGAAAACAAGGATGCAAAACTGAAATGACTTGTTCTATCTTATGTCAGGTAAGATCCTCAGTTCAATTCAAGGTACTTTTTCTCTTTGTAATAGCTCACTGAACAACATAGATGTTATTCCCATAGGACAGTCATGAGTAAAAGACCATGAGGAAAACAGAAATTCAGTTTCTATTCAGGCTTTTATTTTTGTCCAACTTTAAGTATTTTCTGTATCATTTCTACATATTAGTAAAGACTTTCAGAGATTGGCTACCATATTTCAAATAATCTTTGTTTCACCGCTTTTAACTAAACTAGTTCACTATCCATTTTCTGCAAAATATAGGAACTTATGCTCTTTTCCACTGTTCCTTAATTTGAACACAAGTCTGAAATAGGTAATAAACTATCTCAACAGAGGAAATTGCTTTTTACACTGGTTTCTGGATTCTGAATTCTGTTAGCTTCTGTTGGAACATCAAACATCTTTTAAAATCCTACTTTAGAACTTGTTGGTTCTGCTTAATTCTTTTTAACAGGCCCTAAAGTCTTACAACATTAACTGTGATTAAGTTCTCTGATTTATTTGTAAGTAGTTGTTACCATGCTCAACATCCAAGAATAACAAAAAGATAATGAAGTAAACCATACCCATACACACAAAATAGTAAGTTCCAAATAAACAGAGCTCCATCTAAAAGTTGATTTTAGCTAGCTTTTTGTAGGCACATATCCAGTTAAAGAGGAGGGAAGTGCCAAACCACTAGATTATATTGGGCAAAAACTAAACAATCTTAGAAATACGTATATTTGCATGAAGTTCATAAAAATTCATACCCTCACTGGTGAGCAACTAGGAAACCACCACAGGAGCATATAAAAAAGCATTCTTAAAACCATGCCAGGCTGAAAGCACGCTTGGGGTTAGAATCAGATTAAAAAAAAAATGCTTAAACTCTCAGAGTTGATTTGGTTTGCATTTAAAACAGCGCATTTATTCTTACTAAAAAAAAATAAAAATCAATTACACAGAAACAACTGATTTCCATGATTCATTTTGTATTAGGGTTCCACTGCAAGCCTCTGATGAAGGAGAAGGAAATTCATTTTATAGAGTCATTTTGACTTATTTCCTGATCTTAAGCTTTAATGGTTTCTAAACATCTAATCTAGTTTAAGCTCCACTTGATTTTTTTATTATATGTTATTTTGACATACACTATTTATTCCTGCCATAGAGAAAAACATTTTAAAATAGACATTTTAGTCATCCTCTGATAGAAACGTGTACTGCAGGAAGCTGTCAACTGTTTGTTCTGTCCTGTTAAACTAACAGCCTCGATAGACCCAGAAAAACAGAATTGCTATTGAGGAAGTCCAGTCCAAACTAAACCAAAGAAAAAAAACCAACTAAATTAAAACAGGTGCCTTATTCCACCTGTAAGCGTATATGTGTTTTAATTTTACATCTTATAATTTCAAGGTTACCACTAACTTCCTAATAGGTATTAAAATTGTCTTTAAAAATCAAAATTTAGGTAAGTCTACTGGTTTTTAACATTGTGAAGTGTGATGAATATCCCCGTTTTGTCTACCTGGTGTTTTCAGGAAGTGTTATTGTGATTCCTTCATCATTATCAGTATTGGATTTGTTTGATGTAGTCATATCAGGTTAGGCTACTACTTGAAAAGAAAGATCCTTTTTCTCCTTTAAAATTACTAGACATAAACCTGGAAAGACAATTTTCTGAACTTCTCTTACTAGCTCCTACTTGAATGGATAACACTAAAATGAAAAATCAATACATAAATAGATGACATAACGCATTCACTTTCATCTCAATCACCATTTTGAAGAAAAACCTTATCACCATCAATGTATCAGATTCTAGAGGATAGCTAGCTTCCACCATGTTTGCAAGAGTTGAAAGAATATGATTTCTCACTCAGCATACCTAAGGAACTATCTGTTTACACGTATGAAGAGTTCCTACTTATCTTAAATCTCATGATATGGGCAAAATATGCATTATTTCCCTGCCATACTTAGAGACTGTAAGCTTATCTAATTTGTATTTTCCATTACCATATTTTCCACTGTTGTCAATAATTGAGTTAAACATTCCATTCAAACAGTTACCATTAAAACAGTCTCAAGCCACAGAAGAGCTGGTTTTCTATTTATTTCTCCCATTTCAATTCTCTTACACAGAATAAATATAAAAATCATAGATTTTCTTAGTCATCACTTAGATTCTACCCAGTCATCCATTATTATGTTTTTCCGCTTAAAAACTATAAGGAACCTCCACAGCCTATTAGCATTAAGTCAGGATAAAATTCTGCAGGACAGGACAAAGTAATTCCTGCAAGTGACAGAATAGCAATACATTGATTTTTAACTCCACTCCAAATAAAGGCCTTTTTTCCTGAATGCTTCCCTTTCTGTGACCAAATCAGTCCTCTCTACTCTCCTTTAGACATTCTCATCATTCTGATCTCTGATGGAAAAGCTTCTGGAAAGAAACCATCTCCATCATGATATCGCCCAAACTATGAAATGAAATTTCAAGTAAGCTTTTAATTACTGGACAGGTCTCTCAGTGGTTTCATGGGAAAATGGAACAGAAAAGCTCAGTTTTTCTTATTCTGGCTGCTAGCAATGTAGCAGAGGATCTTGATAAGTGACATCCATGTACTTATTCAAGGTAAGTGAAATCCAGTCTGCCTTACGGGCACATAAAGTTCTGTACCTACTCTAAGAATTCTACGCTACCCTACTTTTAAGCAACAGCATAATCCATTTATACATTTCTGGCCCTCCTGTACAGCCTCATAAGCCTTAATTGCATCCAATGGTCTCATTTGCCTCAAGCAAATCCAATCAGAAGCGTGTGTTTTCACATTATTCCCTTGGACTTGCTGACAATTAGGCTCATCTACACTACTATTAAAGCAATGTTGCTATGTTACTGAAATTTTGCCTATACATGTTGTCAAAACAAACCAATATATGAAATTCAAACTCATAGAGCTCACATTTGAAGAAATACTAACAGCATGACACAGCCACATGCAGCAATGTGGGTCAAAGCAAACAAAGCCCAAATCTTTTTTCTTAAATGATTTAAACAGAGCATAAGAACTGTTTTTTTGTTGACAGAAAGAACGTATAAACTTAGGTTAGAAAGACATGACACATCAAAGCAAAGGGATCTGGTTTGACTTATGGCCTTACAGCCAACATATTTGCTTCTTCCTTACTGAAGATTTAAGGTAGAAAATAAGTTTATTCACTATGTGAATCAACTATTCAGAGTAATTTATTTCATAGGAATATTGTAACTACCAATGCATATTTCAGATATGTTCTAAACACAAAAACAGATGACTACAAAAAGGGAAATATAACCCCCATTTTCAAAAAAGGGAAAATAGAAAACCCTAGAAACTATAGACCAATCAGTCTCACCTCTGTGCCTGGCAAAATCTTGGGGCAGATTGTCCTGGAAAGTATGCTAAGGCACATAAAAAACAAGGAGGTGGTTGGTGACAGCCAGTATGACTTCACTAAGGAGAAATCCTACCTGACCAATTTGGTGGCCTCCTATGATGGGGCTACAGAACTGATGGATAGGGGCAAAGTATCTGACATCGTCTACCTGGATTTGGACAATGCTATCGACACTGTCCCGCATGACATCCTTGTCTCTAAACTGGAGAGACATAAATTTGATGGATGAACCACTCAGTGGATAAATAACTGGCTGGATGGCAGCAAGCAGAGAGTTCTGGTCGATGGCTCAATGTCCAGCTGGAGACCAATAATAAGTGGTGTCCCTCTGGGGTCAGTGCTGGGACTGAACTTGTTCAACATCTTTGTCGGTGACATGGACAGTGGGGTTGAGTGCACCCTCAGCAAGTTTGCCGATGATACCAAGCTGTGTGGTTCGGTTGATGTGCTGGAGGGAAGGGATGCCATCCAGAAGGACCTTGACACACTTGAGAGGTGGCCAACACCAACATTATGAAGTTTAACCAAGCCAAGTGCAAGGTCCTACACCTGGGTCGGAGCAGTCCCAGACACTGCTGCAGGTTGGGCAGAGAACAGATTCAGAGCAACCCTGCGGAACAGGACTTTGGGGTGTTGGTTGATGAGAAACTGAACATGAGCCAGCAGTGTGCACTTGCAGCCCAGAAACCAACTGTGTACTTGGCTATATCAACAGGAGTGTGACCAGCAGGTCGAAGACGTGATCCTGCCCCTCTACTCTACTCTGCTCTCATGAGACCTCACTTGGAGTATTGTGCGCAGTTCTGGTGTCCCCAACATAAAAAGGACATAGAACTGTTGGAACAAGTCCAGAGGAGGCCACAAGGATGATTCAGGGGACTGGAGCACCTCCCATATGAAGACAGGCTGAGAAAGTTGGGGCTGTTCAGCCTGGAGAAGAGAAGGCTGCTTGGAGACTTCCAAGCAGCCTTCCAGTAATCTGAAGGGAGCCTTTAAGGATGCTAGAGAAGGACTCTTTATCAGGACTGTAGCAATAGAACAAGGGGTCACGAGCTCAAACTTAAACAGGGAAAGTTCAGGTTATATCCATAAGGAAGAAGTTCTTGGCTGTGAGCATGGAGACAAACTGGAACAGGTTTGCCCGAATGAATAGTAAATGATCTATCCTTGGCAGTGTTCAAGGCCAGATTGGACAGAGCCTTGGGTGATTTGGCCTAGCATGAGGTGTCCCTGCCCATGGCAGGGGGGCTGGAACTGCAAGATCTTAAGGTCCTTTCCAAATCAAAGCATTCTATGATTCTGTGGTTCTGGATCTATTCACAAGCTGCAAATTACTCAGTGGTGCAAAGATACTGAAGCACTACAGTTAAACTTTATGGGTTTTTATGCCACTGGATTTCTGTATGTAACCTTTCAGCATAATTCAGCTATACCTGAAAAGCTTATGTTAGAATTTGTGTAAAGTTGCATCAAATTCAATTCTGAAAGGTTAAAAGATAATATTATATAAACCAATACCATTGTTGGGTTTTTTTTCTTCAGCGACAACAAGCAGCTTGTATTTTGGTTGGCCTGGAGCCACAGTCATATTTCACGCATGATCAAAACTGACTCAGGAAAATAAGTTATTAAAACAGTCAAGAAAGTGTTCTTTGAAGCGAAAAAATGCACAGCTTTTACCTCAGTAGTTTCCCCACTTGCAATTTTCACAAAATAAAAGTTTGATAGAAATTTTATTCAAGTTTTCATACCTCAAGTTCCTAAAACTATATAGAGAAAAAGGTGGGAATTTTGACTTACGGTATTAATAGGTAAGGGATGGATGTTACTTTTTCAGCTAAACTTTTTGCTTCTGAGAAGCTGATTTTATTGGGTAAGTTAGCACCACTGCAATGTGAAAACAAGGTTGTCAGGAAACCAGAAAGCCTCTGCACACTGTGAGGGCTGCTGTTTACACGCTGGCACCAGCAACTAACTGCAGCTACCTACTTTCAGACAAAGCATACTCAAGCCTTCCTCAGCTAGACTCAAGCATGGGACTCAGCTTTCCAATTCTAACATACTAAATTCAGAGCAGCTGCTGAGTTGCCAAATATACCACAATGCAGGCTGAATAGCTGAATAGTCTCACTCCAAGCCACTGAAGTTTCAAGCACTGGTTCATTTACTTGACTATTGAGGCTCTAACTAGGTCCTCCAGTGCACTGCCACAAAAAGGAAAACTGCCAAACATGAAGCTTCTCCCCAATTTGCATAGCCACAAAGGCTGGTAAATGCAACTCCGCAGTATAATTTACTAACAGGAACAGGAACACAAACAAAGTATTGTGTCACAGTAAGTGTGAAAATAAATATTTTACCAGGCAATAAGATGAACATATTTTTCTAGATGATGACTTCATTTGAATTTCATGGAAACAAGTAAAAACACCCCTCCAGATGTTTTAAGGTACCAAAACACAACACTCGTTTTTTTCCTTTCAGCTCCACTTAATGTATATAGTGTCATTTATGAAACTTGTCAAATATTACAATCAAACACACACAATTCACAACAAACACTTAACTGGAGATCCTCCTGTAATTGGCATGTAACTTAAAGTAACAGGAACAAAGGTTTGAACATGGTAACACCTTGTGGAAAACAAAAAACAAACATAAAGCATCTCATACATGGGAACGTAATGTTTAACTAAGTGAAGAGGTGATGCTTTCTTCTGCTTGTACTTGTTATAGTTACCATAAACATCTTTTAAGCTTAAGAACACAGGCCCTGATCATGGAGAGGATAGTAAAAGTAGCAAGAAAAATGACATGGAGCTTTGGAAGATGTCCCAGTGCAACTCTCATCCTGAGACTAGCCATGTGCATTCAAATCACTGCCACAGGTGGGAGCATAGCCTTTTCTCTCACTAATTTCACTGGAAATTGTACCAGCTGTGCAGAAAACCCTAATTCCACATTTTATGTTTCAGACCTCATGTGATCCTAACTTAAACTAGCAAGTATCTGTGAGATGCTCATCAGTATTCACCCTCTAAAGAACAGGGTTAAAACCAATTGGGAAGGAGTCGATAATAGTTGACTACTTCTATGACTTAACTTGTTCTGCTTTTCAATGCAACTTACAGAGGATGAGTGAACAATGCAAAAACTTCTATAGGAGAACCTCCTTCCCGGCTGACTTACTCCCAACTCACAGAGGATGGTAGTTCAGATAGATATGTCACTGAAGCTATTGGGAAAAGCTTCAGAGTAACGTAAACAAATAAATAACCCGTGATATTAGCAAGCTTGTCCTCCTCTTTACTTCCCTTCCCCCAGTGTTCATCTTGCATTCCAAATGTGATTATCTCTTCCCACTTAGGCTACAGCCATCCTTAAGAAATGCCACTTCAGCCTAAAGAACACAGTACACAGTAGGTTTCTGAACATGTTGTCCAGATCTGTCCTGCCATATCAATATGTATGTTATTGCATGGCATCGCTCTTCTCAACCAAGAATGTTTGTAGTAAACACCCATGACAGTTTTCTACAAGCGTTCTCTTTTTAATTAATTAAGACTACTGATATTTGAGAAAAGAAACTTAAAAGATCCTATGTGAACACCACAGCCCATGTATTTATTCTCTAAACACCTGTTTCAAAACCAGAATGCTCTGTAAGAAACAAGAATACCTTGCCAAGACCACACAGTATGTTCAAGCCTGTGAGACCCACCAGCTTCATCAGCCTACTCCATTTAATGAGTGAAGTAGGGCCTGGTGGCAGGGCCACCTGCCTTGTACTGCTGGTTGGAATTAGGGCTAATGGCCATACATCTACAACAGAATAACTTCTTTCATGTTTAAAAACCTGGCTCATTAGATAAAGTCCTCATTTCAGGCTGCTCATTGACAACCTTAACATCTATTTATTACACAATATGTTTGGTGTTCTTATTTATTCTGTTCATATTTTGTACTGTATATTGAATTTGCTTACTTCTTAATTAAAAGCCCTTACACTGGCCATCAGAAGGGAGAATAGTCATTAACTCAAATAGAAACCATGATTTCTGGCCTCTCATGAGGCCCCTGATTAATTGTACTTGATTACTATTACTCTGGGAATGAACACTGTCTCTTCCATAAGTACTATGAAGATGAGTAAAATTAGATGCAAGACCTTGGGCATTTTTGAGCAGAAGATGAGCTCCTTCAAGTAACCTTCACAAAGCTCATGCTTTTTCCTTGCTGGTCAGATAACCCTATCTAAGAAAAACTTCTTCCTTTATAATTTACCTTCATAGCAGTCAGGAAACCTATTTCCTTTTTATTACTCATTCAGTACTATTTTGTTTTCCAGTCATACAGCTGCTACAGAGATTAAATACAAATGTTGGGTTTCAGAAACTGAAGCTTCAGGTCCAGTTGAAGAGAAAACTCTTAAGTTGCACAATCATATAGAGAAAGAATGGCACTGTAAGAAATATTGCATTCAACAATGAACTAACAGACTGCATTGGGAATACAAGGAGCCGGCTATTCATATGTTCGAGTGTGTGACTGCATAAACCAAACTAGTAGATACTACCTATATGGAAGGGAAGAAGAGTTAGAAAAAAAAAGTTAACTAGAGAAATGTTCAGACTATGAAAGCCTCATTTACTTCAATAAGCATCCTCACAGGGGCTGTTTAGGGAAACTGAACTACCGGAGTAACTGTTCTCTTAGGTTTTCAGCCGAGTTAGTCTCTAATAGCTCTTAACTTGATACTGATGGATTTCAGCAGTATAATTCAAACCTTTGATAGTAACCTCTCTGACCCTCTTTCTCATTTAGAGGAGAACTGCCACCAATATGTAACTGACATTGTCTGCTTTCTTGCTTTTAATAAGATTCTGCTTCTTTTATAGCCTAATTTACAGGATGACTTCAAAAGGTGACAAGTGGCATTAGACCTGTATTGCATCAATATTAATATACACTGTTCTCTTCACCTCAAGTCAATGTGACCCTAACAAGTGTAGCTCTCTCTACTGCAAACTTTCAGACAGTAAGTCCAGCAGTCATATGGTTCAGACTGAATATAACTGCAGAACTAGAGTCTCAATTTCTTTTATCAGCAAGCACTATGTAAGTATAGTTGAAATGAGTGGTTTCAGTGTTTAAGATTAGTGTCGGGGACAATTAAAAACCATTAAAAGGTAGAAACCATCAAAATCAAAGTATTCCCATCTAAGACCTGTTTTGTCTTGCACTATAGCCTGCTTCAACTCAAGCAGCTCATCTTATATTGAACCAGTGCAAATCATCTCTATCTTCAAGGAAACAGAGCACTGTTTGAGAGATTTAAAGATGATCTTCCATTGGGAATGGAATCTTCATTCATGAAGATTCATTCTTCAATCATTCATTCTTCATCCATGATCTTCAAGACACAGTTTTCCTTCCTGCCAAACCCCCCATATGCCATTCAACTGGTGTACTCCTCTACTTAAGCCAGGCTTGACACTTGCCCAGGATCTTGTCTTGATGGACAGTACAAGGAGATACAAGATCCAGCCAAGAACCTTGCTGCTTGAGAAGGAAGCTTTGATACCCATGTCTGGAACTTGTGGCATTCAGCACCATACAGAAAGGTAATGCTGAATTCAAAACTTTGTCATGAAAGAAACAAAAGAGATCTGGATAAATACCTCTACCTTCCAAGTAATTTCTAATCTCATTAAATGACACAATAGCTAATACGGTGTTTCACTATTTAAAAGGCATTCATAATGCAGTATCTTGGAAAAATTGCTAACAAGTACCAAAACCTCCTTGTTCAAGTGCCCACACTTGACCTAGTGACAGCAATTTCACTTCAAGATGTTGTCTTTACTGCACGGTGATACAAGGCAGATTACCTGTTCAGCCACCTGCAGCACACCTTTCCCAAGTTGATGACTTAGATTTATTCCTCTTCCAGTCATTTGATGAGGGTAGTTCCACTGTTTCAGTAAATAGCTAAAGGAAACATTTAGTAGTTCTCTTCTCTGCAATTCCGACTGTTAAGGCTGTATTTGCATTTTCATTGTAGCCATCATTCTTCAAATGCACACAATTTAATAGTGAACATTTGCCTTTGACACACAACAGTTTGGTCAACTAGCAACATTAGTTGTTCTGCTTTTAAATCCAGTTATTTTACATCTGCATCCACTTGACTTTTCAAAAGCAATTGAAGGGCAAACCATAAAGATAAAAAGATGTTTCGATCATCACACAGCACTTCGTTTTTCTCTGGTTTAAAACTGATATGCTATACCTATTTCTATAGGCATATATGAAGGTCAGAGATATTAGAAAACCTCAAAAACCTTCAACTGCCACAGAAAAATCCTGCCACCAGCTCCTACTTGACTGAAAGCAAAAACTCATGAGGTGAGATAGAACTGAAAAGATTAATAAAGCAAAGAAACCCACTGAGAACAGCAACTAATAGTATCACCATTTAATTCTAAGTCATTTATGCATAAACACAATTCCATGGATTTAGTAGGCTATCATTTTTTTGACATTTTGTAATGTTTATCACAGAGAAAGTGAACATTTACAGATGTGAAATGAGAAAGGAAAAAAAACTTTTTGGTTACTTTTAAGTAACCATACAGTTGTTATTATTACAGTTAAATACAGTGCTCCCAAAGATAGAGTACAACACCAAACACTTGGTTCCTCACTCATCATAAGTGAGTGTGATGATACTCAGTATTCACGCCAAAATTGAAAAGCCCCATGTAACTCACACTTCTAACCTTAGATAAACGATGGAGACAGCCAGATGTGTGCAGCTAAGGGTATAATTGCTTTACAAACAGTTACCTTCAAATGGTGTAATTCTTTCTCATTCTAATGAAAGCTGAATCGCAGTTGTATCATATCAGTGCGTATTTTTAAACACATTATGCATGCAGGTTCTGCATCTAACAAATGGCAACAAATCATTTATACTGCTCATTGGTAGACACTTCTGTTTTCAGCAGAGGGAAAAGAGTTTCCCTCCTGCCCTTCCTTCTCTCCTCTTTTTAAAGTACAGAGCTTTACTATGGCTGTGTATGCCAGAAACCTGTTGGGGAAAAAAGTTTCATTTTCTTCTCAAAACAATGTGATAGGAGAAAGACCTTAAGGTAAGAATAACTTTTAGTGCAAAATTAAATATGAAACTACTTAAGACATCGTTTTTGGTGATTGGAGGAACTCTAAACAGACAAGCCAGAACCCATTTATCCGTCACGTTTCATGAAGAGGTCAGACTGCCAGAATAAAGTATAATTTGGAGCAATTTATTTCTTATTTTTCCATTGGCTCTGTATTAACTAACAGGGTATTTGTGCAAGGGTATTAGAAAAGACTTTAATGTGCCCTCAAAAGGTAAGTAGAGATAACACAACTTTAACTTCGTCTTTCCTTGCATGCTATCATTATCCTCATTTTCACTGGATTTCCCTCAATCTATTCCGTTCCAATCAAACCCATTTTTCTCTCCCACCACATATCAATTGAAAAACAGTGGGGTATTATTTCTAATTCTTAAACATTCTCATTTAGAGCTTCTTAAATTGTTGAAGCAGTGCAAGAATAGTGCAGAAGATTGACAATTGTTCACCTAAGACACCACACAAGTTTTAGGCAGAAAGCTAGGTATCTTAAGCAATCTCAGGAGATTTGACAAGTCTTCATGCTTCAGCATAACCTAAAGTTAAAATAGAAATAGGAATAAGAACTAAACAGAATTCAGTCCCTACCAAGAGTAGACAAAGTTTGCTACAAAGAGTTATTGGTAATTTTTTGACTGAGCCACCATTTTAGTGTTGAGGTTTACACCAAATATCATTACAAAAAGTCCTTACTACCCCTTGAGGCCTTAGTTCTTTCCTGTTCATCAGTTGCATTGAGCACAAGTGATTAAAACTATATTGCAACCTATTGCATACCTACTACTGGTATTTTACTCAGCAGATCTCTGGCTGTACTGCTGATTTTCTGTTAGCTGCTTCTAACACTGAGCAAAGACAGTAAGATATCATCGAATGCTACCACCTGTACAACTTTCCAGGAACAAGTACAACTGATACCGTATTGCTTATATCCCAATCTGTAGGTGTTCATCTGCTTGTCCATTTTTGCTTGGAAGTAGTAGCAAATAAACTCCATAATCTTGTCCACATGGCTTCTGGGAAGCCAAATCAACAGCTCTACACTGTGCTGCAGCATTCAGTACCTTGTAAAATCTCCTGACTGTACAAAGCAGGCTTATTGGTTCATTTCTGCTTGAAGTGCTCCCCACAAAGATGCTTTGGTAACCAGCAGAGACTGGTTCGGTCTTCGTGAAGCATCAGTAACCTAAACATACACTGCATTAAATGACAAGAAGCTGTATTTCTAATCACTAGCTGCTATTGGGAAAAACAAGGGAACACTGCCACAGCACTCAAGCAATTCCTCTTCTCCTTATTTTTAGTAGATGATTAGTATTACTCACTTGCCATTCACTGAACAACGAAATAGAGCTCCTTCAGATATTAATCATTATCAGCACTGGTTCTTTTCAGCAATACTCAAGATATCTACAGGTTTTCTTTTTGGTTGTTTGTTTTTTGCTTGGTTGGGTTTTGGTTAACTTTCTCTCACATATACTTACCCTTTGTTCTTACAAAGTTGGTATTTCATAGTGTTACTGCCAGTTCAGTATTGGAACTGATATTGAAATCAGGACAGTTCAGCTGAGTTACCTTAAGAAGAGTCACCTCATCTCCTTCCCTACTCCTGTTCCTGAAAGGTACACACATGTAAAGGTGTAATGCCAATCCTGCCACTGTTCTGATTTACAGTAGATAAGCCTACATCATATTTACAAGGTCCAATATACTCTTACTTTAAATACTCCTAAGCAAATATATTTTTGTCATTAATATCCTATTATTCTAAGCCACTCTAAGAGATCTGACCATTCCCCACTCTTCTCCTTATGGAAGTTATGAAAATTACAATATTGATTTGTTAATGTGACCATTCAAGTATTAACCTGCATATTTTCCCTCACCAGAAGCTCAATACGTGCTCAAACCTTCTCAAGATATCTAATCCTATAACCCTTCTTCCCTCTATGTTCTGTATTTGCTTGTTTATAAAGATGCTGTTTCTTACTCCTGCTCACTTATTTTCCTCCCTTCTTTTGCATTTGAAGCAGTTAGCTTATATTTTTCTTTTCCTTCCCCAAATGTCTTAGGTGTAATGGCTAGTTTATTTTCCATATTCACAAACTTACCTAAGGTTTATATCCCAGAGGTTTGCTAGCTCACTAGGAAAAGGTCTCACTACCTCAGAAGAGAGGAGAATTTGTGGAGACAGCACAGCTCATACCAATACACATGGCAAAAGACCCACAGCCTGAATAGGCAACAGCCAGAGAGGCATTTTTGGACTATATCATTAAACATCAGAAGCATCATCCTGATTAAAAGGTTCTGATATTCAGAGACTTGAAGAACACATACAGCCACCAAAACGTACCATTGAGTACCCTTATTTGTACTGAAGAGCTATAAAGCTGTGGAAAAAGGCTTAATAGGAGAAGCAGAGAAAGATTACTTCCCTCACTGCAAAGAGAAGGGATCATTTCACGTAAAAGCTTATTATTAAGTTCAGTAAAGGTACATGGCTTCTGTGGCTATCCCACAAGGATTTTCTTTACCTAAATATAGGACCACAGCTTGCCACATTAGATCAGCTGTTTTGAGCCTTTGTTTTTATTTACTTTAGTTTTCCTACCTGTTAATTTGCCCCAAAGTTACATAGTACCAGCAATTCCCTGCTGGGCTCCTAGTGAGGAGGAACAGGTTTTGGCAGTACTTCAAAAGAGGAAATCAAGTAAAGCATTTCTAGAACTCAGCTCTCCATTTCTCTTCTCATAAAGCCATCAAGTCTGCATAAATGAGATACAATAAAGCCAAGGGTGTCAGGGTTTGTTTGGTTTGGCTTGTTTTTTTGTTCATGTTTTCTGGTTTTTTGCTTGTTTTGTGTTTAATTTGGGGTTCTTTTGTTCTGTTTCATTGTGTTGTTTATTTGGGGGTGGTTTGCATGGTTTTGTTAAGTGTTTAAAGCACCAAAAAAAGGTTTGTGTTTGGGGTTCAGCTACAAACATGACCTTGGCAGAAGATGTGGCACTGTCTCAGATCACCAAGCCAGGTGAAATCCTTTTTCTTGCTTGGCAGTTCAGATCTCTGACCTTGAGACTAACTACAGTGATTCACTAAACTGAGGTCTCATATTGGCTCAGGAGTACAAGTAATACAGTAGCAATTTTCTGCAGAGGTTTCCTCACCTAGCTGAAATCTCCTCACAAGCTATTTAAAACACAACATACCACTAGAAAAATGGTTTCATCTTCTGAATTATACAGGCTCAATACCTATTTCAAAATCCAGAGTTTTCACATACCACAGGTGTTTTTTTTTCCATTCTCTGACATGCAGTTTAACACACAACAAATGTACATTGGCCACTGCTTTTACTTTCTCATCCTTGCATTCTATATTGTAAAGCAGCTCACTGGTTCCTGAGGATATCCTCAGCCTAGATTGATTTGAATTTCACCTTCGTTTTACTCACATTTAAATACATCCTCCTTTTCAACACATAAAATCACAGTTCATTTCATGCTTCATTAACAAAACAGGTAAGCTTCTGGATATAACAAGATGCATGCAAGCACAGAGGGCTATCCTAACCAATGCTTTTAGTTACCTAAACAATTTTATTTAGATTCTCACAAGAGCAGAGTAGAGGGGCAAGATCACCTCCTTCGACCTGCTGGCCACGTTCCCTTTGATGCAGCCTAGGATATGGTTGGTTTCTGGGCTGCAAGTGCACACTGCTTGCTCAATGCTCAGTTTCCCTTCAATAAATACCCCCAAGTCCTTCTCTGCAGGGCTGCTCTGAATCTCTTCTCTGCCCAACCTGTAGCTGTACCTGGAATTGCTCCGACCCAGGTGTAGGACCTCGCACCTCACTTGGTTGTACTTTATGAGGTTGGCAAATGTCTTTCCAAAGCAGCCCCTCCTTTTTCAGACTGGTCCCATCAGCCTCCTGTAGACCTGGCTTCCCAAAGCAAGCCCCATGGTCTCAGTAACTAAACCCTTGACTATGGCATCACCATTTGTTAATCTGCCAGATCCACCTGGCCTTTTCAAGGTCCTCCCCTTTGATCTGAAAGGCAGAAGAAAAGGCATCTGAGCCCCAGAGCCCCTGACCACATTTCCCAGGGCTCTGTGGTCTTTAATGCTTCCCAAACTACTGCTATCAATATTGCTGACACCAACATGGACTACTAGGAGCGCAAGCTAAGCAAATATTAATAACTTAGGGCCTTCCAGTAAACATGGTAAGGGATTAAACTGTTTCTCCTACCGTTTTTTACTGGCCCTGTGACATTCTGGGACCTGAGTAGCTGTCTAACCAGTCCAAAGATAACCAAATCCTCATCTTCCAGTTTTGCCTCTAGTACAATGCTTGCAGCTCAGTGCCTGTTGAATCCATGCTGAACGTGGAACTGGTATTCAAACATGCTAATATCATGACAGGACAAACAGCTTTCAGGTAGCATCTTCTAAAGTCCCATAACATCTCATTTAAAAGAATATCAGATAGCTAACGAAAAAACTTTGCATGAAGCATGCCTGCTCTGTACTATGCCAATTGATCGCAATTTAAGATCACATCTAAAAGCATGTGTATCTCTTTATGACTGTTACTAGTGAAACAGATTCTCATCTTCATAAATGCACAATGAACTTGGAGGAAGCAGCTTTATCTAGAAACAAAGTGGCTTGTGTTCTTCCTCTGTGTATTTGGTCTCAAAAACAAAATTGAGGCATAACTATTACACACTGGCGAGTATTACAGAAAGAATTCTGTACTCGAGCTTTTCACAAGTATCTCAACTGTTCAAGGTACACTTATTTCAATCCTAGAAATCTAACAAAGATAAATGTCTTTTAGCAGATGATCAACAATCACAAGTCATTCAAATAAGTCTCCACTGCTTCATAATTCCCCGCTTTCTTATTGCAGCTGCCAGCGCTATAGATTTTATCCTTCATTTTCCAAGACTTATCTGTATTTCTCTATTAAATGTCCGAATCTAATGACAAGAAAACAATTTAACTGCATTAAAAAGTTGTAGCTTTTCACAGTTCCTACTTGTCTCCAAGTAGCTGAAGCAGAGCAATAGCAAGGTCAGTGTTCTTAGTTACAAGTCTAAGTCACCCACGCTATAAATCACAATATATTCTGAAACATTTACAAGGCTATTTAATGCTATTCCTTTTAAATCATGGATGTTTTAAGTACTGGATATGATTTATGTCTTAATATCACTTGTTTATTTTTCATTTTGCTGCTATAGAGTTAATGCCAGGTGAGCTTAATGAGTCCATGATGTAATTTCACTCCCATAAGCTGAAAGTTATTTGCATATCTTCAAGCTCTTCCATTTTATCTTCATCTAGTATTCATCAATATGTAATATACCTTTGCAAGATCTTCATTACTACTTAACTGTATAAACTTTCTTCATTAGACTTGAAATAAGAGCCAAGTCTTTCAGCCATCTTCAAGTAATTCATGTGATAGATGGGATTCTTACTCTTTTTTCACTTCTGACAACTTGGAAAAGCTTGGATTCCTTTTTACACCTTAGATTACCCTTCACTCTTAATTCCTTGAAACATCTATCTTTTGCCTAGAAGACTAACTGCCTAAATTGCTTCCTTCCCCTTTCCCATTTCTAAAAACATGAACATTTGTCTTAAGGTTCCTGTGCATTTCAGCATGAAATTTAGGGATTCTGTGCAAGGTAAATAAAGAACTTTGATACAGTTTGGAGTTATGACTGCTAATCTGCCTTTGCTTTAGATGCTGTTTCACCGAAGAGTTACACTATCGGACCATACTTAAGCTGGAAGACATTGTCCTCTGTTTGGTTAATACCCCACAGAATTTCTCTTCAACTACCAGCATTCTGTGTTGCAAAGACCTTTAACTAATGCAGCTAATCTGAAGTTACACATGGTAGAAACAGGACTGCTTCTTTTTCTACTTTTACCGTCAAAACTTCATTTCCTCTTACAATTTATTTAATCTTTAACAAAGAGGTTTTAGGTCAGCAAGGAGTAAATAATTTTGTCTGGAGGTATGACTATGCAAACGGGTGCAAATCTGCTCCCAGGACTGTCAAGTACAATATATCCATGTTTCAGAGCAAAGCTAGACTGAACTTCTGCTTTTTGTCCTATACTGTCAGTGGTTCAACAGTGGCACGCTTCCTGCTTTCAGTGAAAGGTGACAAACAGCTTATATCTTTGACTTCTGCTAGATAAATCAAGAAAGGAAAAGATCCTTACTCAAGTCATTGTCTGTCTTCAACTTCATTTTGCTGCACTAAAACTTCAGGCAAATAGGATGGAAAAATCTTAATTAAACACTTTCTCTGAAGAAAACACTCAATCCATGCCAAATATTTTTAGGTGTACAAAGATTAACATTCAATCAAAATCAAGTAGCCAGCTCAAGTGACTAACACATTTGAGCCAGTAGCCCTTTGGATCCTATTTGTGATCATGCCCAAAAGCACATAGAGCCACTAATAATAAGAAGCTTTTCTTCAAGAAGGAAAACTTGGTTACATTTATAAGTTTACTGAAGTTTACTCTGTATGCCGTACGGGATCAATCATCCCATGGTCTCTGCTGATCTCCTCTCAAAGGTGTGCTTTTGTGCAGCAGCTTTTACTGCTATTAATACCAGCAATCTTGTTTTATGGCTAGAATCATGCATCATGAATTGTCTTTTAATCACATTCAACTCTTGCTTCAGTTTACCTTTGTATAGAAATCTTTTCATTTAAGTTTACATAGTTCCTATTACCATTTGACAACAACTTTAACACCTGTATTATCTATCACACAAAGCTAAACCAGAAAAATCAAACTTAAAATGCTTCATTAACTATGTATTTATTACTAGCATTACTGGTGATTTACTGTTTCATGAAGAGAACAAATTACTTCTATAGTTACATAGCCATGATCATCAGGTAATACTATAAAATGGCAGGTTTATTTAAAATTATGAGAAAAGTGTACATCATTAAAGATCAAGCCAACTTTTGCTTCAGATGAAAATTACCAGCAACTTGTGTGCAGAACCAATTATCCTGAACGATATTTTCATCTATAGATTCTCATCTGCCTTCTTATTTTTTTTATGGGGTTTCATTGTACTTGCTATTAAAAACAGAACAGCAGCAGCATAACAACTATGAGTTTTCAGGGTTGGGGTTTTTCTCCTCCTCCTCCCAAGGTACATTTAAATACACTTTTTACAACTAAAAATATCATAAACCTTTATGTAGGACGGTTGTCAAAGTATTTTGTGCTTTAATAGTTCTAATTTCCTTAGGTCTTCATTTAAGACTAGAAGTGTCTAGATATAAAAATGCTAATAACTAGGAAATCAACCTGCAGAAAAATCAAAATGAATTTGCTTTTCCTACCGTGTCAGACATGCATGTTTCTGAAAGGATTTCTTTTCACTACAGGTTTAATCTTTCAAATAATATTATTTTTGTGTTGACTCCTCAAATGAAGATATTTTGACCAAGTCAAAAGTCTAGTGACACGGGTAGGATAATCTGATGGTCTTATATTTTTTTTAATTCATAACAATGATAGTCTTCACACAAATTGAAGCTGTACATTCATTTCAATTAGTTCTATCCAAGTAGAGATAAAAGCTTTTTGTTATACACTCTTGAATGAGCAAGTTCCCAATCAGTACATAATTTCACCTTTTTAGAAAGCTGCAGCCTACATAGTTTGGCACAGTATTATAAACTATCTGCATGACAGTCACAAAGTCTGCCAAAAACCAAGGGTAACCAATTTCTTTTGGATAAGCATGGTTGCAAGATGCAACAGGCCACTAGCTACGCAATTAATAACTGGCAGCTGACTATGTGATCTTTATATGTAATAACAGACTGAAGTTAATTCTGTTCTTATCATAACTAGATTCTTTTAAATCCTAAACTGAAGTCTTCGTTTGCACTGGCTGGCTACTGAATCACCTCTAGTACTCCTTGGCTGTACCATTTTGGTCGCAAAAGGTCACAGTCCTTCAATAGGTCTGACTGCTTTTCTGATCACTTCTACTATCCAGATGGATGGTATCAATGCAACACAGATCTGGCTGATCATTTTTAAAAGTACTTCAAGAAATGAGACTAATCACAGTGCAAGCCATATGCCACAGCTATTTTATACCTCTGGGTGTTGAATAGAAATAATTAAGGACTTAAAAGAATTTTAATGTTCTAGACACTTCCTTGAAATATGAGACTCTGAAATCCCAATGTTCGTATTCTAATATTCTTACTCATCATTCTTTTTTCTTCAAGTCCATCTTCCAAACATTAGAGTGACACATTTATTGCTCTTTTTATCTCAACTGATTAGTGCATTAGACATGGATAAACACAGTTTCTGTCCTGGTATTAAAAAATATTTCCTTCCTAGCATTGTGTTAAGACAGGGGAATTGCTGTTGGCTTTTTGTCCTTTTGGGGGTGCGAGGGGGTGGATTTTTTCTTTTTTAAGTGAGGTAAGATTTTAGATTGGATATAAGGAAAAAAATCTTTACTGGGAGGGTGGTGAGGCACTGGAATGGGTTGCCCACGGAAGTCGTGAATGCTCCATCCCTGGCAGTGTTGAAGGCCAGGTTAGACAGAGGTTCAGCTGACATGGCTTAGTGTGAGGTGTCCCTGCCCATGGCAGGGGGGCTGGAACTGGATGATCTTAAGGTCCTTTCCAACCCTAACTATTCTATGACTCTGTGATTCTAAGATGCATGCAGCAAGATATTAGAACTTATCATTTTTAGATGCCTTTACTTCCTGAACTTGAAACAAATTCAGTGATAAACAAAAAGTTTCAGAATGTTCCCATAAACTACTATTTTACCTATTTGCCAGCATTTCAACTTTGGCCTGAGCTGTCACAGTGTGTAGAGTTTTTCTTAGACAAAAATTCATTAGATCATTAGCATCCTCTGAAAAAACAAGTATCAGGTGAGTACTGTCATCTGAGAGTCTAAAGACCAGTGAATATCTTCTTATTCATCATGCACAGGAAAAAATCGATATATATCATTATGAATGCCACAACCCCTCTATACCTGACTTTCCATAACAGTTCATTTCCATCTATATAAATATGTAGGTTGGGCTTTGCTCCTTTTTCATTTAACTCTGCTAGGGCACAAAGGAAAATTAAAAACATACATTGATTCTAATGCCCATGGCAGGGGGGTTGGAACTAGATGATCTCAAGGTCCTTTCCAACCCTAACTATTCTATGATTCTATGACATCCTTAAAATGTTCATTTCAGATTGCCTTTTCTCCAGCAAGAGAGCAACTTTTTCATTTGTCTCACCTAGGGAGATCTGTCCCTCTAGGGACCCAATCATTTTCTTAATTAGGTGATGTCATGGTTTAAGCCCAGCCTGCAACAAAACCCACACAGCAGCTCCCTCACCCCACCTCCTCACATTCCCAAGGGATGGGGTGGAGAAACAAAAGAATATAACTCCCATAGGCTAAGATAAGAGCAGTCCAGTAACTAGAGTATAACACAAACCACTGCTGCTACCACCACCAATAATAATGATAAGGGAAAATTCAAGGGAACAGAATACAACCACTCACCACCCGCCGACCAATACCCAACCTGACCCGAGCAGTGATCTAGCCTTTCCAGGTAACTGCCCCCAGTTTATATACTGGGCATGACGTGCTGTGGTATGGAATACCTCTTTGGTTAGTTTGGGTCATGTGTCCTGTCCCTGCTTCCTCCTGGCTTCCCCTTTCCCTGGCAGAGCATGAGACTCACAAAGTCCTTGGTCAGAATAAACATAACTTAGCAACAACTGAAAACATCGGTGTTATTAGTGTTGTTCCCAGTCTGCATGTCAAAAACACAGCACTGCACCAGCTATTAAGAAGGAGAAAGATGACTGCTGCTGCTGAACCCCTGACAGGTGAGCAGACAGCAGCATTAAAACATTTCTCAAGTACATTAGCAAAGATTTGGCTGTCAGGGAGTGAGAGACTAAGGAGAAATATTAAAACCAAATACTTCTGATTACAGGCCTCTTTATAACACTTGATTGAGGATGAGGCGAAGATGTTGAACAACATTAGGTGACTCACGAAGCAAAAATAGCATATTAAAGTTATCACTACATACGAACTTAACTTCTTGACTGAACAAGAGGTAGTTCAGTCCAGCTTTTATTCCTGCTGAAAAGTCAAGAGGCACATAAATAATCATCACTTTTGAAGGCTGTCAAACAACTTACGGGAAAGTGCTAGCCTCAAATGTCATTAATTTTGCATCTCTGTCACCCACCCTCTTACCCCCCACCCCCCTTATTTTAGGGAGTTCTAGAGTGACAAGTGATTCTGCTTTACTCTTTATTCATTGCAGCCCCTTCACTCTTCTACCCACAGAAGGCTCATCATCTTCACCCACCTTTTCCTCCCTTTTCTTCACTTACAGAAAATATTTTCTGTATCTGTGCCTCTCACACACTTGTACAGAAAACCATCTATTTTTCCCACATCTGCCTATCTGACTGTTGTTTTTCTACTTCAATAACACTACACGAAAGAGATGAACACTGAATTAGGAAAGCTAACCAATGGCAGCAAAGCTCTAAGCTCAAGCCCTTTTTTCTTCAAAGCAAGTGGTAGTTCTGAAAAACAAACACCTCCAAAACCCAAAAAACACCCCCAAATAACCCAACCCCCCCAAAAATAAACCACACCAAACAAACAAACACAAAACCCAAGAAACCAAACCCATAATTAAACAAAACTCCTCCAAAGCAGTTAAAAAAAGATGCAAATAAAACTATTCCAACCTTTCATCTTAATTGTTCCTATCACATAATTTACTTACCTCAATGACCATTTTCTTGATCTACCTAAAATAAATGGGACTACTTAAAAGGTGTGACATACAGATGCATTTCTTGCTGTTGAGTTAACTAGATTTGACAGAGACATTGCTATCTTTTCATTTACCTTAGCTGTATAACGAAAGCTGCACAAGGAAACTTACTCCCCTTCTAATATCTTGCACTTTTAAGTGAAGAATAGACTTAATCAAGAACCATTATCCACAGTATAGACTTAAGCAAGTTTTTGAAACATAATACAGGTATGCATTTTAAAATCAATTTAATCTTTAAACTAACAAGCTTTTCTGTTACATTTTAGATGCATGAGTTAGCCTTTAAGTCATTCTTTCCAATGATTCTAGCTGTCGAACTGACACCTTCAGTTTCTACATCAAGTATCAATTTAAAGGTCCTTGCTTGTAAGCTGAACCATTAAATCATTTTTGAAGGCTAAAAAAGCAAGAATTATAGTCATTTTTATTTGTTCTGCCTATTGTAGAGCATGTACCAGCCACAGTATCAAGGTAGATCCCATCGCTTGACGATAGCAAATCAATGTTGCTTTATTACACATGCCTGCAAATGTCAATCATAGGTAACAATGCCACGTTTTCAAAAGCTAAGTCTTTGGATGACCTTTAAAGGCTTAAATTATTTCCAACATCTTAAACTCCAAGCCTATCTAAACATTACAATTACTCTTGTTTCCTTTTTTCCATATGCTGTTAACTTCAGTTATTTCACAAATTTCTTACTCAATTAAGTGCCTCCAACAACTAAGACAAGTACTTACAGCCTGTACTTGAAAGGGATAAAAAGGCAGGACTGGCATCCAACATGCGCTGTCACTGATGCCTGGACACTACACCGCCTGCCACTCCCTCTGTGCTGCAGTCCCCACTGGCTTACAGCAATAGGATTCTTTACATTCAAAGCCACACAGTACTGAATACATGCAGGTTGCCATTTCTTCCTAAGAAATTCCTAAGGCCTTTCAAGACACCTATGATCTGTTCAAACATGAGTAGCTGTTACTTCTCACTCCATGGACTACAAATCAGTCCATTTTTTCTAGTGTGCCCAAATGTCTTCACCACAATCATGGACATCATCAGAGGAAAGAAGCGACATTAAAGGAAGTCCCTGGTTATATGTTTTAGAGAAAACAGTTTTCCTTCTGGTACTTTCCTCAAGCTTGCCCTCATTCAGGTTTTTGAGACTGTAAGACTACCATAAGTGCATTTTTCTTTAACATATTAAATTCTATTAAAAATAAACGATTGCCCAAAACCCAAAAAGATTTAACTAAGCCAAGTATCATTTACACCCTGCTTTATTTGACATTTCTGAACGCTATCATGGACACCATTAGCTACTTCAGGTAGACAGATACCTGAGGAATAAGGATGGAGGCAAGACCATCAGCCATTTTATCTCAAGTCCTAAAGAATTAATCAAAACACCGTTGAGAGGCTAATAAACATAAAGCATATGAGGAAAGTGACAGCCAAAAGACTGACATCATTATTAGTCTATTATACAACCTAAAAAAAATAGCTGAAGTATTCACAATGATAGATTAAAGTCAAGTAACCAGGTATTGTGTAGGAATCAGTTGATCTCAGAGATGCAGTATACAAATAGCTCTATCTTTGTAGCAACATTGCAATTCATAAAGCCAAGAGTCAGAGCCATGCATCTTTATATGCATGAGCTTCTTCACAGGAGGCTGTATGCAAAAGCCTGAAATGCTAATGTGAAAACCCTACCTTCTTGTCAGGAAAACCTCTAAAGGCGGAAAACAAAACCCCAACCCAGAAACTGGATGAAAAGTTGAGCTGCTGGTACTTAAGAAGCGGCTACATACAGCAATTTAACCCTACTGGAAAGCACTGCACTCTCATGGTATACTTTAGAAGCGAAGGAGCTATGGTCAGCCTTTCAAGACTTAAGACCTGTTCAGACATAAGCAGCTGTTCCTTTTCACTCCACTTTTACTACTTTCTGATTCCACTGACGCGATAATATACTACATTTTTAAAGCAATCTTCTGCAGTCTCCCAAACTTCTCTTGCAATTCTGGACCAATATGCAACAAGTTTTGTTTGATACTACCCCTAATTCTTATGTCAGAAACCCACACCCCTTCTTTATATTTGATCAAGGATTGTATAGTCTATTACTCTTCCTGCCTGTAATCCTCCTTGAATGGAGAAAGAAAAGTGTCTTTCCTATATAAAAGCTTTCCTATATTTTGCATCATTCCTTGACTTGTGACTCATCCTAAGAAAATTAACATTATGCTTAAGTAAATTACGCTTTTGTGACAAGCAGAGATGCAGTATTTGGATTTTATTTAAGTATCAGTTCTCTTTTCCCAACTATGTAAAAGGCCCACAGGAAGCAGAGCAATTTGAACACCATTCATTATTACCTGAAAGTCAGTGGCTGGCTATTTTTTTTTCTTTTACACAGACTACACTGCTGAAAATAGAAACAGAACACTGCCCATTGAGAAATCAAAAACTAAGGGGAGCTTTGTCAGTCCTGTAACACCAGCACAGATCAGCAACCAGCCTGGTTAATAACTTCCTGTTGCAACACACCCACCCTCTCCCTTTAAAGCTGTTTACCTGCAGAGGGACACATGCCACAAGGCATTTTGAGCAGAAGTGACTTCACAAGCTTGGCCAACTGCTATTGAACTTATCTGACAACTCTATTTTACAGCTGAAATAAAGGAAAAGGTAACATTTACATCCTCTCCTAAAACAAGGAGCAATCAGGTAGAACAGGCGATTGATAAAAGCAGTCAATGAAATGGACAATACCATGTGATAGTCTACAGCCCTACAAATAGTTTGGGGGCTAGATCTACATTGTATATTGATGCCAAAAAAAAGCCTCAGCAACAATGTCTACCCCGAGCAACACTGTGGGGTAGAAGTACTTCACACTCCTTAAGATCAATCTGATTGATTAATTCCAAGCTGAGAAAGCTTCAGGATGGACTGCTGGCTATGTTATTTGCCCATTTTACAGCAATAGTAAACACTCTGTTACCAGTCAAAGACTCTGTCAAGTCATATTCCATACATGCTTATGATATTACTGATAAAAATACCCTTTGATTCATTTTGAAATCTCAGACTACAGATCTATTTCAAGTTTCCAGTAGCACATTTCAGCAGATACTTGCTTTGAATTCTTCCCTTGACTTTACCTATGTTATTTGCACACTTTAAAAAGCACTAAGGAGCAAGCAGTTAACTGAATCTCTAACACAAATAAAAGGCTTCACTGCTACGAAATGAAACTTGTAAGGCTCCAGCAAAATAAAAACCAGATGAATAAAACTACTTCATTCTTCTTGTGAGGGTTCCTAACATGTACCCAGCTTATTATCATAGAGCCTCCTGAAAGCAGGAAGAGGGCATTATAAAAAGTTAGCCACTGTGAGGCTTTACAATTTCATCACAACATATAATAGCCTTGGAAGAACTAATTCACCAGTCATATTTCTAAAGCAGAGAAATTAATAATGAATTCCATTATAAAACATTCACACAAGATATTTGCCATCCATTTCCTTTGCTATAGCATCAGCCTCATTATGTGTCAAAGCAAGCCATAATGGCTATATAGGCAAAAACATGCAATTAATGGCTGCAAAGGCCCCCTACAAAAACCTGTAAAAGAGGAGAGAAAATTAGCTTAACTGAAAAACAACAAAAAACCCACCACAAGACACCAAAACAAGAAGTCTCCCACACCCCAGCTACAGTTAGATGTTATAACACGCCATCTGCCCGTTTCAAAACAGAAAAGTGTCAGTTGCTTCATTATTTGTCACTTATGGGATAAAAACCTAGCAGTTATTCCTACATGTGATAACAATTTACATCATTTAAGAGACTTCAAAAGAGAAACTTTTATGATTAAGTCTTCCAGTTACATTCCTGTGAACTCTTTCCACCGCTGTATAAAACACTTGGATCAGAAAACCAAAATCTACTACAGAGTTTTTTGTCCAAAAGTCGCTGAAAGAGATAATCCATCGGCTTTCAAAAACTGAAAAATACACACATGGCCAGGTACCTATGTGGCAAAATCTCATATTCTTCTTCTTGTTGCTGTTCAAAGAAAGGCATCATGTCTGACTAACTGGTTTACCTTTCGTGTGCAACTTGTTCTAGCTGTAACCACATTGGCTTCTGCCAAAAGGATAACTTAGCATCCCCACATCACACAATAAAATGCGGCACATCATTTCATCAGGCTCATTCTTTCTTCAAGAAACTTCAGTATCTTGAACTCCTTTGAAGAATATAATGCTCATAAGTACACTTATTCAACACACTGGTTAAGTAACAATTTCGCTTACAGTGGAAACGAAATTAAACAGCATGCTAGAGTTTTCTGCATCTATGGATACACACACAGAATGCTGCTTTACTGACATAACTGGTCTGCTTCCAACCCAAGTCACATAGAGATTGTTTTCCATATAAAGGTGCTGCTTTCGGGTTTCCTCAAGCTTCTCAAGCACCAAAAAAAATTGGTGTAATGACTTCTGCCTAAATGCTAGTGTGGCTAAATGTGACTGCAAACTCAAAATAGCAACACAGATATATTCTTGTCAATCACACAGCTGGGAGCACTTAAGATATCAAGAACATAATAAAACTCAGTCTTGGTGTTAGCAGGTCCTCTTCAATAAGGTATTAATGTAAATGTAGGCTGCCTAAGCTTAGAGAGATGGAGTGCTCTGCATCAGAAGTTGGTTAATGATACATATTTTGATATATATAATACTGATTTTTAATAGTTTATCATCTTGAGTTCTGGGAAAAAAAAAGAACATTAAAGAAAATGCAGATCCTTATGACCATACCTGAAGTATCAAGTGATGTAACACAGTTCAAAGCCCCTCATTTTCCAGCTTCCTCAAGCTTAGTTTTATAATGCATTAAAAATTGTGTAGTGCAAATAAAAACCTTGGTTCCAACAAACATCTAGAAAATCCAGACTCAAAATTAGGTTTGACCTCCTGCAAGAAATAAACACTGTTTATCCCAATGCACCATACCCAAAAAGAGGTTAAATAGCAGCCTTCAATGTGTCAGTACCAGCAGTGCTTCCTTGTGTCTGTGAACTATTGTATTTTATGCAAATTGATGAAAACTTGGGAAAATAGATGTGTGCTGATTCCACTACAGCAAGTCTACAACGTAAAACAAAACCTTCCAAAAGCTATTTTGCTGCTAATTAATAGTCCTCAGAGGTGCTCTCCTCAGGCTTCCTATCAGTTTCTATTTCTATCCTACCCCAAGACAGTTGTCTATACACAGAAAGGTAGCAGTGTTGTTCAAAGCAGGATGCCTAGGTCACATTACTTCATTTTCACCCTAACCTCTATATAAACTTTTTTAAGCAAGGCAATGAACATTATTTTAACCACTAATCAGATTCAGTTCTGATGTAAGTCACTAAAAAGATAAAGAATTTATAATATAGCAAAAAAAAGTTACTAAAATGTAGCCAGTGCCTCCATGCAGACCACTGCATTCACCACAAATAATCTTTGACCAACTTCAGTGAGAATTTTCAGAAGAAATGAACTATTACTAAGAGGTTAAGAGCTGGAAGCAATTGAGGAAAAAATATGAACCCAATTAATTTCTAGTTTCAAAGACAAGGCATTTGAAAACTGAATTCTTACCCAACTCAATCACCATGTGGGATTCCCTGATGAGACTGGCAGGGGGAAAAATATTCAGTTATACCGAGTAAAAGAGGTATAATGTATAACATTTTTTATAGCATATAAAAATGTTAAATCACCCAAATTTCTTCACTTCTGGTTTAAAGCTTGCTAAATGATCCACATGCAGAGTACAATTAGACACTGATCCAGGCGGTTGCTGGTTTGGTTCTAATTTTCACTCTTGCAAAAGTGTCTGTGACCAGGTAATTAGGCTGTCTGTAAAAAAGATGCAAGGCTGAAAGCCCAACCACCAGGTCATTTATTAACAGTACAACTTTGGCCTCTATTTTGTCACAGCAAACTTAGACCAACTGATTTCTTTCAGGTGCATGTCCACATTCAATGCCGCCTAGCTACTATGGTACTCAGCTTCAATAACAGGGAAGGGAAAAGAACAACATGCCTATTCAGTATTATAATAAAACATTAAGCCTTTTAATATTATAAAACCTTGTTGAAGTAATCCCTTAGGATTTCACACACTTTTAAAACCCAAGTACGCATATAGAAATTTTACCAGTTTAGAGCCAGAGATTTTTTTCCCCTTGAGGAAGTACGTGAAGACTGAAACAACAGCTCCGCATATGTGATATTAATGAGGTGAACTCCATGTACCAAGACAGTGACATGACATTTAAAGAAAACTTGAATGTCAAGGCTGGGAATGGCTAATACCTGAAGTGTACAAGTCAGAGAACCAACCGTATAGCAGCTTTTATCATCTCCAGATTTTTTCTGTTCAGATAGTGACATTAGTCACTTCTCAAAACGAGAGTGGGCAGCCTGATAAAAGCTTCTTATTTTCTCTGGAGCAGCACCAAGCCAGTACTCCCCACATAAAAAATCCCCCTGCTTTTCCAAGTATACAATCTATTTCCATTCATGCACCACAAAGATCAACGCATTCTTTCCAAGCACTAGCTTGGGTTGGCAGCGTATACTTAACCTACACCTTTGAAGCATCCCAGTATAACATGACAGCTTCACCTAGTTCAGTTGGGTTTTTACTTTTTTGAGTCTTTCATTCTAAAAATGCTCTTGGGGAAACCATGATAATTTCTATATTTAGAGTTAAGTAAATAGAATCATAGAATCAACTAGGTTGAGAAGAGACCTTTAAGATCTTCATGTCCAACCTTAACCCCAGGACTGCCAAGTCTGCCACTAAGGGCATGATTAAGGGCCTCATATACAGTTTTTGCATGCTTACAGGAAGGTGATTTTATCACTTCCCTGGGCAGCCTGTTACAATGCCTGAGCACCCTTTCAGTGAAGGAATGTTTCTCATCTAGAACTCCTCTGATGCAGCTTGAGGCTGTTTCCTCTTCTCCTATCACTTGTTACTTGGGAGAAGAGATGAACCCCACCTCACTACAACCTCCTATCAGGCAGTTGTAGGGAGTGAAAGGTCCCTCCTGAGCCTTCTTTTCTTCAGACTAAACAACCCCAGTTCCCTCAGACATTCCCTGTAAGACTTGCTCTCCAGACCCTTCATCAGCTTCATTGCCCTTCTCCCGACCTGCTCCAGCACTTCAATATCCCTCTTGCACTGAGCGGCACAGAGATAAACACAGGATTTAAGGTGCAGCCTCACCAATTCCAGGTACAAGGAGATGATCACTTCCCCCATCTTGGCGGTAACACTAACTCTGATACAAACCAGGATGCTGTTGGCCTTTTTGGCTGCCTGGGCACAAGCTGGCTCATGTTCAGTGGCTGCCAATCAGCAAAGTAAATTCAGTTGAAGTAAATATCTTCACCAAAATTAAGGACTTTTTTATTTTGAGAGACTTTTGTTGATCAATTCCACAACTAATCAGGGTGACTATAAATTACATTTTCCTTCTGTCTTCCTCAACCATATATCAAATGGCAACGTAGACTAACAAGTGGAGGTGGCTACATATGGCATGCAGGGTTTTGGTTTGCATCACTGTTGTGTCTTATTATAATGGAGATTAAAAACCAAAAGAAAAACCCAAAAAAGAAAACAAGAACTGTTGCAGGGAAAGTCTGCTGTTAAGATACTGTTCCTTGGAATCAGCCCTACAAAGGAGGAGCTAGCACCTGAGAAGAGAGAAGTCTTTGAAACTCAGATATAAGTTTAAGCACCTCTCTAGATGTAGACATTATGTTCCACCTAGTTATAGAACATTATTCTAAGCCCTTATCAAAGCTTTTTAGTATTCAAGTGCAGACCAATAATTATTCTGCTCAACCACGGAAGTTACATTACACCAAAGTAGAAACTCGGGTTCCTTGAAAGCCACCCTTCTCTCAGCAGTGTCATGCAGGGCAGCTTTCCCTATAAGCCTCAGTTTGGAGTATTAACCCACCACAAGCTTCAAGAGGTACAATAAGATACACAGAAATCCATGTGTCAAGTTTCATTTCCTAATTGTGATTAAGATACCTGGCTTTTAAGGGAACATATTCTCTTATTGGCAGGTTAATTTCTCTTCCTTCATTTACTCATTTAAGTTCAACATGAACTCTGCTTATTCACATTATATCATCAGTGGGCTTGCTGGGGAGAAAATGCATTTTGGTGTTGATGGGCTAAAACATGGGTGCACCCTCATCATACACTGAAGCTACCTGAAACTTACTTAACCAAGCATTAATGTAAGTTTGTGCCTCTCATCTGGATGACTGTTTTCTTGACTTGGAGTTCAGAGAGGACAGCTCTAACTACAAGCCCAGGAGGAACACTGAGACTCTTGCTGCATGTCATTCCCATCACACATCTAGATAGTCACTTCCCTTCCCAAAAATCAATAACCTGACATTAAGCCCATTGTCAAGAGTACATGGGTACTGACATTCTCATCTTGGCCAATCTGTTCTGGCCTACAAAACATATCTTCTACTCATCCTGTTGTCATCCTCTTTAAGGGCTGAGCTGTAGCTGTCATTTTGTCTCAGCTAATGTTCCTTATTATTCACCTTTGACTAGTGATGGATGTGACAAACTCAACCCAGTTACCAATAACAGCCCTTAGTTTTTCCTTAAAAAGAACCTAAGTTTAGATAATCAAACTACTTGCTCTTTAGCTGATATTAGCAGTAATGTTACCTACATTTTCTATTATTTTACATTTGAAGATTTTTCACATCAATTTCAAATGCTATCTTGAAAAATTACCCATAAGGTTTGAAAGGTCTCTTTTCAGTTTACATGTACCAAATTATTTTCTCCTCTCTAAGAATTTTATATATTAACTGGACAAGATCTAAACCTCTCTAATACTAGATTTGTTTATTCTTCAGGATTTGAACTGTCAGTGCTGTTTTGGTGATCAAAATGAAGTATCTGCAATTCATAGAAACAGCGTGGTTTGGATTGGAAGGAACCTTAAAGATCACCTTGTTTCAACCCCATTGCCATGGGCAGGGACACCTTCCACTAGACCAGGTCGCTGCAAGCCCCGTTTATCCTGGCCTTGAACACTTACAGGGATGGAGCACCCACAGCTTCTCCGGGCACCCTGCGCCAGCACCTCACCACCCTCACTGTTAAGAAGTTCTTCCTCATATCTAATCTAAACCTACTTTGAGTTCTGCAAGACTCACGAGTTCCACAGAAACGCATGTTATGAGCAAGATATTTTGCTGCCTATGTTCCCCTAGTAGTTCTAACCAATAACTCATGCAGAAAACCTCTATTGGAAGTAAAGAGAGATGTGTCACACCAACTCATTTCAAAGCCTTCCACTTCAGAGAATTTTAATATCTGTGCCAGGCTCTTGTCCTTAATTACGTACTTGAATTTAGAAAACAAAACCAAGGCAGGTAGAGCTTTTAGCTCAAACCCATAACTTCTTTTTTCCCTCCCCCCCAAGTTTTTTAGGTGTCCCACTTAAAAATATATACAGAACTTTTCAACCCTCCATCCTTCGGTCTAGAGTGACTATTCATCACCTATCTCAGGTCAAACAGTACGTCCGAGTATCAGAAAAGTATATTGCAAACACAACGGCAACTCCATCATGTTTATGCACTTATGCAAGTTATACATGAAATGAAAAATCAAGCAGTGTCACCCAAGCTTCAAGACAACTTTCTGCTGCATTATTTTGTCTTCCATGAATTAGGACTGCTTTCTGCCAAGATTTGGCAGCTGGCATAAAAGGTGGGAACACTTGTTTAGGTCATGCAGATGGAAACCTATTTTGTCCTTTGGGGATTCTGTATTGTAACCCCAAAGCCACTTAAGCATAAATTATACAAATCATTTCAAGGAACAGGTGCGACCCTGTAGCCTTCTGTCTCCAGGGACCACAGTGGAAACAACTAACATAGAAGCTTGACAAAGCTTTGAGATCAACCTAGAGGTTCCTTAAAGTTTTAAAATAGGACTTTGTACAGCTAACAGGTGCATACTTACTTACTGAAGGCATACAAAGCCTCATGGTTGACTATACTGCCAAAATCCAAGACAGATTAATGGGAAAAAAAATATTTCTTATAAACCACAGCCAAAAATACTTAAAAGCATTCAGACCCTTGGAATTATTTTGTAAATACCTTATTTAAAGCACTAAAATACACTTCTTTGAGAGTCTTCTCTTGCTTATAAGCAAAATGCTAAGTCCTCAACTTGTCTGCAGCACTCGTTTCCAAGGAGACCAGGTTTCAAAACGTATGCCAGTAATGCTAACAATGCAAGTAAAAAGAACTATTTATGTCAGTGTAATACAGAGGTTCCATTTTAAAAGGTCTGCTTGGGTCTACCTGGAGAATTGGCAGAGCAATTCCAACAGTTCCACAATAGACATTAGCAGATCTGGAAGAGTACTCTTGGTTGATATTCAAGGACGACCTGCTACAAGCTCAGGAGTGTTGCAACCCAACTAGAAGGAAGTGCAGCAGGGGAGCCAGGAGACTTCCTTGGATGGATAAGGAGCTGCTCAGGAAAATTCAAAGGAAAAAACAGGCTTATAGAAGGTGGAGGCAAGGACAGGCGGCCTGGGAAGAATACAGGGATTCTATATACAATTGTTCAAAAGGCATTCAAGTCCCATGCTTTTTGATGGTCCAAAATACAGTCGCCCAGAAGGCTTTCAAGCAAATACATACTTTCTAGCAAGATTCTGACTGACCTTGCCATGCCTGAAACACCTGTACCTTCTGAAGGTAAGGCATGTAATAATTAGACCAAAAACACTCTTTCTCAGGGAAAAAAAAAAAATGGGCAACTTAAAACTTCTTTTTTTCCTGCAGAGAACAGACAACTTGGAATTTGAATATTCATAATACTTTACATGTTTAGTGACTAGGTTGGCTATACTATTCATACTCACTGAAAGATCACAGAACCATAGCATGGTTAGGGTGGGTAAGAACCTTAAGATCTTCTAGTTCTAACCCGCTGATACGGTAAAATTTGTATAACGTATTTCATTCATCCACACAAGCTTTATTTCTATCAAGTCTGGAGTGCTGTGCCCTTTTACAGGGACTCATGTAAAACCAAGGGGCACATGCTTCCAGTACTGAAATAATTACATATGCAAGTTGCCAAATGACTTTCAATACCCCATTCTAGTGAGCTCCAGATGTGAATGTTTCCACCCTGAGAGAAAAAGAAGTTTTAAAATCTGGGATTAACATCTACCACACAATGATAGTATGCATTCGCAACTGGGAATACACAGATGTAACACACAAAATATGCTGCTTTTTTTTCCTTAAAGTTTCAATATTCAGAAATGAAATAAATTTCTCCTGGGACACAGGGATTGTGTATAAATAGTGGCTTCAGTCCCACCATGTGTCTTGCATTTCTTCCATAGCAGTAAGGGTGCATTTTAAGAAACAGCTTAACAGCTGTTGCAGTCTGCCTATCTGGTTTCAAGATACTTCGTTAAGTTTCTATCATTAAAGAACCTATTTGTCTATTGTAAGCGACGTCCTTAACACACAGCATGCACAAGCTACCACAGGCTCCATTGCATGCATATGCTGTCACTTAAAAATGCATATGCTGGTAGTTCATTGTAACTTCTTCCACCAGAGCTTGCATTCATTGTTGTGACAGACATGGACTGACATACATGTAAAACATACATGTTCTTACCCTACCTGCTGAGGAAGAGGCTTCCAATTTTAAGTTACTCTTATTCCCACTGATCACTTCAGAGTGGCAAGAAAGCAGAAGACAACTTAGAAACCAGTCCTGCTTTGAGGACGGCTGTGTACCAAAAGACCTCCAGAGATCCCCAACTTAGTCTCTCCTTTTGCATTTCTAACTTCATGTATATTTGATGATTTCTTCAGTTATCCTCAAATGTTAGACTCGAGTCTTCCAGAATGGGACCCTGGGCTTTCTCCAGCTGTGGCTTCATGCCAACATTTAAACATACCCTTTTTTTTGTCCTTTGAGAGGAAAAAAAGAGGTTGTCTAAGTTCATTTAACTAAGACCTGTGCTATTACCTGTTCCTCTTACTGTCCAGCTCAGATGACATCAAGAAGAGCCAAAGCCTATTTTGACAAAATATCCTGCCAGTCCTTTCTCCTAGATCCCTACAGGAAGGACTCCCATTGAAGAGTTATAGCTATCCTCACTGTACAACAGATCCCTTAAATGCATGAACATTTTACGCCTTCTTGAACAGGTGGCTATGACTTTACACCATGATTTACTGAAATACTTCATTACCCTATCAATCGTGAACATCAGTATCTCGAGGAAAGGAATCAAGAGGGAAAGAAAAGCAACTTCAACTCAGTATAAATTGATAATGCAGACAGCAACAGCAAGTTCAAAATAATCAGTTTGCTCTAAGACCAGACACCTGCCATCTCCTAGAACAAAATATATAATTGGGAAACACCATCCTACCCTTAGTAGCCTGTCTCACCACAAAAGATGACACACACAGCCAGCACACCCTTACTTGATTGGAGCATGAGATATATTAATGAGAGCTGTTTTCAATGAAAACCAAGCAAAAGCCTGCTTATCTTACTAGAAGTGTCCCGGGACATTTAGTAAGACTCAGTCATATTTACATTCCTGAAGGTAGCAACCTAGAGACCTGAAATATATAGAATTGATGGGATGAGTGAGAAACAAAGATTTGAACTTGATCCCCTGGCCACTGTTGCTTAATAGTGGGAAGAACATGAGGCAGCAGAAAACTGACATGATATCGGACTAAAGAACGCATTTATGGTCAGGGTAAAATAGCATAACCCCTGGGAAAAAGCCTTGCCCCCTGCCTAGCCCAGTCACTACCTTCACCGCCCCACTGCTTGTCCCTCTGTATTACTGTAGCCAACTCTGGAACAGTGAAATAAAGCATACTGGGAACACAATCCATGGTAAACTAAGTGCACCTCACACACAAAAACGTAGATTAATGCTGATTATTTCTCCATTTATGATGTAGGTGATCTCCCTTATATAAGAACAGAGAACAATAGGATGAGGACTAGTGCCTGGCAGGGAAAAAGGAAGACAGACTGTTCTTGCCTATTTAAATGGTAGTTGCATTATTCTCCCACTTGCAAAGAGAAAAGGATTAAAATTACTGACCATGATTAAGGACACATTAGCTTTTAAATCCCTGGATGCCTACTGAATTTTAAAAAAATTAATTATGGGCTAATGGGTGGGGGAAATACCAGAAACCAAGAATAAAAGGGAAAGCATTCAGAGCCTAATGCTATTGCTTCATTTCATTGTTCATTAAACTCAATTGTTCACATCTCAAGAGAAAACCTGTATATCCTAATGGTAAGAGGACACACTGCAGCATTTGTCACTTATTTAGAATTACTCTTGTGCTCTGTAGCTTGGCTCCTGCTTACCTTCAACAGCAACAAACTCCCTCCCCTGCTCCACTCCATGTATTTTTGGCCGGGTCTCATGAAACCCTACCTGCAGTACTACATTCAGTTCTGGGGTCCCCACAACAAGACAGATGGATCCAGAGGAGGGGCACAAAAAATGATCAGAGGGCTGGAACATCTCCTCTATGAAGGGAGACAGGAAGTTGGGTTGTTCAGCCTGAAGAAAAGGCAGCTCCAGGTAGACCTTACTGCAGCCTCTCAGCATATAAAGGGGGCTTCTAAGAAAGTTGGAGAGACTTGATACAAAGGTCGGTCATAACAAGACACGGGGCAGTGGTTTTAAAAAGAAAGAAAGTATGTTTAGTTTGGGCATAAGAAGTTGTTTATGATGAGGGTGGCGAGTCACCAGAAGAAGTTACCTAGACAAGTTGTAGATGCCCCATGAGTGGAAGTGTTCAATGTCAGGATGCACTTTCGACCTCTAAGGGCTTTGAGCAACTTTATCTAGTCAAAGACATCCCTGACCATGGCAGGAGTATGGAAAAGATGATCCTCAGTGGTCCCTTACAGCCCAAGCCACCTATGATTTCAGTGTGCTTCCCAATTTCCAAAGTAAAGTTCCAGTTGCCTTTATTGAGTAAGTAGATACATGCATGCAAGTTAATTTGCATGTAACTGGATGTTTTAGTGACTGTCACCAGAAAACAACCTGTTACCTACCAGTGCCTTACTTAGTCATGCCATTCTCATGCTACATACATGACTTCAGAGATGGGCCCAGAACAGAAATCAGAATCATGTAATTTAACTGTTTGGTACTAATTACAAATGTAATTACTGGGGGTGTACTTCCTCAGAGTTATCCGAAGGTGTTAAACTCAAGACTAGTTTAGCTTCAAAAGAAAACTTGGAGTAACTTAACCACTGGCTATCGAGTCCTCCAAAGAAATTGCTTGACCATCAACTATTTCATCCCAACAGTTATTTTCCTCTCCTATCATGAAACTGCACAGACAGCAACTGAGACAGGAGGTGAACATGTGCATGTTAATCACATGCTGACATGTCCCACAGCTTAACTTCAATAGTAAAATACAAACAACTGAGCTCCCTAACCCTTCAGCATGAAATAAAGACTACGGAATACAGAAGCAAGGAAGTTACTAGAAACCCACTTACAAAGGTCTGGCTTACCGTAGACACCATTGGTTTACTGTAATCTATCAACTTTAGCAAGTGGTACCTAATCCCACCCACTAGTACCACACAAAACCCTTCAGTAACAGCTTTCCCTTTGCTCCCTACTGTTTTTACTTCTCACATTGCCTTCAGTGGAAAGTTTCCATTATAAGATTTACCATATTTTAATCAAATACAATAATTTTGAAATATAATAGGCTACACATTTATGAGAAGTGCTAGTAATATGCAGTTTTATTGCACTATAATAAGCAGCCAGTAAATTACAGGAACTTTCAGCCAAGTCAAATGATCTGACTGTGCCTGATTAGTCAAGGACCTATGTTAAGAACAAAAGAAGAATGGTATCTGAATATTAGACTTAAATTAGAAAGTTGCTGCTTTCTCTCACATAGCAACAAAACATGACAGCATTACAAGGCAAATACCAGGCTGTGCATTATTAGCTCACAAGAATCATTCCAGTCAAGGCCCTAGTGCATGGAATTATTCTGCATTTTAGGAGACATATAAGAACATTCACAGCCGAAAGGCTACAGTAACTTCCAAGTCACTGTAATCATCCAGAGCAAAACTGAGTGCAAAATCTCCACATTGTCTATTTTTCTCACCCACCACAAACCCTTTTTGAATGCAATAATTTCAATTTGCTCACTGAACAAATTCTGATATTAACCATAATACACCTTTTTTAAGCCCTGTATCAATTATACTGGCTACCATGCACATATAAGATTTAAAATCACAGCTTTTTATGAGCCACTATTCTATCCAACAGATTTATTGTCACATACCAAGTCTGACATTTTGTAAAAGCAAAAAAGCTACTGCTTCCAACTACCTAAAGGAATATCCACAAATGATGCTTTTAAGATCTTGATCTTATCTCAGAGCTCCTGATATAATTCAGTTTTGCACAAGGTACAATAAACCTAATTAAGTACAAACTTTACTGTCACCAAGACATGTGGAATGAAGGGAGAGCAGTACTTTAACTGTCAGATTAAAAAAGATTCAGCCTTGTCTGAAAGTAAAGGTACCCAAGAGCAAAGGATGTTTGACATCAGTGTCTGCATTTCCACCTCAGGACTGCTGTGTATAGGCTACGCCAAACAAATCTGCTGTGATGACTCACTCAAATTAGAGCAATCTGAACCCTGCTCTGCTTCCTACTGATTAACAAGACCTTGGTATTAGAAGTGTTGCCACATTGCTGTCAGACAGCTAGCATAAAGAATAGAAATGCTTCAAAAAACCTCAAACACTGTTTAGTCAGCTAAACCAACTCAATGATTTACAGCTCACATACTCACTGTAAGCCCATAGCAACTTTTGCATCGAGTCAAATTTAACATCTCTCCAACAGCAAGCATCAACTAATTTTGAAATAAACATTATGGGTAGAGCACGTGTACATAGGGTATATGTAGATGGAATAATCTCTAGTACAGGGAGTAGTCACCTTTCCTTTCAAGCAAATAGTTGAGTAGTAGCCTAAATAAAGCCATAGCCAAACTAGCTACACATATATACCTAAACTGATAAAGGTACTCAGTGCCATTCTACATTAACTTTTATGTTTGACTTCATTCTATGACGATTTCCCTTTTCTGTATCTTTTTAAGGTCTTTTTTCATCTGGAAAGATGAAGCCAATGGAGAACCAAACCAGAAACAATATTCAAGACCAGAGTATATAATAAGATGCACAGGAAATGAAATCGAAAATACATTCATCCCTTTCCTTTTTATTTTGGTATGTAATTTGTTTTCCTGTTGACACTATGAACATTTTCAGGTAATGCACAATAACACACAAGACTTCTAAAAGTAGGAAAGCATCCATTTCATCATATTTAATTCCAGTTGCTTCCTTTGGCCCCCCCATCTCACTTTTTTTCTCCCTAACACCGCACTTGTCTGACCTGGAAACATCACATTTGATGTACCATGGTAAGGCAATCGGTACTGTGAGAACCCTCAGAGAATGCCAGCAGATTTACAAGCATGAACTTACTTTACAAAACTTCACCCCATTTTATATGCCCATGTCTACCAATTCTATTCTTTAATTACTATTTAACTACCATTCTTGATAGTTACTACTACTAAGTCTCACATGCAATATCAGCCTCAGTTCTTAAGTCCCCAGTGTTTCCATCTGGAGAACTTTTAGAAAGTTCTGTTTATCTGCAGCCTTCTGTGTTTTTCTAGATTAAAACCTGCTTGTGCATTAGGTTACATACAAAACTTATTTTATATCTTTATACTTGATTTCCATCTCTTCCTGTCCAAACCACTGTTATAACTACGCCACAATAGAAACTAAAGAAAAAAATACATATGAAAATAGTTAATTGTACTTCAGCAACTCAAAAGACAGGCAAGAAACCCATTAACACCAAAATCTAACATGATATTCACCCATATTCCAGCAAGATATTACAATTTCCTCATGGCACTGGCCTATTCATTACTGATGCCTACAGATTCTTTCCCCACACTGGAAACTGGATTCATCTACTGCTCTAATCAGTTGCTAGGAGGGTAAGCAACCCACTAGGCTGAACTGAAGAAATTATGCCAGTTCACTAAAACCCAGCAGCAGCACACTAAACTAATCCCATTATCAATATCTTGACAAAAATCATATGAACAAGTGTGCAATTATTTTAATTGTTTCCTTTTCACATAAGGCATGTCAAAAGCTATTAGACCAAATCTATTTACAAAACATTTACCAAATTAATAAGACTTTCTATTCTCATAAAACATCAGAGGTTACAGCAATCACACTCTTAGCCCTTCATAGGGGGCCCAATAATGCTTTTCTACCAGAATAACTTTGTGCTTATTAAAACAATTCTGTGAGACAGCTGTTGGTTCATTTCAAACATTTTGCCTAAGACAGGATTTTGGAAGGCCGTGCTGTTCACCTGGTTATCATGAAGACATTAAAACTGGTTCCCCCACTGCTTTTCACTGACTCACCCCAGCCTTGGGCAGGTCTTCCTCTAGGAGCTACGCTGTTCACCCCCACCTACCCAGCAGCAGCACCACATAGTTCTGGCACAGTGATTACAGTGCTTTCTTGCCTCATTTATAGAGCTTATAGGAGGTATAAGCAATTCTGTGCAGGACAAATATAGAAAGCTAATAACTTCAGCCACCCACCTGGAAGAAGAGAGGGCTTGAAAGCGCACTTGGAACAGCAATATTGTTTATTAGCTATTTTCAGTACATCTAGACTGAAAGACTAAAATCATTCTACTCATGTTACATGTAGTCTGCCTTTTTTAACAGAGTACTGCATGGTGTGAACATGCAGACCGCTAAGTGTACAACTATCGAATAACTTGCACTGTTAATTGACCACTTAAAATACAAAAAAAGAAGATACAGAACAAAAAAGACCCATCATGTGGTCACCTAGGTACTCGCCATCCGAATGAAACTTGTGATCTCTCATACTACTCAACTGATTCGGGACCTATTGAATCGCTTGTAAGATATACTCTTCTGGTAGGAAACAGACCAACTGAAAGGACCTAAGCTTCTATTAGCGTTTACTTATGAGGCTGAGCGACTACACAATATTTATGTCACTATGTCCATTTTTACCTATTAAAGTTATTTTTTGGGTCTTGCTGCAATTTTGAATTAAGATGTCAGAAGAAGAGCAGAATATTTTCAAATATTAAAAGCACAAGAAATCCAGGCTTATTGCTTCATTTCTTTTGTGACATTCAAAACAACTATCAGATCTGTTTGACATATTAACTGGACAAGAGCAAATAGTCTCACAAACCAAGTGAGATCAATGCCACTGAAGTAAAAAAAATCACATCAGAAAAGGTCCACTTCATTCCAGTTTCTTTCACAGTTCTAATTGCTCAATGAACCTGTTGTAGCATCAAATCTTGATTGGGCATCTTCTTCCCTTAGACTCTGTGATTTTTTCAGGCTCTTAAGACCTCCTATATCAACAGTGCCAAATGGAAAAAAAAAGCCTAATATTCCTACAGCAGTTTTCATGTCTAACTGACTCAACACTAAAAATATACATTTTTGCTGCATAATTATCCTTATTTTGTCACTAAACACTATGTGCTCACAAATCCGGAAGTTCTAGAGGCAAATATTTTTACTTGAGATTAAAATGGAGGCTCCCAAAAAAAGGCCCAAAATTTAAGACCCAAGAAGCAAATTAGTGTAGAGAAATAGGTTCTCTACAACCAAAATCATCTCTGCTGTGGTTTCAAAGCGAACTTTATACTAGCTTGTTCCTTAAGCAGCAGACACCAGTATGTGACTCGGCACTTAAAAGTCACCATTATACACTAGCAAAAAGAACAAACTACATGCTTATTTCTCATGAACATGTGCCTTCCAATACTATCATTTTACCTGTTGCCTTGGTATAACAGAACACATTAAGACTTGAAAGATAGGATGATCTTCTAACATACATAAAAAGCACTTCAGAAAATCACAGACATGTAATTTTACATGTATTTTTAACAACCTGTAACTACCAACAATTGCTCAGCCTGTAGCACATGAAAGATTTTTTTTTTTTCCTGATGGAAAACTTGAGATCTTTAAAGTTAAAATACATGATACTAGTTTTACAGCAGGTTTTATAGTAAACAGGGAGATGAGTGCACATAAACCTAAGGCAAAAATAGCAAAGGACAAAGAGTTCAGTAAGGACCGAGAGAAGAGCGATAAACTTGTTTTAAATGAGCTATTGACACACAGAAATAATTAAAATTACATTGCTTACTCATTATTTCTCAGCCTAGACAAACACATATGGGTCTATATAAAGCCAATGATCTCAAGTGGTCTGTTTCTGAGATAAGCTATTTAACAGCAACCTACAAAACCAGGAAAGAAAAAGGAATCTTACTGCAATCAGGATGTATTTTACACTTGAAAAGCGCCCAAACCAGAAAAATATTACATATTATTCTGCCAGGACAATTTTTCCATGTGGCTACTTTTATCTGCATGAAGTAGACAAAAAGAACTCACAGCTCATGTACTGCGAGATGTAGGTCAGATATTAATTTATTCATTTGCCTTGTTCTAAGTACGAAAACACCCATAGGTGCTTTCATACATAGAGACTTGGAACATATGCAGATTTAGGCAAGTGTTAACACAAAGCTGAAAAATTAATAGAATTTCCTTATCACTACTTTAATATTAAAACTACAGTCTAGGAGTTGTGATTGGTCTAAATTAGGGCTAACAAAGGGAAAGCCACAGGTCAGCAATATCACCACATATCCATTGAATTTTGTTGCAAGATTATAAGAAACAAAGGATTCAGGTATCAAGGTGCTACCTAGAATCAATACTCAGTGTTTTCATAGCAACACAGAAAATGCTTCTTCCAGGGAAATCCAGATTATACTATTAGATTCTCTATTTTCTTGGGTTTAATTATAAAATAACTAACAAAACCCCTCAGATCCATCAGAATATTCATGAGAAGAGTGTAGACAAACTAACAAGAGTTATTTTTCATGAAGTCGTCTACAACCGAAACATTTCTTATACAGCAGATACTTCACTCAGGTTCAAAGCTGCC
Organism: Psittacula echo; assembly: GCF_963264785.1. Lineage (NCBI taxonomy): Eukaryota > Metazoa > Chordata > Aves > Psittaciformes > Psittacidae > Psittacula > Psittacula echo. The sequence continues at coordinate 2,827,392 of NC_137736.1, forward strand.
CTTTTAAACTCTTGTGCATGTATACAACATTCAGGGTAGAAAAGAAATTTTAGCAGCCCCATGCAATTCCTTGCGCACTCAAAGCTTATGAAACATGAAGATTGATGCATATTCCTCTGGTCCTTTAGGTGGGATATTTGTACAACTTTCATGTGTGTAACTTTCATTACCTAACCTATGCAGCCACTCTAAACACCTCCATTTCTCTGATTTAAACACAGAATTGCAAGTGTGCTATTTTTTCCTTTTCCTAAGAAGTCCTCCAGAATTTCTTCCTAGTACCAAAACCCCTGAGCATGCTTCACAAGTCAATTTGTGCTGTGTCTGAAAATTTAACAGGCAGTTTCTATGTCAGAGAAACAAATCAACATAGAGGATTTCTGTTCACCTGCCTTCAACCAGTTTCTCCAGGTAGAGATCTGTTTAACATAGTGAGAAATTACACAATCCCAAATGCAAACAATAACTTGAGAATTAAAAGCAATTCTGTATTTATGAGACTTCATCCAGTGAGTTCTGACCTTAGAAGTTAGAATCATCCATGCTTGTATGAATAAATACATGAGTTGGTTTCAAGCAATAGAAGGTTGATGTGTTGCCTCTGTGATTGCTTTAGATAGTCCTTTATGATGACCAGCCAACAGTCTTTAAGTCACAACACAAGAGAAAGCTCAGTTCAAATCTTTGCAGATCAGTGCTATTATGCAACACATGATTAAGCAGCATATTCAGCCTGAGGAAGCTGTATGTTCACAAAAGCTCCCTGCAGATCTCAAAGCAACTGAACTTCTGTTAGTGCCTTAAGAAAAATCACATACCTGACAAGAACACTATGGATCTTATTTTATGCTTGAGGCTTCACTTTAAAAAACATTGTCCTCCCAAGCCTTCCGATTTTACATTTGTAACTCAACTTCAGAACAGTGTTTAAGGAGAAAAATGTAAACAAAAGATGGGCTCTCTTATAACATATAGTAAAATACCTCAAGGTTCCTGGGGGGGGGGAAAATCAGACAGAAGACTTCTTCAAAATTTTCCCTCAAAGGAAAGCAGAAAAGGGTTCAAAAGGAATTAAAAATCATAAGGAATATATGAAATTATTACTGTATGGGCTAAATACTATTTCACTAGCCATATTGGTCAGCATTTTGCCATCACCTTGACATTATGCACATAAGCCAGCCTGCCTTGTTAACAGCACCAGGGATGGAGTACAGCCAAAGTCATGGAAGTCTCTAGATCAAGCACAAAACCAGAACATAGAGCACACAGCTACGCAACAACTAGCCACAGCACATGCTTGTTAATGATCCCATGCAAGAAGCTACTCCCATCTCAACAATTTCTTGCTTTTTTCTGGGTATATGTGCCTCACTGGTGTACAAGTATCATATACTTAAAGTCATCACTCACTGCCTACTTCATTCTCCCCTTTGATGGGGGGGAAATCTATGAGCTCTCCAATGGAAAGATATCTTCAAGTCTCTTCTTGTTAGTGAAAACCCCTCTACCTGCTAGCACCAATTAACACGGATTAGGCAATAGGAACAGGATGAAAAAACATCTTTAAAGTCCACAAAAAGATTCACTCCATCTTTTCCAGCAGCAGCTTTTTCCTGCAATTCTCCTTCCAAGGAAAGGCTTTTTGGTAAATAGACACTTCTTCATTTAGGGATGAAAACTATCTTTCAAGTTTGTTACAACACAGTTCAACTGCGTTGAGAACAACTTAGAGATAAACGTATTTTCATACCTGCATTATATGAGAAAATTGCAGATGTCCCTTTCCACTAGGGCCAATAAAGACTAAAATGGGAAACTAAGGAAATGGGACAACAAGGCGAGGCTACCCTTGGCTGCAAGGCTCCAATCCAAGGAGATCAAATAGTCAAAGAATTCTTTTGTTTCAAAAGAGATTATATTTTAATCCTTACCATGTTCTTGCCTACAAACTATCAGACAGAGCCTCCTAGCATGTGAGAGCAAACACAACCATGCACTTCACCAGGTAAACTGAAGAACTGCAGAGCCACAGGCAACAACACAGACACTTCCCTCTGGAAGGGAGATGTAGCTTCTGCTTACATATAGCCAGCCCAAGCCCTGCCCCAAGCCACAGCACCCTCCTACTCTTCTTTGTTGATCTTCAGCCCTGACCTTGCATTTGTTTTGAGCATTGAATTGCCTCTCCAAATGCTACAGTCAAAAGTACATGCTTCATGCAGTAAGCCTCAGAAGTCTGAAGAGGCAGAGCAGCTGCCTCTCTTAGGAGATTGTAGCCCTCTCAAATAAACCATACTTCATGTGGTTAAAGTCTTGAAGGCACGTGAAATTATGTCAGGTTAAGCAGAAGCACTGATTACAAGCATTTCAAAACACATTAAAAATAAAACATACACGACATACTTGGAAAGAAAGCACAAAAGTTTACTTACCTTGGGAGTATTTGCTGCCAATCTATCACAAAGGTACAGGAGCAGGTCAGCCCACAGGCAACCCTCAACAAGGCATAATCCCAAGGAGTCTGAGCAGAGTAAGATGAGCAAGTCAAAGAGCAACAGAGCCCATAAACAATTTAGTGATGGGCAAACAAAAATAATAGGGTCCAAAACAACCAAGAAGACAAAACATCAGTTCAGGAACTGAGCTGGTCACAGGCATAGCTTAAACAAGGAGCTGCTGCCTGTGATGGAACTAAAATGGCTCTGGACAGGATGAGGGTGTGGAGTCCCAGGTGCGATTGATCAGCGCAATTAAAGCCTATTAGCGACACCAAAGCCATGACACAGTTCTTTAAGTATTTACAAGCAAAATAATACTAAAATAATAAGTAAAACATTGGGCTCTACGGAAAGATGCCACCTTTTAGAAACACCCACTTCCCATACCTCATCTATTGTAATACAGTAAAAGGCCCAAAAAGCTACATCTCTTCTCCTTCTATGGCTCCACTTTCACATGTAAGTGAACAATCATCATTGTTTCCATTTGTATTAATTTTCTTCTGAGAAAAAAATCTTACAAAAACCAGTGGAAATAAAGAAGACAAAATGCTTTAATACATTCACCTAAAGTTCATTTTCATGTTAGACTTTTACTTTATAAAATAAGCACTGATTACAACTTAGCAAAGATCAGTCATTATTTTCTTTACTCTAAGCCACCTGGGACTAGTTAAGCCAATCAGCCCAGAAAGCTTTTCTCATCACTGCTGCATTCCCAAGCCATTATTTCAAAACTGTTTCTCCTGGGTAAAGGCAAGATATTTGGGAGCACCTGGCACTTTTCTCCCTACGTAAAGGGGGTCAATAACCTCCAGGGACTTCTTTGATAAGGTTATCATGTTTGTCCTACAAATCTCAGAGCTATTTTTCCAGGTATAGGGATAGGTACCTTATCTTGTTCTCTGCTGTTTTTCCCTGTTAGGGCTGGTTCCTGTCAGCTGCCAAAAAAGCAAGGGTATCCAGCAGCCTGTAAGACCGAGACAACAAGAATAGCAGGGTCAAGCTGGGTTTGTGCCTAATGCCCATGGTCCATCTGGGGGGGAGAGGAAGGGAGCCCATCAGGGCAGGTTATCTTTGCCATCAGCAATTCCCTGGTTGTAGCCCCTCATCCAGCATTTGTGTGGCTAACCCAGGCAGGATGATGCACAGCAGCCCCTAAAGTGAGCATGCTACCTCTGTTCTCTGACTTTCAGTCCTCGTAGGCAAAGCCCCCAATGCCCCCAAAATGGGAGACATGGGGATGCTTTAGGGTAAGGTAGCCAATAAGCCAAAAGTATCAGTAAGAAACTAGGCTTTAAAGGACTCTTTCCCACTTTATGCAATGCCAGCCTTTCACCTGTGGGCTTTAATGACCTTTCATTTTATTCACAGTCTTGCAGATGATAATCAGGTGTTTAGAAGGAGCTTTATCAGAATGCCACTGATGGTTTCATGGGTTCAAAGTGCACCAATACCAGTAGAGGCTCATAAAGTGTTTTTGTATCATCAGCTGCATGACATATTGGTGCTTTGCTGCAATTTAGCTGCTTTCCATTATATTAGGTGCAAAATACGGTAAAACATCACCCCGCAGTTCTGACTGTAAATAAATGCCTTTCACATCTCATCTGAGGACTGCTTTTTTGCTTGATCCCACACTTGTCCCTCTCCCATTCCTTCTGTCCCCTTAAAACATGCGTAGCTCTCCATGGCTGTGGAGGACAAAGTATAGGCTGAGTTTTATGCATGCATTTTGAAAGCTTTCAGGTCACAAGCTATGAATGTTTTTTAAGCAGTTGCTCTACCCGCTGTCATAGGAACTATCAGATGCTGACAGTAGGACAATTTGCACAACTGATTATGTATGCTAACAACCGCAAGTAGCCATATAAGAAGATTTTTAACAGCAAGGATGTTTCTTGTGACTCCTTTTGATAGCCAGTATCCATAGGGTGCTGCTTTCTAATTTATGGGTTTCAGAATGTCACTAATTCAATCAGGATTAGAAATCATCTCAGTTCAAGGGATGCAATTTTTAGATAGCCACAGTCTACCTAGTTCTTTATATGCAATAATTAAACAGATTTTCATAAGGATTAGTTTGAAAATGATTGCTGAAGCTATACCTTATTTCTTTCTTCCTGCAATGGAATTAGCTTTTCCCCCTTGAATGTTCCTTGAGATCTTATCTAGTCATTCTCTCCTCAGCCATGCTGTCAAACAGAGCAGATTATCAAAGTATCACCAAATACTCAGAATATTGGGAAAATTAAACTGATAAACTGTTTTTAAGCAGGATTCTTTGAAAACAAAACAGCTAACTGAAGAAAGTTAAGTTGAAATACAAAATGAGTCGTTTCTTCAGTGCAGTACGAACGCACCATTGAAGAGCAGATGTTTCAAACAAGTTTTAATACCCCATAGTCTAAACATTTCATCAAAACCCACAAATTGTTAATTTAATAAGTAACTTGTTGTATCCCTATTAATGCATACATGCATATTATTTGACACACGTGGATCTGCAGCAGATTAGTAAACTGACATAATGGAGCTCGATACTCTTCTTCCCTTGCGTTAGAAATTACTACATTGGAATAAGCCTTCTCTTTTTGTAGTTTTTTGGGTTTTTTGGGGGTTTTGGCTTTGTTTTTTTTTAAAGCTGATGATCAAACATCACAATGTTAGTGTTTCCACATGCCCATGTGTGGAACAGTGTGATCAAGCTGCTTGCTGCTGAACTTTCTCTGATAGTAATGGAATAATCTGTGCATCACATTGCAGAGTTGAATAGCCCTGAGGTGTAGAGCAACGTGTGACATCTACGTCAATTAAAACATGCAGCAGAAATGTAATGTTATTGACAAATCTGCAATTCACATTGTTTTGCTGGGATGAAGGAGAGAACTACAAGCAGTAGAAGCGCAATTTATTACTTGCAAATTAGGGAGGCTGTAAGTGCCTTTTGAGGTACATCAGGTCAATTGGACCTACTAGTAGCACCTCATTGGAGAAGTCCAAGAGTTAATCCTTTTCACTTAAGCTAGTCCGTCAGCACTTCAGCCATATTCACTCAGTACCTCATTGTCAGTCATTAAGCATTTGTCTGCGGTAGAAATTTATGGCACCTGGGCTTATAGAAGATTTTATGTTAGGAAATATTCAGTTCTGCTTTGATTGCAATGTTTATTGTAATCATGGTGTTTGCGTAGTTGGCCTAGTGCCTCAGACTAAAATTTTCCAGAAGAGTGTTAAAGGCTTAGGAAGTTTTAAATTTAACATCTTAGTGAGGTGAAAGAATATATGTGTTGAATAAGTAGACTTCACTACCTATAAGAAAGGCCACCACTGCAGATTTTCAGGACAGTCCCCTTAAATGTGCTGCCTTTAAGTCAGCTTATATATTAGGTTTGATTTATGTGTCTGCAAGGTACAGGTTAGAGCATTTTGCAGCAAACCATAAAAAAATAAAAAGGAGATCAATGTGCATTTTAAACTCAGATAAGCTGTAAGCTGAGATATTACAAATGGAAATTACTTGCTACTTACAGAATTGTTAAAGATCAGCTTGCAGGTACCTTCTTACTGACAAGCAACTTTGAAATGTCATCATCAGCTTAAGCTTGTTTTCTTTCTTCTAAAAGTTATTGCCTTTTTCTGAGGAAAGAAAAAGTCACAGGAATCCAAAGCAAGATAATTTCCTATTCTGACCTTCCTTCTTTCTTTCCTTTCCTTTCCTTTCCTTTCCTTTCCTTTCCTTTCCTTTCCTTTCCTTTCCTTTCCTTTCCTTTCCTTTCCTTTCCTTTCCTTTCCTTTCCTTCCCTTCCCTTCCCTTCCCTTCCCTTCCCTTCCCTTCCCTTCCCTTCCCTTCCCTTCCCTTCCCTTCCCTTCCCTTCCCTTCCCTTCCCTTCCCTTCCCTTCCCTTCCCTCCCTCGCTTTCTTCTTTCTTCTTTCTTTTCTTTCTTTTCCTTCTTTTCTTTCCCCACTTTCTCAAAAGAATGCAATTCACTTTTCACTTATTTTTACCTGCACGGTGGACTTGAATGCCCAAAAGTACTGAAACTGCACATTGGTATGCTTGACCACTCCAAGGCAATGGGCCATTAATACTTGCCTAGCCAGAACTGAGGGTCAGCATCCTTAGCAAAGTAACTGGACATCCTGGCTTGGGGAGTGAACGGAGATTCCCACTTTGGGATGTGCTTTGATTCACTGAGACTATGGCAGCTTGTTCTCTCCTCATGATCATCAGCAGTCTTGAAAATGAGCCATTTTTTTCATTTTACTTGTTTTCCAGCTAGATTAGTTTGCTGATCGCAGTGCAGGCAGTTGCAGTTGTGTCAGCCAACACAGCTTCGGATAGAAAAGGAAAATCGGACGCCTTCACCTCCTACTCAAGCGATGCCAAAATGAAGTTAAACTGGCCAAACTACGGCTAAATATAAACTAGGAAATGCTCTTGAGTAAATAGTATTCTCATAGCCCATCCCAGCATGAAGGACCAGAGGAGTGAAGAGGATAGGTGGTTTGAAGACTTCACTGTTAAAAAACCACACTTTTATAGCAGCAAGGGGGATGCCTGCACTACTGTTTCTCACACCGGAGAAGCTGTAATGTCTTCACACTTCTCCTAAATGCATTTTCATCAAGGAGTTTGCCAGCTTTGGATAAGTCTTTCCACAAGTAAAAAATGAGCCGACTTTGTTATTTATTTCCATCACAGACCAGCTGTAACTGAATCAGAGCTCAAAAGCTACAAGAAAAAGTAACTGAAGAACAAGTGCTTTTGTAGGTTGTCTTAAGTGGTGCTCTACAATTACTCCAGTCTTCAAAGTAACTGAGCTTTGATTTGAACTTCCCTAAGTCTAGAGGAGCTGTCTATAACACTAATAATTGAGATCTGAAAAAGTACCTCGCACAGCTTTGCACTTCCTCATGTAAATGCAGTCTACTGAAAAAAAAGCATTAAGAATGAGCATTGATTCCCATAAATACATTAATATTTTTCACTGCCAGGTTTCTGATCTGTTCCCATTCTCACAGAGAGAGGTGGTAGTCAAACCCCTTCCAATAATCATGCAGGGAGAACAAGATCCTGGGCTGCCAACAGCATGTTTTCTTCAGAGTGACAGCATATAGGCAGTGCAGGTAGTACTAAGTAAACACATATGACAGTACTGTCAATCGCCCTTTTCTTCCCTTTAAAAAATAAAGTGAAGCTCAGAATCTGTTAGCTATGACTACTACCAGCTGCAATGTGGTACTGAGCAAGGAAATATGAATTACATAACTTTAATGAATTCTATTTCATAGACACAGCGCTGTGTAGAAAATTATTACAGACTTTAGTAGCCCCATGTATAGCATGGGAGGGCAGTAAGTTAGAAGTTGCTAATCAATGGTACACTTTCCTAGTTGAATCTTGAAATACCTGTTCTGTGCAAAAAAATTGTTGTGGTCCAGTGCCTCTGAAATGAAAACTGGACTTGGTTTAATGCACTGTGAGCTGTGAGAATTGCCATTTTCAGCTGTAAAAAGGCTTTTACTACTATGGCTTCCAATTCCGGTAAATGCTATTTGGTTGCCTATCAAAAGCCAAGCTAGTAGTTTTCATTATAATCTGAATATGTCGCTGAATTTGGAACCTTTAGGTAAGGGCAGCATCATACCTAGGCAAGCTTAGAAGTGTGGATGCCTGAATACCTTTAAATTTTGGTGCAAAAATAGTAAAGCTTATCTAAACAGGGTTACTATTACCAAATATTTCCCCCCAAAGCTCTGCTCCAGCAGACACTAGGACTAAGAGGAATCCCGTTTTAATTCCTAATTGCTCTTCCGAGAGCCAGGATAAAGCAGAAACAACAAGCATGGAACAGCCAGGCAGTACATTTGCCAGCTAGCGAACGGGCACAGCATGTGTAAGTTGCGTTCCCCATACTGAGAGAAAGGCAAGAACAAAGTTCCTACCCAGGGCTTGGTTCTGCTGTACAGACTTTAATTAATACATCCGACTGAGCATTTTGTTGTCCATAATGAAGTAAACTTCTTGTCTGCTTTTCCCTAGCAGCTCAGTCTCTCCTTTTTCTGGTTTCAATTTCAAGGTATTTGTTTCCCCTGTCAAAGCTTAATTATATCCTCTCAGTTGTTTTTTACAGATGGTGAGAAACAATCAGAAAGCCTAGCAGGTATGAATAAGAAACCCCTGGAATACAAGGTAAGCTGTGGGATCTGACAAATTTCAGAAGAAAGCAATTTTCAAATGAACCCATTTAGGCTTAACACTGCCAGTTTGCACCCTCTTTTCTCACTAGCAGCTGTATATTCATTTAAATAGGGCATCTACCGAAATAGCTCAAACCTAAAGTTATCATTGAAAACACGAGGGACTGAGGAAAGCTGGATACCCGCACGGATGCTGGAGCATTATCTGATGAGATGGTTGCAATTTGTTCAGCCTTTCAGATGCAACTTTTACTGACAAAGTAGAAAATAAATGCAGAGAAACAGATTACCACTTCTCATTTCCCAGCCTTGAACAGCAAGCAGCTGAGCTGATCTATTGAAAACATACACTATATTACCCTATTATCCTTTCCAAGTCATAACCACGGTTTCCAGCAGCTGTTATTTAACCTACTCAGAACAAACACAAAACTGAAGATGCAAAATAACAGACTTCAGTGATGCACCAATTTACTTATATAAATGAAAGATTAAAGATATTTTTTGTCTTGCCGCCACATCCATGGTAAAAGAGGGTCTGAACCAGGGGAAACCATCTTCAGTGCAAACAATGGCAAACAATGCAAGCATTGTCAAGCAGATGTCTACTTTGTATGGATGAAGGCAATGGTTAAGACATCACCTTAATTAAAGTGCTCAAGAAAGTTACTTGATTTTTCACTTCAGACTACATATGTACTGGAGAATTTCCAAGGACCAGCTGTAATAAAGCTAGTGTCAGAACAACGTGCACATAGTGGCACCTGGCTCTTCACTTTCATCAGATATCCCCAGTTCTCTTTTCCATGATAGGTTTATCAAAATAATTACATATTTGAAGCAACAAACTATAAATCTTTACTTCTAATATATAGATCATCTCAGGAGCACCTCTTCAAGTAAATATCGATTCAATTTCCCCAATAACAAGCTGGGAAAAGGCTATGCAGAATTTCATTATGACCGATCATTTGTAAGAGTATTTCTCAGATTAAAAAGGAAGGTTGCTTGAATAAGTGAAGAAAAGAGATCTAGTTATTTTGTCTAATTTTTATCAGATGTCTCATTTATTACTGCTTTTCCCAAAATATATCTCGTTCTTTTTTTTTTTTTTTACCACAGCTTAAAGTTAAGGACTTCAAATTATGTTTTTACATAACATTCCAGAATATGCATAAATTATGAATGGTAAAAATCATTTCATGGCCAAGAATGTATCAATCACTGCAGGGCTTAATGTTTTCTAATGGCTGACAAAAAGCACCCACAGATAAAGACTTCACCGAGCAACTAATCAAAACATTTGTTTGAAGGTACTTATTGGAGTTACACCAATTTTCTGTTACATGTCAGTGAAATCATTGTCATTTCACAAGATTAATATGTTTATCACCTTTTGTTGACTTCTCCAAAGGTAGACTTCCTTCTCTTGATCACTTTCTGTTGTTTGAATGGTTACTTTATTATTCTGATGCCTTTCTGCTTGCAAACATTCTTGCTAGCTACAAAGGCAGTTAGCATCTTCAAGTACCATAGGAATGAACATGTCAAAGGTAGAATTACATGAATGGAGACACTCAAAGTAACACAAATAATGGTCTGTGTTACTGAACCCCCATTTCTTTCTGCTAGCAGCCTTCCAGTTTTCACTGCATTACCTCCAAAGTACTGTTGCTTGGGTCTAATTTTGTTTTTCATTTTCATTCCTCAATCCCATCATGGCCCATCAAATAGAAAAATGAGTTCCTATGTCTCTTTCCTCTCAGACTTGACAACTCAATATGTGCGGTTAGCCCTTAGGTAACGTTATAATCACAAGGGGGTTCCTCTTGCTAGTGCCACCCTACACAGCTCCATACCCATACAGCACATCCCACCTGCACTCTACTTAAAGTGTTCTTTCCCTTCTCTGGCCTGTGTTTGGCAACACCAGAAGAAGTTTTTATCCTTGTAATAGTCCAGCCTTTCGCAACACAACACTCTCACGACAGAAATCACTCGCAGCTCAGCACAGTCTGGGCAGCATCAGGATCTGGAGCGCAAGCACAAAAAGGGCAGATGAAGCCACAGCAGTCATCTTCTCTTCTGTTTTACTTGAAACTTATCTTTAGCTTTATCAGGTTTGTTGATGAACATTCAATTAGAAAACCCGTCTTTCTGTAACTACTCTTTTAAAACAGTTTTTAGCTTCCTCTCAACTGTAGTCAATCTAAATCTATGGCCACCTTTTCCCTCTATTTCAGTCAGATTAACCAGTTCCCCTCTCTATTTCATTGTGCAATGATCCCTCAGGTCTCAATTCCACATCACGATTTCTCAAATGTGCAAATTTGTTTCCATCCCTTGATAAAGATACACACAGAATAAAGGTATTTTTACTAAGGTAACGTGAAAGTCATTACAAAAGTCCAGACATCTGTTCAAGTTTGTCTTCTCAGCCTCCAAGTCAGCATTTAAGAGATTATGAGGTTTATTTCATTATTATAGAAATTATGCATCCATAATGCAACTATTAAACCAATTATAATTTTATTTAATGGTGGTTAGCCACCAGAACTGGTAGTGTTAACTTCAAAAAACCTCATTGTATGGCAAGAAAACGGAGAGCACTCTCTTGTTCTGTCTATCTACCATGAGCGTCTGCAAACACATTTACTTAAAGCAGTATGCAAGAAATGTGCCTAATTTAACATCCTTAGAGCCTGGTCCGTGCTGCAGGCTAAACCCTGGACAAAGCTTTGCAGTGTTATTGAAAACTCCCAGAATGAGTGTATTGCTTGGGTGTCTCATTCACTGTTCCTTCCTAATAGCCTTGAACTGTAATATTCAGTGTCACAAAGTTTTTGATCAACAAGCAGGGTCATCCTGTCAGTTAATGCCGTGAGCTGCTTAAGCACTGAGCTGCACCTCCCCTTCAGAAACCTGTGAACCAGTGTGCATCCCTCCAGCTTGGTGGTCCTGACTGCTGGAAGTTACTAAATCCTGAGTGAATATCACAAGTCTCAGAAAGCTCTCCCAAGGGTGAGTTACACTTCCTGTGAAAACCCCTATCTGCGTTATGTCTGCAATGGGTTGATGTAACTTTAGTTCCACCTGTGTTTTCATTATCAATATTCAAGAGTCATCTAGTGAACTCAGGATGTCTCACCCTCAGTTTTTCTGATACTAAAGATAACAATATATTCAGCTTGTTGAGGTAAGGGAGACTCTACTATGCAGCTTGGCATTCTCATATGCCAAGAGGGAAGTGTAATACCTAGCGTTTAAATTCAGGCTCTAAGTATCATTTCAGGCTATGTCAAATGCAAGATAGAATCACAGAAAGAGTGACCAAGTGCTACCAATGTGGCTTTGAAATGGAAACATAATCACAGTTGGAAGTGCCAAGCAATATTTGTCTACAGCCACAGATACCTCAGCCATAGATAAGTAGGTCTTGCCAAGGTTCTTGAAAGTAGGCCATGTTTGCTGTAACAACCTGAAAGGGAATCCAGATTAATATAAAGCTCTTTATCACTCTGTCTCTGTTCACAGTCAGTATAAATTCACAGTTTTTCAGCTTTTGTATTTATAGCACACAGGACTTGAACCACAAGAAGCAACTTCCAGTCGTGCAAAGGTGTCTGAACTGTGATGCTTCTGTTATCTGAGCAGGAGCTCCTAACTTTGATAGCCTTTGAATCCTAAAATAGCTTGAATGATGCTCAATTGATTAAAATAAACCAGATATCAGTCTGACATGATACGAAATAAAAATGATGGAGAACTGAGCATTTGACCTAGAAATTCAGTTTGAACATTATTTTAATGCTCTTCATTGTATTCACAGTTACTCTCATTTTTCACCTAAGGATAGTAATGACTCTGAATACTAAAACACAAGCAGTTACCACAATAGCATGGCAAATCATCTCTCAAAACCATCAAGGCATATCATAGATTTGAAGTGCCCAGATAAGGTGAGATACTGTGGGATGGTCAAGGGCTCCATGTTGTCCAGCGCCCAATTTTCTTGTGAGTTTTGAGTGCATCACTTGGAGGTCCAGGGTCCTTTCCATCACATACCACAAAGCTCATTTTCAGCTAGCTGCAACAGAATGGTTCTGAGTTGGGGTGTGTTTGAGGTTGAGCCCACAGCCCATTCTGAAATGAACTAGGATCTTTCTACTAGTCAGTGGTCTGCTTTTTGCTGTGGTAAAATCAATACACATGCCACATCTCAGGGGATGGGTAACAGTGGGCACATCGCCTTTCCCATTTTTTTGGGTACCAGATTTTGATACATGCCTGAACAGCCAACGTGAGTATAGAGAACAGGACACAACACCATCTGTTCAGAACTGAGATTGTATCTGCAAAATCAGTTTATATTGTGCAGCTGATTCTTGTCATCTGTTATCTCAAAACTTTAGCTTTATCTATGGGGGCGCTCATGAGACGCATGTTTGTGACTAAAAGAAGCAGATCAACAGTTAAGGACTGGCTGCAGTTTTACATCCAAGAAAAGACAAGTCATTACCACACAGCTCAGCCAGTAGCTCTTTGCAGCCTCCGCGTGTTAGTAGCATTTTCCACCCTATCAGCCCCACTAGAAAACATCACCTAGAAGGTTCTTCTGCATTGCTCTAGTTTATCCCCCAAAATATGTTCAGAAGATCATTATTTTCACTCTATTAGAAATTACTTGACAAATACTTAACTATCAGCATATACTCTCTAACCCTTATTACATAGGTTAAACAATTTAACAGTGTGTGGAGAATCTTTATCTTGCTCTTCTCCTTTTCCTTCTGATTTTTAAAGATTTTATGTTTACAGGGATTATAAACTCAGAACAGCGACTCGGGTTTGGTTTTCAAGACTTTGGCAGGCAAAAATGTCTCAGTAAGATTGCCTAAATGGTACTGGCAATGTATTGGTGCAAGAAAGAATAGTAACCATTTTGTTTGACTGTGCCAAGTACTTAGCCAGGACAGTATCTCTACCCATCTATAGAGTATCTCACCAGGCAAATATGTGCCTCTTAGACAAAATGAGACTAGAAAAACTAAAGGACTTGTATAGCTCGATTAAGTTGTCACATTTGGATAATCATGCTTAAAACAGAGTGTTTGCCATAAATAGACTGACGCCTTCAGCAGAGCTTGGAGAGAAAGATTCATATTTCCCTGAACAAAAGGGATTATTAATCCCAAATTCTCATTACAGGCATGTCCAGAGAGGTGAACACTTGCTATTTAGACCCTTGCCTATGATTCATACTGGTTTTATTGTGAGAGCATCAACCTTATCTAGGTAGCAGAAGCGCTGTGGCTCTGCAGGCTGAGTTTCAGCAAACTGTTCAGGGCAAGCAGGCTGTACCCCCAGACAGAGAGCATTTCTCATTGTTAGCTGGGTTCTTGCTATAGTCCTTGGACTGCCCCACAGGCTGTATGCTATGAGAATGCCTCCTGCCTTTCCCTAGGTTTAGGAGGGCACCATTGCCACAATTAGTTTCACTGTCATCATGCCTGGTTGGCATTGTCAAGGCATTTGAAGAATGAATTTCATACACTTCTGTTTCAGGCCATACTGTCAAGACAGAACAGACAGATACCTACGGCTTCATCACTGCCAGCAGCAGACTGCTGGGTTGGCATTTACTGATCAAAAGAAACATTGCCTGAAGATTTTCCTCTGTCCAAAGATAAAAGGAAGACAATACTTTCATGGTAAATTTGTCTGAATGTGTTCAGTTACTACTCTTCAGCCATGAAAAAAGCAGCTGTTTGTACAGCTCAGGTTCCCAAACAAAGTACAGTGTGGGAAGGGCCGGATGCTCAAAGGTAGTTAAGTAACGCATCTTTATCATAGCTGTCACAACATTCCCAATGGGAATATCTTTTCACAGCTCCCTACATGCTGAACTAGCTTCTGCAGCTATTTATCACTTGTTGGTCAAGCAAATGCAGCCCGTCTCCAAGTGCACATAAAAGGCAGACAGATGTAAGGTTTGTGCAATACGTTGTTCACTGGGTCAGCAAGAGACCCCCCTCTTTAAGTACTGAAGCTGCAGCTGCTACAAGGTTTAGGAAATCTTCAGCTGAAAGTCAGCTTCTGGAGGCAGTGGGAGTTTTTCTGCTACCGAGTTCAAAGGGCTTTGAAAGCCTAGGGGCTAAGTATGTCTCATACCAATGACTTTTATACCAACATTTAAACAAAGAAAGTTTGCTGTAATGTTGACTATTTGCAACAGTGTCAGCACAACCGAGGACTGTCTTTTTTGCTAGGTCTCTGTTGGGCATTGCTGAGAATCCCATCAGTGAGAAACTCAAGAAGGCGTTCAGCCCAGGAAGGATTTGGGGGAATGAGCACCTGTCCTGCCTCACTGCTGTGACTCAGGGCTTTGCTCCTCCAGCATTTTCACATACAATATATGTGCACTCAGGTTCACAACCTTTGAACCTCGGCAGTGAGGCCAACTGCTTGACTCATTTAATACTGGACAGAGAGAGCGGAACACTACCACCCCCGCCAACCGGAGACTTACTCAATTCATCTGCATTTCATCTCAGCACATTACATTTTCGGGTAAGCCAGTCACACAGCAGAGGTGACATTTGCCAGGTCATAATTTGTTTTTCTTCTTTCAGGTCCGTTTAAGACCTTTCGGTCCCCCACTTAAATACCACAAGAGGTTGTCAACAGTCGCGAGTGCCCGTCTTCCAGCCCTCTGTCTTACTAAGAGTGTTTGTGTGATTGTGCTGATATATCTATGCCTGTCAAACAGAGAAACGGCTGCTTGTAGCGAATTAAACCAAGAATAAAACCAGAATGAGCAGCTGAGCCGTCAATGTGACTGCTGCCTAATGTCACAGCAACCTGATTTAGGTATTCTAAAGCTTTCATGGAGACCTTAAGTGAAACTCTTAAGCTTTAAACAGAGCAATGTTAACTGCAATTAGGTATGTTTAAACAATTCCCTGTGTGTGATTCCCTTGCAACATCTGATCTTATCTCCTTGCTTGACCTTCTTCACGAGATCCAGAAGCGGCCTGCATTTGCAGGCAAAATAGACACAGAGAAGTTAATTTTATAATCTGCCTTTCCTAATTCCCTTTTTTCCAACCTTTCCTAAGATTTACGCATTTCATAGAATCACAGAATAGTTAGGGTTGGAAAGGACCTTAAGATCATCCAGTTCCAACCCCCCTGCCATGGGCAGGGACACCTCACACTAAACCATGGCACCCAAGGCTCTGTCCAACCTGGCCTTGAACACCGCCAGGGATGGAGCGTTCACAACCTCCCTGGGCAACCCATTCCAGTGCCTCACCACCCTCACAGTAAAAAACTTCTTCCTTATATCCAATCTAAACTTCCCCTGTTTCATTTTGAACCCGTTACCCCTTGTCCTATCACTACAGTCCCTAATGAAGAGTCCCCAGCATCCTTTATAGGCCCCCTTCACATACTGGAAGGCCACTATGAGGTCTCCACGCAGCCCTTACTTTACCTTCCATCTTCCTCTGTATAGCTGGCAGACACACATTACACACAAGGAGTAACAAACTAAAGATATCACGGATTGTAGTGTGACAGGACAAGGGGTAACGGGTTAAAACTTAAACAGAGGAAGTTTAGATTGGATATAAGGAAGAAATTCTTTACTGAGAGGGTGGTGAGGCACTGGAATGGGTTGCCCAGGGAAGTTGTGAATGCTCTATCCCGGGCGGTGTTCAAGGCCAGGTTGGACAGAGCCTTGGGTGCCATGGTTTAGTGTGAGGTGTCCCTGCCCATGGCAGGGGGGTTGGAACTGGATGATCTTGAGGTCCTTTCCAACCCTGACTATTCTATGATTCTATGATATAGTCCAAAACCAGCTCAAGCCTTTCTCAACCTGTACAAACACACTACATATTTCTTCTCAAATGCCTCAGTTGTGTTGGCAGCAAAATGTTTATAAACATCTTACCGAGTTGCAATTATTTTGATACATATGGAACATAACATACCTTTGTATAGCTTGCTCACTGACATTGGGAAAACAAAGGGGAAAAACAGTTCAAACCTCATCATAATCAGAAAGCACATCGTTTATCAGTGCTTAAACCCTCCCGATCACAAAAGCATGCGGTAAATCTCACCAATCCATTGCCTTCCAAGTATTTTGACCTAAACAGCAGAAAAGCACTTAAAGATTTAGAAAACCTGTCATTTTGATGACACCAATTCATGTGTGCACAGAAAGCAGGTTGTGTTGCATCAGGGGAACTTAACTCTTCTCAGTTGGTACAGGTTTAGTCAGATTGCTACAGCTGACGTACATTTACGTCCTTTACTTTATCCCCTCAGAAACAGTGCTTTGCTGTGAAAATAATGCAATATTATTAAAGCAAATCCTGAGAGTATAATTTCTAAAATGTGGCTACTGAAGGCAGATGAGCTGTGTATTAGAGAAAAAAAAATAATCCAACAAAAGATTAATCACATTTGGGTTAAAATAGGCACAACTTTTAGTCCTGCGAGCACTATCATTCCACAGCTTGAAGTTTTGTACCTATATTTAAGTTTGATACTGCAATAAACAGTTTCTGTTTCAATATTTCCATGGCCTTTTCTCCAACATGCAGCAATTCCCTAGACTGCAGGGGTTTGCCCCAGACTATCTTTTTCTGTTATTTCTGTTCTGTTCTTGCCACAATTAACTTATTATAACTTAGATAATTACTCCTCCCTCCAGCCTCCCAAATGATGCATTTGAGCTCACTCTTGCAGATTCGCAGGTGCAGAAAGAGTGTGTCCAATGCTTCCCACATCCCACCTGCTGCACATGAAGAACCCCGAAACTGTGGACATAAGCTGTAAGTCTCCATAACCTACTGCTGAACATGTTAGCGTCAGCAGGTCCTTCCACAACGGATTGTTTAAGATCACACTGGGATCTAGACTGACAGCATGCTCTTTGCCATCACTTGGTGCCTAACTGTATGTTTTTTTTAGGACATAGAATCACAGAATCATAGACTATTCTTATCATAGAATCATAGACTTCTTCCTTATATCCAATCTAAACTTCCCCTGTTTAAGTTCTAACCCGTTACCCCTTGTCCTATCACTACAGTCCCTGATGAAGAGTCCATCCCCAGTATCCTTGTAGGCCCCCTTCACATACACATTATTTGCACATCTATTTGGTGTAGATTACAGTGTTCTTTCGCATAGCAGACAGAGGTTGAAAAACACAGTGTATAAACCCTTCTTTGTGTGTGCCATTCTAGGCTTTGCAGAGATTCAAGTACAGTGCTTTTGCAAAGTATCCCTTTAAAACTATTTAATTTTTATTTAAATGATATTGTCCCACTGATTTTCCAGCTCAGTGTAAATGCGTCCTGATGTGATGGAGGATGAACGACGCAATGGAAACCGCAGTGCTACCATCCTGTCTTACAGATATCCCAAACAATGTTTTCAGGTTTTCTTGCACCAGACCTACTAACTACACAAGCACAACAATTGGTTCCCTCCAGCACTGCTTAGCAATAATACTCATAAAGAGTTTCTTTACTCTGACTTGTGCTTTGTTAAAGCAGAAATTGTGTTGCTTCAATTTCTTCTGCAAAATCAATGTCTAAAAATTCACCAGAAAGGACTGTTTCTGACAAAGAACACCTTGGTTAAGCTGACTGCCCCTTGGCTCTTTGGTATTTTGTAATTATCCGTTTCCAAAAATGCAGTTGTGGAAGCAGAGCACTACTTTTAAACATTCTTCTTAATTACCACGAAACCTGCAGAAGTGGTACCATAGTTCTCAATCACACAACAGCGTTCTGTCTCAACATGCAGAGGCCTTTCTCCAGTGAGGCAGATGAATACACTTTTCCATTGCCTTTTGGGGTTTTCCTATAGAAGAAAGTAATTCTTTATGCATCCTTCTTTGTGATCAAAATTAAACCTGTCCAAGTTTTAGGATTCAGAATGACTTCATGTTTTAATTAAGACATTACACACAGGAGAAAAGGCTTTCCTTGGAAACATGGTTCAGTTTGTTGCTAGCCCAACAGGGTTCCTGAGATCTAATGAAGTGAAGGAGGTCCTAATTATATAGCCAAGTGACAAAATATCATTCCGTTCAGGGCAAAGCAGAGGGATAAAAAGGTCATCCTAACCTTTTCATCCCTTTCCTACACCAGCCTTAGATAACCTCCAAAAGGAGAGTTGAAGTCTGTATTGCTTCCAAAACGAACCAAACTGGAGGAAAAGAAGTAACCTTAACTGACCTTTTGTTGAGAAAGAGAAAGGTTATCAAACCAGAAGGTGAGAGGTTATTTACTTTAAGGTTTGAAACAAAACACGTGTAATTGGTTCAAATGATGCTTAGCATCGGATTGTCTCAACAGTTTACTCAAGACACTTTTGATCAGTATTTAACTGATCAAAGGATTAAGTCAAGTATTTAAATTTGCATTTACAACATAAGGTATCTAATTAGTTAAAGAATTTCTTGCTCTGTGTAGCTAACATTTCTTTGGCATCAAATAATTTTGTCTACCTAGTGACAACATTTCAAACATAGGTTAACACTGAAGCCCTGTCTGCCTTAAGCTTTGGTTGCGGGTAAGCTGCAGTGAAGGACCCTGCTCATTTCTGAGGGGAAAGAGGCAGAGAATTTAAGTACAGTTTGGAAAATACATAAAAATCAGAAATGTTAAAGAAGTGATTTTTTACTCTTTTGACATACAACAGAGATATTCCCTCTCTTATGCTAGAGAATACAGCTGCACTGATAAAAATCTGGCCAGAGAGACAATCATTAAGAACGTGTGAAAAGGCAGACAAAATGCCTCACTTTTACTACAGAACTTTCAATGCAGTAAGCTGTGTGAAGGCAAAAGACTTCATGCAGTATTTCATTTGTGGGGTATTCAAAAAAGTAATTAATCCCAACGAACATTTCAGTAACTTGTCTTTTGCTTTCCTTTTGGTACATGTATAATTTCAGTATGTTCATTTCCATATCTGCTACTATTCTGACACCAGTGCATCATTAATTAATGGCAACATGATTTTCAAATTGCACAGTGAGAACTAACATGCAGTTAATCAGAATACACATAAGACATTTTCTTTCATTCAAACAATGCCTAAGGTATCATACTCAAGAAAGCAAAGAGTGCTTGCTAATTCAGACTTCAGATAACTGTTCATTAATTGCTGTCTGTGTGAGATACAGCAGAAGCTTTATTGGCTTTCTTGTAGCTTAAATTTTCTAATGAGTGTAATTAGGGAATAGCTTTTACTAAGTTCTTCATTTATTAAACATACCTGTTCGTTAGAAATGCCAGAGAAACTTGTTACATGGATAATAGTCTTAAAGTAATTAAAGTTGATAGCAGCCTATCAGAATTCATTTCCTAATGAGATAGTATTTACTCTGGTCCTAAGGGCTTTCTAGTTCATTTTCTGTTTAAGATTTTTGTTCTGTGCTCTTATCAATTGGGAACATGTCTGAGCAGTCAGCTAAGAATGCCTCTCATCGAAAGACTCGCCTCATGTGGAAGCAGAACTGATTATTTTCTGCTTTTTCTATTGCTCAGAAGAAAATATGAAGCATGACGCAAAAGATCCACCTCTTCAGGCTTCAACAAACAATCTACGGCATGAGAATAATTCCTAGCTTAAACTTCCAGTTATTAGTTTCCACCTCTGTTTCTTGATTTTCCTTCAGGAACTTACCAGTAAGTAAGGGAAAGTGCAGGGGAAAAAGCTTTTTCTGCTTATGTATTTCTTGATACACCTGCCCGTGGAGAGAATTCATACGGCAGATATTCCTGGAGATAAATAATTTAAACCCTGGTCCTTTACAGACACACTGAAAGGAGGAAAAAGGCAGAAAAATGAGGAAAGGAAGAGTTTTCAGCACAATCTGAAAACATCAGGCCTGTGGCAGCAGCTTGCAGGGAGACCAACTGCAACTGCAAGCACCAGGAATGCGAAACAGTCTTTCAGTAGTTGCTTAAAGCATCCCGTAGAGCTGGTGCATTAGCAAGCTGTTGTGGGACACCCCTCCACTCAAGCAGAGAGGTGTCAGCAGCCTTGCTCTCACAGCTGGCTGTTGGCCAGGGGATCTGCAACCCTGTGAAAACCCATCTCCCAGAGAACGTACCCCTGGCAGCTGCCCAAGGAACACGGTCTCCTGCCATACCTCAGGCTGAAATTGTGCTGAGAGCTGCGTGAGGACTGGGCGACTGGGTCAGCTATGCCCAGGATAGGGAGCTCCAACAGACCCGAGGATACGGCGCCTTTTTGATAAGTGTTCGTAAGATTCCATTCCTGAGCAAATCTGTTGCACCCATGGGGGGTAGAGATGGGCTTTGCCCATGGTGGAGACTGCAGTGCATGCTCACAGGCTGGCAAGACTGTAGTGTCACTGTCTCGGCTGCACTGAAGAAAGGCTTTCTAGTGTCAAATATGATGTGAAGTGATGTCTGCACTACATAACTGAGCTGGGCTGGGGCCAAGAATGTAATTCCATCTTTGTTCATGAGGCCCTGAGGAGCCTCCTATCCTTGCTCATCTCCAGCATTACCAAAAACTTCCATTAGCAGAGATTTCAACTAATTTTAGATAAGGTTGACAGTTGTTTTCTGGTTACCTGACTGAGAATAGAAACTTCACCGCCCTTCCAGGTTCCCTATAGGCCTACTACACTTCACATTTGAAATCTACTTTTGAAAAGCCCTGGTATTTGCATACACTTCTTCCATCAGTCATTTCTTGCTGCTAAAAAGAATGAACTCTTAATTCAGGTTTTCTTTGAAAAGAAACACACAAGCTAATGACATTTTTGTTTCGGAGTATTATTCGTGCCCAGTCAGGCACAAGGTCATTTTGCTCTCTTAGTCTATTGCATGGATATAGGGTTGCCTCCTGCAAGCTTCAAGATAAAAATAAAACAGGCCCAGTCCCCATCAGTTTGCATAGTGACAGTATCTCATAGCTATCTATTTGCCTACCAATCCAGAACTTCTTCCACTTAAAGCACTTTCAGCATGTACAACAGTCACTACGGGAAAGAAAACAAATCCGAAGCCATACTTACATACACTTACATACTTCATGATTTCACAGTAGCTGAATTGCAGAGAGTTTACACTATTAGGAGTGTACCTGAGAAAAACTGTGTGCCAGAGGAGATTTACTGTGACTCCCGTGTCTCAGAAATAAAGTTTCTTCAATGCAGATATTTCTCCTGACAGGAACCACCAAATTCCAGAAATCTAAATGTAAGCAATGCTACGCCAGGACATAATTTAGGACAAGGGCAGATTTGGGAATCCCTACATAGATATTATATGTACACTTCAGTTTAAAATATTATCAACTTTAACCCTTTCAATGGCTTATTTGAAACTGTGCTTCTGAAAAAACAGCCTAACTGTGGATATAAAGTCTGTGCTCCCAGACACCACTAGAACTGAGTCAACAGAGATGAGTCAGGACAGCATAAGAACATAGTCATGATTATAGTACTTCAGAGAAAGGGTGCGTTTAAGCTGGCATCCAGTCTCTAGTAGTGATGATGTGTGAATACCAAAGCAATAAAGTGCAAAAGAAGAATAAGAACAGAGCAAAACAGGGCAAAAACAAGGATCATAGCTATTTATTTCCTTTATTTTGCTTATCAGTGAGCAAAAGTTGGAAGGTAACTGCTTCAGCAATTCCTTGCTACAGATATATCTGTAACTTCTGCATAGTCCAAAGCTACTACAGCTACCAAGTGTGCGCTATATACTTTTATTCGCTGCACCCATTTCACTGGGATATTATGGAGCATAAAGTCCCTGAGATGTGGTTGTGCTGCAAGAGGTGAATATTTGGCTTCCACCTGGTGCAATGTTTTCATCAAACTGAACTTTTTTCGGGGAAACAAAGCAGCTTTATCTGTTGAGCAGACATTTCTTTAATGAGACATCATTTACCCATTTCATGCTCAGGGCAATATCATCTGCTCTTACATTTTGCTGACTTTAGAAGGGAGCAGCCTTTTAACACACTGGTTTTGTTTGCTTTTCACTCTTTAAACCTGGATTATAAACCTCATAAAACCTCGTTTTTTAGCTGAATGGCACAAAGTTTTCTCATTCAACCAGTACATACAAAGAAAAGCTTAGCAACTCCCTGTCTTTAATCAACCTCATCAATACTTTTTCAGGTTAGATTTTCCCTCCATTGATGTGATTCCTTTTCCAAGTGTTTGCAATAAAAGTAATTTTATAAAATCACTTTCGAGAACTGCAGTTCAAACTTTATTATGTTGCAAATGTCAAAGATTTGCTATTGGTATTGGAAAATTACCCTTTGATGCAAAGTTTTGATGTGTTCCCTCTAGTTTTGATGTTTTCCCCTGTGCCCTTGCAAAGGAGATTAAATAAAGAGTAGGGAGAGCTGCTTGAAGAACAGTACATTGAAAAATTAGCCATTGTATATTACATGTTTTATCTTTTAATGTTTTATCTTTTTTTTAACCTTTTATTCTAATGTTTGTTCATCACATTGTGTCTTTATGTTCTCTGGTTTGTTATAAAAGTAATCATTGTTAGAACAGTATAAGATATAATTTAATGCAGTTTGTCTAGTTGTAATGCCTTTGCAATTGAAGACATCAGTTGCAATAGTCTCAAGGCTTCTTTAGCAGTCTACTACATTCTCATTCAAAGTCACAATTCAAAAAACCATTTGGATGTCAGACGGAGTTTTGAAGCTATATTCACCCAAGACCGTGGAAAAAAAGCAGTTGCTGTATTACAAAAGAGTTTGTGATTACAGATTGCTAAGGATGACTCGAAAGCAATGAGCTTGAACCGTCAGAAATAGAGGTGAACATGCGTGAATTATTCCCCTGGCAATTCCAGCTATACCTCTTTTCTGTTAGTCTGAATGATTTCCAATTTCTTTAATCTAAAAATCGTCCTTTCCTGCAGTTGTTAGGGTAGTATCTTTTGCTAATATAAAGAACCGTGTATTTGTCAGTTAGAAAGGAGTTTCCTTGTTTAGCCAAGTAACATTATAACGTTGGAACTTTCTGTCAGCCAGCATCTCATTAACACATGCACAACAAGCACAGTAGTAAAATAGGACAAAAATATGAAGATTTTAATTGGGATTTTTCTTCTGTCATTAGCAACTTTCTTGGGACCTACGTTCTTGTAAGCCTGTATTATATTCTCATGAAGGGGTACGGTACACTAAGCTCTGCATTGCTATTAAAATTGTCAGACGAAATCAAGACAAAGATCTAGCATATAACACAGAATATTCAGCTCTAGCAAAATAGCAGAACAATTAGCAACCTAGTTGTAAGATGTACTGACAACTGTACAACTCGGCTTATTAATAGGGAAAGGCAATTGTTTTGAACGCTTC
Source organism: Psittacula echo (assembly GCF_963264785.1). Taxonomy (NCBI): domain Eukaryota; kingdom Metazoa; phylum Chordata; class Aves; order Psittaciformes; family Psittacidae; genus Psittacula; species Psittacula echo. The sequence goes on from NC_137736.1 coordinate 2,851,502, forward strand.
ACACGGACAGTGTTTTTCATAAATCAAGACAGCTGCCGGAACTTGGGTAGTTTCTTCACTTCCATTGTCCAGATAGTATGCTACTTTAATGCCAAATGCTGATAGTGGATTTTCCACTTGCCTACATCAAGAAGTAATCAAGATTTAATTAACCACATGTTTTTTTATTTATGGACCACTGCTATTTGAAGTTCTAGGGGCATGAAGCTTTCCAGTCATCACAGTGTAAGACGAGATTTCCTTGGCTCCTGCAATCTTCTTGACTAGTTGCCTTTATCAGAAGGCACAAAACAATGTTCACCTGGAAAAATACAGCTCCATATCCTGGCATTTGATGCACTCATTCTCATAGGTGGGTGAGAAAACTCCTCTGTCATGTCATATTCATAGTTTCTTAGATAACAAGCAGCCAAAGTAGATTTCTTCAAAACTCATGTTTCTTCAGAAACAGCTAATGTAAATGATATGCACTCTGCTTGCCAGGTTACCCCAGATAATTTGACACCAGGCAAGCTTAAGGCTGCGTTTATTCTAGGAAACAAGGGACTGAGTTCTTGATCACAGCTTGGAAACATTACAAAAGTGCCTCAAAGTGCTTTTTCACTTAGGGGAAACCTAAATATATAGCCAACATTAATCTATCTCCAGCTCCAGCTATCATTTCCATTTGAGACATCCCTTAGCCATGGAAACAGACGACCAACCCAACTGCAGTCTTTCCTCAGAGGGCTACTTTTAGAATAGGACCCCAGCTCCAGTTTTATAGCTCCCATTTGTCCAGGGGCATAGGTTTTCATTGCTATGGAAGCAAACAAATTTTCAAACATTGCTTGGCATTTGCTGTTATGCCGAGGAAATACTCTTAAAAGTTTGTCAGAGACTGATTCCCCTTTCATATAGAGAGGGATGCTTGTCATGCTGCTGCTCCTTCCCACATTCACCTTCTTTCAGGAAGATAGATGACACTACAACATAGTGACACTACCACACTGCAGTTATAATTAACAGTGTGCAAGCTGCGTGGTACATTTCTTAGCAGATTTGCTCCTTTTGTCCACTAATTTTCGCAGAAATTAAACATAACAGTGTGATGATGAATACCTAACTTCATTTTAAAGATTATTGTATTATAGATCTCATTTTACTTTTGGATTTCTTTTTCTGGCCTTGGCTCCTCTCTGTTTCTCTTAAAATTCCACTTCTTAACTGTGTGTTCTTATGGCCTTAGTATTTTTCTCATTTACTTCCATGTTACAGTTGTCTGAAACCTAATAACTTATTATATCTCCGAACCCTTTCCCCCTTAATTTATTTCTCATCCACCTGAGAGAAAGGGAACCTTTCTGAGCACCTCAGAGCTCAGGGAAGCTGCTGTTCAATTAGCCTGTGCCTGAGATAACAGGGTCCAGAGGTAGTGTGCTTAACTTGTTTTGCAGTGGCTTCCTTCATGTCCACAGCTTAAGCTGACCTACCTTGAACTCTTCTCAGCTCCAGACTGGTTATAAATCAGTGTAATCATACCTAAGAGGAGGTTTTGATTGAAAACTTCTCTTTCTGGTGGGCACCTGAATTATTTTAAGCCTCCACAAATTCTGCTGAGATCTTTTGACTAGTAATGATGAGTTATTTTTTTACAATAAAATTGAAGTCACGATTTATTAATGGCATGCCTGGGATTGCTTCGCTCTTCTTTCAGTTGATTATATCTATTACAGCTATCTGGTTTATAGGTACTCTATTTCAGGTCATTTTAGTGTATTAATAAATAGCATTTAAGATCTTGGTACTATTGTAACATTTAGCAACAGGTAGATTAGGTTACATTTTCATGCTAGAAAGCAAAGGTTTATTTATTTTATTTGACTGACAAATAGCAGCTTCGGGGACACACTTTATAAGTAGCCAAACAGTTTTAAGGCATTTGACTTAACAACAAAGTCTTTCAGTATTACTTAATATTATTAATGATCTTAAACTTAACCGGTTTAAGTTAAAACAGTTGGGCCAAGTTTATAAAAGGCATTAACTTGTGTGTGGTTTTTACTATATGAAAGCTTGGTCACCAAACAGATTTTCTCTTCCTTTCTGGACAGGCTATTAGCCACTATTTTCAGTGCCTGGTTTTCCTGCATTCCTCAGTTAGGAAAGCATGTATTTACTCAGTGGTGATCTTTTCAGACGTTCAGTTCACCGGGCTAATTTACCAATCCTAAACAGTAAATGGGTAGGTATGGCAACAGATAGTGTACATACTACGGATCAGCTATAAGCAGGTGGTTTTCACAGTGTCAAGTCTTATTAAGTATTGCCAGGGTATCCAATTAAGGAATATATTTGAATTAATAATAGATACTAATTAATTTAGACCTTCACAGCTTGAAGTGGAAACTACTTGAGTGGAAAATAGCCATATAGGTACCCTCACAGCTATGGTAGAATATGTTATACCTTTATTCCAAGTTGTCCATAGAGCCACAGGGACATTTCAGTACCAGTTTGTATTATATTAGGCATTTATGCTATTTGGTTGCTTCAGCCCTTAACAGATTTTCATGTACCAAGAGCACTACAGTTCTCCAAGATGAGGGGCCTCTGTAAGTGCAAAACTGTACATCTGGCATGTTACACTGTCTGCTTTTAATGAAATGAAGGCTAGGAACCTCCTGCAAATCTAGCTGCTTTGAGAAATGTTGTGTTCCTGACGCATGTAGGTAAGGGCTGTGGATAAATGGTGGCTGATTCTAAGCATCCATCCTTCATCCTACAACCTACAGGTTTTAAAATAAAGTCTTGAACAGCTAGCAGGCAAAATGTGTGCACATATGTTTGTGTTGTGAGAGGAGGAGGGAAAGTGCATGGAATCAATATTATCAAGAAACGAGATGAATAATTAGAAGCAACGGTAGGAAAACAAGGTGGGGCTTTTTTATCTCCTCCTTGGTGCTAAAGTACCATTATAATCCTCCATTAGGAGCCGAAGTTAACATAATACAACAAGGCTTTTCTGAAAGTTTACTAGCTTTCTAAAGGGTCACCTTCTTAAAATGATTCCATGACTCTCTCAAGCATGAAAAGTACAGAACATAAAGGCTATAATATGAAGGTAATACTGTAGAGGGAAAAGTACAGAATGGTCTTTTAAAGCAGTCTTTAAAGTGGTTACACAAGAATTGCTGAACTAAAGGAAGGCTTTTATTCAGGAATGGGCTGATATGAAGGTTTTTAACTAAGATTTTGCTATACTGTGCTCTGAGAGGAATTTCTTGTTGCTTATTCTCTGGGAGTCTGAATATCAGTATTTCATTAACTAGCTTCTGTAAGCGGGCACTGCCTTCATATGCTAGTATAATTGAGCTAGTTCAGGGGGAAGCACAAATAGCAAATTCAAATGGACTCTACAGTCCTCACTTATTAAGCCCTCCTAAATGAGGTAATGCACTTACCTTAATACGAAGAAGATACATTTAGAAAGAGCTACCTATTTACACGGAAATCAACATACCTATAATTCCTATTTTCCTGAAAGAATGCATGACTATGGAGAACACAATGAAAATTAATGCAATAAAAATCTGGTAATACATTCAGAATGAAAGATAAAAGAAGAATAATAGAGTGAAACTCTAGGTCTCCAGAGATGAGAGCTGTTTCTTCAAAGTGGGAGTAGTACAGCAGTGAACCCAAACTGTTTTTGTCTTCAAATTGCAAAGGAATCACACATCTACTGATAGATCTTGGCTATAAAACAAGTTTTTATACGTGCATAGCACTGAGAATTCAAGTTGGAAAATAGAAATTAATAAACTAAAGATTTGGCAAGTTGAATCAGCCTGAAGGGACATCCACTTGAGTGAAGCTGGGTAAACAGTTTTTACTCTGAAATTGAGCCAAAAGTTAAAGGAAAGTGGAATAAGATAACTATGCTTTCAAGTCCAGGTTAGGAGATGACAAACATTTGCTTATTGAAAAGTAAGGGAGAGCTGACATAACAATGAAACCAACAGACACATTGAATTCACTTAAAGTTCCTTTCGGAAGGAGTTGGAAAAGCAACACAAGCTTCTCAATAGGCACATAGGTTGTCTGGTTTTATCAGACTAATGTTTCCATTATTTCAAGTACAACAAAGGCTTAGGGTGGCCTCGAGGTGGAATTCTAATGGAAAAATTCGGAAAAGAGAGTTAACCAGAAGGGCTAATTCTTCATAAAGCCTGTGTAATCCCCAAACTGCAGATGCAAAAATGCAGCCCTTGTAGTCTTGTGACAATTTATGTGCATTGATTATGGTCTTGATGGGTGACTGCAATTAAAGGAGAGACAGAGCACCAGCAACAGGATTTTCCTTTCAGCTTCTTAAGATGTCTTTTCTGCTGCATTCTGAAATTGATTCCAGTGCCTCCATTTGGCACCTGTCCTCCAAATCAAAACATGCAGGAGTGAAGGCTCAACTCCTTATATTCAAATGGGATAAAAAGCTTACACCATGGCCTCAAAAGACTCAGAATGAAATGGAAAAGTCGTGGCTTCCATTTGCTTTTGTGGATTGCTAAGCCATGTAACTAACTGTGCCTGTGGAAAAGGCAGTGATACTGCTTTTTGAGAACGAGTAGCAAAGAATTTGATTTCTTAACAGATGAAGGGATGGCAAAGAAATACTTAGCAGAATCTACTAAATTTTCCTAACTGGGACAGAGTATTCTTGTTTCTAGTGTCTAAGCAACCAATTATAAAAGTGTCTGAAAAGCATAATGAAAGAACTCTTCATTTAATTCAAGCAACTACATTTGTGTATTAATGAAAAAGACAAGTTAAAGTAGCAGCTGAAGTTGTATATCAGGTTCCTGATTTACAAGCAAATAAAACTGGAGATGTAAGGTACTTCTTCCCCCCTCATCCCGGTAATCTTTGTCAAACCTCTTTAGCTCTGCACTCACAAAACTTCAAGCAACCATTGCTTAGAACTATGCTATTTTAAATTGTTCTGGAATGGAAAATGTGTATTAAATTTTACCTTTAAGAAAAAAAGAACAAATTAGAGAAGTCAGGAGCAAAATCTGATGTAGAAATGAGGTTAATTCAGTGATTTTGACAAGGGCGTAGATTTAGTTGGAAACTATTTGACTAAAAATGGAGGGCTTTAGTACAATTTTTTTTTTTTGCATGTGGAGAAGGAAGAAACCCCTAGAAATAAAGTGCAATAGGTCTGTTAAATCTGTTGGCATAGTGAGATCACACAAATCCTTGATATAGATGTGCTACTGCAGGGGATGTACGAATACAGAATGTGAAAAAAAAAAGGAATGAAAAAGTTCTAGGGTAATATTACTCCACTCTGACATTCCAATTTAAAACGTCCTTTTTAATGGAAAAATAATCCTCATAAATGAGTGTGGGAGGAGCTTTCGGCTTTTTCCTAATAATGTTCTGATTGACAGATTATTTCCAGTTTGGAAGAAAGGATGAGAATATCTTCTGCCTATTTGATGTCTCTTTATACAGCCTGAAATTATGCATTTAGCCTTAGAAAGCAAAGAACGTTTTCTTTCCTCACTCCTTTGCTCTTACACGTGCCTTGAGCTATGGGGAAGGCTCAGGAAAACTGGCCAAATCGGTTCTTTGTTTCATGGAACTAACACGTTTCTAATTTGGGCAACAGAGCTGAGTCATCGTTCACATAACTGATTAGCTCTGTTTCTCTCTTTGTCGTTTACAACTCAGGAGAAAGAAGCCCATGTGATGTTATTTCAACTGATGCTGAAGATCAGATACCTGATCAGTGGGGGCCCCAGCAGCGGAAATATCTTTAGTTGGAAAATTAAACCAAGAGATTATAGCTGTCACCACAACAGGCTCATAAAAATCTTCTTATTAAATCTCTCCACAGGACTGAGGGACTAATAGGTTAGCTGGGTCCTTGAGTGAAAACTGCCAAGTATCAGACACAAAAACGAACCTCACCAGTCAATTTGGGATTGTTTCTCCCACTCCAACAAAAAGTAAAGATCCTGAATATTTACTTTTCAGTTTATTCATTATATTCTATTATATGTCAGCTATAGAATAAAATTTGAGTATAGAAATATTGCTCTAAGATTTGCTCAGCCTCAGGCTATGTATTGGATGTGCCACTGCACATGCAGCCACAGTGTACTAGAGAAGGGTAAGTATACGGAGCTGCAGGAATGCAGTATGCTGTCAAGTGATACCCAGAAATACCTCCTAGTGTTTTGTTTCAGAATAACAGTGCAATGAAATATAAGTAAGTCAGAGTGAACGGGCTTGTTGCAGAGCTTACTTAGAAATCAGTTCCACTAATATGCTCCAGATCTGCAGAGCTGCACAAAAGCTCCTCAAGTAAGGAGGTTCTGCTCAGACAGCTGAAAAGAAGCAGTGTCAAGCTATTACATCTCTCTCTCCATTTCTTCCCTGAATTTGTGTATGCAGGGACAAAAAAAAAAAGTAATAAAAAATTAAGAGATTAAACAATATAAACGGGTTCTGGACATGAATGATTCCTTTTAGGAAGGTAATGGGCCAGTCAGGGAGACTGTGTCTAGCTGGTAAGACAGCCTCTTGAGCTGCTACATGTGTGGGGAAATAAAACCCACCAGGCAGTGGATAAGTGTCACATTACCTGCTTTTAAAATCTTTCACAGTTTTCACTGTTGGTGCCATCTTTAATGAGAGTCTCTTGTATTGTGTCAGGAGAAGAAAGGAGAAGAGCTTTCATTCTGTTCAGGATGAGCTATAAATGAATCAGTATTACAAATAAAGCTATACGGCTTCAAGGTTTTGATACGGGTGACGTGTACATCGTACAGGAGGTAGCAGATGGGAAGGGACTCTTGACTACATGCAGGCTCCTGACAGTATCAAACAAGCCATGGCAAGGCTGCTTTTAGTTGTACTGCACTGCAGCACATAGCTGGCTTCACTTCTGGCTTCTGGGACTGAAGCACTGCGGGTACTGTCGGTAAAACAACTGCATATGCAGCATAACCGCTCTAGAGAAGAGTAAGCATCCTTTTCTGCTGTTATTTCTTGCTTTCCGACTTAGGCTATCATTTACTAGCATTTTATAATACCGATTGGTGTTAAAAGCATTAGTAAAGGTCCTGTTGCAATCTTTTGAAAGATAGGAGTAAAAGAAGGAAAGGTTAAAAGCAACCTTAAACAGAGAATCTCCTGCTAGCATACCAGAGGTGAATGGCTTGTGTGAGTGACTACTCTTCAGTTTCTCCACAGAAAAGTACCTCGGTGTGCACATCATAGGGAACCCTGATGGATAGCTCGGTGTCATGCTTTTGGTTACGGAGGTTATCAGTCCATTACTTACTTGAATTCAATGGATATTATTAGCAGCTCACTACCATTAAAACAAGGCACATGTTATCAAAATGATCCAAGTACAGTGGATGTATAGAGGTGCCTAAATCAATCACTGCAGGTATGCTGCAATGCACTGTGTCCTGTTACACAAGGATTGTCGGGAATGCGGAGCGTAGCCAACACCAAATTAGCTGACTACTCCTCCAGCGACCACTGCACGCAGTGAAATGGAGTGCTAAATCAAAACAGTTGAGATACAGGCTTGTCATGCATGCAAAGCATGTGGTCACAGTGACCAAAAGTCAGTCAGGTGTGCCTAAACCCAAGGATTGCTCAGAAATCCTGGACGCAGTTCTGACGCATGGATTAGCAAACAAAAGGCATCAGAAAAATCAGAAGTTCAAAAGTGCATTTCACATAGCTCTGTATTGTGCTTGTCTGTAATTTTAATGTTTCCTTTCATTAGTCCAGTTTTTTTTCCCAGAGAAATCATATATTAATAGTGAAAATAATAGAAACTATTTTGAGCCAAGGTATCCTTTCATTCGCTTGTATTCTTCAACTATTACTAGCTCCCTTGTTCTCCTCACTGCTTATTTTAGCATGGATGAAAACAGTCATTTCATTTTTATTCTGAGTGCCAGGTTATCACAGCGTTGTTAGAAATACTTTCAACAACAAATGACCTTTAGATTCACCACCACTATAGCAAAAAAATGAGAGCAATAAAGCTCATTTTTAAACCAATTCATCATTAAAAGGCATATACAGGACATGGCCTTTCCCACACGCAATGGTTTTGCATGTAGATTTCATTTCTTTCCTTAGACACTTGATACTATTCTGTTTATAGGATTTCTTGAAACTCCACTGCTAAAACAATTACATTTGCACGAAGAGCTGTGAGATGATATACTGGTTGCTTTTCTCAAAGTCAGCCTGCCTCCTTATTCCCTTACCCCACTGGAAAATCCTGCAGATAGAGAAGACTGGAGGAAGGCAGAGGCTGAAGTTAACAGAAATTACAACTAGCAGTAGACATTGGCAAGCACAAAAAGAAACCGATTTTAGAGAGATTTTCATTAAAAATTTAAGTTAAGTCAAGCCTGCTTATAGTCCTGTAAAAGCCCAAACAGAGCTGTTGTCAGCATTCTCTTAGATTCAAGTCTGTGCCTATTGTCTTGGTCTGGAGTTATGTATATGTTACTATATACAGACTGAATTTTCGCTTCTTTACATGTACTTCATTTACTTGCTTCCAGTACTTTAACATTCTTATTGGTACACTTAATAGCTACAGGTTTTTAAATGAAAGCTATCAAAATGTCTAGTACAAGAATTCTCATTTTACCTAGCGAGCACAATAGGAGGGCAGTTCATATTCCCGCAGACTTTTGAAGGTGATCAGGATCAATAGGGAATTCTGTGTTAGTTTCTTCTGCTCTTCTTCTGTATGAACATATTTTACCGCAGGATGTTCCCAGACCTACTAGAACAAGTGAACTCGATCTTGCCCTTGGCTTTCTTATATGAAGGCTATTCAGGGTTTTCCAAATCCAGCCTAGTTGTCTGGGTTTGTTTAACAAGACGGATTTAAGGCTTCTTTATTTAACAAAAAATTACCTATTTATCTTTATTCAACAACATGGGCATAAAGTGAAAGCAGATGGAGCTTGTTTCAGACATGTCCAATATCCAGATTTGGCTTTCAATTGCCAAAGTGAGTTTTATAAAAGCACAGAAAGGCTATGAACTATCATGAAAGGCTGCCTAGGCTAAAGATACAAGTGGCCAAGCATCCGTGACCGCAGTGCAAACTCATAGCTTTCCAAGTTTTACTTCTGTTAGCTATCCCCAATTGGTTAAACAAGTGCTTCATTTTGTATGACCTGCAGTGCTTTCTATGAAAAGTACAGATTATAGGCCTAGTTTAAGCTTTTAAGCTTTTAATTGCCAATAAACAACTCCTGGCTCTTTTGACTTCTTGCCACATTAGCAGACTTCCAAGTTTCACTTGAGCTTACAGCTGATTCACAACCAACTGCTGTCAACAAGGTCGCTTTTGCTACACTGGCTCCAGAGAAATATCTTAGGGGTTTTACAAGCAAGACTTCTGAAAAGCTGCAGCAGGATAATTATCCAAAAGGGTCATAAGGTGTTTGAGGTCTGAAGACCTGAATGGTTTGAGAAAGGGACCACAGGCAGTAGGATGGTCATCTTGAGTTTATTGCAGGAGGCTACCCAAGAAGCCCAGTGACTTCATTGCAATTCGAGCATAGTCAAAAGCTTTGTGTAAATTCTATATTGCAGAAAAAAAAATAGCCATGGAAAAATACCAGTGTCCATCAGGCCAGCAAGCAGGGAAAAGGTCAGAAAATGATTCATTTTCTCGCCAGACCCAAGGGCGAGCCTCAGGTGATGATTTTACTCACAATAACAGAAGGACAATATTTTCTAATCTATGTAATCAAGAATCTAATCCTTTCTCTTTGCTGGTATAAAATGGGAGGTTTTTCACTGTAAGCTTGTGTAAATGTATAAACCAGGCTAAAGCAAAACTGACAGGCTGTAAGTATTCTCCGTGTTCCCGACACTACAAAACACAAACCCTCAAGGACTGGCAACTCAAAACAAATTAGAGGCTCTCAAAGGTTTGTTTGTCTCTCCAGAAAGGGACGAGAATCATTTTGAAATAAAAGTTCATGAATAATTCTTATCTCCAGCTCCACCATTTACTCATCACTTGGGCAAAATGTCAAAAAGTAAGCATTGGGTTTGGAATCTTATTTAAATATTGTTAAAATATTAACTTTTAACTTTTGCAGCTTGTTTAGGTACCACCTAAAGGACTGCCTATAGGTGCTCACACTGAGCACGCTTACTGTGTAAGCAGGAGCATGGCTAAAAACACTTATGGTTCTCCTCTTCTTAGGCATCAAGACCATATTTGCGCACCTCATCTGACTTAGCCCAGTGCTTAAAAGCCATTCAGCAAGGCTGTATTTTAGGATTCAGATTCCACCTTTCAGATCTTTCTGGACAGTTGTGGAACCCCTGATCTCTTTGTTCAGTTGGTTCTTCACTATAAGCTTGGCATTTCCCACTGAACGAGTAGGATAAGAAAGGTTACTGAGGACTGTTAGCAGAACTTTCTTCCAAAATGTGGGAGCAGAGGAGCAGATGTGTTGAGGGGGAATGTGTTCCTATGAATTGCACCACATTCACGATGACTTGTTTGTTGATTCCACTTTACAGTGTCAGAAGCTGTTTCTGGTAACACACCTCATTTCAGCTCCATGCTAATAAGCCCTCCTAGTTCAAGCATGTTTTTGCTAGGGTTAGCTTATCAGCTCTAGTAACTTCTGCCAGCACAGCAGAAGCTTGTAACTAGTGAGACAGCAAGGAAGGATTTTCTAGCTATTAGCCTTCTGGGCCCCATATTTATTGCCTCTGTAGAGCCCAACCTAAGATACACCTTCAGCATCTTGGATTGTGCTGGGGTCGGTGAAGATGGACAGGGTTTAGAGTCTGAGTTTTGTTGTTTTGGTTTTTCTTGAACTGAAAGAGGCACCCGATGCTGACGGGAAAAAACCAAACCAAACCCAACAACCAAATAAAGAGAAAAACCCACAAGAAACCTATCCAGGACTGACTTTTAGTTATGATTTTAGGGAGCTAATTTATGCTATTGTCACTGCCTGTAAATCTGTGTTTGCTTATATGCATGGCTATGAAAGCCCTTGTGTATCCTTCCTACATCAAATTATGGAGACTAGCTGTCCTCTTCCTAAAATCCAGTCTACCTGCCTTTCTGGCAACTTGTACGTCAGGAATGAGCATAGATCTTCAACTTGGCATGGTCTTGAAAAGGAGAGTCACACCGGAGGGAGGCCATTAGCAAACATTCTGCAGTCTTAATCCATAAGTGTTTGCACTTTGAAATAAAGACAAGAATGAATCCTAAACTTTTAAAAAGAGCTGTAAATTCTGTACCACCTTAAGCCATGCTCATTTCAGCACATAAATCTTCTGTATAGTTAGTCCTTCTCTGGATTTCCCAGTCAGTTTTTCAGTGTTTGTCCAGCCCTCATGTTCCAAGCTGAGGCTTATATGTTACCCACCATCAGAAGGCTGTAGTTGCAGCCCTGATTTTAATGTATGGGCAGAACTGCTGTACTAGTACCTTTTCTCTTTAAAAGAGATACTTTTATTGCTTTCATAGTTTTACAGAAAGTGGATGTTCTTTTCCTGATACTTTCCAATGGCAGAAAGAAAATAACAGCAACAATTTCTTTTGCCTGGGACAAATGCTATGCAGTGACATCAACTTACTCTTAAGCCAGAGAGTCAGATGGCTGCACCCTTGGAGATCCATACAGAATCTCTTTACCATTACATTTCAAGTAGTCAATTTTTTTTCAATAGTGACTCTCTAATGAGAAACAGCATGTAGCATTGTTAAGCTTGATTAAGCAAATTTAATTGGCTATAGTTAATGTATTTGTGCAAAAGACAAATACTCAGCTTAAACATGGTTCTTAATCTTTCAGTAATTTAGAGTAATTTAACTAACCATGAAGTCTTTAACTTTTAATAGGCTGTATTTCAAGTAACTTCCTCTGTTTCCTCATCAGCTGCCTCAAACATTGCATACTTCCATCTCTGACAACTGTGATCCCCAGTTTTCATGTCAGGTAGATATGGTTATACCCCTTTCCCATACCTTGATGGTCTGGGTTTCTTTCCTATACACCCCAGTATGAAGCACGTCTTTTATGAATATCCGGCATTCTCTAGTTTAGAGTTTTACCATTCTGGATTACAGTCCCCCTCAAGATGTAATTAGTTTGCCAGCACACCAGCAGTGCATGCCTTGATATTTATCTCCTTCCTCTCCTTGTTCATTAAGCTGCTGCATTTACATAGCTCCTTCCACCGTAGGGGTCTGAAAGAACATGGTAATCACAAAAATTGAACCTTACACCATACAGCTACCATAGAGCTATGACAGTATAATATATTTGTTTAAGGAGTATTTTAACCTTTCTAATCATCACTTTCCCTCCAGGAACTTATCTACCTTTTCCCTAAATAAACTCTGCTTTATTCCCAGTTTGTCAGCCCTCAGTAGAGAGGGGGCAATTCAACAGGACACTCAACATTTAAAGAGTCAGTTACAAGCATCTCTCAAAAACCAATCCTCCTTATAAGCAATTGCTTTCTTGCTCGTTATTTCATACTTCCATCCTAGCTGTTATGGCACATCTCAGTAAATATCTACTCTGGCTACTCAATTGTAGTTATTATTCCCTCTCAACAAATACCAATTATTCTTGTTCTGTTCACTGTTCTCTTATCTTCATTTTATAGGCTTGTGTTAATTCTGGCTTAATGGTTAAAGGTGCCTAAATGCCTTCTGACGCCTGTAATCTCATTTGCTATTGTACTTTATCAAATGAACAATCAGTCAACTTAAACCTCATATTTCTCCAAGTATGCAGCGTGGATACTGCTGTCTGAAAAATGGGACCCTCTTTCAGCTTATTCTGTGCATTTCAGCCCTAATCACATCTTAATTGAAACAAAATATTAAACTACAGAATTTTGCTTCAATGCTATTGAATGCTATGTTCATGCCTATGGCTTTTGAAAGTGCACCTTTCGCACTTGCAATTAAACTAGCCAAAGTTGACTGTTGTAAGGGGCCGAAGGCTTCAGTTAGCTAGATCCGCCCCCCTGCCCTCAAAAGGGAGTACAAACATGACATTGATAAAGGGTAAAAGTCCTTTAAATTCCCAGTGTTAAAACTAACACAATTTTCATTCTAATCGTGGTTGGTTGTGGGTTTTTTAGTTTGTTTTTTGAAAACAATTAAGGAATAAGCAATACCAATGTACATTTCCTAATCAGAGTAGCAGCCAAGTTACTAGATGCTCTGTCATTACAGGTATGTTTTCCGTGTTCCCATTATTTTCAACATGCGTCTTGTAAACCACAGTAAAAATTATGTCCATAAAAACCCCCAAACAAACAAAAAGAACAACAGGAGGCATCAAATTCAGCTTATGCTGTCCCATACACGTGACATAAAGCATTTCTATTCTCTCTTCTCATCTCTACTCCGGTTTGTGGTATGTTTTTAAATATACCTGTGCATTAGAGACATATAATCCTATTATTTTTCGAAGGTTTCATTAGTATATGAAATAAAACTCCCCAGTATTATGCTGGTCATCCCTATCCTTGTGTAAATGAGCAACCTTTTGAAGCAAGAGTGCCTAAGTTTTTCTAAATGAGGCTGAAGAAGTCTTCTAACTGCAATATACAGTGCCATTATTGCTTCATTCTCTACAAGGAACGCCTATGGCAAGTTCTAAGATTGTCTATAATGCTTTGCTACAGCCAGGTTTTTCTCCTTTTATGCCACAATAGACTGAGACTATCAGCTTACAATATTGCCAATCACGCAAGTACAAGGCTTTGCTTTTTGTACTGTGAATTTCGTTCCATTTTTGCTATGTCAATTTTCTCCACTAATGTTTTCTAATGAAGATGCCTCCAAGCTTTGTCTTAGTGCATCTCCTCACCTTTCATGCTTCTACTCATTTTGCCAGATTAATCCTACATACATATTTAGTGAAGATCCCATGACGGATCTTTGCAGATCTTAATCAGTTAACTCCTGATGACTTCTAACACTTTCGACTTTTTTCCCATCAGTCAGGGCTACCTATTTTATATTCCTTCTATTAATTTCTATCTTTTCTTGCCCTGCAACTCTGATTTCATTGCTTTGCCTTCCTGCACACTGACAACCGCCCTGTGCCAGCACTAACCTATGCCCACTCCATAGTTATCACAGCACAAAGATGGCTTGAGAAACAATTCCTGTCAAGTGTCCATCCAGCTTCATCCCCTGATTTCTTACCCACCTTGGAAAGACAATGGGTTATTTGGTAAGGTTTGGTGGTTTCAACCTCTATTATTTCTTCAGAAAGAATTGCAATTTCTCTCAATAACAGCACTTCAATTTATGGTAGAGGTGCTTTCTAAAAAAATAATAATTTGTATATCATATTCTTTTCATACAAGACTTCACAAAAAAAGTGCTTCATTAATGGGCTTTGATGCCTGTGAAGAAAAATCCTTGTGCAACCCAGCAACATCAAGGTGCTGTGAAAAAGCAAATCCTCTAAGTGAGCTATATGTTTCCCAAGAGAAATAACGAACACGCAATGATTCCTTTTCAAATGCACCAAGAAACTGTTTTGTATCCTGTTAGAGAGTTAATAGGAATTCAATAGGTTAATTTAAAACTTCTGATATGGATCACTTGTTCAGTCTTTAAAGGACTGAAGCATCCAGGAGCAAACCTTGGCTTTATATTTCTTTGTAGCATCACTGCATGGCCTATTGCCTGACACTGTAATGCCTTCCATAGTCCAAGGCTATATGAAGGTTACTGTCAGGCTATTCTTCCACTTGCTGCCTTCTTCATATTCATATTCATTCAGTTGAGCACTGAAGTACAAACCCTGATTTTAAGCTACAAAACTAGTTTAAATCATGAAGCTGCTGTTTTCTAAAGAACTGTTTATTCTGTCAATCTCTTACACTTTACACCTTGTCAAAAGTCAGTGATGCTTAGTCAGTCATACTATGTTAAGTGTATATGGCAGTGTATAGCTTCAAATTCTGCATTTTCTTAAAAGACAGTTGCATATACAGTATCAAATAGGTGGCTATTAACAAGATTTTTTCCTTATTGGAGTTTCCTGCTTAATCCCAACCTGCACCATGAGTCCCCTCGCCTGTTTCCACTAACTGAGGTAAAGTTTTGTGTACAACCGTTGCTTATTATAGCATCAGTTCTCTGTATTCCTCATACCAATAGACCTCACCCACATGATGAATTGTTAAGCAAAACAGTATTCTGAACAAGGTAACTATTGAAGTGTCACAAATAAATCAAACAGGTGACTCCCCTTGAATCAGAATTGTGATGTTTTCCTTAAAGGGGAAAAGAGAAAAGATTCCTATGAAAGCTTATTTGGACTCCACAAATTCACGTACCATTTCATAAGCTCACGCTGTGGTTTGTAACCTCCTTTTCAAACTTTCCCTACATATCCTTTTGTGGTCTCTAAAGTTAATGGAAAGTCGCCTACCTTTGAGCAAAAAATCCTTGTTCTTGACAGGAAACATATCAAGTCTGTATTTGAACTCATTCAATAGAAGTGAATTTTCCATAAATATATTAGGATTATATATTCAGCATTTTGTATGAAGTATGAAAGTGGAGCCACATATTTCCAACAGAAAACATGAACCAAAATAAGCTGTTTCCCCCCTGTAGTAGCATCTTTTGTATTTTTACTAGATTTCCAGACGCTGTAGGGCAGAACTGACTGAGTGGCCTTCATCTGGCTACACTGCCACCATCTCTGTAGGCTTCAACTCATTCATCTGGGGACAGTGGTAAGCTCAGGACACTGCAGGATATATAAACTCTTCTTCATTATTCAAGAAGACCAGGGGTTTAAAGCAAGCTTCCTTGTGCCATTGATGACCACTTGTCCTTACAGTTGGGTCTCCCTTCTTATAATCCCAGCTGCTACGCTAGGAAAACACTGCTGATACACTCTGCCAGGTCCCTCCCTGCTGCCTGGCAGCCCATATTCATCTACGTACTTTGTGCAGAGATATTATAGTTAATGAGTTAAATATCATACTGTATATCACACAGTCTCTGTGTGATAAACCACTGAAGGTTTGCATTTCCAGTCCTTTTGTCCTTTCCACTTCCAGTACAGCCTTCCTATTCATTCTCACTTTGCTCTGTTTACAATGTGCCCTAGAAAACCTGCTCAGCTAGTTTTTCAGTTTCTTCAATTGATTAACTTTTCTGTTACTAAGCCAGGACCATGCCTGCTTTCTGGCAGTGCTATTCTGCCTTCCTGCTCACTAAACTTTGCAATAGGATCGATTACACTTGAATAAACTGAAGAATATGCATTGTTTGGTGCTGTGGCACCTGACCGTGCCTTCTTTTTTTCTCAAGCTCCCATCAGCCATGTATGGTCTTCTAGAACAACTGGAATAAACAGCAATATTTCTTTATAGAACATAAAGCTGCAGTTTTTAGTACAGATCTTAACATATCGTCTTAGAACTTGTCTACTTTTCTCTTTTGCCCCAGCCCACAGCTTTCATGCCAAGCATTAAATGACAATAATTGGCATATCCCGGAAGCCTGAACAATATGGAATCCTTCCGCAGGCAGCCTGACTCCTTACTTTTGCCTTTTTTCTGAGCATGTTTCTAGCCAAGGCCATGTTGCTATGCAAGCCAGAGAGGACACAATGGGATGGACTTGGATCTATGTCATAGAACCAGGGTTCTACATGAGCGACTAACAAGTGGCATGGAAGACTGCAGATGAACTTGGGATGCTGGCACTGCAAAAAGGTGCTTCCATGACACTCAAAGCATGAAGACAAATGGCATAGCCAGCTCTTCGAGCTCCTTTGTCTCTAGGTCTGTGTAGTCATGTCTTCCCAGAAGCCTGGACTAACGCTTGCACAGGAGGAACCCACAATTTATATTCCCTCATCTCTTCCATTTCCATGCTTCCAGATATTAATGTTCCCAAAGATAGTCAGCTACCTACCCCCATCAGTAGTCAACACTTATTACTTTTCCTTATAGATTTCTTATGAGCCATGTTAAAGAAGTTATTATTCATATGCAACAAAGTTTTTACTGAAGAATGTGGGTTTAGTTTTGCTTAATGGCATAAAAGCTAGAAACATATCTTTTTTCCTCTGTAGAGCTTTTAGGGCTGTCAGAGCTATCAGCTTTTCAATGTGCATTGCTCCAGGTATGTCATTTTCAAGAGTTAAAATTCAGCAATTCATCTTTGACAAAAATTCCCCTTTTGTCACCAGAAGTCTAAAATATTGGCCCTGTCCTGCTCTATTCTACTCCTTAAATTATGGTCAATCTGCTTCACTTCTGTGTTAGTTACTTGCGCAAAGCTCTATGTTTAACCTTTCCCCGAATTTGCCTTCACAGAAAGTCCCATTTAAGTTTCAGTGCTCTATAGGATGGGAGGGCAATGTGGATTAATCTTTCAGTTGAACCTCTTTTACAGCATTACAACACGTTTTTCATGACATTTTGTTGGGCAGGAGCAGTCATTTTTTTGCTGTTATTAAGTAACAGAAAAGCCAAACCATATGGTTCTTCTATTACTTCTAGAGATGCAAGAACACAGCAAAAATCTAGTTTTTCATGTCATTTGGGGGAGGCAAAGACTACTTTTTTTCTGATGCTTAGTGGTGAAATCATGATTTGTAATCGGAATATTCTTGCCAAGAAATATTAAGTTGCAAAAAACCTCTTAAAAAATCATGATGAACACAATAAATTCAAGTTTTCATTTGTTCAGACATGCTCTATTGGAGAAGTCAACACAGAAAACGTAAGGTATGCTTGCATTACCAAAACAGGAACAGAAATCTTTATTTATGAAATATCTGCTCTCTGGGTATTGATCATTCCTTACAGCACAGCACCAGAATTTTTAATCAAGTTTGAATATGTACTGACACATTTGGGTAATCTTTAATGTAGTGCTGTGCTAACTGGACCACAATATGCCTAACATGTCATCCATTTCACTGGTTTTATATCTGAAAAGAATGGGGTTTGCTTCATCTGTGTGCTCATACTGCGTCTATTTACACCTCTTTGTCTATAAGCCAGAAATATCTGTACCTTTCCGTCCCACCAACATTGCTTTTCCCTCTTTTTAAAGATGAAACTTTACATACGTTAAGTATCTTGACATTCAGTATTGCTCCATCTTTGGCACCCACGTGATGACCCACTATATTTGGCACTATGAAAATATAAAGAAAGGGGACTTTATTCAGCAACCTGTTTTGTGTATGTGAAATGAAGCTAATTCGCTGTAGTGTTTAGTTTTCTTAAGTCATTATTGTACAGGTTTTCCTGAAGACCTTCTTCCCTTTTCCAGCAAAATTCTTTTAGTCATTCATGTCTGAAAAACTTCTGGAGTTCATGATCCATCTAAAGCACTACAATAAGCACACTGAAACTTTCATAGCCACAGGCTTGCCACTCACCATAGAGGCACAATAAGGTAGAACATTTGCATGAGCCTTCTGTAACTCTAGATCACATTTCAGGTCTTAGTAACTCAGAGAGAATTTCTGTATTTTAGCTTTGCTAGAGGCAATTCAGGTTCAATGGCTGCAATGACGCACTCATTCTGCTGCTTCTTTCCTCCTATATTGACAGTTCAAGTCATCTTCCTACACTGCCTTGTCACCATCCCCATCCTCTAAGCTGCTTTGCTTACCTGCAGAGATTTTTCATGTCTGGAAAGAGACTGGATGTCACATGCTATTTAAAGGCTAGTATATGCAGACCACTATTTTTTGGCTCTTTGCCTATACCCCAAGTGTACTTCTTAGGTATTTGGGAGAGTGGGACACAATTTTTCCAGTGCACGTATTTCAAGCTTACAGTGCAATATGAATGCAGATCTTGGCTTCCTCCTTGCCTCTAAAGAGAGGAGGATGGCACCAGTGTTTCTCAGAAAACAGACATCACGTACTGTGTTGTGAATGCAACGACTGCACAAAGTCACCAGCAAGATGACATACTCCCAAAACTAGGGACAGCCTGTCCTCAGATGGGATGAAAACCCCAAGAACAACACATCACACAGTATACCATCCAACACTGACAAGTAGAAAACACTGAGGGAAAGAACATTATACAAGGCTATGTGTAGCACAATACTCGCTCTGGTTATAGCCACCTACATTCAGTCCCTAACCAGAAATCTGACATCAGCAATGGTCCCTTTGTGCTCAGTTGCCCAAGTTGATCATCTCAAGGTTTAACCTTCTCCAGCAGAGTTATCCTCCATGACTCTGTCTTTCTTCCTAAGCACACTCCTATATATTTTCCTTCTTTACAGTATCCTATGCAAATGACTTACATACATCAGTTGTGTTGTGGCATAAAGTTCTCCCTTTAGATTGCTTTTTAAACACACTGCCTGATGATTTAATTAGATGACCTGTAGTTCTGGTATTTAACAAATAAATAAGCATCAATTCCCTATCCTTTTTCTCCATTATACCTGTAATTTTACAGGTCTGAACTGCAGTAGAAATAGGACAGAGACAACTGGTGGAGGAAGAAATCCTGCTTGTCAAGGCTAGATGTGTTAGGATATCATAGTAGTTCTAAAGTTACATTGATTAAGTCCTGCAGCATCAAATTTAACAAGAAATGTAAAACATTTTGAATGGTAGTCACTTACAAATTTTTCTACAGTATAGCTACTGCGAGATTTACTTCTCCTTTTCCTGTTCTGCAGGTTTCAGACCACTAACGTGAATGCCTTAGTGTGGAAACTAGCTTTTGATAAGTACTAGAGGGTAAAATATCCTCAAAAGAAAAAGCATGTAATTATATGTTATTCCAAGACAAAAGTAACAGTTAGACTATTACATGGCAAAAGAGATCAAAAGTTGTAACAATTGTCTCTGAGATCATTTATGAAGATGATTCCTCCCAATATTATCTATTTGCAGTCCTACATTCTTCATTTTTCAAAGTTGCTGATATGGCAGTTCTCAAAATGAAGAGTCACCCACTTCTTGAAGCCATCAGTTCAGCTTTTTACTGGCCCAGGTGCTTGCCACTCAATGCATTCCTCATTTTCAACTTGCTTTACTACTAACAGACAATAATGCACTATTTCTGAGTTTTCAGCTCTCAAGGACAAGCTGGCATTTAAGGGCTGGTGACTCCTTTGCATGCTTCTTTGTGGCAGCCCTGGAAAATCCTGTGAGCAAAGGAAAACTGAACTGCTACCTAACCAATGATCCTTTAACTTATAGCAAAAGTGACTTTCATCACATCCAGGAGGAGAGTTGTAACTCGTCATAATTTAACAGGGCTTGCATTTTAATCTGAGTATATGAAAATAATTTGAGGCTCTGTTTCATATTAAGATGCAGTGTAAAGTAAAGTTTTCTATGCTTCTTTTATTGCATGGATTTGAACGGATCTTAGGCAGCCACTATCTCTGTACCCTTTGTGCCGCAGGGTTTATTAATTGTGAACAATAGGACACTGTCTCTGAGAATGAAGAGAGGCTAATGCTTCCTAAGTACATTATTGGCTATTCATTTGCCCCTAAAATCGTTTGGCTGAATTTCATCTGTTCTCCCATCTGTGAAATCATCATTTAGCTGAATGGTGATTATGCAGAGTTGCTTTTCAGTTCTTCATTACTGTTTAATAGCTGTGCTGTCTTTAGAAGATTGCCTTATTTATACTATAGATCAAATACTTGAATCAACCGTGTCTTCACTTATGATGAATCCTCTCCTTCTCCCATCACCGAGTTGTACTGGTAGGAGCTCTACAGTAGCTCTAGCACTGGAAAGCACTGGAGGGCTTTTTTGTCTCCCTGTATTCATACCTGAAATGAGCAAGTTTAAGCCTGCCTTTCCACACCAAAGCCACCACTGTGGGCAGTGAACTATAACTGAATCTGAACTAGGGTTGAGCAGGGCTGTAAGTGATAAAATTAAATTTTACATCATTTCCATGTAATTTATCCGTAATCCTACTTCTCCTTAATCACAGTGACCTTCTCTGGCCATTGAAAACCTTAGATGAAAAGAACATAAACTTCTATGTAATACTAAGTTTTACTGCTGGCGGAAGATCTCTCTGTGACATTTCTTTCTTTACTACATATATTAAAACCTTATCTGTACAGAGTATTTTATTGTATTCATACTTGGGATGTATCAGCCCTTTACCATGCTTTTGTCTTCTCTTGAAGCTACTTTAAATTTGTAATAAGTTTTTTTGCTGAAGTAAGCCTTTTAATAAAGAATTACATGCCTCTATTAATAAAACTAATCTACCTTACAGCCGATTTCCTAGTACAAATAAAATTTACAAAGCAAGCGAAGGTTGTATTGCTCTGCTGGTCCTAGAATAGGCAGTGCCAGGTCATTAAGTTGTTAACCATGGCCAGCTGGTAACAGGTACATTGTACTCCTAAGCCACAGCCCAACCTGAGCCAATACTATCTCCCTTATATTTGATACTCTCTTGTTTCATGGCTCATTCCCATCGGTGGTTTCAGGGCACCCTTTCTGCACAGACAAAGATGAGTACTGTCTTCTAAAGCTCTTTGGCCACTGGCAGGTAGATCTCCATTTTCCAGATGTATGCTATTCATAATTAATAGAAAAGTCAGAAGAAAATTTAGAGTTGTATATATTTTACATTTTACCCCATCACTACATGCTCTCGCATTTGAGAAGTGTGATAAGAAACCAATTGGTTTCAATGCCTTTCAAACAAATGAGCCACAGCTCTCAACTAGGTAAAAAAACCCCAACGCATCTCCATTCAGGGAGGAAGAAAGGGTCACTTTGTTCCCTGCCACAGGCTTTCCTACCTAAATGGAATTTAGGCCTACATAGCAAAATCAAACAAAATCTGATTGCAGGAAAGTTAGGCACATCTTATGCAGCATTGGAAGATGTCTTATGTCAGGCTTATAACTCACCAAGGATCCCGGACACCTGCTCTGGGAACAGCCTCTGGCACCTGCATTTCACTGTGAAATTACCATAGAGCTGGAGCAGCAGGTGTATAAATGACCTTGCCGTTTAAGGAGATCATTAGGGGTTTTCTTCCAGAAGGTATAAATGCAGATATGAACTTGATTGAGGTTTTGCTCAGACTGGATGTAATCTCAGAATAAAAAACATTAAAAATATTAAATTCTTGTTAAACTTCATAGTTGGAAGCTTATGAAGCTTTTGGTAGAGAATAATGAAACCTTCTCTTTTAGGTCACTGCTAAACCATCCCAAAAGAGTTTTATGATTTTGTATTAATGTAGATATTCATAAAGCAACCTTTTGAAACCTTTGAGAGCTGTCCTTGAATTTCAGACAGTCATGTCAGTGGTCAACTGTATCTAAAAATACTTACATACATCTTATATGACAAGCCTCAAAAGGGAAATACATTTCCTCTTTTTCCACAGTCCATCGTAGGCCTGTGCAAAGTTGTTTCTTTTTCAAATGCAAACAGCCATTTTCAGGGGAATGATGCTTGACTGCTTATATGTAAGATGAAATTAATATCAGGGAGATTATTAAGGCATACTACAAGCTTAGTAATGCAAGGTTATTTGTGCTGCTTACTGACCGTACTCTGAGGATGCATAGAGATAAATGCAATATGCCCTGCAGCTTATAGTGGTATAAGATTGTATTTTCTTATGCATCGCCATTATGATGCTGACCTCTGACCAAGCCAGGCCTCTAAGCAATCTGTCTTGCCGACTCAACAGCAAGAGGCTAAACAGGTTAAGTACACATTTTATCTTGATCAGCTGCTAGGAAAATTAACATCCAGTTTTACTTTACGGGATCAAAAGTTCTGCCCATAAAGAGGGTAAGGAAAAACTGAATGAGGTAAAACTGCATATCTATCAGTCAGCCACAGTAAGAGTCAGTCAGCACCAGTAAGACCATAGGAGTCCTCTTCATATTTCCAGTGCAAACTAGGTGTAATCAAAATGTAATTTCAACACTATAATTCTATTTTTTACCTATAATTCTATTTTTTACTCCATAAATTATTGAATTTTGAAGTAATGTATCAGCACTTTTAAAACAACTAGCAATTAAATTACAATAGATAATTCCCTGTCAAAGCCAGAAAAAAGAGACACCAAAATATATGCGTGCCTTCGTTTTTGTTCCTATTTCTCTTGGAAACCCCCTTTTTGGCCTTATCCTCTCAACTCTGCAGAAAACATACATCTAACTGTAGGTCTGGCTTGGTACATCTCTAGCCTTTTAATGAGGTGGTGGGATAAGACTCCATTTGTTGAAATATAATATACAAAGTTGCATTTTGCAGCGAAAATAGGCATCATTTTCCCTTTAGCCAAATGAAGCTGTATTGCTAGCTAAGTATTTGCTCAGCCAATGTCACACTGGGCGAGATATCAGATGAACTCAAGCTGTAAACTCGTTCATGAGGAACTGCTTGAAGACTTTAGGAGGCTGATAGGACTGGAGCTGCAATGTTCTTTCTGTTATCTCAGCAGAGTTCTGAGAAGCACCAGATAAATCCACACATCAGACTTGCATGAAGCACCTAATCCCTCATTTTCCAAAATAATCGCATGGGTTTTATTAGCATTTCCTTACACACAATAAAAATTAACGGAAAACCAGTTTTTTCTTTTCCTGATAGAATTATTTTCACTTCATTCTTTGCACTATAATATTGATAAATGAATAAGAACCTTTGGCTTGTACGTTACCCAAGAGAAAGAGAGAATAGAAGACAATGATTTTCCACAAAACTAAAATAGACATGCTTCATTACAGGGGCCTGCTGCCATGGTCTAGCTTTATAAAATGTACAAGGGTGAAAAACTAAGGTTTTGGTGGCCACATTGCCAAACCGAATGCATCTCTTTTTTCTGGGGGAAGAATGATAAGAGAAGGAAATGAACAATGCCAACAGTAAAATCCTATCCCAAATCTCTTCACCACAGCTCAGCTTTGATTTCAACACTGACGCTTTGAAACTCTGAGGTAAGGGGAAACAAACAAGTTCTTTTTATAACTTTCAAAGAAAAGAACTAGAAGCCATCAGTGTATTTCTGCCCTGCTATAGCCAAACAAGCTTTTTGCACCTGTCCTCAATGAAAAAGAGGTGTTCTTCTTGTGTCTGGCTTTTATGGTACAGGTACAGCTTCCCTGAGTGCATCCTGAGATCCGCTTTGTAACTCCCATGTCAGCTGCCTTCTAATGAGAATTAGGCAGTATTTTCATAGCTAACTGAGCACATACTCTTTTACCTTCTGATTCCAGTGGAGTATAATGTTTTTTGGGGTATTTTTATTTGGATAACTTCTACGTTTGAGTACACAGCTTTCTCACCAGCAGCTTTGTTGTTCCTCCACGGAAATTTAGAGCATAAGACAATGTTTTAAATGTATTAGAAGGAGATAAATTACAATGCCTTTTTGACAGTCTTTGAAATACATGCAGACACCCCCAGGCACACGCTTCACTCAGGGCAAAAACCTACATATGTTTCTGATTCTAGGAAATTACTGGCTGTTTGAAGGATCTATTTCCTGAACTAGCACATATCTTCCAAACAAACTCGGGCTGTGAACATAGATTTTCACCACAAAATCCCAAAATATTTATGTCTTGGAAGGCAAACTGTAGAACCAACTCATTCACCTCCAGTTTATATTACATCACTGTATAACTAATAAATGAAGTCAGAAAACTGAGTTGCATTCCAGATTAATGCAACAATTCGAAATAGTTCTGCAAATACATCATCACTGATTTCTCTGCCAGTTGTTTATATTTTAGTTAACCTGGTTTTCTAGGCAAAGCAGTGATTTCATGTCTGCTGTCTCCATCAGTCACCTCAGATGTGTCAGTCATTCGTGGGCTGGGTACCGCATGCAAGGTGCTCTGCTGCAGCACCTCAGGGAGCATTCCAGCACGGGGTGCCAGTGGGGTAGCAGGCAGCTCACCCCAGCCATGGCAGCGTGTGCTTGTCCCCACTGCCAGCACTGTTAAGCTAGCCACCTCGGCCCCAAACTCCAGGGGTCTCGATGATACACAAGAAAATACCTCACACTTCTGATATCCTGCATTTTCTGCTTGCTTGTAAACTGAAATGGTGAGTTTAACTGAAATACATTATAAAGGCTTTTTTTTTTTAACGAAGAGCATGCAAATTTCATTAAAACTTTTATAAGCCAACATCTTAATGAGGTTTTTGTACAAATAGCTCAAAGTGATTTTGAGGAGAAGAACAGCTTCTTTATCCCCAGATACAGGTGGGAAAACTGTACATCAAAACCACCGTGGCATTCTGTGTTTCATGTAGCAAGCCAGTAGCACTGTGCCAGTGACCTTCAGCTGTGGAAGAAAGAGTCATACACAGTTACCTCTCAAAAGCTAGTATATAAAGTGTTCATCAGTAAAGTACTTTACCTGTCAAATGTGGCTTCCCTTTAATTTAGCTGGATTTAAACATGTGCAGCTACAGAAAGTCACCCGAGCACAAGTACAATAGGCAGTATGTCCTTTCACAGCTGGGAAACAGATTCTTTCAACCAGTGCACACTACATTCGTTGACAAGACTAAAACAGAAAAATACAAAAATTAAGAACTTGAAAGAGGAGTATTCCATCACAAAATAATTCAGAATAGGAGGAGGATAGCTCATTTAAACAAAAAAATATAGCTTTATAGTAGAATGAGATGAAAAGGGGCACTTTAAGCCAAAATCTTGAACAGTGGGTAAAACCTTAGTATCTAAAAATTGACCTAGTATGTGGGACGTTATTTGTAAGCAAGAAAAGTTTTTTGGCCCACTTTTCAATAAGTGGGGGCATAGCAATGTTGTATTTTGCTAACAGAAAGGACCTTGCCCTGACCTCATATAAAACACATGCAAGATGTGTTTCTGATGTAGTGAGTAGAGTCAAGTCCACATTGCACTACTGAACCCAGTTGTATGGTACCTTTCATCAGGGATTAGCTCAAACCCCTGGAGATACCAGGAGAGGCTCATGCCTGGCTGCCTAGATTAGGAGGAGAAGGTTGAACCTGTATGTATAGGTCTGTGTGGAAGTACTCACAGAGTACTTGCATCCGTACTTAGAGACATATGTTTGTATCAGAATCCCCTGTGTTATGTCTATGGAAAACCCCTGACTCTACAATGAATCATTCCACCTATCTAAAAAGCTTTCTTTGCCAAAGCATGGACAGCCATCCTTTATGTTTACACTATATTTCACCCAATGGATCCAATCTGTTGGTGCAGAGTAACGTTCGTTCGGTTGTATGAGGCAGCCCTTGGGAAGGAGGAGCTGCGTTGCACCTGGGGTGGTGGGCAGAGTGGAAAGGAGACTGGAGCTTTGGGCTGAGAGGTTAAGCAGCTTCCCCAAGGACAGCCACAGCATGCAGGGCAGGAGGCGATGGAGAAGGAGAGGTTTGCCAGGGTGCACTGCTGCAGCCCTGGAAGCTACCCAAACGTAGATGGATGAAGAGCGAGCCTGAGTGGGCAGTACCCACTCCTCTCTATCGCAGTAAGCACAGCTTGTCTGTCTTTCTGTCATGTCTCGCCTGCTAACATTGGGGTTTCTCTGTTTTCCAAATGAAATCCAGTTTTCTCCTTCCTGCTCTTGTCTGAGTTCACAAGCCATCCTGGCTCTTCCACGGTGCTAGAAGGAAGGATGAGAGAGATTCCTATCACAGCTTTGGCCAACTTGGCATCCTGCCGGAGGATAGAGCTGAAATTGAGCATCACTGGAAAGAACAGGCTTCAGCGTGGGTAACTTGGGCAGCCGCCACTGTCAGTGCTGCTGGTCTGCTTTCCCCGTCACACTAGAGAAATTCACTTTCTTGCACTGTGTAGAGGTGTAAGTGACAAGAGCAGAAGATCCCTCTTTTCAGGTTTCTGTTGGAATTAATCTGAATGATGAAGAATATTATTCAATTCAACCCTGAACTGGCTGCAAGTCTTCATCTATGCACAGATCGTATCACATCCCTTGTCTGAACACACACCACGTAGAAATCTCCCAGGCAGATTAACCACCATGTTTTAATGTCCCAGATTAACAATTTCAAAAGCAAATGTTATATAAATATCCTTCCCAAATTAGCAGAAACAGAGCTTCCCAAATTCACAAGACTTACATAGACCAAGCAAGCAACATAAATCAGAAAAAAAAAAAGTTTTAATGCCATTTATGTTGTCAGAAATGTCCAATTCTATTTTGGAAAGATAGTGACATATTAAATGGGTCTGTCAGAATGCATAGACAAGTGAAAATCTCATGTAATTGAATATCTCTGTTTGTACTGGAGCTCCGTTTGATCTTATCAGGACTGATTTATCAGTTGACATCAGAGAAGTCTGCAGTACTCTTGGAACAATGTGGTGTCTTTTATTATGTGCCTGAGCACATATGGTATCTCACAAAACTCAAGATGAGAAGAGTGTTTTACTACTGTACATCACCGATGATCCATCTGTTTGCAGCGAGCGTGCGGCAGATTACCCAACAAAACAAACTCTTCTAAGCCGACTTCATTTTGGAATTCTGATTTAATGAAAAGCATAACCAAACAACTTGTAGAACAGGAAAATGCCTAGCACCGTGGTCACACCATCTCCTACCACTCGGTGATGACGTCTATGACAGAGCATGATACTTTCAACTAAAGGGGATAAAGCTAAGAACTGCTTGTGATATTACTCATAAGCTGTTAGAAGAGGGTTTTTTTTTTCCCAGGTGAAAATCTCCATTACTGTTTGATTCCTTCTTCAGATCTTTTGGAGGTCAGTGTGAATCTTTATGATTTCAGGGAATTTTTCTCTCTTCCCAGTTATGAATATTTGCAGCCATTTTATTTACTGCTGACTGTGAGAACACTGGAAAACTTCACATCACCGGCTTGAGACCCCTATGGGTATGCACAGGTTGCAGCCCCAAGGATACCAAAAAACTGCTGAAGCATGGAAAGAAAATCTTCAAATAACAGAGAGTAAAATTTAAGCTACAAAAAACCCCAAAACAGGAAAAACTTCCTGGTCCTTCATCCATGTGCAGTTGTGAAATAGATAGCCAAGGGAAACAATGGTAACTCCAGCGACTAGGAAAAAAAGTAAAGATAAGATGAAGTGAACACAAGTGATTTTGGTTCACACCTTCTTGCATATCCTACGGTACTTTAGGTCAGGCTAGGTCTGCATTCAGAAAGTTCTGCTGATACCCTAAAGGACAAGGGAGCTGCCAGACTAATTTGGCCAAAAGTAAGCATCTCCTATCTACCTGGTCTGGGTCTACACCAGGGGTTCTCTCAGTGAAGCTACATGAATGTTTGCAGACAAGGTTTCAGCAGTTCAACCCTTCAGGATAGCTGAGTTCACAGGCCGTAATGCTGACCCATGAATAAAACCAATGAGACTATACATTGACTTACCAGCACGATACAGTTATTTGTATCAAATTTCACTTTATTTGTTAACACACCGGGAAAAGTACGTCTTGTTTCATGCAGTCCTGTAATTCATCTTCGGAGCTACAGCTTTGGTTTTGCACATGAACAAATGCCAAGCCCTGGCATTTTAACATAATCGTTTCTATCTGGTTGTGATTTTAGCAAGACTGGTAAATGTGTACGCATTTTACACATAAGCAATGAAACACTGGCGAGAGCTTATGAACACAGTGATGAATTTGTAATCTAAAGCCAAGCTACGGTGTAGTAATCTAACAAGAGTTCATCATTCTTTATGCAGGCTACGGAATGTCAATAGGCTGCTTCATAAAGTAATGAATGTTTGTAGTAATAATTTCATGGGTTGACTGCAATTTAATAGCTTTTATTTCCAATCCAAGTTCATGAAGGATATCAGTGGTAAACAGGTTCTTATGAAATATGTTCTGTCAGAATTGCTATTAAGCTGTTCTTGGTGTCTTTGTTGCAGTTTTTACATGCTTTACTGTTTACATGATGATCTGGTTTCATAAAACTTTATGTGCCACTTAAAAGCTGGACATTTGCAATGGCTTTACTGAATATTATTATTGATCAGTTAGGAGCTGGCATGACTCTGGGTTGCACCAGTTTTATGCTTGTCCAATACAAATTACTTCTGAGTGGCTTTTGATTTACGCAGTGCGAATCTATAGACACTTTGCATTCTTTCCCTCCATCTGCCTGTGTGAATTTGTGGTGTCAGAGGGTGTCACATTCACTTCCCAAGGGATTAATTTCCTAGTTATTCAACAGGGATAAAGCAAGCAACAGCATCCTACACACTGACATGCCAATGTGCTCAGCCTTGACCCGCCTCTAGGGCAGAGCGGGTAATGCATTCCCTCTGCTGTTGCCTCTCTAATAGGAGCACTGAGAAGAGTGAAAATCAGTGCTATTAACACTCTCCCGCTAAGAAACGGACCTCAGATCTTTTACTTGTGATTTGAACTAGTGACCTAAAGATTTTGTGCGCTTTTATTGAACCACTGAGATATCCAGGTTCAGTGTTTAAAATACTTATCTATTTTATATTCAGTATGTCCATGACATGGCGAATTCAGTGATATATTCATGAATTTGTTTTCAGCAGCAAAGCTGGCCAGGGCAGTAGTCATTGCCCATTGCCGCTCCCCCCTTACATCACACTCTTTCCATTGTGTATCAACAACTCTTTGTGCAGTGAACCCTATTTAAAAATGGAGTGCCATGAGAAAAATTATACGAGAGAACAAAGCAAGAGCTTCGTAAGCCAATGCTGATGCCAAGAGACAAATATGTGCTACCATGTTCCTTGTTCTTCTTCTTCTAGTTCTGATGAAGCTGGTCCTAAGTATTTCTAAATTAACTATACTGGATAGTACAGAAATCATGTTTACATTCCAAAGCTTGCAGGAAAGAACCTATAGAACAAAGTAACAAATCAGTCTGCAGCTGCCGTAAACTTCTCCTCTATATGCAAGCAACCAGAAAAATAACAAACAATAAACTATTGAATTGGCAGTGAGGAGCAATGTACGACAGTGACAGCGGGAGAGTGACCTGAGTTCTGACTCAACTCTGTGCAAGTCATTTACAAGTGCTTCAATTTTTCCTTTAAAATGTAAGTAAAGAAAAAAATCACCTTTCACTGTGAAAAAGCTCTGAAGGAGATGAAAGGAGTTATATAAGTGCAAATTACTGTGCTTACTCATTTATATTAAGAAAACGTCGGTTTTCCATTAGATGTTGTGCTCTGTTCAGAAGAATGAGATCCATATCTTGACGTAACAAACCTTATTCAGCCCACTCAAATAACCAGAATGTGTGATTCATTCGCTGTGTGCAGCAGCATTAAGCTTAGCAATAGCTTTGTCTGTGCCCCATGGTGAGATGGGCTATGACCTCAAAGTTTGGCAGCCTAGGGCATGATTCGAGCTTGGATGGGAGATCTTTATGGATGCATGTTATATAGCCTTTTTGCTTCAGCAGGTGTCACATTTCCTTAAATCAGTGTTGAATTAAGACCTTAATTTGGCATTAGGAAGAAGTGTGCTTTTGGAGGTGTCCTTTATCCAATAATAAAGTAATACCAGAAACCCGGACGTATGGGCAGACATCATTTTCTGCAATGGTGTTTTGTCAAGGGTACATGTAGGGCTCATAACCCTTACAAGCTGCAAAGCAACATCAGGTACCTGTTTTCTTTTAGAGAAACACCAAATATGACAAGGTCTTAGCTAC
The DNA here is from genome assembly GCF_963264785.1 of Psittacula echo. Classification (NCBI taxonomy): domain Eukaryota; kingdom Metazoa; phylum Chordata; class Aves; order Psittaciformes; family Psittacidae; genus Psittacula; species Psittacula echo. Next base: position 2,882,242 of record NC_137736.1, read on the forward strand.
TTTATCTTATCTTAATCCCTTTAGGATTTCTGCACCTCCCAGCTGCAAGACTAGGTAGCCTGCTAATTCTTACGCAGTGTGCCTGGCTAGCCTGTTGCTTAGTATTTCAGAGGTTGATATCCATCCTCTGTTGGTCTATTCCATTTTTATTGCTGTCTTTCATCTCCACTCCTATCGGCAAACCTTAGATTTCTTCCTCCCAATCCACTTTGATGTAAAACCATCCACTAAATGACTCAGCAGTTAGCAACCACTAAGGCCCTGTTTTCAGGGCAGCTTTTCAGATAAGGTCCTGTTTTCAGGGCAGCTGTTTCCAGCTGTCTGAAGTAGGATTATCGGTAGGGCCAGTCCAGAAACATTTATGGACTGTGCATTCCAAGTAGTTGCACATTGCCTACACATACATATCTTAATTTACTATTCAGCATCCTCTAACATGATGAATAGTAATATTGCCAATAGTAAAAATGAGCTGTACTTACGCTAATGGGGACAAGTGGTTGAAAAATTGAGCAGGGATTCTTCCACACTAGTTACAAAGTGCTAAAGACAACAGTAGGAAAGGGAAAAGAGTCTCAGTCTGTTTGAAGTGGGTTTGTGACCTTCCCCATCCAGATGCTGATCTCAACCCTAGTGCATCAGAATAAGTCTCAGAGCTGCTAACATCAGCTGCTCACAGCTGATAGCACTGAATGTACCCTCACTGGTGACATCCTCCTAACTTAAGATGTGCCCATTGGGCTGGTGACAGGAAAAACAGTCTGGAAGCAGTGTGGTAGCTCTGGATTACCTGGAAATCCAGCAGTGGAGGGAGATGCTCTGAGGGCACAGCCACAGGGGAGTCATGAGCAGAAGTTTGTAAAACAGTCTGTATCTGGGCTATAAATCTCTAAAGCAACAATTTTTCATTAAAAAATGTCACATAAATGTAATGTGTTGTCAGGTTTCGTCTAGTATTGCTTAATTTCTCATTTTTCTGTTGTTTATGTTGTAAAAGGTAGTAGATGTGCTCAGTATGCTAACAAGAGTAATTAATGTCTCCTTGTCATTTCCCGTGACTTGCATTTGGCATCCAAAAGCACATCCTGTTCCACGAGTTCTAGAAATTGTATACATTACCAAAGACTTCCCTATAGAAAGCTTGTTTTTCAGACCAAATAACACTTAACTGCTTAACACTTGCTCTGTAAGTTGTTGAGCTTGCTAGTTCTTTTATAGCAAGCTCAAGAGAGGTCTAAAATTCAACCTAACAGAGACCAAGCACCTGCAAAATGTTCAGTGTCTTAAACCAGTTGTATTGATGTAGTCTCCTCTGGATCCACTGGTGACGTTTTTGCGAAGACATCAGAAAGAAGGCACTGCTCACTTTTCCCTCCTTAGACTTGCGAAGTATTTGTGTGCTATGGCTGATGGCTTCCTTGAGATGTTCAGACGAAAATTAACACGACCATCCATGAGAGGATCTTCTACATTTTGTGTGACTGTGTGTATCATTTCTGAGGTTGGAGAGGGGATTTATACTTGAGCTTTGAACCCAGCTATGGGAAATTGTGTTTGTCTGTGTCAGTGATGATATATGTCATCACAAAGGATTTTGAACGTGAAATACATTAGTGGCAAATGTAAATACATCTTTCAAAAGGATAAATGGAGATAAAGATACAAAGGAATAGTGCCATGCCCCTTAGTTGCATGGAGATCCAAGTCTGGAGTTAGAAATGAAGTTCTGTATCTGTTCCCAACTGAAGCAGATTCTGATCTGAATCCAAATGAGAGGTTTCATCTTGTCCTTCCCCACATCTGCTTTCATGTCTGAAATTCTGTGAAGTAGGTGTCAGCATCATTGAACTATATCAGCATCATTTGCTGATATAGGTGTCAGCATCATTTGGCTATATCCCAAATAGGCTTCAGACTCGGACTCCTTACCTCAGAACAGCAGAGCTATGAATGCTGACCCGATGTGCCAGAAATACCACCAATATTGCGAGCAAAGTGGTATTGCTTCTATCAGCTGTGGGGCTTCTTTATGGGAGTTCAAACTGATCACGAAATTACAGCAGTTTTCAAAATCTGGTCTTCAGTACCTGTAAAGTTAAATAAATGTATTGTATGAGTCAGGTAAATGGCTTGGTAATGATCTAAATAGCTGAGCTTGGGGTCAAGACTGTAAGTTGTGTTAAGAAATTGAGTTAGCCAGTTTGAGTTCAGCAGGACAAAACAAGTATGAGTGAAAACACCTAAATGGGTCCTAGAAACAGTCCTGTCCCGGGAGCTGTAAGTCCTCATGGGCCAGGTGACCCACGAAGTCCATGTCCATTCAGTCCATGACTGAAATTGCTGAACACATTGACAGTTGTTAAGCACAGTTACAAGTTGCGAAGCTGTTAAGCTGATCCCCAATGCCAAACCTTTGGGACATATTTTGAGCTAGAAAAGAAATTGTCTTTAGAAAAGAAGCCTGAGGCCATCTGACATGGATAAAAAGTGGTTTTCAAGCGCATGCGACTTCACTGACTTCTCTGTCATTCTCACTGCCAGCAGGAATTTGTCAAATCAGTATGATCCAAAAGTATCAGCCCATAGACTTGAGGGGTTTATACTCTTATTAGGAATACGCATGTGTGCTCCTTTGTCCTCTCGTTAGCTCATTTTTCTCACAGTAGGAATTCTCTCAGGGTATTTGGCGTGGAGGCACATCAGCACAGTACCACCTCCAGTGAGTACCAAGGGGCTGATGAATCCGCAGGTCTGGAAGAAATGAATGGGAGAGGGGAAGCACTGTTCTGTTCCATCGTGCCACTCACTTTGGAGATCATTTCCCAGGCAATGCTTCCAAGAGGAAACAGCCCCATCTCCCCTGCTGCTGGAGCAGTGGTGCCAAGCTGGCTCTGCAGCTTCCACAGGATCAGCCTCCTGCCGGGGCACCAGAGCAGGCTGTGATAGCAGGCTGGGGCAGCCAGGCGGATGGGGGTAATTACTCATTAGCAGCAAGAGAAATGTCCATGGAGAGACTGCTTTCCAGCAATTCTTCGCCTTGGAGCTGTCCTGTAGCAGGCACTGCACTGGAGGCTTAATTTATTGCTCTCCTTAGGATAAGTATTTCTGCCAGGGGAATGATGTTTGCTCCCCGCAGTCGAAGAGAAAAGAGAGAAGATGGGCACCAGCTTCACCTTTAGTCAGTTCTTTCAAGTCTCACCACGCTCAGTGTGTGCTTCTCTGCCGAAACAGTCCTTGGGTGCTTCTGGAAATTTCAGTCACTCACTTCCCATGCTTTGCCAGGTCTTGTTGTTTGTAGTCTGGTGTCACCGCTCCATTCTTTGTACTGATTTATGCAGTGAGTGGAAAAGGCATGTTACCCTGCAAGCTAAAGGTGGCACAGGCTGTTCTCAACAACATCACTTTAACATAAACCTATACAGGTAGAGGTTTTGTTGTTTTGTTTTGAGCTGCAGGGAACTTTCCTGGGTTTGCTGCTGCTGCTGCTACAAAGTGCGCAGCGCTCTGCAATGGCTCTGCCTGCTAGAAACTTGCTGTCAGGAGACAGGAACTGGCATTTAGCACTCATTCCAGTACAAGACTTTAAAGGAAAAGGTACTTTTTATTCTCATTTTCACATACAGCTTTTTGTTTGTCCTCCCAGGCTGAAGAAAAGGTTAAAATTAGGCACTTGCAAGGCAAACATGCCACTTCACTTGCATGAATGCTGTATTATGCTTCCATCACTTAGAGCAGACATTTTTCAGTTGACCGCATCACGTGAAAACCTACTAGAAAATACATTACTGGCTTTCTTTTATTGAAATTGTACAGGATTTTTTTCTATTTTCTTTTTTTTTCCCCTTGTGTTTTCCTTTTAATAGGGAAAGGGAGATAGAAAGAGGGAAATGAAAATGAGTCAGAAAATGATGAATGACATCTAAATGAGCTGCATGGGAAAGCTAGATAGTTCCAAAAATAAGGGAGCTGAATTAGGATCACATGTGTTGAGTGTAGTAGAATTAAAGCAAGCTGTAGATTAGAAGTTCACATTTCTGGGTATAATACAAAGGAAACGATAAGTGGAATAAAGATTTGAGGGAGCAGCAATGTATGTTAAAGTTAATATGGGTTGAAGAGATAAAATCAGCAGCTAGGCTGAGTTTGTTTGGACTGAGGTAAAGAGGGAAAGAAAGGGATTTCTGACTGTAGTATACCTTCCACAGGAATGCAGACAATTGAGGATCTGAAAAAGCTGCTACACTGATGACAAGGCAGGAGGATATAAAAGAAATTGCTATATTCTACTTGCTTGTCTTTGCCACTGAGTGCATGAGCCCTGGCTGATCCCTTAACATCCATCACAGCTTCAATGCAGCTGTGAAGGTGCAGGAGGAAATCAAGCCTGGGCTCTGAAAACACACGAAGTGCTCAGGGGGTAAATGCCCCCTGACACGAATCAGGTCTTTTTAAAGTCAGAAAAAGCAACATTGGTCAGGGCAGGGAATTACTTTTATTTACTTCATTGCAGGATGACAGTTCTGTTTAATCTATGGTTAATGTAAAGCCATCAGACAATGTTTTCAATCATCTCGGGTGCTTAGATGAATGCTTTTAAGTCCATTTTCAGCACAGAAAAGAAGGAGGCCTGGTTTTCAATGGTGATGACTTCAGTGAGGCGTATTGGTGCTCTGTCAGCTCCCAGTTGGCTGCCAAAATATGGACTGAGGAGCCCAGCCATAGTCAGTCAAGTACGAAAAGCCTGGCCACAAAATCCACTGTCATAGTCTGAGTGGGTGCTGTAAGAGTTGAGTGCAAAGCTTTGGAGAAAACTACAACACAGCAGCTTTTTGCTTGTTGTTGAACTAGCTGGACTGATTGAGATGGATATTCTATGCGTGTGTTACACCATTTTATCAGTACGCGGTGTGCAGCAAAACTCTGATCATTCACTGTTCCTTCTGAACAGTTGGGTTGTCTCTCCCCCCTTGAAACATTCCCTTGTTAAAAACGCAGGATGCATTTATTTGTGAGATAAATTAAATTATCAATCCTTGTTGACTCATGACTTTTTCACACCATTGGCAAAAGCTTCCAGTTGAGACAAAAATGCACGAAGCTTTTTTTTACAGGTATTTCTAAGGTTTATCTGAAAGTGGTGTCCAGTTCAACACTTTTTGATATTAAACTGTCTGAAAATCATCAAAGAACATTCAGCCAGTTAACAGCAGGTATGTTGAGGGACCAAAGCTAAAAAGAGAATTTACTCCTTAGGAGACAAGGAGCATTGCATGCACTGTTATTCTTTGGCAAATTATGAGATGATACCTTACTTACACATTCCTAGCAACACTGTAAAGGACCTCATGGGAGTTATGAAGCCAGCTGCAGAACTGCCTTATTGAGCATGGTGTATTTGATCAATGAAAAGCTGGCAGCTTCATACTACGAATTACATTGGTGTTGCTGCACCTGGGCACGTCTTCTATGATCCTGTGAAGGTCCAGATTAACATCTTGCTTTTACATATCAGTATCTGAACAGCTCTTCACGAAAGGGCCAGGAGAAAGTGAAGCGCACCAGAGAAAGGAAACAAAGAAGTCCAAAGAGCAGATATAATTGTCCTGTAAATATCCGATAGAGGATTTTGATGAAGACATTGTCCACATAAGTGCATTAAAAGCCATGCTGAATATTCTTCAGTGTATCTAGCTGCAGGATCAATTTAAGTACCAGTTGAACAAATGGTTTAGCCAAGACACAATATCCATGCTTGAATCCCCGGATTAGTACTTCAGTTTACACGAGGCATTCCCTGAGGTCCGCTTTGTAACTGTTTCCCATCATCCAGGGATTTCCTCTGGATTAATTAAAAGATTACTGTCTGGAAATCCTTTGAATTTCCTTTCAGCAGCATAAGGAAGCAGTGAAGTTATTTGCCCAATTAAAGACCTCTGTTTGACTTTCCACCCTTATTTTAAAAGTGGTGATTTGGCAATACGGATAAATGAATATTAATGGCAGTTGCCCGCCCTTCCTTGGCTTATCTGTGCTTCATCCTCGGCTGCTGCTGTTATGATCATTTGGGATTTTATTTGTATTTAAACGTATGTAAATGAGCGTGCAAATTGGACATGGCGTTGCAGTTCGTGGCATGCAGCCTATAAAACCCTCATTCCAGAGATGCTTCTTATTAAATGCACAAATGTGAAATCCTTTCTCTTCCCAAAGTCCTCCCTAGACAGTGAGCTGCTGCTCTCCTTCACAGATTTCTATCAGAGGATCTTTCAAACAGCTGACTGCTTTAAACCCCTGCTATTCTCCATACCTGCTACAAAGAGCTTAGCCAACTTTGAACAAAACCCAGTCTTCTCACTGGATTATGCATTGCAAAAGGCTTTGGATTATTTTGTATGAGTGGACCCCTTATTTATAACAAGAAGATTATGGTATTAAACAATAAAGAATTTTTGGACTCCTGAGGGCTCAGATCTTTTAATTAATTTGCTCAGAACTTCAGGATGGAAGGCTCCAGATAATCTTTCAGTGCAATTGATACCATAGTAATTGGTACATTCTGAACACTTTAGACAACACTACGCGCAGCCTCTCTGATACTCTAGGTGGCAAAACAAGTCCCACTCACTTATAGTGTGTAGATACTGGTGGCAGCACTGAGGTTTTTAGTTTAAAAACAAAACAAAAAAGTCCAAACACTTGCAAACTGATACAGTTTAGAAGTAGTTATTATTCTGATATTATCAGCAGTTACACATGGCCAGCTGTCTCACAATCTTTCCATTTATTCATGGTTATTTACCCATGGGATGGGTAAATCGGATGAATTTTACAGTGGTAGAAGAGGGTCCCCAGTGAGAAATCCATCACACAAGAGGTTCCACAAGCATCAGACTGATAAGGCTTTATTTTTTGTGAAGTGTTGTCTCACGGTTGACTGTCTTTGGCTTTTTCATTCCGAGCTCAAGGTGAAATTTCTGCCATGGATAGATATTTATCACACCCCCGATGTGTACATTCTCATGTTCTTAGGGTAGGAGCTTAAATGGTAGCATTTACCATTAAAAGACACAAAAACGGTCTTGTTCACCTTTGTGACCAGTTATCTTCTTTACATTTGTAGGAATTGAACTATTTTTTAAAACAAGATGAAGATTATTGAAATTGGACAGCTAGTTCAAGTCTTCTCAATGGAGAGACTGCTTATACGTAACCTGATTAGATCAGTACCCACAAAGGGATAAGTACTTGAGCAGTGGCAGGAAAGGATGGGTTGTTTTATTTTCTCCAAGAGAGCCAACTACTTTATTTATACCACCATTAAATTCAGCTCGTGATCCTTACCTCCATAGGAGTTTTGTCCAGTCTCACTTTAATATGCATAGGACAGTAGCCTCAAGGAATTTCTATGTACTTGCAGTAACTTGCTGTTGCGCTGTGCAATCTGCATTGCCTCACGTTGTCTTCTCATATTGTAATAGCCAGCAAGCTCAGAATGATTTGAACTGTAAATAACTGCTGGCGCTTATCAGACAAGGAACAGCGTGGAGAATGATGAAACTGTTATTGTACTTGATACTCTGAGAACTCCAGGTCAGCCTCACCTCCAGTGAGGCAACTACCTTCTCACAAGAAACAACAGCAGCTCCCTTCCCTGAGACAAGGATCCATGCTTTGAGAACAGATGGTGCTGCTTTTTATGCCAAGCATTCTGCACTTCACTATTTATTAAACTGGCCAGAAAAGACCATAAGACCAGCTCTGAAATAATACATGTGAGCTGCGATGTATGCACTGTTCTCGCTGAACCCCCGTTTACTCTGAGGACCTTTTATGCTGTTAAGGAGTGGAATATGCACATGAATGGAAATCAGGCCTTCTGTGATTTTTTTCCCCCAGCTGGTTTGTTTTTAACTCTGTTTTTATTTTATTCCTTGCTCCTTTTTATTTCTATAATTCCTGGAAGATTGCAGCAATTGTTTTATTATGCCCCCAGTACAGATGGAGTCAGTGTCTAAAGCTGATGGAGAGGAAGCACTACTGCTTTGACTTCGTGTCTTTCTGGCAAGCCTTTTGAATCCCTCCTGTGACTTAGATCCATAGTTGTTTATGATTGCTCTACTTCCTCCTAAAATAAGTGCCAAAACTCCAGTGTCTTCACCACTAGCATGCCTGTAGTTTCCAGCAGAGCAGAAAGCAAACCTAGCTTTTCCTTGACTCATTTCCCCAATAGTGACCCAATATGCTGAAGTCTGGGACCCCAACATGGGTTACAAATATTTGCCTTTCTAGAGGGAGCAATCGAGCTGTTTAGATGGTTGGTATTTCTTAGGGTTCAGACTAGTTGCTACCATACTCATCTTCTCAGTTTCAGTCACCTTTTCAGCACTGTAATATACCACAGTATTATGATCCACACAGAAAAAAGAGGCCAAACCGAGCTAATCTCTATGAACCTGCAGGTTCCGGAAAGAACAATTCCTATTATTGATTTTGGCTATTTGATATTTTTATGTTTTAAAGATTGCTCTAAAGGAACGTACGACCCTGAAATAGAATTTTAAGGCACTTCACGACGGCCTCAAGTACTTGACAAATGCAGTTATGCATAAGCTGTAATCACCATCTACAGGGGGGCCAACTCTGCCCTCAGCTGTGAAAAATCACACACCATGTTTCTTTATGAATGCCTGCAATTGCAGTGGCAAGGCTCCTGAGAGAGGCAATATGAGCCAGAGGCAATGGAGTTCCAGCCTGTGAGTGTTCACTGTCAAAAGATGAAAGTGGTTTAACAGAGCCTATGCCCTCTGACCACTTTCACATTCACTGTCTGGGCTTCTCTTCTTCTTCCTTTTTTTTCTTGAAATAAAAAGGCAATGCCTTATGTTGCATTAAATACCATGTTTGTGGTTTCAGTTTGACGACTGAAAACAGACAGCGTTACAAATACATCTCAGTACAACACAGCTCCTCGAGTAAAGGGATCCCAAGCCTGGGAAGATCAAAGTGGCGAAGAAAATGTTAAGTTGGGGAAGTTGTTTAGTGGTCAAAGTCTGAGATTTACAAGCCAGTAGATCCTGTATAATCAAATCAGGTTTCTTACAGTCGGTTCCAAAGTCACATTGGCGTGAGGGTTGGAAGACCTGCAATAAGGGTTTTATTGAAAATCCACTGTCTCTGGAAACAGCAAGCAGCAATGAGAAGGAAGGCAGAATGGAGCCAGCTGAGCTAACAGGGAAGCCATAGAGGACCCCTGACCTAAGATCACTCATCTTGCTCTCTGTGCAGCTGGAAGCCATGCTTATTTCAGATTCATTAGTCCTCACTAGGCAGAAGAGGGAAACTAGCTCTTTTCTTCTTTAGTCAGACCCAGACTAATGCACAGACAGAGCACTGGACAGTGTGCTTGTTAAAAGTAAACAATAAGTACCAGGATGTTGGCATAGGGCTGGGTTTGAATGGGAAATCAAATCAGTCACTGCCCAGAGGCTATAAGGGTGCTTGTTGAAAGAGTTCTTGCAGCGGCACTTTCAGCTGGATCAGAAGAGACTTCTCAAGCCACTGTTTAGCTCAGTTCTTATAATGCAGCAGGCCATGGACCTACATGACCAACACAGCACATGCATCGCTACTCATACACCTTAACTACTTAAAAACCATCTCTTAAGTATCCTAGCTACAGACATAACACTATCCCACATGGCCATTTCTGCAGGAATGGTTTCTACTGTCTGTTTACAAATGTTTCATCTACAATCTAATTACTTCCGCACCAAGAACACTTTGGGATACTACATCCAGGATGTTAATAGATACATTCAGGCATAGAAATTAGACTAGACAATAGCAGGAGTTTCCCTGTGGCAATTTCTAGAACTGTCCAAAATTCCTACTAGGTGGGTTCCTGTAACAAATCAGTCTACTGTATTACAAAGGTCCAGTCAATCACCTAGATTTAACTTGGTCCATTGACTCAAGCCAGTACATTATCTCCTCCATGATGAAATGCTTGGGATATTCCTGAACCATCAAGGAATTAAAGATTTGAGAGTACTTCATGTGCACCCAGGTGTAGGCCTGCTGCACAGCTAAACCGTAACTGTGACTAAAGAACAAGCTTGATTTTCCTATTTATAAATCACACCTTAAGTCTCATAGCTCTTGCCACTCTTAGATTGGATGTGGGATGGAGAAGATGTGGAATACTTTTCCTGCTCTTGATAATGCAACCTTTTCTGAATTAGAATTTCTTGTTTGCAAATGTTATTTTCAGCTAAAGCTGAGTGTGATCACTCCAGAATTTGTCTGTCCTTCTTCTAGATAGCAGTAGGGAACTAAACTCTGAGCTGCAAGATGGAATGTGGTTTCTGACTTCTGTATTTTAAGGGTAGACAGCCGTTATAGCATACCTGTTCTTTCCTCTACTTTAAGAAAAGAAGGAATCGAGAGCTTGATCTGGGCTTCCATTAGGCTGCTTTAAATAAAAACATTTTGAATCTTTCAATTCTCAGCAAGGCTGAAAGAAAACTCACATTCAGTCTGATCATTTTTCTACTGCAGGTGTGATTTATTAGTATGAATTTAGCTTCTCCATATTTAAGAATGACAGTACCCTATAAAGTCTATTACTTTTGATACTCTTATCATAATGGGTACATTTTGAAAAAGGCAGGGGACAAGGCATTTTCTAGATATTCCAATTTAGTACCAGTTATTCCAGTAAAACTACACTGGTTTACAGTAAATGAGAATCTAAACTGATGTGACTAAATCAGTGTGTAAACCCCTTACTCACCTAAACCAGGAAAAGCTGTGCACCTTTCCTGGTACTTCCTTTTTATGTAAAACAATTGTTAAAGTCTTTTACATCTTTCTTTTTCTTGGGTTTCTTTTTTTTCATTTTACATCAATGCATTTACAGCTTTCTCTCCAAATAATGGCATTCCCATGGTAACCTTTCTTATTCTCAAAGCTTTAGGAAAAACGTAGTGAATGGGAAAATAATATGAAACTCTTCCCTTGGATCCAGATTCTGCAAACTCCTGAGCACCCTTGATATTAACTGATCGATACAGGAACGTACAATACTCAGTTTGCCCCTGGAAATGATCTGCAGCTTACAGAATCACATCCCTTGTTTTAATGTTGAAGTGGCTCAAGTAATGCACATTTAGCCAAATAATGTCCCCTAATTCCAAATTATATGATTGATTTGTATCAAAAAAACATAAAATGCTTACTTAAAAAATCTTAACCATTTGTGTTTTTACATGAATATTCATCAGAATGTCCAATAGGTTCCCTGGCAGATTAGTGATATTTGACTGTATGGTTAGCTAATAAAGCAGTCAAATAAATTGCTGAATGTAAAATAAAAGCAAGACTAATTGTCTAGGGGAACATACTGCAGCAATAAGTACGGCATTTAACGGGATGAGAAGATTCCTGATACAGTTCTGGAGGAATAACTTCACTTCCTTCTTCCTTCTGAACAGTACACCAGTCTGTGTGCACTGTTTTACATCAGAGAACATAGCATCAGCTTCTTATTTTTACTTATTGCCAAAACCATATGATGGATCCATACGTTCACTTAAAATACAAACCTATTGGAAGTGATTCTTAACTTGATCATTGTCAATATAGTCATATAAGAAATAAGCAGTTAAAGCTACATACCTCACTTTCTAAATGTGTCTGTGTTTGTCCAGCTCCGAAGAAATTATATTCAGAGATTTATTAAATCACTTCAGGTAACCAGATGAAGTTTGCTGGAATGAAAAAACATGATCTCAGTAAAACATGTCAGAGTTTACTGTGTGTCTGAAAAGATGCTTTTATGATTTTAATGTTTATATTCTGTGAATATACCTTTTCTTATCACGTCTTATACTCACAAATGGTGTAAGTGAGTGAGATCAGAGTCCTAGCTAGCTAGCTGTCTTAACTAAAATTTTTGCACAAAGGTTTTGGTTTCTGCTTTTCTGTCCTTGTTATAACAAACATCTTCACATCTGAAGTAATAAAATGCCGTGCATTCCCGTGGACAAAACCAGGGCTTAAAAAAGCTCAGAAAAGATTTTGCACAGTTCACATGTCAGACAAACTTGTACCGGCTCAAATTACAACAGAAGACAAAGATCACAAATTCCTATTGGTCTATACATGCACATTCACTAAACTTGTCTGCAGTTCTTGAGTAATATTGGTACAATGCTGTACAGGCACAGAGGAAACACAGGAGTTTGAGAAGACAAAAGCAAGCAAAGACAATGAGAAGCTTGCATGCAGATTCCAGAGCTGTTTCAGTCATGGGAATGCAAACATGGGTCAGTCTTGGTTTTCAGTAAGATGTAATGAAGTGACTCACAATACAGAGACCAAGCACAAATTAGCATGGCATCACAATGACATGGACAGTGAAAATATGCGAATTACATACAAATGTTACTAGGTGACAGAAAAATCTCAAATTACTTTAACATTATCTGCATAAGTAAATGAATAAATATGAGCATGTGCTTATGTGCATCATATGCAGCCTCCCTCCCCTTGACTTCTAGCACAGAAAAGCTTAAACATTATTTATTTGTTCTTATAGTCTTTTACTTATACTTTTACTTATGCTGGGCAACTGTGCTCCTCCCTGCCCCCGATTCCCACAGAAAGATGGAAAAGGATTTTCCAGCAAGAAAACCCAGTCACTTTAAACTGAACGATGAACAGCAGTGATTTTCACCTAGCAAAGAATTTACCCAAGAGGTTTACTTCCTAAGGACACCAGTTCTGAAACAAACGTCATTCAAATGATAAGGGGGGAAGAGGAAGGATGCTGTCTTTTCTGTGACTATATTAAGTTGTAGGTCTGCTTAGAAAATACAGTCCATTATCAGGCTGAGTTCTCTCCACTTTGCTTGGTTTCCAAATTTATGGCTCCTAGGAGAGTTTCAAAGGATGAAGTCTTAAGCTTTGCCTCTGTTCTGGCCCTGGGGTGTTTGGCATCCCCTCCTCCCCGCCAGCACCACTGGCTGAGGTGACCTGCTGGAGGAAACATTGCACATACTATTGCTGCTGCACACTGCACAAGCTGCTTTGTACATCTCCTGGGTCTCGGTGAATGGCATGATAATAAAGTGTTTTTCTATAGAGTGCCTGAATATTTCCTACACTTACTCTGGAATCCTGGACTCAACTGAGATGCAATTGATGGTGATGGCAACATACATTACGGTCTGGATCGAACTTAAAATATCCAAGCTAGAGATTATGTTCATGACTGATGCAGCTTCAAAATTATATCAATATGGTTTCAGAAGTATGATACATATCAAGGCTAATACTGAAAATCTAATGCCTGCAGTGGCTTTTTAGGTCTGGCTTTTTAGCACAAGGATTGCAAGAAGAACATAAACTGAATTCTTGAACTGCAGTTTTTCCTTTCACACATACAGACATTAAGCAGTCAGAGACACAGAATTTCATTTTCGAATCAGTAATTTTGTCATTTGGTCACATACTACTTCATCATGAGTAGCATAAATTAGACTCAGAGTTCGGTATTCACCTTAAAACTCATGAGGAAAACAGTTTCTTCTTTTCACTTACCATCACTATGTGGAAGGTTGCAATTCTGTACTTTCAACAGTAAAAAAACATTCTGAAAATATAGTTCTTTTAATTAATATCTCTTAAATAATAAAGATTTTAGCTGCTCTGCATGAGAAGTAATGACCCAAGTTGCAATAATGAAAATAAGGTTCTGGTATGATGCACATACCAGAATGATTTTAATGTACCTTGTCAAGACACTGATTTAGCATGAATTTAGGGGTGAATATAACAGCTACTGAAACATCAGTATTCTCTATTTATTTTTTTTCTAGATCTACCCTTTAGATTCCTCAGTAAGCAGGGACCATACATAGTAACAGGATAAAAGATGTTAGAGCATACTTAAGTAGCTGCAAGATTTTAAACCAAGACATTTTTGTGGGTCAATAGTTAATTAATTCTTTATCATGGCAACAGGCTATATTTTCTGCTTAAGTTGCCAGACAAGCTTGTCCAAAGAACACAAGCTTTTCATCACCAATGATCATAAAAGTACCTAATTAATTAATTACAAGCATAAATGTCATTATTCTGGTCAAACCCTACTTTAGAAAAATACGTTTCCATTAAGTCCTCTCAAATTTTCCCTTGGGTTTTTATTTTTCCCTCTCTCTTTTGAAATACCTCAATCATGCCACCTCTTCCAAACACCCTAGCTTTAACTCTGTATCTCTATCTGCACTCTATCAGAATGTCAAGACACACCATTGTTAATCTCAGTATAAATCTCAGCTGTTGTAAAATAGCGGAAATGTTCACTTTTGGCAAATCCAGAAGAGATGCTCAAACAGTCAGTGAAGTCAGTTGATACTGAATCACCACTGTTTGGTATGGGTGCAAGTTTTCATGATGATCTGACACGTGTTACATGGTTCAGGTTTGGGAATTACAACTCAGCGTCATGCCAGAAGTTTCGTTGTATGGCACTAAGCTGGAAAAGAAATCATTAGGAGGTCAATAAAAAATGACTGCGATTGTATGTCAATGTGCATAGGTCTCCAAAATGTTAATCTCTCATAAACTTTATCCTCCAGTGGAACTAAAGGGTTTGTTGTGTGGATAAAACTGTGGGGATATGTTTTGTAAATGGCTTTCCTAGTGGGATGCCAGAAAACAGAGAAAATAGCATCAAGATTTCACATTTGAAATGGATGCCTCTGAAGGGAGAAGTCTCAGAGTGGAAAATGGTTTTGTAGCACCACTTTTGTAATTAGTTAAGGGCAAATCTCAGGAAAGAGTGATTTCAAACATTGACTCATGTGGATGCGTATGCTTACGTCCTCATACACATGGAGAGAATAGAAACAGCACACACCATTACATCAACATCCAAACAAGCCTGTGTGTCCTTTAGAGTTTGACACCCCTGAAGGTGTGTCATTTTTTGAAGATGCATATACATAGTTATGTTTGGGATTCATGTCAGAGAAAAACTCAGCATGGAAAGAAGACTGATGGTTATTACATGACACTTCCTTTAGTTGTCCCTGCTGTCATCCTGAACTTTGGGGTCTTTACATACAATCCATGTGACAGTTTAGTGACCTTACTTGGGTTTTTCTTATCCTGTTGTGATTTTTTTCCTGGAAGATTATGCTGGGGAGAGGATGGGACGCTCCTTGTTAAATTACTAAACTTTTCAAGAAGTTATCACTGGTTACGTGACTTCCATAAAGCCATATAATATACTTGCAAGAGAGGTTGTCATAAACCTCTGAAAGGAGGCTGGCCATAAGCTGCATCCACATGGCCAAGCACCTTTGCAAGGTTTCCTAGCGGCAGCTGGATATGCTGTAGGGATGCAGTCCCTACGTGCGCAAGCGCAGCTTCTCTAGCTCTGTATCGTGCTTCACCCCAGGAGAAAGAAGCTGTCTCAGGCATTCAAAGACTGAAATCAGATCTGCTTGTGCTGCTGTTTAGGCTCCATCCATCAGTTACCCCAAGGATTATGTCTAAGGCCTTCAGCTGACTTTGGAAAATGGTCTGGAGCCAAAAGAAGGAAAGAACCGTCAACGTCTTTCATTTGCAGAAGTCTGAAGCTAGTCAGTAGAAGGTGCTACACTTCACAAAACATGAATCATAGAATCATAGAACAGTCAGGGTTGGAAAGCACCTTAAGATCATCCAGTTCCAACTCCCCAGCCATGGGCAGGGACACCTCACACAAAACCATGGCACCCAAGGCTCTGCCCAACCTGGCCTTGAACACTGCCAGGGATGGAGCATTCACAACTTGCTTGGGCAACCCATTCCAGTGCCTCACCACCCTCACAGTAAAGAACTTCTAAAGACTAACTAAAGAACTAACTAAAGAATTTGGCATCCTGACCTACAGCTATAAATTCTGTGAATTATAGCAACCCTACACGCAGGTGAAAGGTGCAAAAATCATTCTTCTATGCTTTTCTCAATAAGTCCAGTAACATTTACTTATATAAAATATTAGAAAGTTACACATTTGCACTTACATGCGTATTTTAATACAATTTGCTATCTACTCTGAATGAATCTGTTTGACTACCAGCTGAATTTTATATGGAGAGCAACAATGAAGTTCTTTTTGCTAGGAGGAGGACTGTTTTTTGAAGGTCCACATTCTTGTTTGGAGTGACCTATGGGTAGCAGGGATTCCTATATAGGAAGGATTTCATAGAAAATAGCTGGCTGCCTGATAGAGTCAGAAAGCAGCAGTAAAGTTTTGCATAAAAGCATATGTAAATGGGAAAACTGAGCATTATATTTAAGAAACACATATGAGAAATGAAAGTGTCTTAAGTGATAAATAGTGATTTCACCTGGGAAGGGATACATATAAAATCAAAGTGTGCCATGAAATAGGATTCTATGATACATTTCAAAATGGGGAAAAAACCATCAGGTTAATGTCGTTTGTATATTTTCAGCAGTCCTGCAGTCACCTTGTACTTAGCATTGGCCGTGAAATGATGGCAGAATCAAACTTAGTCAATATTTACTTAGCTCAGAGGTATTACGACTAATCCCCTCTGTTTTCCTTTCACACAAATGTGGAAAAGTTGCACCTGCAAACTTGAATTCACCAGTGATAACCCAAGGGGATACAGAGTCATTTCAACTTACAGAAATGTTTGCTATATAAGCAGTTACAATATCATTAGAGTTTTGCTATGATACAGGAGAGAAGGTTTAAACTTTGCAGTGTGGTGGCTCTTAACTGACTGGTGGAACAGAGGTCTTCGGTACAAAGGCCTGAACCTCATCATTTCCATGGGAGGATTTTGTACTGAGGATTTCCGTGCTGCAGCCAGGAGCCAGCAGATGCTGGGTGGGGTTTCACTGGATCAGCTTTACATCAGTTCAGGAGAAAAGAAAGAAAGAGTGAAAGAACACGGTCCAAACAACTTTTTCTTTTGCATCAGCACAGCTTCTTTAATAGTTAACACTTGTACACCCGGGCATCATGCCATGCATCTTAACTCTTCTTTGCCCAGTTTATGAGATATGCGTGTCATACTTCCATGCCAAAGCTCTGAAGTGAGGTCTGTTTCAAACCAGTCTTCCAGATGCCCATTTCTGAGTGCAACAAGCTTTCTGCTCCTGTAGCTGTCCCAGTCTGCTTCTTCAGCAGATACCCAAGACTTGAGGAAACAAGGCAAGCCCACGCATTCACTTATATCTACCTATATAGGATGGCCTTAAGCCAGTATTTCAACGAACACTGTGGGCTCTTGATGAGGTCCTTAACTATGACTACTTTTTCCTGTAAAGCTGCCTCATCACACCCTGTACATCTTTCAAAGGACGGAGTGAATTAAGCCTGGCCTCTTCAAAGCCCTGGCCTCCTTATTTGCTATAATATACCTCAGTTCTCAGGACTTAGTTAGGCTAGTCATGCATTCACACTTGGTATAGCCACCTTCACTTCATTGTGTTAGCTGTGAACACTGAAAAAACATATTAATTGCATTGTCACACAGTTATGTGGATCTTTTTTTCTTTCCAAAATGTAACTAGATCTAAATTGATATGCATGCACCAGATTATTGACACCTACAGTCATTACTAATACAGCAGAGCAAATTGTGATTCTTTTTAGTTAAATAATCACAATAAAAATAAGAGGAAAATATCTGCTACACTGAAATTAAAACGGACTTTTTTTCTGTGCATTTTTTCATTGAAACGTTGCATTTTGTTCTCAGATTATGCACCCCTAATTATTTCGTCTTTAAAAAATAGAGACCACTCTCCAATGAAAAATGTTGTTTGAATGGAAAAGCCAAAATGATTCATTAAAAAAATGTCAAAATAAGCAGTTGGTGTTTCTGAAATGAAGCATTTCAGGTCTTTTTATACTGCTTCCATATTTTTTCAGTCGTAATTATTTGCCAAATTACACTCATTGGGGTGTGAACAATTTCGGTCACTTTAAACCATACTTGCAGTGACTTTTCCAGTAATTGGGCAAAAAATTATCTATCCCTGCTGTTACAACAACAAAGGATGTAAAAATATTCACTGTAAAGTGGAACAGGAACAATAGACACAGTTATAACAACTGAATAAGAAACAGTATTTCTGTTGCATGAAAGTAATCCAGTAGGCATTTTCCAAGCTGTCTACCCTTCTAGCACCTCATGTAAAACATTCCCTCGTCTCCCAGGTTGAGGTTCCTTTCTTGCCAGAGTTAGATTCTGCATTTGGGTATTCAATAGCATATCCCTGCATCAGTACTTTAGTGACTTCTTTCTTTGTTAGTGACCATTCAACCTTCTCTGTCTACTGAAGATGTTCAATGTTGTTAATATAACTCAGTAAATAGGGGTTTACATGTTTCAGCTAAATTTTAGTCTTGGAGATTCTCACTTGCACTAGAAATCCAAACAGTTTTGACAATGGTGTGTACTCTCTTTTGAGAAAGACTGACTCCAATTCACCTACATTTTTGAATGAGAAGAAAAAAATTGTTTCAGTGAGATTTCCCAACTCACTGTAATCCAATCAAATCAGGGCATATTTGCCTATTTTAAAATAAAAATAAAATTAAAATTTGCATTAAAATGCATTAAAATGCATTAAAATGCATTAAAATTGCATTTTGCCTATCATCATATTTGTAATGTCAACACACAGACTGAACTCTGCATGTGTCAGTGACATTGTTTTGGTTACACCAGCCATATAAATTAAAGTTTATGCATAAGTCTTTGCGGGATCTTGTCACTCATAAGACAAGTTGCATCTAATATACCTATTTAGACAAATATATACAAAGGCAGATAAATCTTAACGTATTAGAATGACAACTGGGTTGCAACCATAATTCTATTTTGCTTAGAACACAAGAAATGTTCCTCAAGTAACATATAACTAGAAAACCATAAATTAATGTCTTCTACCTTTATGCCCTTAACTCTTAAAAGAAATACTTATGTTTTACTGGTCAGGGACATATAAATATTTAATGGTATGAACCTCTGCTCGTAATAGACTGGTATTAAGGACTATATTGATTTTCCTCCTGCAACGGAGTTTCACTGTACATAATTAATGCAATTTTCCACACATATGAGAGAGTCAGGGACAGTACCAAAATCACCTTTTCTTCTCATACAACCTGCCAGAATGCCAGCACCCCAGTTCTTACGCAGGTTTCATATCCTTACAAATGAAATTGTTTATTACTGTCTCATGCAAGTCAGTTTCCTTCCTCATTTCCAAGATTATGAATAAGAATATCATCTATAGGAATACAAGTCGTTCTGATTTTGGAGAGGGTTTATTATTCACCTGTCTTTCCTGGAGCTTACGACCTTGATGAAGGCTTCTCATGGGAAGCTGAAGTGCTACAACCAATAAATGATGCAGCTAAAAATGGCTGTCACGGTTTTGACTGGGTATTTTAGAGCAGCCACAGCCAAGGATCCATGGAAAATTTGATTACAATTGGTTATACATTTTGTCCTATTGAAGTGTGAATATTTTCTGGTAAAAATGTGCTTGATTTCCTCTGAAATTCTACATATTTTGAAGGGCTAATTTTTATGTCAGCATTTATTCTTGTATACCCCCTCTCCCCTACAAGATCTGCTAGAATCACTATCCTCCTCCTATCCTCATAACTAACTATGCATCTTATTTAAACCCCATGCCAGTAAAACCTTTATAAAGCATTGCACCATTATTCAGCTCATGGCAAACCATTAATTTCTGAACTGCCCAAAAGAGTCAGACTTCAGGTGGCAGGGGTTAAAGATGATCAGGAGTAGCTGTTAACGTCTCTGTATGAACTATTTAATTTATGGAGCTTCATTTCAATATATTGCAAGCAGAGGAAGAACACAACTGATAAAAGAAGCTCTAAAACTAACATAAAATGGCCATTTCAGCTTGAAATGAGCAAGTTAAATATCCAGCCCACTCGAGGCTAACAGCAGAAGTCTATATAGTGGGAACATGGAGTTTCTTCTGCAAATGCAGCTCATGACCTGGATGCTACCCTTCCTGAACCACACAAGCCACTTACACAGCCAAACTGTAAATATTAACATTTTTTAATGTTCATATAACTATAAAAAGGTAGCAAATGAAAAGCCTAACAGAAAAATCACACTGTTCCTCCAACTCTCTTCTAGCCCTGCAGAACCAGGACACAATGGGGCTGACGGCTCTCACTGCCCCAAAAGTGAATACAGCCACTGCTGTGGTGCTTCATGAACGGGTAGCTAAGGGAGAAAAATCCGAGAAACAGGATTTGTCAGGTTGGCATCATTCTTCATGCTCATCAAATTGTTTAGAGAGCTTGGCTGAAGCAAAAAGTGAAACAGGATAGCAGCTGGTGCAAAAAGATCCTTAAACAACATTCGATAGACGATGTACGTGAGAGAAAGCATAGCTCTCTGGCTGAGGGAGGGAGCATTGCAACAAAGACCTCAATTTATTTTTGCCATTCTACCTATTATACCTAGGATTACTGCAGAAAACAAAGAAATAATGGCGTTGTTCCTCTCATGTGCAAAGCGTGACCGTGTTTCATTCTGCTCTACTCCTTCGGCAGATTAAAGCCCAAGAGTTATGACTACGTTTTCACACCAAAATGTAGATACATGAATAAATCAGTAAATAAAAATAGTCATCTGCTGCAGGACAGATGTTATCAAAGCCCTTGTGGTGCAGAAGTGAAATTGATATCAAAAACATTTGCAAACAACTTTAGGATTGGCAGCCATCAAAAGCCAAGAGATTGACATTTAATGCTGGTACTTTTCTCTAATTCAGATGTATTAAAATAAAAGAGACACCATATGCTCACGGGTGGGAACAGGGTGGATATACCAAAGTAACATTATACAGAAACTATAATAAAATCACTGTTGAAGAATTGATCCCAGATGACATGCTGTTGAGTGTACTTGGATGCAAATGAGCTGACAAAAAATAGATAATTAAATATATAATTAGGCCTTGGAACTTGCTCTTGAAGGATAGTATTGAGGATGCAAGTAATTCTACGAGGCATTAGCAGGAGTGAGGTTTGGGCAGGAGAAATACGTTATACAGACTTTTGTTTCGCAAGGTATTTACATGTACATGCAACTTAGAGTAAGTTTTCGTTCTTTTAATTGAGTTCTTCTCATTTTAATTGAGTTCTTCTCATACTTAAACTTACATAGGTATGAGTTTTACTAGTTAAGCCTGTATTCTTCCTTGATTGTGCCTGCTAAAGAATGACATTAGAGGAATGTGAGGTGTTACAGAATTGCAGCTGTCAGATAAAATATCCCTTTAACCTGATTTATTTTGTGTAAGCTGAAAAGAGGACTTTTGTATTTGTATTGCAGGGTGGCCTGGTTTGGATTACTTAATCCTCCCTGAGTGGATTACTACAAATTAAATGCCTTGTGAAATCTTAGGTAAGGTGTAGGTGCACCCTTGCTCCCTTCTTCCTCCTCCCCCTGACAATATTATATGACTCTAAATCTCAATTCTGCAAAGCCTGAAAACATTTATGCCTTTGGGACAGTTTCCAGCAAAAGGCAGAAAGTGTCCTTCTGAAGGACTGAAACAACGCAACGG
Organism: Psittacula echo; assembly: GCF_963264785.1. NCBI lineage: Eukaryota > Metazoa > Chordata > Aves > Psittaciformes > Psittacidae > Psittacula > Psittacula echo. Next base: position 2,903,905 of record NC_137736.1, read on the forward strand.
TAAATATTTCCAAAAGGAAACCTCGATTCTTTACATTTAAATGATCTTTTATTTAGAAACCAACCTTATTTGAAGGGGTCAGAAATGGTTATAAAAGATAACAAATTGAGCAATTGCGGGGGTGGATTTTTCCCGTATTTTGGCTAGACAACCGAAGGAAAGAAATCCACTATACGTGTGCCCTTAATCTACACAGATTTTGTCCTTGTTATATAACAATTTTGATCATGAGGTGATTCCTAGGTAGAACAGTTACATAATGGCAATTTCAGGCATAGTTATTATCAATAAAGGCACTCTTTTCCCTCACAGGAATAAGGGTATTAATTTCTTTACAAAGGCAGCTTTCTCTCCTATACGGGAATACTGGAAGCGGCGCAAGGTATTCACATAGATGAAGACTTCAACCTCAGTAACACTTTCCACCTGCATCAATGTACAGGTCATGTAAAGACACACCTTGAGACAAACCAATGAATGCTCAGGTTATAGCAGAGATTGAGAGATTTTCTGTATGCTTCCAACTATCTATTAAAAAAGCCGTACGGAGAAGGAGCACAGGGACTTGTGTTTAAAGTTTAATAAGGCTCCTTCAGTTTTCAAATTGTCTTCTCAAAGGATCAACAGCTTGTAAGTGCATTCTGGGCTACTCTTTTCAGATAGAAAATAGAAGGGCAAATTCTGAATTCGATTATACATGTAAAAGCACAAAAATAGCGGTCTAAAATTAATATGCATTCCTCTGTGCCACTCAAAATTTTAAAATATTTGACCTGTAAATGACTTAAAATGTCCTCAAAAAACATTCTGAGACTGGAAACTTCATTTAGTTCCAGGCCAACACTGATTTCTCTATGTATATTCAAAAATGGCATAATATAAACTGCAATGTACACAGGCTTCATACGCCAGAAACCTACAGGTATAAGGCAATGTTTCCTAGTGAACCATGGCATTTGTCACTCTTATGCTGGTTTTTGAATTCACAGAAGTTAATACAGTTTCAAGTAAAAACATGGATATAAGCAGCAGGAATACAGCATGTTTACTGAAGTTACCTTGTGACTTTACCTTGAGGCATCTTTCATAAACTACATATCCATGTTGCATCCCTAGGACACAAGTAGGCACAACCTTTGGGTTCATGCACTCCCCTTATCATACTGTGGAAAACCTGCTGCATTTAACAGTCCCACAGGGGAAAAGACAGCGGAAAAGAAGAAATGCAAAGTAGTGAAAGGACACCATTTATAGTAGTTAAAATCTCATCGAGATGCGCTCATTTCTAAGGATAAGAATAAGCACTCTCAAGGAAAATGGAAAGACTAAGGGAGGAGCAGTTGAGAAGATGAAAAGAGTAAGTCTGAGAAGAAAAAACCAGCAAGTTCCTCCAGGGAATTCTAAACCTGCTTCTTCTCCTATAATTAAATGAAGCTGGTATAACAGTGCTGATACTAAAAATGAATAAAGGTTCCCATTAAAATGAATGTTAAAGCTCCTTTTCCTTGAATCAAGAACTAACCTCCTGCTGGGGCTGGGATCATGGAAGTGAGTTGGTACAATGAAAATATCATCGTGAAATGTAGGTATGCACTATAAAATTGTGACCTCAATGGGATATATATTTTTTTTTTCCTGAGAGTCATCTCTCTTCTTTTTGACCCTGTAGAAAAGCAGATTCCTTTTGGTTTTCTTTAGCCGTGAGAGAAATATCTACTGGGGCAGCAAGAATCCACTTGCAGACCTGAACCAGGACTACCCTGTGTAATTATCCGTCCTCCACCACTATACCATGCACGGACTGGATGAAGCGGCAGGTCAGCGGCTCTCTCTTGTGCAGGGAAATTAGCCAGACCGTGGAGGTGTGCCTGGGGGTGTCTTTTAGACCACTGAAGAGACCACTGCCAGGGGCAGGGACCATAGTATAGGGATGTCCAGCTGACACCCAAGCAGACTGGCAATACCCTTGGCTTCTGGCTAACAGTCTTGGCTAGGGAGTGACCCAAGGGGGAGTGACACAATAAGTGAGATTTAGCATCCTCCCTCTGCTACTCCCCGGTTATAGATGAGGGTACCATCCTCTGCGTTTCTTCCTCTCTAACTGTCCCACTAAACTGCTTCTGAAAGGTCATGGTAACAGCCCTTGCCCTCTTATCCTTTCTTTTCCTTCTCTTCTCCACCTGTCCCCTTCACTTTTCCCTCTCATGTCCCTGTGTTCACAGTCTGCTCATCTCAAGTATCTAATGTTTGTGCCTAGAAACAACTGTCGAAGTTTTAGAACAAAATAAGCAAACTGTGCATTTGTCCATATAGACACATATGAATCAAGGGTATTTTGTATTTATTCGTATAAAATGTCATAATTCAATATAAATGTACATAAATAGTTGAAAAGAGAAAGGCAAGAAAACAGGCATACTGAAAGCAAGAGACTAGGAAAGGAGAGCAGAACGAAAACAAAGGAAGCACTATCCTGCAAACATTCTTCTGTGATTCTTAAGTTTTCTGTCCTCTTTCTCAATGAGGTAATAGGCAACCAGAGAAATCAGACTGGAAACCATGTCATTTCCTCACCTATTATTTTTCACCTGTCAGAAATGCATGAGTAATTTACTTAGTTGGCTGGGAGTCTTAAAACTCTTAGCTGAGACAACGGGAATCTCAGTTGCCTTGTAGACTGGATATTATATACTCCTGACCATGGGTATGAAACATAAAGTTGGAGGGAGATTACTGTCAGTAACTGCATTTCACTCTTCAGTGACAAAAAGCATGAGCTTTGGGACTTTTCTGAGACGTGTAGAAGTTCTTGCACAGATTGATGAGAGGAGGCCACTCTGTGTGTAAGAGAATCAGTTTTCTAATTGTAGAAATTGCATTACTTTGCAATGAAAAGAGAGTCTGTCACTCAGATTTCTCCTTAAAGGGATAGTCTTTGGTTAAAACAAGAGTAAATGATGTCATCTTCAATAAGCAAAGTACTGGACAAATATATATTTATACATATACCATGTGACTGTATGTATGTTATTCTTGGCTAAGCTTGCTTATGATTTGAATCAAAATATTATGATAGATTTTTCTATGAGATGACAACCCAGATAATTCTGCATTATACTGTAAGCTGGGAAACATGATTTATTTATCCAAATTCACAATATATTCTTAATAACATCATGGTTATAGAGCATAATTCCCCAAAAAAATTCCTAAGTGTGTACAACACTATTAAAACCATAATTTACCAGGGATAAGCCAAAATCTGCGCTGCAGGGTGTTGTCCGAGCCCTTCCCAAACATGTCCATAGATGACCAGAGTAGTGAGTCCACTGCTGGGACAGGAGACACATTCACATAAATATGCAGCCCACGTTCTTTGGTCTTGCTGGAACTGCTGTCAATCATGCCTGCTGCACAGCCAGTAGAGATGCTTTTCCATGGCTTTCTAGACAAGGAATTGCACAAGCACCTTTCTCCATACAGCACAAAAACTAGGAACTCTGGCTGCAGTTTCACTGTGCCACAACTATACTGACTTTGGCTGTAGGAACAATGCAGAAACACAACCACTTGTTCGCAAACAGCAGAAACTCAGTGTAATAACAGGCTAAATAGCTCATCCAGCTGGAAGCATGTGGAAAAAAAGCAGGTTTTCTTTGGGGTTGGGTTGGTGTGGGTTCATTTTAAAGGGTCGTAACGGGCGATGGCGTGCAGGCGTCGCCAGGGAGGCCCCGTCCCATCCATTCGAGCTTTCAGAAAAGCACATTGTTCTAAAGGTCTATTTGCTGATTCCCACTGAAGTGAATAGCCCTTCATTCCAGCGGGAATTTGTGCCGTCACTTCAAATGTTATGCCTATAAGTTAATTTCACACTGCTTCAGGATTTGGTTTTCAAATGACCAAAAGAGTTAAGAATGGAGAAGCAAATGCTTGCCAGATATCCCAGTCTAAATTAAGGGTAAGGGCTTTTTTTTCTCTGCGGTGCAGGGGGGGGGCGGGAGAGAGGGAAGGAAGGGGAGGTAGGTGAACAATGGCCAGAAAGAGAGGGAAATATGGACCGGAAATAAAGTACAGTCTTTTGTGTTTCTATAGCTCAAAGATGCTTTTGAACAGGACTGCTGCCAACTGTGGAAAACCATCTTTTTATGGAAAAAATATGCCAGTAACAACAGATTTACAAGAACTGAGACAGTGTGTCCTATACGCATCTATTCAATATCATGCAAGATTAATTGTTTGGAGCATCAGGCCTCAGGAGTGTTCTAAGCATTGGGGAGCCAAATTTAGCCTTGGTATCATGAAGTCAAATTTCCTTTTGTATCACAAAATCCCCAGGATGCCTGATTACAACAGCGCTGAATCTGGCACTGGAAGATGTTACCTACAGACTGGGCACAGTTCTGCTTAAATATGACAAAGTGCATTTGCTTCCCTAGCCTGCATGAATTGATGGACTTATTTTGGTACTGGACCTTCAAAACATTTTATTTTAAACAGACTTAATGCCTTTGGCTGTTTTGGAATGAGAATAAATGAAAATATTACAGCAGATGACAATTTGATTATAGTTGTCACAAATAGGACTTGAAGGGTTGCACTCCCAATTACACTATGGCCCCTTTATATTTCCTGCCCATCCTAAGAGGGCCTTAAACTTGGTGTAAACGTAATTAGGAGATGTAATTTGCTTTGTCTGTTAACTATAAAAGGGGGTTTATCTACATAGGACTCATCTATTCAGGGAAATGGAATAATTACATCCAATTAAAATATCCTCCTGGAATGTTTTATCGGCAAAGACATGCCAGTATAAATGATTCTGCTATGATTATGCTTATCAATTTTCCTGTGTAAAAAGGCTCTTAGCCTAAATAAAAATTGGTCTCTAATGATTAATTATTATATTTATACGGGTTTATTGTCATAGTGGAATATATACCAATTTCATTCTGGTTTCCACTGAATCAGAGCAGTAAAGAGTCTAACAACAGGGTAAAAGACCAGGCTTCAAAAGTATGAGTAGAGTGAAAGAAAACCGCTTTCATTTTCCTTTAAGCATTCATACAAATCTGTTTACACGCTTTTGGACAACATCCTGGGTACCACCCAAGCAATCCCGAGTCCCAGTCCCAGAGCAAATCGGCACAAGAACAGTTTTGTACTAGCTGACGATCCGACTAGCAAAATGATATTGATTTCACAAAACTTTGAGAGTCCTCTCAATTATGCTGGTCTGCATGGCCAAATGTTGATGAACATTGAATGCCCATCACAGCCAGCATTTTGCCTCTAGTAACTCTCTGCCTGGGTTGTGGGGCTTTTTTACCACAGTAGCAAATTAATGAGGTCAGTTAATTGGCAAACATTCAGTGCAACTGAAGACTGGATGAACATACTATTGTGAGCATCTGATAAACTTACCATGTGTAGCTTTGACACAAACTGCTGTTCATGCCCACCATTGAAGGAAATTATCAATTATTACACTGTACTGCAGAAAATGTGGGGCTTGTATGGGATCTGTTCCCAGTAGATGTCTCAGCAGCAGGTACAGGATATACAGCTATTCAGTGTGCATCTGAAATGAAAAAGCATACCTAGCTTGTAAAGAAGCAAACTCTCAATTACTTCAAGCTTCCTTATTTTGCTGTCAAAAACCAGATTGGGGGGATACATCCATTCACATTGTGCCCACACCACTGGTGTTCAGATCAGTGCTGATACGCAGCATTTCCTACAAAAGTCACATTAAATTTTGTGACCTGGTTCCAGCTTGCTCTAATTCCAAGGCATCCCTCGGCTGGACTTCTCGGACCTTGGACAAACGCACAAATCCCCTTCGCCTGGAGAACAGCCACCTTGCCCTGCCACCTCATTTGCAGTAGAGCTCTGCCCGCGGCTGGGGTATCACCGCTCCCTCCGGAGCTGCTCTGCCCTCATGGATGACAGCCTTACCCAGAGCAAAGCTATGTGCTGTGCCACAGCCAAGAATCCCCGAAGGCGCTAGCGTGATAGGAGCCCTCCCCGCTGCCCCCCGGGCCCCCGCAGGCCCCGTTGCCAAGGCTGCGCAGGGCCATATTCGGTATTCCTCGGTGCTTTCTTTCTCCCAGATGGTTTCAGACCCCCGAGCTCTGCCGGAGCCTGCCTTGGGGTGCGGTCATCTCTTGCTGCCACTGGGGTGCGGAGGGAAGGTGCCCACCTTTTCGCAGCCGTGCGGCTGCTTTTCCCCTTCGGCTGCTGCGACGCCGACAGGATCCTGGCGGAGAGATGCTGGGCAAGGGGTGCCCCCACACAGCACCGCATCGCTCTCACAGGGGGTTGCCAGCGAGTAGAGTAAGCGAAGAGGGCACACGGACAGGAAAGTTTCCTGTCGGCAGTACCGCGGGGGTGAAGCTAAGCGCCCAATGCCAAGGCCCGGCGGGCCGTCCACCACAGGACCCGCCGCCTCAAGGCCAAAGCGGGAGGAAATGGCCTGTCCCGCCACAGAGTAAGCCGCGCCAGCCAGCCCTTCTGCGCCTCCGGGGGAGCCTGAGAGCAGCCCCAACCGCCCCCTCCCCGCCTGGCAGAGCAGGTTACGGCCAATCCCCCCCCACACCCGGGGGGTCCCGGCCAGAGGCAGACACTGCTGAACAGTCCCCAGGCCGCGAACTAACAGCGGCCCGGCCCAGTGGGATCTTTTCTCGGCCACACAGCTCCCGCCGCCTCAGCGGGCCCCTCAGCCGGCAACTGCAGGACAGCGGCAGGAAAGACGCGTGGCGAAGGCTCCCTTTCCCACAGGGGAGAAACGCAATGGGAAAGGCCGGGAAGAGAGCCGTGTAAGTCGGGAGACACAGCGAAGAGAGCGCGATAGCGGTGACCGGGCCGTGAATCAGAACGGACGGCAGAGAAGCTCAGCACCCCCGACCACGCTCTGGGCAGTAGCAGGCGGGGCAGGAGAAAAGGGTGGACCGGAACGTACCAACAGCCCACCGGGGGAGAACCCTGTAACACCCACTCCCACCAGCCACCAGCGCCCCACGCGTTGCCAGGGGGACACCCCCTCCTCCGCCCCGGTGCGCGGGCGCGTCTGCGGGTCCGCAGAGCGAGTCGGGAGGAGAGGGGGACGAGGCGACTTGCTTCGGGGCGTGTGGAAATGGGCGGCTGGAGTGGGGCTCGAGGTAGAAGAGCACGGAACACGCCTTCCTCCCCCCCTGCCCGCGGCGGGGTGGTGTGGCCCGCTCTGAGGAGGGCGGGGAGCGGAGCGCAGCGCCTCCCTGCTCAGTGACACACACGCCCGGTGTGGGGAGGCGGCGGCTGGTCGGGAAGCGGGCGGGCGTCGTAGCGGCGGCGGCTGAGAGCCTGAGCCCCGAGCATGGCAGGGGCTGAAGCCGCTGCAGAGACTGCCGATGGTTTCCCCGTTTCGCCAGCTTCTCTTGTCCGCCGCGAACTTTCTGCAGCGGTCGGTGGCGGTGCCTTCCCGCGGTGGTGGTGGTGGTGGCAGCGGCGGCGGCGGCAGCAACAGCGGCGGCGGCGGCGGCTCCGCTCGGCGGTGCCTCCCGGGCCGGGGCTGGGGCTGCTGGGGCTGGTTTTCTCTCGCTTCTGCTGCAGTAAGTGAAACTTTTTCTCCTTGTCGACTGGGGTAGGGCGAGGGGGCGGGTGGCGGAGGAGGAGGAGAGAAACCCGAGCCCAGGCATCGCCGAAGGACTCGGCCGAGTTGAGGGAAACTTTGTGTGTGTGCCCGGCATGGTGCCGGACGCCGTGCGGACGGGGCAGGCGGGTGGGACGTGGCTGGGATCGCGGAAGCTTTCTCCGGAACGAGCGGGGACGGTGCGGGAAGCGCGGAGCCGGAGCCTGCACCGCGCCGGGGAGACCCCAGGGCTCTTTCTGCCTGAGAACCCCATCCGCTGGTGCCGCGGCCGGGGCGCGGACACGCCTCGCTACCGCCGGCGGCCTGGCCGGTGGGAGCGGGTCCGGGGCGGGAGGGCCGTTGTGTTCGCTCGGCGCGTCGGGGACCGTTACTCGCGCTAGCGGCCGGGGGCGGGAGCCGCCCTGCCGTGCGCCTCCGCGAAGTTGATGCCTCCGTCGGCCCCGGGGCCCGGGGGAAGTTTATCGGCTGGTGGCGGGCGGCAGGTCCTGCGCCGTGATTGCCGTCCTGAACGGCGGGGTTTGGCGTGTTTGCAAGGAATACACGGCTGTTCCCCGCCCCTAGCCTGTAGCAAGGGCAGCAGGGTGGGTCGTGTTGTTCTCCGGGAGTACTTCGCGGGAAGAATAGCACGCTCGTTGTTTCTGGTGCTGTTGGCTTGCATCGTTGTTCTCTCTAAGCAAGTACTGGTTACTGTAAGCTTAGGGGTTGAGGTCGTTTATCTCCCGTGGTAGGAGCGGGTTTGTGTACTCTGCATCACGCTCATCCCGAGCAGCTACTGCCGGGGGCACGGCGGCGCGGGGCCCCCCTGTGGTTTGGAGTGACTGCTCCTAGGAAAATGCCATCGCCGCCGCCGCCACCACCCCCAGTGCTTTTTCCTGTTTAAAACAAGCGCTTGGGAACTAAATCAGAGCAGGATTTATTTTCCTCTTTTTTTCGCTTTTCTTTATTTCTGTTCTTAACTGCACGCGATATAGTGTGCACAGTGTCATTTTTGCAGCAGTGGAATGTAAGAAGAAAAGTGTACTTGGGCAAAAGCACGTCGAAAACCATCATTCTGCTGTTGTATTCCCAATGTAGTAATGAATAGTTGGCAAGGGTGTTTTATTATAGGATACACTGTGTCCTTTCCCTCTTGAAGGAAGGAGGAACAAGTTAGAGGAGGTAGTCTCTGGAGGTTCATGTGATAAAAATACCAAGGAACTTGCAAGGCATGCCACCATAAAGCAGTTGTAGAGTATCTGAGAAATGCTTTTTCTGGGAGGGAGTTAAGGCACTGCTGCTGAAAGATTGTACTCTTGCATGTAATAGTCTCCCCCCTCCGGTAGTGATGTAACTTTCAGAATAGATGATTATTATTAATTTCTCAATATTAAGGAGGTGCTACGCTTCAAAGCCTTAAGGCTTGAAGGCTTAGTTTTCGCAGGGTTGACAAACTTCTTGCACTGGCAGTTTTCCCCCCTCGCTTTTTGCAGAGTGATTTCCACCCGTTTGCAATTAAAAAGGTGAAGTTGCAGTCTTCACCATAACCTTGCCAAGCTATTTTTACAAGTAAATGTGAAGATAATAGTAACAATGAAGTTAAGAACATCAGTGTGCTGTGTCAGGGGGAGGCTTACTATTTTAGTCTTAATGAGTGTAATTCCGATGTCAGTCTTCCCAGATTCCTTTTGGCACACGTGGACTTGACTGATAAGGCTTCTGAGCATCTGCCAGGAGTGGGAATGTTGTGTTGAAATAATGTCCTTTTTCAAGTACAACATTTTGCAGTATACTGTATAGATAAAAGGGGAAGCTTAAACTACTGGTGACTCCTGGACTGTGGGGTAGGGATTAGGGTAAGATGCTTTTTCATCAGTATCTTAATTTTTAGATCCCTTTTATTTTTTCCCTCACGCTTCCCCACAATTGTTTTCCTTCTTTGTAAACTGTCACAAGCAAGTCTGAAAGAAAAATTATGTAATGTTGAAAGTGATCTTAAATACGTTTTGAGCATGATCAGATGTTAATGAAACCAAAACTGCAGACTACTTTTGGTCATTATTCTTCCTACCAGTTGCTGAGTTCTGATAATGCTAGGAATAGCAGGCACCATAAATAAATAAACTAAAAGAAAAAATCACAGCAAAACAAACACCCCCCTTCCAGCCAAATCGCAAACAAACAGAAAACTAGCAAAGTAACTTCCCTATAAAAACAAATCAGTTTCTATGCAATCATTTTGACTGACTGCTGGAAATATTTTGTTTGATCTATAATTCTTCAGAGAAGCATTACAAAAAAAACCCCAAACACTCAAAAAACTGCAGAGGGAATGAAGAGGGAAAATTTATTTGGGATCTGAAATAACAGGAACTTTTGGGGTTTTTTTAATAAAAACAGACCTGCTGTAATTACTTCTCTTCTTGGAAAAGTGAGACTGTCAGGGTAGGCTTACATGTACAAGTAATTTTACTGCTCAGTTGAACAGTGCGTGGTGCGATGAAGCATGTACTAAGCTTGATATCATCATATTCGTGTTGCTTTGAACTAGGGGAGATGTGTGCCATCTATAAGGAACATCATAACCTTTATTAAATAGCTTAGTATGCGTTGTGGTTAATACTTTCAGTTATGCTGTACGTGAGGACATGTGTGCTGCGAAGTAACTAATTCCGTGTAATTTCTGTGCCTCATTAGCTTGCACACAGTGGAAAGGGTCGGTTTTGCCAAGGTTTATGGAATGTTAAGCTTGAGTTAAAAACTAAGCAGAATTGTTACGTGAGGTGAATAGAAAAATGTACAAGATGCATTTTTTGTGGACTCTGTTGAGGAAAGTTTTTTCCAGTTCAAATTGTTGATTACATAAAGCTGAGGAGGGCTAGAAGAGAAGTGTTTGTAGGGCACGTGTCTTGAAATTCCCATTGCTTTTTGTTTATCTGTTTATTTGTTTATTTCTTAAAGCAGCCTGGGATATAGAGCTCCAGACTGTAGTGGAGCTGGAAGAGTGGGATTATGAAGATGTGGGTAATACAAATATATAGAGTTGCTGTATGCAAAAATGGAGTTGCAAATTGTAAGTAACTATTAGCCTGAAAATCATGAAGTTTCTAGTCAAATAGTCTGTTCTGGTCAAGTCATAACAAAAATATGAGGTCAGGCAAACCAGGTTACTACGTCAGAAATGTTCAAGTGTGTTAGAGTGCTTAAAAAGACAACAATGTGTTTTTTTTCTCCTCATTTTATGTTAAAGGTGATGATAATAGTTCAGAAATTGATGTCTGAATGTGCAGGTCTTTGGAAAATGGTATGGAGATAGGCTCACCTAATACAATAGGTGAGTTTCCAAAATACCAGTTTCCAAATAGTAAGAAAAAGTAGGAAAATTGTACACGTTAGTTGAGAAGTTGGAAAGAATGAAATGGTGAACTATGGCTTAGGTAGGGCAGTATATGAAACCCCTGCATGAAGAAACAAAATAGCCAAGTAACTTCCAAGACAAGGAGAGTTAAACCTGGATTGTTAATTAGCAAAGCAAAAAAGAGAAGTCAAAAGTTCGTCAAGCTCATGCTTCAGGATAACTCAATATAATATGGAGTGTGCTGTTCTGGAACAGCGCACCCAATAGTTCTTGGCTCGGTTTTGTTGGAAGTTGGAGTTGCTCTGAAAGCAGTTGGTATTGAAGTGTAGACAGGAAGAAAGCTGGTTGCAGGAATCCAGTTTTAGGTTGAATGGAAAGCAAGGGTGCCAACAAGCACTTGGACTTCTGGTATGCAAGACCTTCTGTGTGTATATATGTCAAAGTGTAATGTTGTTTGGGTTAATATCGGAATGCTTGGAGTATTGGAAAAGAATCATGGTGATTTAGACACTTAGGATACATGAAAGTTGACCAGTTTGTATTGATTTGAGCAATGTGTTTCTCTCTTGCCTCCTTAAATAACTTAGTCATGGAATATGAAGACTGATAGTGAAAAAAAGAGGCTCTAGCATGATTTTTTTTGTGCTAAGATTACAGTTAAGTATTCCATTTAGAGATATGGTCAAATCTAGGTTGTATTTCTCAGTAAAGATTTAGAAATATGGTTAAATCCATCCCCTTATTGTAGTGTCTCCTAGGATGGTTTTGGGTAACAAAGGACTGTTCTGTAGCAGGAGAAGCAAAAATGTATTGCCTTTACTGAGCATCTCTACCAGCTGATTGCCTTTCAGGTGCTGGTGGTAGTGGTTTTAAGGTAAGCAAAATCACAGGTGTAAATGTATCTGCTATGAAAAAGGGAGGAGGAGTGTGTTGCTTCAGTAAAGCTGTGTGTGGGGTTAATGAGTAGCAGTTTTGTGGAGCTCAAAGAAGAAATGAGTTAGAAACTCTAGGACTCTAAGTGTAAATCTCAATCTTTAGACACAAAATCAGTAGTGAATGGAAGTAGGGTAAGAGAAATACAAAACCTGGTATACGAACTGATAGAAGGTAATCTTGCTAAGTGCCAATAGAATAACATGAGAATAACAGCCAAAAGAATAAAAATCTTTCCAAGTCTTGAAACTTTGATTACTTATCCTTTTACTTCTGTTTTCCCAGGTGTGGGGAACTGAGTATGTCAAGTTTAATGTTCTCATGTTATCAAGAAGGTCAGTAGTACTTCAAGTAGTGAAAAGTAACAAGCTTCCAGTCTATTCTATCGCTACTGCATTCTGTTCAACATTTTTGCTTCTTTTTGGTTATTTAAGTAGTGTATGAAAGTAAAAGCAATAATAAATTTGTAATACCTTAAAATAGCATGCTTTGGCATTCTCAGCATGAAGGCTAGTCAAGTGTAGCTTGTCTTCAGTTGACTTGTGTACTAGGATTTCTTGCAATGGTAGATGGCTCTTGCTGATCCTTCCTTCCTCCCATCACATTCTCATTATCTGTCATTTAAAATATCTTTGTATGTCTACAGGGGATCATTGTTTTCTCCTTTTCTAGTAGTCAAGGTTTGTATTACATGGTAGTTTTTAAACTTGTCCATAGTATCTTTCTAGAATTAGTTTGAACAGGAGGTTTTCCTAAAGTGACTGTTTTCAATACTTGAAAGGTACCACTTCTAGCAGTGTAATGCAGTGGCACATGTAGAATTTGAGGTCATTGCAATGGCAGTTTCCTGCCAAAAAAAAAAAAACTTGCTAAAAGGTGAGTAAAGGTTAGTCAAACAGATCTCAGTAGCTGGTGTGCATACAGATGAGTTGAAAAAACAAACTCGGCTAGCTTGATGGATTTATTAGTTACTTTTGTATGTTATTTTCATTAGCCCTTGAGTTAGAAGATGAGAAATTAGTGTTTGACTGAAATTTGTCTTAATCCTGTTTTGTGTGGGTATTCTTTGCTCACTTCTGCTGCTTCTTTCTTAATTGCAGTACCATTCATGCTGCATATGGTTAAGATGAAAACTAATTGTTGCCGGGGCAAGTACCCTTAAGAAAAGCCCAGTGAAGGAAAGCTGGAGATAGAATGTGAAGAAGTTGAGATTATGGTCAAGTTGGGTAACTGCCTTTATTTAATTTTTTTTCAGTGTACATAATCTGATAGAGCAATAGTCTAGTCAAGCGTAAGTTACATTACAAATGCAGGGAGCTTCTTCATAGTAACAGAGTAACTGAGGGGGCAAAACTTTTGACTTGTATTAACTTGGGGTAATTTTTTTCCTGAAATTACCTTAATTTTTCTTAGATCAAGTGTTGGCTCTTGCCACAATAGAAAAAAAAAATGCTTATTCAACTTTACTAAAAACTAATACTAGAGGTCAGAGGAGCAAAGATCAAGAGCTGTTAAGCTTAGTGCCATTTTTGAACATACACGTAAAGGTTACTAGTATTCGCATTATTAAATCCTACTGCTCAGCCTTTCACCAGTGATGCTTCTTCTGTGCTTTAAACATTTTAATGCACTTTTGACTTCAAAAGGTAAATTTTCTTGAAACAGAGGTTATGTTGCTATGACTTCATTAAGGTACTTCAACATATAAAGCAGCACTACAGGTATAAAGAAATCAACCATGAGAAGGTGATGATTGTGACCATACCATTAATCACCTCTTAGGAGATTTAAATGTGTCCTGTTCCAAGTTTCAATGTGTTACTAGTAGCTGAGGTATCATAAAAATATACATCTGGTAATTAGCATGTGCAATATAACTGTAGCAAGTGCAGTATAACTATTTATCCAGGCTATCTTGTACAGGAAGAAATATACAAAGTTCTCTGTAGCTCTGTTTCTGCCATTGGTGGTATCAGAGGTAGTTCAAGCTTCTGCACCTAATTTATATGGTGGGGGTTTGGAACTAGGTGATCTTTAAGGTCCCTTCCAACTCAAACCATTCTGTGGTTCTATATAAATAAGACAACTGTTAAGTTTGATGGCTGTGAAATAATAAGGCTTTTGACTATAACCACATTAATTATCGCAGTTGATGCATCAGTGTTTTCACGTGGATGTTTAGTAGCCTATGTTACCTTCTGGCACATCAGAATGTAATTTGCTGTCGAGACATATTTTTGTGTAAGCTGCGTGTAAGATCTTTTATACATTCTGCTGAGTGTCATTCCTTACAGGAAGAGGGAAGGACTAGGGGACTATGCAGCTGTTAGTGAAAGTTCCCTTGGTGATGTATTTTGAGAACAACTCTACAGCTGTGGTTTCCAAGACTTGAGAGGCATGGCTTAGGTGTGATAAATTCATGTGGCTGCAAATAAGGTGAAAACTGAAGTGAGGAAAAGGAGATATGGTGTCTGCACAATTTGAGGCTGCTCTAAAAGGAGATCCTGAATTGACAGCTAAGTACACAGGACAAAAGAAAGATGTGGAAAGAAAGAATGCTGAGTGTTAACTAACCTTGAGAGGCTTTTAACAAGGTTCCTTCAAATGTCCTTGTGGCCAAGTTGGAGAGAGGTGGTTTAGGTAAGTGTTAAATGGGTGAAAAATTGTGTGTGCTGATAGATTCAAAAGGTTCTGATCAGCTGTACAAAGTCTTGTTACAGGTGGCGTGCCAGTATAGATCAGTGCAGGGGCAGTTTTTCTGCATCACAGCCCCTCTTGCAGTTCAGTAATGAACTTGCAGTAAGTCTGTGGATGCTACCAGATTGTGAGAAGTGCTTGATATGGTGGAGACCAGGGCTAATTGTCTATGATCTGGAGAAATAGCTAGCAGGAACTTCATGAAATTCAACACACGTAGATGACAAGTATTTCTGGGGTTGAATGACCCCATGCAACAGCGTAGATGTGTTAACTGGTAAAAAGCAGCTTTACAGGAAAGGAGGTAGGGTTTCTTGTGGGTTTGTAAGTGCCTCTGGTGTAAAAGAACATACTGGACATGGTTATCTGGTTGAAGAAAGCAGTTAGTCTCTATTATTCAGAGCTTGTGAGACTGCATCTGGAGTAGTGTGTCCAATTCTGTGCTCCCAAATGCAAGGCAGATCCTGAGGTGCCTGTGGAAGGTCTCTAAGGTAGGGAGTCATTAGCGCAATGATGTATGAAGAGGAGCTGAAAAGCGAGTTGTTAATCTTTGAGAGAAGGCTAAACTGGGGATCCTAATTGCTGGCTAGGACTGTTGAGTAGGAGTTGAGAGAGAAAATGAAGACAGTGTCCTTAGCTGTGCACAGGGAAAGGATAAGAGGCAAGTCACAAGCTACAACAAGGGGAACTCTTAATAACATGTTGGCAGTATGGTTTCCCACACAGAATGGAGCACTAGAACAGGCTGTGGAATCTCTGTCCTTGAAAATATTTAAAACCTGACTGTGGTATGACCCTGAGCAACTTGAGCTGACTTCAAAGTTGGCCCTGTTTTCAGCTGGGGATCAGATTGGATAACCTCCAGAAGTCCCTTTCAGTCTAAATAAACCTCATTTTGAGCATGGGTAGGTAAGAGCTAGTATACTACAGTTGCTAGCCCTGTGTCGTAGTTAAAGCCCAGCTGAGAACTCAGAACCACGCAGCCGTTGGCTCACTCCCCCTGTTTTTCCTCCCGCTGCTCCTGGAGGGATGGGGAGGATAATCAGAAAAATGTAACTCCCATGGGTTGAGGTAAGAACAGTCCAGTAACTCAGGTATAACACAAACCACTGCTACTACCACCAATAATAATAATGATAAGGGAAATAACAAGGGAAGAGAATACAACTGTTCACCACCCGCTGACCGATACCCAGCCTGACCTGACCAGCAATCTAGCCCTTCTGGTAACTGGCCCCAGTTTATACACTGGGCATGATGTGCTGTGGTATGGAATACCTCTTTGGCCAGTTTGGGTCTGGTGTCCTGTGTCTGCTTCCTCCTGGCTTCCCCTCCTTCCTGGCAGAGCATGAGACTCACAAAGTCTTTGATCGGAGTAATCATGACTTAGCAAAAACTAAAACCATCCGTGTTATCAGCGCTGTTCCCAGGCTGAAAGTCAAAACCACAGCACTGCACTAGCTACTAAGAATGAGAAAAATGACTGCAACTGTTGAACGCAGGACACCCTGGAAGACAAGTCTTCCATTAGGGAATGGAATTAAAATATTAGGGATAAAATGTCCAAGCAAAGTCTGAAGCAAGCTTTTCCCATAATTTGCCTGCTAAAAGCTTGCTTTAAAATTGGATCCGATTGTTAACTCTTAATGTAAGTAATAACTTTTAGAGACTTAAGGAAAGATTTGCCTGCATTTCTTGTGTTGCTTCAGTAAGTAGCCAGTAGGACTAGTCTTACAGTACAGAGCTGGGTAGCAGTGTGACAGTTACTGAGCATGTAAACTGAGCAGCTATTACACAGGGTTAGTATGCTGGGCTATTGGTTACTAGGCTTATTGTCTAGATGCAGTTCCTGGACAAAAAAAGGGTTAACTTCCTGGAATAGCTTGCAGTGGAGGGTGGCCTTAACAGCTATAAAAAAGAGCCAGCAGCATCAACAGTGCAGGAGGCAGCAGGTGTCTGCATAACTTTGTGATGTTACTGGTAACTTACCAGATCCTGTCATGAGCAGCTGAGACTTAGGCATTGCCTTTAATGATTTGCTGCTACTGACAAAATATGCTTATTTCATGTTTTGTTATATGGATGCAAATGACATTGGCAGATAACATTCTAACTTTACAAGAAAGGGAAAATTCTTAGTTAATGTTTAGCTGTCTTTATGAACTTCCTTGACTTTGCTGCTTTGTGTAGTGCAAAGTACAACCTCTCTTCTCCCCCAGACTTCAGTTCTTCCAAGAGTAGGTGCTATGTGGGAAGGCAACTTATAATAAGTGGAGGAGTGGTCTGTTTAAGGGAGTCGGGGCTTTCCTGGCGTTTGAAGGTCTAGTCCCTTCATCTAGAAAGGCATCACATGTGTTAGTGTTCCTGACCAGTGTTTAAAGCTTTTCTGATTTCAGTGTAGTAGGTACAGTTCTGAGGACAGGGAATGCTGAATGCTTACAACTGTTGCTATAGGCTTAGCAGAATCTCAGGTCCTTCCTTAATATTTCACCAAGAAAAACCCCAAACCCAAAAACGTAAAACCACCCCCCCCAAGCCCCAGATCCTGATCCCTGGCTGTTTATTGTAAGCAATTCTGAAGTTTGCTTGTACAGAAATTTTTGGTAGCTTATTCTTGAGCATTCTGTAAGGACTGTGTACACTAAAATCACCAAATGCATTGAGTAGTCTCAGAGTATGCCATGTTACCTTCTGCGTTTAAAGTTGGACTGATGTCTGTTTCTGCTTGACTTTAATTTTTGCTTTAATCGTAGTATGTTAAAGTAATATCCCAATGAGGACAAAGATGTTGATACAACAGTATTTCTCCCCCTTTTGTCTTGTTCCCCAAAATGGTTGAAATGCTCTTTGTTGATTTGTTTGGTTGTTTTTCCTCCATACTTATCTGAGGTCAGGAGATGTTACTTGTGCTTAAAACTTCATTCTTGGCTAAGTTTAATAGGAATTTCGTAGACCTTATGTTTCAGTATGGCACACCTTTAAATGAGTAATTTAGAAATTAAGTTGTTTTTCAGAGTCCATAGATTAAAGCAGACTTAAGACATTGTTAATAGTGAATGGATGAGTGAAGTCTGACAAGTGCAGTGTAGCATGGGAACAACATGAAGTTGTTGGAAAATTAAGTTACTGTGTGGGGAGCAGAATGAAGCCCACATCATCCAAGAGGAAATGATCAGTGACCAGCTCCACCACTTAGACATTAATGGTTGGACTTAATGATCCTAAAGGCTTTTCCAGCCTAAATGATGGTATGATTTTAAGTTCCACATCTGAATTGGAGTAACTCCCGTGCAACAGCACAGGCTGTGGTCCAGTTGGATGGAGGGCAGTTTGGCAGGTGCAAATGTGTAGAGTCCTGGTGAAAAAACAAATTGAGCATGTATCAGCTTTACAGCAAAGAAAGATAACCTCGTCATGGGCTCAGTTAAGCGTAACTCCAGGTTGTGGGAAGGGATCCTTCACCTCTCTTTGGCACTGGAGCGCTGTGCCCTGTCTGGGTCTCCCCAGTACCAGAGGGATACTGAGGTACTGGAGCGAGCCTGGTGGTGGACCACTGTGTTAGTTTGGGGGCTGGAGCTTGTGGTGTGTGAGGAGAGAGAGGCTGCAAGAGCTGGGCCTGATCAGCATAGAAAAGGGAAGGCTGAAGGGAAGGAGCCCATAACGCTGCTTGATGGGAGTGTGTCAAGAAGGCAGAGCAGGGCTTTCTTCAGAGGTGTGGTACAGGGACAAGCCGGCATGTGGGAAATTCAGAGCTAGTGTAAGGAAAAATAATTCTTTCTGAGTGTGATCAGACACTGGAGCAGGTGCCCCAAGTGGTTGAGGGATCTAGCTCATTCTATAGTGATTTTCAGAACTTAACTGGATGAGTCTTCGAGCAGTCTGATGTAACCGGATCGTTGAGCAGGACTAAGTGACCTCTAGAGGTCCCTTGCCTCTTACCTACATGAAGTCATTATTCTCTAAATCAATATTAGAGCTTGTGTACCTTTGCCAATGATAAATGTGTTATGAAAAACCTATACCTTGGAGTTCACTTGTGTTTGTGGTAATTGATAGGTGTCCTCATTGGAAATGATTAATATAGCTTATGCCTGTGTCAGAGATGACCTGTTGAACACCTTGAAGACATCGCAAGCTTTCTGTGGATGCATTTCCTCTGTGAGCTGGTCCTGATAAATAGTGATTCTTGGGACTTGAGCATTCTCAGTGTCTGGGTCTCACAGATGAAAGCAGGATGCTTAAGTCAAGACTGTCTTGCTGTTAGTAATTTATACTCTTGGGACAGACATGAATTTTCTAGGTAATCCAGCAAGATACACATGGCAGTTGCCCTTATAATTAGTATGGCAGTGTATGTATCTATTGCTGTGTAGCAGAACAGTATCATAGAATCAACTAGGTTGGAAAAGACCTTTAAGATCATGGCATCTGACTTTACCCCAGGACTGCCAAGTCCACCGCTAAACCATGTCACCAAGGGCCTATCTACATAGTCGCACCACTTCCCTGGGAAGACTGTTCCAATGCCTGATCACCCTTTTGGTGAAGAAATCTTTCTTGATATCCAACCTAAACCTCCTCTGGCACAGCTTGAGGATGTTACCTCTTGGCTGTGTCACTCTTTACCTGGGAAAAGAGGCTGAGCCCCACCTCACTACAGCCTCCTTTCAGACAGTTGTAGGGAGCTATAAGGTCCCCCCTGAGCCTTCTCTTCTCCACAATGAACCCCCCAGGTCCCTCAGCCGTTCCCCATCACACTGTTCTCCAGGCCCTGCACCAGCTCCATTGCCCTTCTCAGGACCCACTCCAGCACCTCAATGTCTCTCTTGTAGTGAAGGGCACAGAACTGAACATGGGATTCAAGGTGCAGCCTCATCAGTGCCGAGTACAGGGGATGATCACTGCCCTGGCCCTGCTGGCCACACTATTGCTGATAGAGGCCAGGATGCTGTTGGTCTTCTTGGCTGCCTGGGCAGAAGCTGGCTCCTATTCAGCAGCCGTCAGTCAGTACCCCCAGGTCCTTTTCTGCTGAGCAGCTTTCCAGCCCCTCTTCCCCAAGCCTGTAGCATTGTGTGGGGTTGTTGCGGTACAAGTGCAGGACCTGGTGCTTTACTTTGTTGAATGCCATACCACTGGCCACAGCACATCGATCCAGCCTGTCCAGATCACTCTGCAGAGTCTTTCTGTCTTGCAGCAGATGAACACTCGCACCCAAGTTGGTGTCATCTGCAAATTTACAGAGGGTACACTTGATCCCCTCAACGAGATGATAAGACAAGACACTAAACAATGCTGGCCTTAATACTGAGCCCTGAGGGACACCACTAGTGGCTTTCTGCCCTACAATGAAAAACAGCAAATAGCAATGACAAAATTGCAATACTGATGACTTCTTGTTGTATTTTTGGGTTCTAATTGCAGTTGGATTCTGATTGCAGTTGCCTTGTGTGTCTGTTAGTCTCTGTAATGGCAAGTTTATTATATGGTAGTGCTGGAACAACAACCGTGTAACTTGGAAGGGTAATTGTTTGTTGGACTTAGTGTGCATCTCCTGGAATACCAGCCCACATTTTTATAGGTTTGTGGCTAGGTGGGAGAGACTGTGTTGCTATGATAACTCCTTGATTTTGAAATGAAGCAGGAGTGATGGTCAGTAACTCTTTGAGTTGTGATATTTAATGTCTGATCTTACACCTCGAGTTGTCCTCTTCTTTCTCTCTCTCTTTTCCAAATAAAAACCCCAAACAAACAAGAAAACCCCACAACAAAGCAACCAAAAAATCCCAAATGGCATTGTGATGGCATTGAATAGCATTAAATTGCATTTCCAAATAGAGAGTTGAGGGGTTTGGAGTCTCGAGGGAAGTGTGGGAGGATATTTATCTGACCAAACCTTCTGTTATAGCAGTCACTGCGGCAAAACGTCTTGCTGGGACTGTTTTCTGGAGAGAAGTCATATGGTGGAAGTTCTGATGGTGCTGGAGGTTAGTAGGATCTTGTCTATTGCATTTCCTGGAGTACGAGATGCCCCAATTATACATAATTACTTGTTCCTGGTAGCAAGTTGGAATAAAGATGAATTGGACAGAGTTAAGGAAGGATGTTACCAAACTGAGTGACGGAAGAATGAAACAAGCTGACGTATAGGTAAATGTTCAGTGATGCCAATCACTGCTATGTGAAGGATGCCTTTATGAAGGGAGGGAGTAAACTTCATATATGTTATTCAAACTATATATTTGTATACTTAGAAACAAGGCCTTGAGTATGCAGTAGTCAGTTCTGTGATGATTTTCTATGTTACCTTGGGGCAAACCAGGTGTTGGAATAAAAGAATGCAACATGTTGTGCTAACGTGTAAATGAGTTGTTTGCATGTTCTTCAAATAGTCTGGTTTTGGTCCCTTGATAATAAAAGCAAAACTAAATCTTAAGGCTCAAGTAAGTTCAGTGGAGGGCAGTAAGGGTCAAAAATATAAAGATGGGCTTCCAAGTGAAGCCAGATAAGACTTCTCAGTTGAGTAAAGAGGTGACTTCTTGGGAGAAGGGCAGGAGTGGGAGGAATATGGTGGGATGTGTAAAATAATGAGTGATGTTAACAATGTGCATGCAGATTAATTCTTACAGTGCAAAAATAGGTGTTCATCAGATGAAGCTAAAAGGAGGCAAGTTGCAAGCTAAGAAGGTGCTTTTAGAACTGGAGGCAAGACTTCTGGAACACCTTGCCAGAGGATACTGTGGAAGCAGAAAGCTTGTCAAGTCAGTGGGAAATGGATCGGCACTTAAAAGTCATCTGAAGGTTAAGTTGACAGGTCAGATGAGGTTTTAAAGAATCATGGAATAGTTAGGGTTGGAAAAGACCTTAAGACCATCTAGCTACAACACCCCTGCCATGGGCAGGGATGCCTCATGCTGAGCCGTGTTGCCCAAGGCTCTGTCCAGCATGGCCTTGAACACTTCCAGAGATGGAGCACTCGCAACTTCCTTGGGCAATCTGTTCCAGTGCCTCACCACCCTCACAGGAAAAAACTTCTTCCTTCTATCGAACCTGAATTTCCCTGCTTAAGGCTTAGGACAGCTGAAACTGCTAGGAGTAAATGTTTGTCCTGACACGCTCCCGCTGCACATTATTGCCTGTATTTCTGTATGTGACTGCTCTGGTTAACTTTTTCCTTGGAGCGCAAATCCTGACATCGTGTGCTGTTAGGTTTCCAGGTGATGATGAAGTATTTGTGGTGTGCAGGGAAGGAATATCCAAGTAGAACTGGCGTAGTTTTGAATCATTTTATCTAAGTGTTATTGAAAGGTAAGGCTACAGATTAACACCCCTCCTCAGTCTACAATAAGCTATATCAAATACTCAGGTCACACATTTATTTTGTAGTCAGATACCTTTTGATGTCTTCTTTTCATCTGCATAGTCAGCCAACTGTATAAGCAATCCTTCTCAAGTCAGGTATATCTTTGACTTAAGTGCCACTCTCACCTGAAGGAAAATTCTACAGTAAGCCTTGCCTCCTCTGGATGGTTCTTCACTGGCACAGCTGAGCATCTTGCATACAAATTTGAATGTGGTAGAAGAATGTTATTTATAGCAGCTTGAATGCCTCACGCTTATCTCTGAAGTTTGCATTGTAGACAAAGCTGTGTGGTCTCCTCAGTTTTATACTCTTACGAGAAAAGACTACTAACTTTGCCAGAGGTCTTGCATGAAAGCAGCTGCACATAGTGGTGTGAATTAGGGAGCATGCTGTTTTGAAGCATGTACTCTGTCATGGTATTATGTTGGCATCTGCTTTGTAGTGCCAGTTCTGAAACTACTGGACTTAGCTCTGAAGAGCTGGAATAGTTACTTTTCATTTTCCTAGCAGCTGGTGCAATGCTGTGTTTGGGCTTTTGGTTGAGAACAATGCTGATAACACACGGATATTTCAGGTGTTGCTAATTGAAACCTTGTAAGAATGAACTGATGTCCAGAAAATCATAGCTTTTTGTTTAATGTACATAATTGTCTCTTAGTATCATGATAGGCAGTTGGTAATAGGTGATGGGTCTGACTTAAGGGCAGATACAGTTCTGTCTACTTGATTTATAGAAGGCAGGGAAGTTGAAGTGTTAGCTAACTAAAACTAAGTGATTAGCTGTTACTCTGAGCTACTTTTCTCAAAGCTGAAGGCTGTCTGTCATTTCTCCAACTCCTGTTTGTGGCTGAGAATGAGAAAAGTCACTTCTAAGGAGCGATTGGAATATGTCACAGTGACTCAGTTGAGGACAAACTGATGTTATTAGAGATTTCATGAGGATTCATATATGCAGCTTTGAGGAGTTAAGAGCTTTTAAAAAAATCTATGGCAAAAGGTGAATATCTGCCTTTGGGTCCAAATATAAGAAATAAGTAATAGAGAAGACTGATTATATGCTGGGAGGTGGCTGCCCCTCTGAAGAAGACAACCTTTACTGGAAAGGGTACAAATAGAAGAAGGAAATGGTGAAAAATGGTGAGAAAACTATTTGAACAGGTTGAATTGGTTCGTGTGTAACTGTTAGTTCCTTGATTTGAAAAGCAAGTGAGGGTAGTCTTGAAACACAGGTGAAAAAAGTATATATTGGCAGGTTGCTAGTGAGAGGACTTGGAATGCGATTTCTAAAAGCAATGTAGTCTGAAATCATCTTTTGAGTAGTGAGGTCTGGGTGAACCAAATAGTCACGAGGGAGCAAGTGATACAAGTGTATTGAATGGATTGTTGGAAATAAGGAGCAGAAAGGAGAGCTTGTAATTGAGTCAGTCAGATGTGTGTCATATCAACTAACAAGAATTGGAAGGAATACCTGATCATCACTTTGATAAAAATGTCTGATAATAATCTTACGGTAATTAGGCGGGCAAAATCCTTGAGAAACCTTGTTTCAACCCCAGTGCAGGATCAGCTGAAGATAGTTTGGGTGCTTGTTGTTTTAAAACTAAACATCAAACCTTTCTGAAGGTCATGGAGGTTTATCGTTTTGACCATGGTGTTCATTTGAGGAATTAACTTTGTGTAGCATCTAAGGTTTTCTTGATTTCCGTGGGTTTTGTTGTTGCTTGGGTTTTTGTTGCTTCAGTTTATCTCCTTGCTAATTTCCACTGGCATATTTGGCAGTGCAGGCATTCTTTTTTTGCAGTCTAAGTACCTCGGGACCTTTATTGGGTTGCTGCCTTTGAGAACAACAGTTAGGTCTTCCAGTCCTTCCTTGTAGGTCATGTTTTCCGGGCCTTTGAGCCCACTTCATTTCAGACTCTAGATGGCTGATAGCTGGTGTTGGAGCTGAGTAACTCCTGATGGAACCTCACTGATGTTGGCTGGAGCAGGGTGTTTCCTTCTATATCTGCATATTCTGGAGTGGCACTTTAAATTCTTGAAACATAATCACCATATATTTATATTTGCTGTAACTTTCGGAACAGTCTCAGCTCTCTAATCAGCTATTTAACATCCTGTAACTGCGACTTACACTTGTTCCTGCTGACTGCTATTCTAATTTGGCACAACCAGTACTTGAAGTTTATTTCAGACTGACTGGGAAAAAATTTATGCTTTAATGTTATATAAATATAATGTTATATAAAGTTATGTCTAACTTCAGTCTTGTTTTTTCTGTATCTAATGCAGTTAATTGGCAGCCCTGCCAAGATACAGAACAGAAGCACAATGCTCCTTTTGACCTCCCACTATATCTGTTAGATATTTTGAGTCTGTGTTTAAACTGGACGACACAAAGGATGAGTTTCACATTTTCCTGCAGGTTGACTTGTCCGAACGGCTGGGTCATCTTTTGTGTTCCAAAAGATTTTGGATGCTGCCTGGAACTCTCTTTATCAAACTTTGCAATTAAAGGTTAGAGTTACATGAGCAACTGCTTGTTTTAGTCAATTGCTGCACTTTTAACATATCTGTGTCTGTTGGTCTAGTATTTGGGTGTTTAAATTGATTTGGATGGAACTGTGAAGCTTTTTCTGCTGTTCAGGAGAGGAAGTGGTGTATGTTTTCATGGCTAACTTGTGAGCTACTTGTTTGTTAGTACTATTTTTTCAAGGGAGTAGGACTGAAGATGTTCTCCTCCAGTACTGCTTTAGAGTCTGACCCATTTGTTGGAAAAAGAGCATGTTGTCTCGCTTGTTTCCTTTTAAAGGTGATGGGATTGGTAGATTCGTCTGCTTAAACTGAGGTTGTAATGTTCATTGCGGAAGAGTTTCCAGCTGCCTCATAGCTTGCCTCACTTATTAGTTCAACATGTTTTGTAAACATCTGAATGCTTAGTTATCATGATAAACATGAATGTCTTTATTTACTATGTGTTAACATACATAAAAGATAATGTAGGAGTGTGTAAAACAGACAATTATGTTAATGCCAGTATGGTTTAAGTTGAAATTCTGGATGAAGTTTTAAAGTTCATGGGACTTTAAACATTCTTGGTGAGTAGTTAGATTTAAAGCTTTAACCTTATAAAATTGACTTTCTACGAGTGTCCTTCACAACTCAAATTGAATCATGAGCCTAACCTTTTTTTTAAACATTCCTCTAGAGTCTTAGACTATTTAGTTTCCTGCTGCTTGTTACTATAGGTGTTTGCAGCATGATAGGAAGCAGAGTATGCAAGGGCACAATCTTTGCCCTGTGTGAAGGTAATGAAACTCGAAGAGAAGAACCAGTTAACATGTAAAGAAAATGGCATTGTGGGTCATAGCCATGCCTGACTTTAAGTGCAGAGGTGTAGACCTTTTTTGAATTCTAACTCATTACTACATGAGTTGGGCTCAAGCTATGCTGATGGTAAACACTGTGTTTAACTACTTAGTTCTTTGACTTTGTGTTGCTCTAGAGTAAAATAATGTTTCTTTGCTTTCTGTGATGAGAAGGTCAGTCTTGCTGATAAGTGTTCATTATGGCACTGTAGAGGTTTGTGTACGTTATCTTGATTCGTTTGTGTTGGGATAAGAGTATTTTGTCCAGTATTGTATTATCTGGCCTTTCAGCTTGCAGTATGCATCTTCTCCCTGTGGGCTCTGGATGCTATCTTGTGAATGGTAGCTGTAGGTTTCCTTGAAAAAAATCCATGTTCTTTGATATCTATCTATATAGAGATAGATACACATGTTGATTCAGCAGCTAGAGGAAGATAGACTGTCCCTTCCATTAGCTGTGAGAAATGAAGGAGTTGAGTAATGTAAGCTTCTTGGCAAGATGGTGTGTTACGTTGTCAGTGCTGTCCTTAGGAGTAGCAGGTGGAGGTTCAAAGTATCTTAACAATTCTGCAGAATGTTCTATGGTAGCACTTAAGTGAGAATTAGTTTAGAGTTTGATGTTTTGAGTTAAAGCTGCTCCTTCAGCAACAGTCAAGTTTTGAGACAGTACTGACATTGAGACTGACCTTTTCATGAGTTCCCAAACCAGTTCTTGTGGCTTGTGTCTTAAAGGTCTTAAGGTTGCTTGAGAAAACTTACCTTGGTGCAACTTCTTACAGTTGTCAGCTAGAAATTATGTTCCCTTCACTGGAGCCATTGTAAGCTTGTAGGCTATAGTTACCTACAGGAGAGCTGCTTGTGTGTTAGATAAAGTTAAGACTGGAAGCTAGTTTTAGTCTATTTGAGGGTATGAAAACTTAACATTCAGAAGTTAATAGATGCGTTTCCAAGTGATCAATGTGTGTGAGCCGCAGTAGTGATATATCAATGTGATGGGAGAAATCTAGGACTATGTCATTATTTAAGCAATTGTTGTCCTAGTGTTCTGAGTTTCCTTTTGATATCAGTTGACCTCTGGATTCAAAGGCTTGAGTGCCTTGAACATTAATAAAATGAAAAGCAGCCTGAGATAGCTGGCGAGTGCACAGAAAGGCTGAGAGTATTTCAGTAGCCTCAGCTTCAGACTATTCAGTTGCTATGCCTCATTTCACCTTATTTTTTTGCTTTCTTGTAGGCTTTTGTACGCCTCTTACTCTGTTGTGATAAACACTGAACAGGGTTGTAAGAACTGCTCTTGTAAGATTGAAATAGTACACCACTGGTTTGCTTTAAAAAGAGTGCCATGCAAGAAAGGGAACTTGATCTGAGTCTTGTAAATGTTGTGCTTACAGAAGCCAACCTTATGACATGTTTCTGCTCCCAGCCCACTTGTGTGAAAAAACTTCATGGACAAATTAGCAGTCCACTTCAAGCAAGGATTGTGATAAAGCAGATCTTAGGTGAGAACACCGCTAGGTTATAATGCTACCTCTTTGGTGCAAGTGCAGTTTTTTCCCCCAAGTACTTGCTTAACCATTCAAATTGGAAACTAGTGTTGAAGCATTTTGTTTGAAATCTTGAATCTCTTCCATTCTTGGGTTCTGATCTTATTTTTGACGCAGTAATTTGATTGTTCAGTGGTACTCTAAAGACACACACTGACTTTTTCCCGGTAATTTAAGGATGTATTTTTATAAAGCCGCAAGTTGAGGTTTCAAACACTTGGTTTCTGCAGTGTCCTTAAGTGATTTGGTTTGCAAGCTAAAGAAATCTGAAAATGCCACTAGAAGGTGTGGCTGTGCTCTTGTTGTCTCTGTTGCATTGCCACTTGTGACTGACTGAGCAGGGAGTGAGCCAATTCAGAAGGCTGAATCAGGAACAAAACAAGAGAGTTCTTGTAGCTTGGACTCTCTTAGGTACCTGATGAATGCTGATGCAGGAGGGCTTTAAGAATGAGTCTAACCTCTCTGATGCCAGGTAAAGCTCAACTGACCTAACAATAATGCTTAGCCTGGACTTCAGAGTGCTTCATGGGAAGTTGTGCTGATATAGCACTTTGCTGTCACCAAAATGGGATGTTCTTGTTGCTCTGCTTCACTCGTAGTTGTAGCTCTTCTTAGATCCCTGTGTTAATGCCTGCTAAGGCTTGATGCACCCATGAATAACTTGCTGATGCAGGGAAAAGCTTCAGGTTTTCTGCAGTTTGGCTTTATTGTCCTGTGGGAACAGTTGACAGCAAGTACAAAATAAGTGGATTGGAAGTGTCACTGTTGTCTCTGACTTGCCAGTAGTGTGCTGTTAACCAGGCCACAGTTGTATAGCAGGTAACTGAATAGACAGCTTATGTAATTAGCTTCGCGCATGGCTATTCTGTGTAGAAAAATCTGTTTGTTACAAAAAAATAACAAGCCTAGAAGTGTGAGGAGTACTCTCTCATTCTGTAGCAGGAGTACTTTGTTGTATTAAGAACATCATTGTATTTTCAAGACTGCAGGTTTCCCCGGTATCTCAGTTGGTGAGAAAAGCTTGATATCAGAAGCTATTCAGGAGTAGTTCTTAATCATGGTCAGTATTTGATAGCTCCTGGTTATGTGACTTTTAATGCTAGATGTGAGTTGTAAGGATTTTTTGTTGTTTGCTGACTCAGGAAGTGCTTTCTGAGAGTTAAGTGGGAATGGTGAGTGCCTTTCTGTTTTGAATGAGATTGTTGCAGTGGTCTGAAACTGGAGAGCTAGTGAACACAATGTAAACCCCATAATTTTGTTTAGAAACATGATGAAATGATGAAACACGGGAGCTCGTTTTGGAGAGGAAACAGGAGGTGTCAGAACTGAAAGGCCAAAACCATGTTCCTCTAGAAGTTATGTGACCAAAAATAGTAGAACAAGAGGCTTATACTTTCCCTCCCTGCACACTCAAATGAGAGAACCCAGTGTTCAGCTTTTGATTTTGTCTTATGAGTTTAAGTAGAGGTTGGACGGTGTCATGGTATTAAGTAGTGTATGGAGCCATGAATAGTAAATGACCATCTTTTTCTCTTTAAAGTTATCTCAGTTGTTAAAATTGGAGATAGAGAGGAACCGTTGCAGTTTGAGAAGCCGGTATGTAGAGTGTCAGTGTCTGCATGCAGCTGTTACCTGTGAAATAGGTTCTAAGTCTTATTAGTATATTGGCAAAGGGACTGGAAAATTGATGTGTCAAGTAGATCAGCTAGGAGGAGTATCCACTTTCTTGACTTCTGTTAGCTTTAGGTACAAGGTAGTTTTGTGATAGACTTGGACTTGAAGTATTACCAGTGTGAATCAGGTCACTGTGATCAAAATATCAGTTAGTGCATAGAGACTGAGCTAAAACTGGAACAATCTAAAGGTACTGTATGTAGCAATGCTGCAATACCAGGCTGCATATGAAACAGTACAGGATGGTCTTTTGCTGATCCAAACAAGGCAAATCACCTATCTGTTGCCTGTGAAACATTAACAGTAGTATGAATCCTTCTGTTAAAGGAGGAAGTCTGTGTGACTGGAGTTTCAGAACATTTGTACAGGCTAAATGATACTGTTAGATCGAAAGCTATGAAATGAGTGGAGCAGCGTGCCGTATCATGATGTAATAATCAATTATTGTAGTTCTCCAATCAAAGTCATCTGGTAATGTCTTCAGTTAAGTGGGTTATGCAAGAACCTCATTCCATGGTTCAAAGACATTTTGGAACATACAACTTGTCAGAGATTGCAGAAATAAGAGAGAAGACAGAAGCTGTTTTTTGTGGCTCTAATGAACAAAAAGGAATAAAAGATCCACAAAACTGTGGTCAAATTTAAGAAAAATGTAAGGAAACTTCATGATGCTGTTTTTGCATTGAAGTTACAAAATAAGATCTTGATTAGTAAGGGAATGTAAATTATTTCTTTAAGGCATGTTGAGAATGATGATCAGCAAGGACTTCAATATTGCGAAAGTGCAAGCAAGGAAGGTCAGATTTCAGCAATAGATTTAAAGAGGAGGAGAGCCAGCCTTTATTTACACGAGTAAATGTGTCCTATTCATCAGTATCTTGGATCAGCTAAGGAGATGAATAATGTGTGTTTTAAAGTGTCTTGTTCTTCAGCGTCTTGTGCACTGTAAGCCTCTAAAGGAGTACCTGTGTAGCCATTAACTCATTATTTACATACTATCTTTGAGTGAAATATTGACTCTCAAGTGGAAGTCTCTGTCAAAGGAAATACTTATCTTAGTCCTGAGTCTTAGAGCCCTGAATATCGGCGTGGTAATTAATGTGCGAGTTGGAACTGTTATCTTGATTGCTCAGCAACCAAAAGAAGTTAGTTAAATAACAAGTGGCTCAAGATTAAAACCAGAGATGCTGTTGCAAAATAAAGGTGTCATTGTTCTCACTTGAGCTTTAGGGTATTTTGAAAACTTTAAATGCTTGGGAGTATGTATATGCTGTTGTATAAACTATATGAATATGTACAAGTTAAATGATTAGCATAGATAAGTTGATTTTTTGCGTGTCTGTCTTTGGAGCCTGAACATGTTTCAGAAGATGAGATAAACATTTAAAATGCAGTGTAATGATCTATTGGCTGTACTTCCTTCAGCATGTCAGTGAACAAGATGTAACTGATTAATGTTTTATAGCTGCAAGTGTATATATGTATATAAATATATATATCCCAGGCCTGTTCAGTTCTATCTTTAAGTCTTGAAAGTAGCAGCAATGCAAGTTTGACATGTGAAAATATTCATGTGAGAACCCAATGGTTTCATGGTACCCATGAGATGGGTGTTCCTTGGTGGAAAAAATGGTGGGTTTTTTCACATCTTCAAGAAAGAAGTAAGTCTTAGCTGAATATTGACTCCTTAAATGTGCTCTAGTCATTCCTATGTAGCTAAAGCCTCTAATTATTGGGAGTAGAGTTAACAAAAAACCCCACCAACCAAGTAAAAACAGAACATTGAAAGGAAACAAATCAGCTTTTGTATTCAACTAACTAGGATAACTTTGCAGTTCAGTTTACTTTCCCTGAAGTCTGAGCAGCTTTTGTGTGAGTTCACTTGTAAGACTTCTCTGTACCAAGTTTGTAGGAGTTATGTACAGCTCATTATGATGTTAAGGTTCAGTATAGGTTAAGATTCAGTAGATTTAAATATTGCACATGGTTGATTTCTCAACAAAAGCATGTTTTTCTTTACTTCAGTGATATTACAGAACATGTACATTCTTAAATACTTTCCAGAACTGTACCTTGTGTGCCTTAAGCTAGAACACGATACTCAATTACTCCTTAAGAGTACTCTACCTCAGGCTTATTAGGCTAAATATAGCAATGGCAAGTGGACAGAAAATTTGGGCAGAATTCTGTGCTTTTCAGTTAATGTGCAAATTGTTGCCCCCTTTCCAATGTCTGTCTCAACAGTATGTGTTATTAGTTCAGGAGGCATGAGCAGACTGGCCAAAATGTTCTTGCATGACTCATGGATAAGTCATGGTAGATATTGTCTATATGAAAAACTTCAGTTTATTAGCTATTTTTTCCCCCTCACCAGCCCGCCTGAGTGACTGGCATATGAACAGTCTTGGTATAAAGTTCTGGCTTAGTTTGATTTATTTGTGCAACTAAATGTTTGTATACTATTGACACTAGTCAGTAGCTTTATACTGAAGAAATGGGTAGCTGAATCTTTAAATCGCTTGTTTGGGTGACTTCATTGACTTAGTCATGGTGTGAATGCTGATAAATCAATTGATGGGAAACCAAAAGCTTTTAACAATGGACTTACACATAAAGACATATAGGGAATTTTTTCCTGAACACATGGTTTCTCTTTTTTGTAGGAACTTGTGTAGGACTGAAAATGCAGTTCATGTCTCAAGTTGAATGACCTCTTCGTGTGTGTGAAAATGGATCTGCTAAAGTTTAGTCTTGAATCTTATTCCGTGGGTGAATTTTCGCAGTAACAGATTGAGTACTGATTTGATAACTGAAGAGCCTAGTGCTTAAGCAGCCTAATCCAAGAGAAGGAATGATTTAAGTTGCTGGAGCGCCTGGTTGGGAAAACAAGTCATGAACCAGTGATTTAATGGACTATTTTGTCCTAGTGGATTTCTTTTCTTGAAATAAGGTGGTGTCAAATGCTGAGCTCAGAACATAGTTGCTACTGTGGAAAGTATTTTAGGCATTGAATGGAATTATACAGAATATTAAGCAAACACTTGACTGTACTTTCTCTTGCCTATTAACTGTGTAAATACAAGAAGTTCTGGTGTGAAGACACTGCACTGCAGTATAGCAGAAGGACTGCTTATGTATGATGGTACATATCTCCATTGGAAAGTAGGATTTGAAGGTAAAATTGATTTCTTAGATTGACTGTCATTATGAAGATGGAGTAGTTCCTGGCGTTTTGCCATTTTTATTCTTGTTTATTCTTTGCTTTTTAGCTAGTTACTGGTATGGTAAGTGCTAGAATTTACGCTTAGGCATTTCTCCTTCAATTATCTTTATTAGGAATCTTATTTTTTGTAAGTACAAATCAGTGTAGTAGTTAAAGCTGAACTTTTCCCTGATGCTTTAGATCAGCAATTAAACTGCTAAAGTACCATGTCTGATCACTGTGTTTTCCTTTGGTTGGTTGGGGTTTTTTTTGTCCAGTAAATCTGAATACACACAGTACTCCTACCTAGTTAAATTCCCAAAAGATCTATACACCAGTTACACAATTATCAGGTCATTTGGATTATAAGTTGTATATTAGTGATAGTATTCTCTGAAGAGTGGTTGATCTGCTGTTTCTGCTTAAAGCGTGCTTTTGTAATGTCTCCACACTACTGTGAATCAGCTAGAATATGGTTATTCAGAAGGAAGTATGATTTCCTTCTGAAAAAGGCAGTCTGATTACTGAAGAAGGCTTAATGTGAAGACTCGGAGGCATAACCTTCTTGTGTGCTAGCTAATAATTCTTTTGTTTTTAGGTGCCTTAGCTGGACCAATTGTTGATCCACACGTGACAGCAGTTTGGGGGAAGAAGGTTGCACTGAAATGCATTATTGATATAAACGAAACAATAGCACAAGTTTCCTGGGAGAAGGTACATGGTAAAAGTTCACAGACTATTGCTGTTCATCATCCTGAATATGGAATATCTGTTCAAGGAGAATACCAAGGAAGAGTGTCATTTAAAAACTATTCACTTACTGATGCAACAATCATCTTAAAAAATGTAAGCTTTTCTGATGCTGGAGAATATATTTGCAAGGCAGTTACATTCCCACTTGGAAATACGCAGTCATCAACAACTGTAACAGTACTAGGTAAGTCAACTGCTATGAAAGAAGGTGAAAATAATAGCACAAAATTGTTAATAAACCTTAATTGTGTTTTACTTTTTAACTCAGGATCAATACCAAAAATGTGTTTGTCAGTCTTGCAGAACAGGTGTCTTGGTGTTCTTACTAACGTCATTAAGGGGACTTCTTTTGGCCCTTGCTGCTTTACAGCTTGCTTTTTGATTGTCCATATGTGAAAAAATAAATAAGCAGTTCCTATTTAGGCATTGTTCTCATCTAAACGTTTAGACAGTGCTTTAAAACTTAGACTTGGCAATGCTGATATTATGGACCTGTGTATGTGTGTGCTGAGAAGCTGCCAAACACAGCTTCAGCTACCACCTTGGCTAAATTCCCTTGTAAATTGTGTTGCTAATATGATAAGCTTATGTAGCTGCTTGGGGCTGGTGATGTAAACTGTTCTTTGCAGAGCGTAAATGTAAAGCAAAACTGTCTAGACTACTGTTGGCAGTTGTGGGAATAAAGAGGCAGTTTAAGCCCTTTGCTGGTTGTGTTTTGTCATGATGTGAAGCTTGTATAACTCAGTTTGTCACATAAAGTACTTTTGTCCATCTTGTTGAGGATTCAGCATCGCTATCATAAAGGACTAGTACTGAAGCACAGGTAGGCTTTGGTGGTAGTGCAGTATGAGGTAAAATGATTACTGTGTCTGAAACTTGAAAGTGTATTAATGATTCTCCCTCTCCTTGCAGTATTATACCTTCTTATAATAGAGTAAGTTACTTGCAGTATAAACACTAGTAGTCAGGTGATATTTTCTACAGCTGACATAGTCCTCAGCAAGTCTATTTTTGTAAAGTAGTGTGCTTTTTAGTACCTTCTTGGTCGTAGATCTCTGATTTCCACAGTACTAGAACACTGTGAGATTAACCAGATGGGTACAGCACAGTACATGAACTGGTTTTCACCACAAGGTGGGGCAAAATAAATGCATCAAAGCAAGTGGCTTAATCCAATTTGAAACAAGTAACCTGACCCAAGAAATTCTGTGATCTACTAACCATGTATCCTTATGGCTCTCTTTTCCATGTCTTCTGTCTGTGCTACAAATGGCTGTGTCTGAGGCTGTTGTAGTAATCTTCTGACTTCAGGTTTCTGCTGCTGTGCTTTATCAACATATAGTGGGAGGTTTTTACTGCTTTCTCTCATCTCTTCTAGTCAGTTCCTATTTCTTCGATGGTTTTTTTTCAGACCACATTAGTTGTTGTGTCCATTTTGCCCTTTAAATTGTAGGCTTATGGAGAGCCTGAGGAGGAATTTGGGAAACAAGTGTATGGCCTGTGTGTTACTCTACATTTGAAAAAGTTGAAGGACCACAAGTAGTTTAAGATAAGTATTAACAGAAGTTGCAGTTTGAATATGCGAAGTAGTATCTCATGCATATGGTGGTCCTGGTCATAGATGTTTTCTCATCATTGATGTAGATGGTTGCTGATAGCTGTAAGCCTCTCAGTGCCTTGGTATCTCAACCTCTGAGTTGTAAAACCCAACTGCTACTTGCAAAGATGCCTTGTCATCATACTGACTAATTGGCTTGCCTGTGTAGCTGGGTAGCCAACCCACTGTTGGACTTAACTATGTTTAGTGGCCTTGGCAGCACATGTTTTGTCCTTCTGAAAACTTTTTGCTACACTGACATGTAGACTTACACAGTAAAAGTACTGGGGAAGGAATGGTTGTCAGAATATGCATGTAACTGAGTAATTTTTGAGCTGTTCTGGCCTGAGCTCAGCAGTCCCAAGCTCAGCAGTCTAAAAGCATGGAATAGCTCCAAACAAAACTTAAAATCTGGTCTAACATAAAATCAACTCTATTCTGACTGCTTTCTCCCACTGTTCTAAAAAACTCTTCCTTAAGTGAGAGAAGGGAAGTTCATGTCTTAGGTCTGAAACTGTTTCCAGCCCAAGCAGCATTGCCTTTTTTCCTAGTCCCAGTTCCTATTTAGCAAAGACTTCATTTCCTTCCTGTGTGTAGTAGACACCTTAATTACGCTTGCACACTTTCAGGCAGAGACACTGAAGACAAATGAAGGGGAAAAAAAATGACTACGGAATAATAAGTGTGTTTTTGCCCCAGTACCCTGATTGCTTAAGACCGTATTTAGGACTTCTGTCTTATGCTACTTAAGCACCCAAGTTTGATGACTTTGCTCACTCAGATTGCTTTGTGTAGTGCTTCATGTTTTCTTAAAAAAAAGCACTGTTAAAGAGGTTAAGACAATTAAAATGCGAAAAACCTTTTCTGATCAACAAATGTATTGATCTTCTTGAAAACTTGGCTCTTCAAACTTACCTTGTTAAATGAGGGCAAAAAATCACATAGAATTTTATGTCAAGCTGTTTCTCAAGATGCTCAACTGGCCAAAATGGTGTTTGAAGGCAGAAGTGATGGTGTGTGACAGAGTGGCTTGCAGAGCTAATGTAACTTTAATGTCACTAGTTTGAGAGCTTTCCATGAGTGTTTCAAAGGCTTGGTTCAGTTTGACTTCACTGTGTTGCTAAGCTAGATTTCTTAGAGTATTGATAAAGTAGACCTCTTTCTTCTGCAGACTAAGTCTTAGCAGTGCTACAAGTGAAGAACAAGCTACACAGATAAGAATGTCAAAGGTGTAGGTCTGTCACCATGAATAGATCTTAGACACACTAATGGAGAAAGTCTTACAACAAAGAATTAAACGTGCAAGTCAGTGTAGAAAAAACATACACGCAGTTCTCATCAAGTAATGGTGGTTAAAAAATGCTAGTTGATTAAATGTACACTTTTATGTGCAATATAATACTTTGGGCCAAGATATCAAGTAGATAAATTAGTGAACTGACTGATCTTAATAAAAGAAAAGAAGCAAACCCAAGTCCATAATAAAGCATTAATTAGTGGGCTGGAGAAGGTATGCAGAAACATAAGGCTGCAGGTTTAGAGGGGGGAAAAGAAACAAAGTAGAAATACTGTTTTGGAAAGAAGTTAGTCAAGTAAATGTCAGTTGTGATGTGGAAGGGACTGACAATTCCCAGTGTCATGCTGTTGCCAAGGAATTAGTGAATTTAATGGTAAGTGGAAATAATACTGTTTGTGTTGTAATCCTGCCAGTTT
Organism: Psittacula echo; assembly: GCF_963264785.1. NCBI lineage: Eukaryota > Metazoa > Chordata > Aves > Psittaciformes > Psittacidae > Psittacula > Psittacula echo. The sequence continues at coordinate 2,939,704 of NC_137736.1, forward strand.
CATCCAGACCTCCTGTGCACAATGGCAGAAGAAAATCACTTCTAAAACTAACAGGCAGTTGAAAAAGGCTTACGAAGTATTTAAAACCACAGAGAAACTTTGAGGCCTGGAAACTTAAAGCAAAAGGGTTTAAGGCTCTTGTTTTTATGGATGCTTTGTTATTTTCTTTTTCTATAAAGAAGTACAAGGACTTGAGCAACAAGAGATATCTGTCTGTGTGAAGGTAAGGTGAATCTAGAGTAAGTAGGGTTAAATTAGGTATAGTGGCCATGAATCAGTAAAAGAGCTAGCACAGATGTGCAAATTAGTTGAGGCTTCCTAAGTAGCTGTACATCTACTGCTTGTAACTCAAGTATTATTCATGCTATAATAAGATATATGGATAGGATGACCCATGTGTAGTGACGCTTTGACATAAACAGACTGAATGGACACAGTTTATCTACTGTGATTATTTAAAGGGGGTGGGGGAACTCAGCACTGTCCTTGATTTCTTATATTGTGGAAGCAGGACCCTTCTGATTTTGAATCTTTGCGGGACTGAAGGGCTTCCTCTCTCAAACTAAGCATTGTTCCCACCATCTTTGCCATTTGACCAGAATGGAGCATAATGTTTCTACTGGTGAAGCAGGTTCTTTAACGCTTTCTCAGACTTGATCATGTGTCCCCTACCACCATCACTGTGATCTAGGGAGGTCTGTACAACAACTTAAGTTACAATTTGGGGGAGAAAAAAAGAAAGGCCAGCCAAAAATCCACAAAAAGCCACCAAACCTTCAAACCCCATTCTTTGGGTAACCTTTTTTCCAAGTTGAAAAGGTATAACTTTTCCATTGTTAGAGGTGAGATGCCGGTGGCTCCTTGTAATTAGGGGATTCATTCATTAGGTATTTATATTAATTGATGAGTGAAACAGCTAGATGGTAGAAATGAGTACCTGGGGTTTTGCTAGGTTTGCTTCAGTAGCTGGGACTAAGTGGCACTGAGCAGTTGATTTCCTCTTTGTAGTATGTGGCTATTTGGTTATCTTATAGTGGGTGCATAGTCTAAGAATCGTGATTTATGGGAATGTGACAGCAGAAGTCCAGCCATTTCTGAAGTATAAAACAACTGAAGCACCAAAACACATTGGACTGGGAATAAGTTAATTATGAAAGGGAGTAGTTCTGAATAGTTCAGTTTTGCGTCTTTCTAACAAGTATAAAACTAAGAATTACACAATGAACTGAAAGGGGCCAATCTCACAAATTTCTGATGCCACTTGAGAAAGCAAAGTAGGCTTTTTTCCTAATAGTTAAGTAAATTTTCAGAAGGAAATTATCTAGGGAAAAATTAGGCTTTTAAATGAGTTTATATTCTGTTCTCAGGCTGCTGTTATTTAATGCTTTTAAGAGAGCATGTCTTCAAATATGGTAAGTGAAGCAGCATACCTGGTGCTCTGCTTTGGGTCTGAATGTATCTCAACCTTAGTGAAGACTTGCTGGCTTATGTGTCCCTTCACAAAGGGGTAGAGGAAAAAATCTGGAATAGTAAACTTCCATTGGGGTTTTTTGCTTGTTAGTTTTTAATTAAAGGAATAAGATAAATGAGACTTTATTTCCAGCTGAAGTGATTTGGGTTTATAAGTTCTGGCTTGAAAAGGTAGTGGTAGCTGCTATTTTTAACTGATTTCACTGTGATGTAAGTCTTGGGAGGGGGAGATATAGCAAAAATGGTATCATTATGCTTGTAAGACAGCATGAATTTGTGTGCTTACTTCTGTATCTCTAATACTGCAGAGGCTATTGAAAAGGTTAGTAGTGATTTGAGGGGAACAAGGCAGTAATGTTTATATTTAATCAGGGAAGATAAATTGTGAGTCAGATTGCTAAGCTATGTAGTATCAAATTCTTCACAGTAGGTTTTAAAGGCTTTTTTCAATTGTTAGAATGGGTTATGTACATCAGATTAATTATTGAAGTTCATTGCAGAAAGGTTTAGTTGTTGCTAGCAGGGGATAAAATATTGAAAGAAGCTCTGTTAGAGATGTTTTCGATCTAGAAGAGTAAATGTAGAACTTTGTAGGAAAACCCTGCTGTTGGTGTGTTTATGGTAAGGTCACTATCAAATCACAGGGAGTAGGGGTTCAGGGAAACAAAGCAGAAAATAATCCACCCTCAGGATCTGCGCAACCAACCTTCAGTTTGGTAATGAGGTATATTCTTTAAGCACTTCCAGGCATAGAACAGAAAACACTGACTTTTATAAGGTTATCCATTTAGCAGTTGCCTTTCCTTTTAGTGAGCAAATAATAAACGACTTTACTCAGATGTGAGCAATGTTCAGAGACTGAGCAGAAAACAACCAAAACCTGATTCAGGCACTGAATTCACTCAAGCTGAAAATATTTGTTACCCATTTACCTCCTGAAAGTATAGGTAGTTGAATTATCTTCCCAGGTATTGGAAACTCTACTGCATTTCAAGATTTCAGCTTCTTGGAGAAAATCTATGAACTACATTTCTCCTTCTATGATACTGAAAGCCACGGAAGTTGGAAGAGTAATCTGATTTGTTATTGGTGAGGGCTCAACTGAGGTGTACTCTAAAGCAATGTAGTTTATGGTGATGATTTCACTTCAGAGGACTCAGCCTTATTAGATTGAAAGGCAAGGGTCATGTAATAGGCTGGTATGCTACTGGGGAGCAACTATCTTCTAATACTGATTACAGAAATGGGCCATCCTTGGTTTGTATCTGGAGCACCACAGGGTATTTCTGACTTAGGCTTGCACAGGGCTGGAACAGATTTCTTATTTAAGGAGAAATCTCAATTTAAACAAGCTTTTCATTCCATGGCTCTCAACAGCAGAATTGTACATCAGGAATCCAACTTCATTTTAGAAGTAATTGTGTTCTCTAAGCCCCCAGAATTTACAAGGGTGAGCAATGGATTCACAGGGAGGTCAGATCCTTCTCTTGAGTCTTGGACATAGTATTAAGTTAAAATTTCTTGCTTCTGTAGGGATTCATTTGCAAAATATGTATATATATATATATATATAGACAGGATTATATGTATATATAGAAAAAATTATTTGTATATCAAAACCATACAAATTCTATGATTTATGTCTAATCTGTATTTTTATTTGTACTTACTTGATTTTATATATATATGTGTATATATAAAACTTCGGTAGAGGTTAAATGTCCTTTTCAGCATGGAATCAATTTATATTGTTCTGAACAACAGGAGCTTAAATTCTTAATGTCAGGTGTTACTTAACTTAGTGTTTTAACTTTGAAATGGCACAAACCTAGTAGCATAGATTAATACTTGAAGTGTAATGCTGTCACTGCATTAACTGTAGAGAATGAGCAGCATGAAACTTTAATGTGGACAAAGGTGAACTGTATCAGAAGGCCAAAGCTTTGTAGAGTTATCTCTGGTATATGACATAATCTTATTTCTAGGATATCTGATTAGAGTGGACTTTTGCAAATGGATTAGTTTTATCCAAGATGTGGAGTCTTGTTTCAACTTACTGTTTTTCCCTTTCCTAGTTGAACCTGTTGTGAGCCTAACGAAAGGACCAAACCCTCTAATAGATGGTGCAAATAGGACAGTAGCAGCCACTTGTACAGCAGCCACTGGGAAACCTGCTGCAGAGATTGACTGGGAAGGAGGTCTTGGTGAAATGGAATCCAGCTCTACTTTGTTTCCAAACGAAACGGTGACAGTCGTAAGTCAGTACATGATTGTCCCTACACGATTTGCAAGAGGAAGACGGATAACTTGTGTTGTGAGGCATCCTGCTTTGGAAAAGGAGATAAGATACCCGCAAGTGTTGGACATACAATGTGAGTATTTTCTAAGGTAATTACTGCTTGGTATATATCCTGTAACCACCCTCTTGATTGCTATATGCCTTCCACAGAAGAAGAGTAGCAGTTAGTATAAGGAAAGAAAGAGGAAAGTTAAGCTGTGTAGGAAAGCAGGTGATAAGAGGTAGATCAGGTAGGAATAGAAACCTAGGGTGTCTATTAAAAAAAGAAACGAGTTAAAAATAGAGGCACAAAGCTGGAATACCCTTGTTTCAACTGTTTGTTTTGGATATTGGCTGAAGGGTAAACAGAATTCACAGTTTAGTTTAACATTGAAAAGGTTACAGAAAAAACAACAAACTAATTTATCTGTAAACTGCTCATAATGCCTTATGGTTTGAGCAGCACTAATGAAGATTGATGTTTGAGATAAGTTGAGAGTAGGTCTTATGGGGATCAGTAAGTTATTTTCAAATTGCTAAGGTTTTTCCACTCTAATTAGCATAAGGAAACAAGAACATAATATATAATGTCCTAACACTTGTTGTTCAGCTTCAGATTGCTTATGTAATTCAAACCTGTACCGGACTTGTTTAACCAATCTGTGGCTTTAAAACACATGAATACAAAGTTAAGTGGCTTACAATGCTGCTTAGCTAAAACCAGTTAAGATATTTAAGCTTTAAGCCATTGATCTGGTTTTTGTTAGGCAATGTGTATGTGACCAAAGTGACCTATTTACAAATTCTTCCTTCTTGGTATCTGGTCTCAGCTGTGTGCTGCTTTTAAGTCCTTAACTCACAGAAGTCTGTCATTGCAATTAGAAGAAACGTAGTGGCTGGAAAAGAATTAACTTTGTGCTTTTGGTTTGACTAGAATATCATGTGGGTTTGGGTTTTTTCTGTTTGTTCAAGAATCACTTATTCGGGCATAAAATAGTGAGTAGTGCTGATTGAGTTTTCAGTGTTGAAATGAAGTTGTAGATTGAAGTGCCATTGATACAGAAACAGAAGCAAAGGTTGATTGTTCCCCTATTGTCTCAGACTGTGTAAGAGAATCAACTTCCATATTTGAAACGAGGGGCAAGTTGGTTTTAAACTTACTTTTATCTGAACTGAGTGCTAAGGCATGTTTCAGAGCTTTTGACAGAAGTGTATGGTCAGCAGCAGAGCAGCAAGAAGCAGAGTCTTGGTTCTGTTGTCTTCCTTCAGTCCCTCCCTTATCCTTACAGTTTTTACAGCTACTCTATCTGTACATAGGGGATTATACCAAATCACGCTGATAGTTCTGTTCTCTGGGTTCTGGGTCATGGAATATTTCAGCTGGGTCTCGCAGGCTTATTGAAAGTGGCTTCCTTGCTTTTTAGAGCCATAACATAATTCTACATTATGATGCTAGTGGGTAACTGTTAACCTTTTTAAGTGCCATCTCTGAACTCTTTGATTTCCTAATTACCTGGCTTCTCAAAATGCTGACTCTGATCCTTTGCTGCATCTTGTTAGGGAGCAGTAGCTCTAAATTACCACTCCTCATGTCCAAACAAAACCCACATTAAACTGATTCTTCTGAAGTCCTCTCACTTTGCCTAAGTGCTGTATGTTCACGCAAAACACAGTCGGACAGTTGCACAGATTAAAACTATTGACTGTTCCCTATCTGTTCCACTGCTGCATATTGTACTGGAGTTGGGAACAGTGTTGGCATTTTGTTGTTGGCTTTCAGGTTAAAAAAACAAACTAAAAAAAACCCCAAATGACCAGCAACATCAAAAAAACCCCCGACACCACCACAAAAGAAAGCCCCGACCGAAGTACTTCCCAGCAAGCATAGTGACCAAAACAGAAGCCATCTTCTGCTCCATTGAGCTGATCATAATGCAGTTCATGTTTAACGAAAACATTGTGATTGTTGATAGGTTAAACCTTTTATTTTGTCAGATGCCCCAGAAGTTACAGTAACTGGCTATGATGGAAACTGGTTCATTGGAAGAGAGAATGTTCAGCTCAGATGTAATGCTGATGCAAATCCATTACCTATGGAATTTATGTGGACCAGGTAAATATTTTTAACAAGGGGCTTGGCACATGATTGTAGTGGTATAATCTTTCAGCTTAAACACCTGTTTTGAAAACAAGAACTATCTGACTTGTGTTGGGTTGTCGTGGTGTTATCCAGCATTTTAAAAGGGTGCAAGATGTGTATGTATGAATATGGGTGAGTGGATATATTGTGAGTACACAAGCCCGAACACTGTCGTTGCTGTCAGGATAAAATCTTCTGTAGTTACTAAATAAAATAGATTAAACTGTTCATCTTGCAGTATAGAGTGCAACACCCAATAGATCTAGTAGAAATCCAACTATTATTAATTCCTTTTAAGTATTCAAGTAGTTTGTAAACACTTCAACAGACTTTTTGTATCTACATTTAAAAATTAGGAAATTGCAGTTGAGATGGCAAATACTGCTTACTGAATTATAGTATTGTCATGTCTTTCAAAGCTGCTCAAGCAGTTACCAAGGCAGATAAATGCATTGCTTTGCTTAGTGATGGAAGCGAAGTTTAAGAAAGTAACTTAAATAAGAGCTGCATTTCGTGAACATATGGATTGGGTGGGTCCTATTCTTAAATTTACTGCTTTGCTTCTGCAGCCATGGATGTAATTTGGGCAAGAGACAGAGGAAGACAATAAAAGCAAGCTTAGATCAGAATCTGTCCTATGAGGAAGAAAAAAATCAAATAAGCCCAGCTATTTTAAATTGATTTGTTGCATGTAGAAACACAGGAAATAGCTTTCCTAAGGACAGTTAAGCTATGTTGCAGTGTTTCTGTTGATAAAATCACAGGAGTATTTACTGATATGAAGCTCTAATTCATTTCTCTACCTTCTCAATTTAGCATTTAGGAACAGTAGTCATAATATGGTTTAAAAACATTGTATTGATAAATATGGGATTGCTTAATGGTCATTTCACAGGAAAACAAAACAACTGACTCCATGGTAAAAGCAGCCTTTGAAATCTTAAATCAGTTGCAGCTAACTCTAGTCAGAAGGATGTGGCTGTGCTCAAGTTGGTTTAGGAAGCTTTACCTATGTGCTACAGTAGGCTGCCATGCCCATTCTGTCCTTAGCTCAAAATCCATGTGATGAGAGATCTCTACACACAATAATTCTTAGCTGTTAATAGATAATTAAATAAAAGCAAAATGGGATGCAGTGGCATGAAATTACACAGGTGTTTAATGGACAATCGTCTGTTCTGTTATAATAGTTCCAATGCCTTAGCTCATCCCCTTTCTCTGTTAACATAGTTGTTACTGCAACCAGGTGCAGAATGCTAAAGGAAAATTAGACTTCCCCCCCCTCCGACAGTTGTTTCCCCGAATATATGACCGAGCAGCAAATATATGACCAAATTTGGTTTCACTGATGGAATTTAGGTGAGAAATTATGGGGTTTGAGAAAAGGCAGGTTGAGAGGGAAGGAACTGCTTCAATTTAGGCTTAGAAATCCTAGTCACTGTCCTGTAAATTAAGCATACACTGACAGAAGTTGTAGAATGGTTGTGGAATTCCAGGCTGGAAGGGTACCTCAAGAGTCATCTGGTCTAACCTCTATCTCTTTTTTGCAAAAACACAGTCTAGACAACATTACCCAGCACCCTGTCTAGCTGAATCTTTAAAGTATCTAACCTGGGGGAAACCCCTGTTTCCTTAGGGAGACTGTTCCAGTGGTTGGATCTTCTCACTGTGAAAAATGTTCCCCTTGTGTCCAACTGGAATGTGCCCAGTAGTACCCATTATCTTTTCCATGTGTCTCCTTGTTCACTCATATTGAGCTTTCTGCCTACCAGGACCCCCCGCTCCCTTTTGAAATCTGAGTGAGCTGAAGTTAGATCTGCTAAAATCTTCATCTTGGTACTGTCCAGCCATATCCCGAACTCCACAGCATTGCGATCACCATAGTCAGGGTTATCACTCGCCCAGATACTACAAAGCAAGTTTTCTTAACTTGTGAGTAGCAAGTCACAATGAGCCCCAGCAGGGCCTCATTCCTGGTTGGCACATCTAATGTCTACATGAGGAACAGTTCTCCCTGCATATTCATTGTGAAAGCTAAACTGAATGCAAAAGAGCAGACATATAATTGACAGCACAGTCTAAGTGCTGCTTAGTTTGACTGTTACTTCTAGAGCTTGAGTTGGGTTGTCCATTCAAGTTCCTTCCAGGTACTGTTTTCTTAACTGTAGTAGTGTTCATTTGTAGACTTTGTAGCTTTGGTGCTATCAGCAGATTTGACATTGAAAGGATTTGGCACACATGTAATGCTGTGTGTTCAGGTGGACACTGAGAATATCCAATGAAAGGCCACTGACTGCTGGAGCAGAGTGAAAAATTGACTCTCTATGCTATTGCAAATATTTTAAACTAGTTAAACTTTCAAATGAGAGTCTTTATGACTGAATATAACTGTTCTGTTTTAGGTTGGATGGACAATGGCCTGAGGGATTGCTAACTGTTAACAATACTCTGCAGTTCAGCAGCCCTTTGACTTACAACTACACTGGGACTTACATCTGTAAGGTGACTAATGCCCTTGGTCAAAGAAGTGATCAGAAGACCATCTACATATTAGGTAAGTCTTACTTTCCAGCGAAGACTTGGAATTTTTTTGGCCAGTGGTTGAAATAGCTAACTGAAGAGCCAGTTGATGTATAAAATATTTACACCTTTAAATTGCATGAAAAGCTATTGAAAAGACGGATTTGAGATACAATACAGCTTGGGATTAAACTGACTCTTCCGTAACAGCAACATAACAGTGGAAATCCTGAAGGTTGAGGTAGTTCCCATAGTGTTTCTAAGATTACTACTTTCTTTTGGTATGTGAACTTTGTGGGTTTTTTTTCCTGTGTTTGGCAATGCATACTGACCTGAATAAACAGGAACTTGTCTGTTTTGAAAGCACAGATGGTAGTGGGAGGGGAACAGCTACAGTTAGAAAAAGAGGCTCTGCACTAAGGAGGTTATTTGATTAATTTTTATTTATTATGGCTGTTTTCTCAATGTGTGTATCGTACTCCACTTACTCATTGTCTGCTTTTCTTGGGATGCAGATATCTATATTTAATCATAAAATATCTCATGCAGATGGCTTGCTGATTTACTTAGTGTAAAATGGCAAATCTGTGTGTCTGTTTAGCACCACTGCTGCTGGAAAACATCTTCATGTCTGTTAACACAGTGTAATTAATGTTTTACTGTGACACCTTCTTTGTGAAAGAGCACATGTCTTAGGATATATTTGAATAGTGCTGCCCAAGTGTGAAGTAGCTCTCTGGATTTCATAATGGGTTAGCTAAATTAGCTAATACCTAGCTTGATCAGTAAGTGCTATTATATTATCATTTCTTAAGGAGGATAAAAACCATGAAAAGTAAAATTTCCTTCTGCTGTATGGTGCTGCTGCTCTTGAAGTTCTTGACATCACTTATTCCATGATGTGAATTGCTAGAGTATGTGTTAGCCAGTCACAGGATACAAATGTATGACTTCTTTGTAAGAGCTTAAAGCTAGATATGAACACTTAAGAGTTGAAATGAAAAGGAAGACTTAAGACTGAAACTGAAAGGTCAGGATGTCTGAAGCCATATCTGTCAGAATTCATATTTGATAGGTTTTTTGCATGTTCAGAAACAGAAGATGGCATTTCAGTGAGACTGACATGACTACACTGCAAGCCTTTGTGGATAACTCATCAGTTCTAATTAACTGACTAGTTAATGAGCTAGTTAACTGGGAACTCCTAAATAGTTTGAGACCGTGGAATTATTTGTAACAAACCATGTAAAATTCCTGCTATTAAGACTGTTTCGTGTGCTGCAAATGAATACAGAAGTCACTTCTGCAAGAAGTTGCTTTTTGATGCTTGGTTCTAATGCTTCATTTATGGAGAATTCATGGCTGTGTAACAGTCACAGAACAATCAAAAAGGCTGTCATGTAGTAAGAATTATCAAGAAAAATAAATAAATACAATATCATCATGAAATAAGTCAAAAGGTTTCCTGGAATGTAACATTTAAATACACTTATTCAGAAAGTAACACTATAGCTGTGTTCTCAGCGCTATCCCAACTATCCTAATACGAGGAGGGGGAATGTTTTTCAAGTCCACCACTTCTCCAGTTGTCAGTTCTGTGTATATTATCTGCTGTTAGAAAAGCATGTAACTCAAGTTTTAGGATTGTCATGCATGATAATACAAGGCTATCATTTGAGTTATGTTAGTGACTAACAGACTTAAATGGATTAACAGTGGAATCATATATCATGCTTCCCAAAATGAATTAAGTTCTTCAAAAAGCAGAACAGACGTACATGCTAGTTGAGCTCTGGTGATGGCTTATGTTCTGTGGCAAATGCAACATAACTTACTGCAGAAATAGTTAAGCTGCAGTAGTTGGTCTTTGGTGTGGACTGGTGGATACTGTTTGTGTGCTGCTTTTCAGTTGTTCAGCAACTCTGTTTTGCTATAATAGCAAAACTCAGCTGTTTTTATTGAGTGCCAGAACTGAACCCCAGCTGGGTAGAGATTATATAGGATCCTGCTTCAAAAAATTGTGGACACCAGCAAAAACAATTACTTTAGCTGACATTAAAATGAAGTTACACTAAAATTAATCTTGAAATGTGTGGTGTGATCAATAGCTATGAAAAACACAGGTGGTTTTTAGGCAGCTTACAGTAAATCTGATGCTGTATATCTACAGCTGCTCAGACGAGTCGTGCACGTCAGGTTAATGTCAAGGGAAGCATCCAGCTCTGTGCTCTAGGTAGCTTAGAAAGGGTAATACCAAAATGATTAAAAGCACTGTGATTAAGTTGATTAAAATGAAAGAGGTAAGGCAGTTGTAAAGTGTAATACCTGCATTATTTCATATATCAACATTAAGCAAGTTTTATTGAGAATAACTTTTCAGTGTGACTAGTTCTTTAACTGAAATGACCTTAAATTTATGTACGATGGGTAAGTGACTGCAGAATAGCAAGAATGTCCATCATAAATAATAACCATATTTATGATAACTAACATAGGAAACAGAGAGACTGATACCAGGAGTACAGAAAATAGGACTAAAATAGTTATTTTATGTCTTTGTTTACCAACTTATCATTTTACTTAACTGATCAGATATGTAGTAATGGTGAACATGGCAGTGCTGTCCTATAGAACAGTCGTTTAATTAGATTATATTTCTATCTTAGCTATTTTCCACTGTGTAAAACCTGGCAGAAACATAAAGCCAAACTTGGAAATTAGCAGACAAGTGTGTATGATCACACTGTCTTCCAACTTTTAACTATGAAGCTGTCAAAAAGGATTCATGAAGCTAATTTTTCTGAACAGTCATGGTGCTGGTACTTGTAAAGCTTTTTAACTGCTAGAAAAAAGTAACTACGACGTTAAACTGTTGTAAGATTTCAGTGTTCAGCTGAGCAAAAAATGCTTTAGGTCCTAATATGCGTTGTTGGGGAAAAAAAGGTGTATTTTTAATAAGTTCTGTTTGCAGGTAATATTCTTCAAGCAGAATAGGGAAATACAAGTAGATGACAGGGACTAAATGGTACACTCACTTGCTGTTATTTACAGGAGATGATATGTCCTTGCAGGAATAGGGAAATACTAAAATGGTGTTCAAAGTTAGAGAGTTTTTTTAATACTGGCTTTAAGGCACAGATACTTCTTACTAGTTCAGTGATGGTTTGAAAGGATTGTTTTTATAATGCACAGCTATGTAGAGTTATCAAGCATCTACGTAGCATCTAAGAGAAATTTAGCAATAACAGCAGGTTAAGAAGTAGAGCTATGTTTACACAAGGACATATCTACATGTAATGCATATGCAGGCGGATGCTTTTCACTTACTAAAATAAGAACTGCAAAGAGAGAAATCTTGTCATCTGTGCTAAGCCAACTCACTTTCAGGTTATATGTAATTGATAGTCCGTCCTTGTATTGTAGAAGGCAGAGGAAGGGATGTGGGGGTTGAAGTCTGGATCTTAAATTGTGTGGCTTCGTTTTGTTTGTTAAAATTGGAAGAATTAGAGTTTGTATGGTTTCAAAAGCCATGATAGACTTTGACTGTATTAATATGTAACTTGCCAATGTGCCTTCCCTTCCAAACTTTTGGTTCTATAATGCTTTCTGACAGATTTGAACCAAAGGAGGTGTGTGCCAGTATTTTTCTTCCTTATTACAGAGCTGGTCGCCTTATCCCTGAAATAATTCCTAGCAAGCTAAATCAAAACTGGCTTGTAGTTTAAAAATACTGTGTTGTGTAGATAATTTTTACAATGGTGTGTGCTTCTTGGTACAAAAACAGGACTTAACCTAAAATTTTGGAGCTAATGGTGTGGTTCTAAGGATGATCCATCCATCTCCTTGCCCATTTGTCTTTCTAACACATGGCTTCTTGTTGGCTTTGGATTCCCATGGAAGCCAAGATGGGTCCTGGACATGTGAATGAGGATGTACTGCAGGGGGATTGAGGTGGATAGATGTAGTGTTTGGGGACAAGAGATGTTTCATGTGGTCAGATTTCTCTATTAAACTTAATTGTAGAAACTCACCTGCCCATGACAAGCTGTTTGTATTGCAAGAACTGGGAAAAGGGTACTGAAATAGTCATTTAAGGTAAACTTGAAAACACCAGACTGAAGCTGTTGAAAGTTGGTACTGACTTTCATTGGAAGAGTGTAAAAGAAATTTTCCTTAAGTAAGTTTTTAAGTTGAAGTTTTCCTTCTGTTACTTAACTGCTTTGTTTGAGAAGAAATTAGAGTTTCATGTGAAGTAAAGAACAGATCTTGCTTTCCTTGGTAGAAAACCATCAAGAGCTTTGTAACAAACTAGGAAAACTTGTCATCTTTTTATGTATGGAGGGAACTGGTGGGTTTAGTCTTTCATACCAGAAAATAGGTCTTTGCTTTCTTTAGTTATGTCTCCTATTCCTATTTCAATAAAGTTGGTAGCCATGTAATAGTAGATAAAAGTTTTTGTGGGTCTTCACTTGTTCTCATCATTGCTCTACAGGGTATATGTAATAAGGATTTGAACATGTCCTAGAACATGGTAAGGGACAGAAATGGAAATCAAGAAGCTTTCAACCTAAAATCAGATTTTTTCAGCAGTTCTGCCACTTTTGTCTCCTTGGCCTGCATGGGTACTTCAGAATGTTGCTCTGGTTAGTGCAGCAACACAAACCTATGTTAGTGAAAATATGACAGCTGTTAAGCACTGCATCATAAGAAAAAAGCTGAAGAAAACAGTTGGAAACTGATGTTTTTGAGCCAAGTGCCGTTTGAAACAATATCAAAATGATGTGCTTAATATTTTGTGCTGAACATTCAGAATTCAGGTATTGGTGATGATGTGAAATGTTATAATTAAACAGTTTGTTGAACAAACCAGAGTGGCATTTCCATAATTTGGAGCTAATAATTGAGATGTGATTTGCAAGCAAAATGTTGTGGAGTAGAGGTAAGGAACTCTGCCTCTTCTGGTCTTGATGTTTTCTGTTTGGGAAACTTGCTTGGTGCAGGAGTTAAAAAAGGAAGGGGGGGGGGACTCCAGCAAACACTAAAATAAAGAAACCAAACACCAGCACCACAACAAATTGACTCCATTAAGAAAGTTCAGCAGCTAACCTCACATGAGTTTAGTTGTAATTGGCTGTATAAACAAGGAGGGGCAGTTGTTTGTTGTTGTTGTTCAAGAATAAAAAGTACCGACAAAAATAGGTGGTAGAAGTATGCATGATTATTTTATACAGGAATACATATATGCAACACTGATACTACGTTTGCATTGGATTAGAGCAATGTTAATTAGTGCTTGTAGGTAAGACAGCTGGACAGCCTGACAAGTGGTGGAAGGAGCAAGTTTTGAAGGAAAAGCTTTTTGTAAAACACTGATGTATTAATATATTAATAAGAGTGTAATTGCCTCTGTGTTTTTCACATGTGTGATTGTTAAACTTGCCAGGATGCAAATACTGCATACTTGCGAATGGTTATTTTATACTGTGGACGTGGAGGATAGGACTTAAGACCTCTTACCAGAGGAAATAGATGGACAATTACAAAGTTGGTTTAAAAAAACAAAGTGTATATATATAGCCTGGAAGAAAATATTGCTGGTGCTGTCTGAAATTGTATCTAAAGCTAACAAATCCTGTGTCTAAAGCAAATAAGTTTTCAAGGAAAAGAGTGTTGAGTTTAACTTCTTGACCTATGGATTTGTGGGACATGGGAACCCTGGTAAACTTGGATACCTTAATCTCTACTTCTTCATTAAATGAAACTCACTTTAAATCAGTTTTTACTAAAATCACAATCTGAATTCCTCTTGTTCATTTTGGTAGTGCATCTTCCTTGTTCAGTTTTCTGTCTTCTGTCGAATTAATTTCATTTATGTATAGCTCGCTAACAAATCACCACTTTTACATAGTCAAGTAATATAATTATGTGCTTCAAAAATCTGCGTAAAACTTTACTTATTGTGTCAAGCCTAAAATGTTGTGTTCAGCAGTGAAGTGCAGTCTGAAGTATGATCTGTAGTGATCATGACCATAGTGGCAATTCCGTCTGTTGTGAGAGAATTGCATGTCTGTCTCTGAGTAAGATTAAAAATCATATTTATGAATCTTTAAAGTTATGATTTGTCAAATAACTGGAAACTTGATGTACCTCCAGTTCTGTTTTAGTGGTGGTAAATCTAGAGTGCCTTTGCAGTAGTAGTAGTTCCATGGATCTTGCTTACGGACATTTAACTAAGTAATATGACATAATGAGCTACTTGGCTATCCATGTAATATTCTCTCTAAAAGACTCAAGCTATAACAACATGTTTAGTGTTTGCTCTACTGATTTTAAAGTTACTTTGCATTGGGCAAAGCAAAAAAGCCTGTTCAGTGCAGCACAGAAATGGAAACTGGAGTTGCATGTAACACTGTGATTGACTGGTATCATCTCAGGAGGCTTTCTGTGTCTTCAGACCTTGGTTTCAATCTTGTCTTCTGTACAGATGCATGCATCTCCAGTAGACCTAAAGAGCAAAGGAAAAAGTTGAGTGCTGGAGAAGCTTTGTATCTGGCAATCCCTTGTTTACGTGCATAACCTGACATGAAATCAGTTGATATTTTATGTTGAGGAATTAATATGGACGTTTATTTGTGCAGGAGAGATTAAATTGCTTTTAGGAGGAACGCACAGAAAAAAAATTGACTTCCAATATTTCAGTGGTTTTCGGTTTTAAATCCTGAAAGCTCTTTGCTCAACATAAATGTTATTTTGAGATTAATACATGCCATTTTAACTATGCTTCTTTCGCTAATCCCCAGGT